>NC_090933.1:1131669578-1132293170 GCF_040938575.1 Ambystoma mexicanum | reverse complement strand
GCATGCTCTGCTGGTAACGACTCACATAAGTATGCGTTGCAAAGAACATGTTTGTTAAAGGAGGTTTATAGTTCTTTCATATATGTTAAAAGAGGAATAATTAATAATTTATATACAGTGATGTGACATTATGAAACATTTTCACTTATAAAAAACATACTCAATTGACAGAAAATACTGTGTTAAAGGGACATTACGGTTAAGATGTACGATATCCGTGGGACTCCTCTGCCCCAGCAGTTAACTAGTTGCCTGCCATCTTGGGATCCTTTGGCACTTCCCTTCTGGGCTGCCATCAGCACTTGTCCATCTGTGCTGCCCCTTTTAAGTATGCAGAACTGTCACTGCACAATGCGTGTGTACATTTATAGGAGCACTATGTACAATTTTTTGGTATACGTAGGAGAAATGTAGGTGCTAAATATTGGTAGAACTTGTTAAGTGGCAGTTGAAGAGTGGAAGTTTAATATGTTGACAAGCTACATGTAGAGTTTTTTTAAGTGATTGGTGGATATATGTGTATGTGTAAATGGTTTAAAGCAGGTAATGAGCGAGTGTTACAAACATAACACTAAAAAGAGTAGAAGGGCTGTGTTCTGTGATGGTGTGCATGTGCAATCTGGGTTTTCTAATAAGGCATAGGCTAGAGAGGGCAATCCAGAAACTGTGGATAGTTATAAACAGCAATGGATTATGGTGTTTATTGTATACTAGAGAGAGAACAATTTCGGACAGAAATTATTTTTGGTGCTTTTTTCTTTTTCTCCTGTATACAATTGTCCATTAGTTCCATTAGCATTGTAGAAATTGCATGCTAATGGGAATGTTGGAGAATCTTATTGAATCTAATTACTTTACTGAAAAATGTAAAGTAGATGGAGTCCATAAGCTAATTTCTTTAGTTCTATTGTTTTGCCCTGAAAGGTGGTTCCCAAAGGAAACTTTTTTTAAACAAATGTTAATTTAATTTATTTGCAGGAGATGCCAGAAAGTAAGGTGGGTAGAGAAATGAGGGAAGGGGCACCAACCACACATATGGAGGTGTAGGTGGACGGGGGAATACGTTGCATGTGTGTTAAATCTAAGCTCCTTGATTACAGCTACAAAAGCACTACGAAATTGCTCCCTCCAGGAAAGTTGTGTGTTGCAGTATATACAGAGTACTGTTGTTTTTTGAAAGGTATGGATAAACATCCTATTTTATTGCTTGCAAGGTTACTGGTGGGATTTTGTGTTCCACAGAAGTAGGCTGTTGTAACGCTCACCTGAACTCTGCGGGAACCTTCTGGAACTCCAACTGACTTCTACCTTCCTGGAACTAGACACAGAATTTCTGTGAAGAAAATAACAATTTTCCCTTCCTTAGTTTTCTCTTGTTAAATAGGAGGAAAAGACTGGTAACTATGGGACCAGCAATAGCTCACCTTGGTATTTAATTTGTTGAGCTCTCCATCCTGTTCTATACAGGGGCGCAAGTCCTGAAGATGGGACACAGGAAAATAGTTTCTTTTATAAGGGGCTAAATGGGCACTTATGGAGAGCAATTATCACTAGGAAAAAAGGAAATGACAGAAACCCTATCCTAATTTGACCCTAAAGGGGCAATATGCTGTGGTGAGATGCGTGTGTAAAATTACAGAAAAACTTCCTCACTACACTGCGTGACGGAATAGTAAACCCCTGAAACAAATAGAAGAGTCAAAGAACTACTCGGTCGGAAACATGGAAACACCTTATGACTTTGCGTAATATGAACATGAGTGTGACCCAAAAATATCTGACTAGAAACAAACTTCCAAGGCAAACTCCACAGAAAGGGCACGAACCAGGTAATAACAACGTAATACCCTGAAATGCGTGAGGGATTCTAATAACATTTATACACAATTCAATGTATCTGATAAGGCAGCAAAAACGAAGCAATTGCATTTGCACATCACTGGGAGTACTTGCGTGAGAGAAAACTGCCACGGACTGTGAGGTGAGGAGACCGCTATGACAGGACTCCGGACTATGGACTCTGACTGAGCCGGTACGACTGCGAACTGGAAAATACAGGAAGGGAACTGATATCTAAAAAATGTTACTCATGGAATGAACGGTAATTATCTGTGGACAAGGAATATTGAGCTGTGACAGGAAACGGAGGTACGCAGCGAGCGTTCCATCTGAACTCAGACAAACAACGCGAAGCGCGAGCCTCCTGATGGGCGGGGCTTAAATAGCCGGCACATGAAAACAACTAGACCCGCTAGCTAACTGACCCAGAGGCACCACCTAGCGGCCATTAACGAAACTCCAATCAACCATTAACATGGGGAATTAGAATCAATAACCAGCTAGGGCAAATGAATTCCCTATGAACCTGCATCTCTTAGGACTAGTATGGGAAAACTAACCTGTGGTCATGACAGTACCCCTCCTCAAGGACTCTCCTCCCGGTTTATTGGGGTGATTCTGATGAAACCTCTTTAACAATCTAGTGGCATGTATGTTTTCTTTAGGTTCCCAAGATCTATCTAAGGGACCGTAACCTTTCTAGTCAACCAGATAAAAAACCTTGTGCCTGACAATCTTGGAGTCTAAAATATCCTTCACTTCATATTCAGATTGATTGTCTTCAAGCTCAACGGGAGCAGGAGCTGGTTCTAAACAAGTATCTGGCATTACTGGTTTCAGTAAAGACTCATGAAAAACTGGATGAATTTGCATCTTCCGAGGAAGGGTCAATTTCATTGCCACTGGGTTGATGATGGCTTCTATGGAGAACGGACCCAAAAATCGGGGAAGAAATTTCTTTGAACCTTTCAACATCAAATTTCTGGAGGATAGCCACACAGAGACTCCGACTTGAAACTTAGGAGCTACACTTCGATGGCGGTCAGCAAACCTCTTCTCACTTTCCTTGGCTGCAGATAAGCTAGCTTGAGCCCTAGTGTGGGCCGTTGAGATGAATTCATGGAGGGTTTTCACAGCAGGCATCTCTAAAGGTTCTGGAGGGTCAAAGGCAGAAGTTCGAGGATGTCTACCATGTAATGTATAGAATGGAGTAAGCCCAGTAGAGGAATGAGTTGAATTGTTGTAAGCATATTCTGCCACCCACAATATATCCAACCAAGAGTCTCCTGTTTGGTGAAGCATGCATCGTAAATACTGTTCTAAAGTCTGGTTGGTGCGCTCTGTCTGACCATCGGTTTGGGGATGATGGCTGGTGGATAGTCGAACATCAATCTTGGCCAGAGCACAACATTGCCTCCAAAATTTAGAAACAAATTGACTACCTCGGTCTGAGATTACAATGGAGGGAAAACCATGCGCCTTAACAATGTTCTCCAGAAATATCTTGGCCAATCCATAAGCAGTCGGAAGTCCTTGGACTGCGATAAAATGTGCCATCTTGGAGAATAAGTCAACCACCACTAGAATGGTGTCAAAACCCCTACATGGAGGAAGATCGGTAATAAAATCCATTGACACGGTATGCCAAGGACTCGGTGGTACATCCAAAGGTTGAAGAAGACCGGCCGGTCTTTTGTTAGTATTCTTATTTTGTGCACAGGTTCCACAGGTTTGAATAAATTGAATGACATCTTTGCGCCATGTAGGCCACCAGTAGTGTCTCTTGATTTTTTCCAAAGACTTTGTGACCCCTGGATGTCCCTCAATCAAGGAGCTATGGTAGTTAGCAATTACTTGTCTTCTCAGTTCTTCAGTAGGTAGGTACAAGCGATTTTGATAATGCGGTATATCCTCCTGTAGGGTGAATTGATCGCCTCGATTAGTCCAGGCAAGCAGCTCTTCAGGAACCACATTCCTCTTGACTTCCTTCAGTAGTTCTTCATAAAAAGGGTCTGAAGTGTTTAGTAATCCTAAAACCCTTTCTCCAGCAATGATGTTGTTTGGAACTTGGGGAACAACGGTCACGTCTTCATTGCCAATCCGAGACAAGGCATCAGATTTCCCATTTCGAACTCCTGGCCGAAAAGTGATGACAAAGTCGTACTCTGTGAAGAATAAAGCCCATCGCAGTTGTCTAGCCGATTGGGCCTTGACTGAGCGGAGATACTGTAAGTTTCGGTGGTCAGTAAGGATGGTGACTGTGTGTTGAGCACCTAGCAAATAATGTCTCCATTCCTTTAAGGCGCACTTGATTGCCAACAGTTCCCTGTCTGTAATTGTATAATTTCGTTCTGCAGCTGAAATTCTTTTCGACCAAAACGCCACTGGATGCAAAACTTGAGTCTGTGGATCTCGTTGAGACAAAACAGCCCCCCTGGCAGCACTCGAGGCATCTGTCTCTACAATAAAAGGTAAGTGAGGACGAGGATGTCTCAATATAGGAGCCTCAGTAAACCTGGACATGAGAGTCTGAAAGGCAACTGTGGCCTCCGGGGTCCAGGCAAACTTCTGGTTCTTTTTAAGCAAAGACGTGATGGGATGAATCAACTGCGAGAAATTTTCCACAAATCTTCTATAGAAATTTGCAAAGCCTAAAAAACTTTGGACTCCTTTCACCGAAGTTGGAACTGGCCATGATAGAATTGCCTCCACCTTACGAACATCCATCTTCACTCCTTGAGAGGACAGCACAAACCCTAGAAACTCTACTTCAGGAACATGAAATGAACATTTTTCCATTTTCACAAAAAGGGAGTTCTCTCACAATTTTTTCAAAACTGCTGAAACGTGATTCACATGCTCCGAGGGGGTTGCTGAAAAAATCAAGATATCGTCAATGTATACTACTGCGCAGACATCGAGCAAATCTTTCAAAACGTCATTCATAAAGCACTGAAAAACTGCTGGCGCGTTGCATAACCCGAATGGCATGACTTGGTATTCGAAGAGGCCATACTTTGTGCGAAATGCAGTCTTCCACTCGTCGCCTTCCTTCACTCGGATCAGGTGATACGCCCCTCTAAGATCCAGTTTGGTGAATATCTGAGCTCCTTTAATTTGGTCCAACAAATTTGAAATGAGAGGAATAGGATATCGATTCTTGACAGTAATCTGGTTGAGTGCTCGGTAATCGATACAAGTTCTGAGATCGCCTTCCTTCTTGGCAACAAAAAAAAGAGGCGAAGCAGCAGGAGACTTAGAGGGTCGGATGAAACCATTGGCTAAGTATTGGTCTAAGTATTTCTTTAGGTGAGAATCTTCTTTCTCCGTCAATGAATAAATCCGACTACACGGAATTTCACTTCCAGGATGAAGATCAATCTGACAATCATAGGGTCGATGTGGGCGGAAGCTCCTCTGCCAATTTCTTTTCAAAGACGTCTCGGAATTCTGCATACTCGGGAGGTAGTAAGCCGATTATTCCTAATGTTTATTCAGAGACCTTCTTCATTAAACGGGAATCATCCTGGGTGTTTGTTTTACAGCAAGATTCTCTACACTCAGCAGCAAAGGTCAAAGACCGATTTCGCCAATCAATCCTTGGGTTATGTTTCTCCAACCAGGGCAATATGCTGTGGTGAGATGCGTGTGTAAAATTACAGAAGAACTTCCTCACTACACTGCGTGACGGAATAGTAAACCCCTGGAACAAATAGAAGAGTCAAAGAACTACTCGGTCGGAAACATGGAAACACCTTATGACTTTGCGTAATATGAACATGAGTGTGACCCAAAAATATCTGACTAGAAACAAACTTCCAAGGCAAACTCCACAGAAAGGGCACGAACCCGGTAATAACAACGTAATACCCTGAAATGCGTGAGGGATTCTAATAACATTTATACACAATTCAATGTATCTGATAAGGCAGCAAAAACGAAGCAATTGCATTTGCACATCACTGGGAGTACTTGCGTGAGACAAAACTGCCACGGACTGTGAGGTGAGGAGACCGCTATGACAGGACTCCGGACTATGGACTGTGACTGAGCCGGTACGACTGCGAACTGGAAAATACAGGAAGGGAACTGATATCTAAAAAATGTTACTCATGGAATGAACGGTAATTATCTGTGGACAAGGAATATTGAGCTGTGACAGGAAACGGAGGTACGCGGCGAGCGTTCCATCTGAACTCAGACAAACAACGCGAAGCGCGAGCCTCCTGATGGGCGGGGCTTAAATAGCCGGCACATGAAAACAACTAGACCCGCTAGCTAACTGACCCAGAGGCACCACCTAACGGCCATTAACGAAACTCCAATCAACCATTAACATGGGGAATTAGAATCAATAACCAGCTAGGGCAAATGAATTCCCTATGAACCTGCATCTCTTAGGACTAGTATGGGAAAACTAACCTGTGGTCATGACAGTACCCCTCCTCAAGGACTCTCCTCTCGCTTTATTGGGGTGATTCTGATGAAACCTCTTTAACAATCTAGTGGCATGTATGTTTTCTTTAGGTTCCCAAGATCTATCTAAGGGACCGTAACCTTTCCAGTCAACCAGATAAAAAACCTTGTGCCTCACAATCTTGGAGTCTAAAATATCCTTCACTTCATATTCAGATTGATTGTCTTCAAGCTCAACGGGTGCAGGAGCTGGTTCTAAACAAGTATCTGGCGTTACTGGTTTCAGTAAAGACTCATGAAAACTGGATGAATTCACATCTTCCGAGGAAGGGTCAATTTCATTGCCACTGGGTTGATGATGGCTTCTATGGAGAATGGACCCAAAAATCGGGGAAGAAATTTCTTTGAACCTTTCAACATCAAATTTCTGGAGGATAACCACACAGAGTCTCCGACTTGAAACTTAGGAGCTACACTTCGATGGCGGTCAGCAAACCTCTTCTCACTTTCCTTGGCTGCAGATAAGCTAGCTTGAGCCCTAGTGTGGGCCGTTGAGATGAATTCATGGAGAGTTTTCACAGCAGGCATCTCTAAAGGTTCTGGAGGGTCAAAGGCAGAAGTTCGAGGATGTCTACCATGTAATGTATAGAATGGAGTAAGCCCAGTAGAGGAATGAGTTGAATTGTTGTAAGCATATTCTGCCACCCACAATATATCCAACCAAGAGTCTCCTGTTTGGTGAAGCATGCATCGTAAATACTGTTCTAAAGTCTGGTTGGTGCGCTCTGTCTGACCATCGGTTTGGGGATGATGGCTGGTGGATAGTCGAACATCAATCTTGGCCAGAGCACAACATTGCCTCCAAAATTTAGAAACAAATTGACTACCTCGGTCTGAGATTACAATGGAGGGAAAACCATGCGCCTTAACAATGTTCTCCAGAAATATCTTGGCCAATCCATAAGCAGTCGGAAGTCCTTGGACTGCGATAAAATGTGCCATCTTGGAGAATAAGTCAACCACCACTAGAATGGTGTCAAAACCCCTACATGGAGGAAGATCGGTAATAAAATCCATTGACACGGTATGCCAAGGAC
This sequence comes from Ambystoma mexicanum, assembly GCF_040938575.1. Taxonomy (NCBI): domain Eukaryota; kingdom Metazoa; phylum Chordata; class Amphibia; order Caudata; family Ambystomatidae; genus Ambystoma; species Ambystoma mexicanum. The sequence goes on along the minus strand of NC_090933.1, from coordinate 1,132,285,818 downwards.
TCGGTGGTACATCCAAAGGTTGAAGAAGACCGGCCGGTCTTTTGTTAGTATTCTTATTTTGTGCACAGGTTCCACAGGTTTGAATAAATTGAATGACATCTTTGCGCCATGTAGGCCACCAGTAGTGTCTCTTGATTTTTTCCAAAGACTTTGTGACCCCTGGATGTCCCTCAATCAAGGAGCTATGGTAGTTAGCAATTACTTGTCTTCTCAGTTCTTCAGTAGGTAGGTACAAGCGATTTTGATAATGCGGTATATCCTCCCGCAGGGTGAATTGATCGCCTCGATTAGTCCAGGCAAGCAGCTCTTCAGGAACCACATTCCTCTTGACTTCCTTCAGTAGTTCTTCATAAAAAGGGTCTGAAGTGTTTAGTAATCCTAAAACCCTTTCTCCAGCAATGATGTTGTTTGGAACTTGGGGAACAACGGTCACGTCTTCATTGCCAATCCGAGACAAGGCATCAGATTTCCCATTTCGAACTCCTGGCCGAAAAGTGATGACAAAGTCGTACTCTGTGAAGAATAAAGCCCATCGCAGTTGTCTAGCCGATTGGGCCTTGACTGAGCGGAGATACTGTAAGTTTCGGTGGTCAGTAAGGATGGTGACTGTGTGTTGAGCACCTAGCAAATAATGTCTCCATTCCTTTAAGGCGCACTTGATTGCCAACAGTTCCCTGTCTGTAATTGTATAATTTCGTTCTGCAGCTGAAATTCTTTTCGACCAAAACGCCACTGGATGCAAAACTTGAGTCTGTGGATCTCGTTGAGACAAAACAGCCCCCATGGCAGCACTCGAGGCATCTGTCTCTACAATAAAAGGTAAGTGAGGACGAGGATGTCTCAATATAGGAGCCTCAGTAAACCTGGACATGAGAGTCTGAAAGGCAACTGTGGCCTCCGGGGTCCAGGCAAACTTCTGGTTCTTTTTAAGCAAAGACGTGATGGGATGAATCAACTGCGAGAAATTTTCCACAAATCTTCTATAGAAATTTGCAAAGCCTAAAAAACTTTGGACTCCTTTCACCGAAGTTGGAACTGGCCATGATAGAATTGCCTCCACCTTACGAACATCCATCTTCACTCCTTGAGAGGACAGCACAAACCCTAGAAACTCTACTTCAGGAACATGAAATGAACATTTTTCCATTTTCACAAAAAGGGAGTTCTCTCACAATTTTTTCAAAACTGCTGAAACGTGATTCACATGCTCCGAGGGGGTTGCTGAAAAAATCAAGATATCGTCAATGTATACTACTGCGCAGACATCGAGCAAATCTTTCAAAATGTCATTCATAAAGCACTGAAAAACTGCTGGCGCGTTGCATAACCCGAATGGCATGACTTGGTATTCGAAGAGGCCATACTTTGTGCGAAATGCAGTCTTCCACTCGTCGCCTTCCTTCACTCGGATCAGGTGATACGCCCCTCTAAGATCCAGTTTGGTGAATATCTGAGCTCCTTTAATTTGGTCCAACAAATTTGAAATGAGAGGAATAGGATATCGATTCTTGACAGTAATCTGGTTGAGTGCTCGGTAATCGATACAAGTTCTGAGATCGCCTTCCTTCTTGGCAACAAAAAAAAGAGGCGAAGCAGCAGGAGACTTAGAGGGTCGGATGAAACCATTGGCTAAGTATTGGTCTAAGTATTTCTTTAGGTGAGAATCTTCTTTCTCCGTCAATGAATAAATCCGACTACACGGAATTTCACTTCCAGGATGAAGATCAATCTGACAATCATAGGGTCGATGTGGGCGGAAGCTCCTCTGCCAATTTCTTTTCAAAGACGTCTCGGAATTCTGCATACTCGGGAGGTAGTAAGCCGATTATTCCTAATGTTTATACAGAGACCTTCTTCATTAAACGGGAATCATCCTGGGTGTTTGTTTTACAGCAAGATTCTCTACACTCAGCAGCAAAGGTCAAAGACCGATTTCGCCAATCAATCCTTGGGTTATGTTTCTCCAACCAGGGCAATATGCTGTGGTGAGATGCGTGTGTAAAATTACAGAAGAACTTCCTCACTACACTGCGTGACGGAATAGTAAACCCCTGGAACAAATAGAAGAGTCAAAGAACTACTCGGTCGGAAACATGGAAACACCTTATGACTTTGCGTAATATGAACATGAGTGTGACCCAAAAATATCTGACTAGAAACAAACTTCCAAGGCAAACTCCACAGAAAGGGCACAAACCCGTTAATAACAACGTAATACCCTGAAATGCGTGAGGGATTCTAATAACATTTATACACAATTCAATGTATCTGATAAGGCAGCAAAAACGAAGCAATTGCATTTGCACATCACTGGGAGTACTTGCGTGAGAGAAAACTGCCACGGACTGTGAGGTGAGGAGACCGCTATTACAGGACTCCGGACTATGGACTGTGACTGAACCGGGACGACAGCGAACTGGAAAATACAGGAAGGGAACTGATATCTAAAAAATGTTACTCATGGAATGAATGGTAATTATCTGTGGACAAGGAATATTGAGCTGTGACAGGAAACGGAGGTACACGGCGAGCGTTCCATCTGAACTCAGACAAACTACGCAAATCGCGAGCCTCCTGATGGGCAGGGCTTAAATAGCCGGCACATGAAAACAACTAGACCCGCTAGCTAACTGACCCAGAGGCACCACCTAGCGGCCATTAACGAAACTCCAACCAACCATTAACATGGGGAATTAGAATCAATAACCAGCTAGGGCAAATTAATTCCCTATGAACCTGCATCTCTTAGGACTAGTATGGGAAAACTAACCTGTGGTCATGACAGCTGTGTGGTTACAGCATTGGTTGAGGAAGATGAGGTAGAGGAAGACAGCTTACTACTTCCTAAGAAAGGAACAACCTTTCTGAATAGCATTGCAGTGGTTAGATTTGGTGTGGCGCCCCATGGAGGTGGTTCCGTAGGCGTACTGTCCAGGTTTCCCGCGACTCAGTACAATGTTGCACTCAGTGCATTTCACTTTGGTAGCTTTAGCCTTTGGTAAATTTCCAACAGTGGTAAAGAACTGCCACTTCCACGATTCTCTCTGGGTGTTGGAGGTAGGCACTTCTTCTATCTCATCTTCCGGGTCTTCTTGATTGTCTTTTGAAGTGTTGTGCTTCTTTTATTATGTAGGTCCTCCAGCTAGTGGTGCTGGTGGTGGCTCTTTGGGAGGAGAGATGACAATAGCTGATGCCATTTTTAAGATAAATAGCACTTTTCCTAATATTCTTCCAAATATGTGCTGTGTGCTAGATTGTTAATGGATAATGGGTAAGAATAGGTGTAGGAGCTGTGCACAGGTACATTTTGAGCTCCAAAGGTCCTAGATCAGCAGGAAATGCAGTTCCAAACTGTTTACATAGCCACGGACCCAATCGCGAAATGCAGACGTGTTCGCGGACACATCATCATGCCGTGCGAGAGCGCGTGGTCATGTAACACTGTCCGAAAAAGTCTGCGATGACATCAGACGTTCGCGAACATTGGTGAACACAAAAACAGTAGAAAAAGTTGCAAAAAGTGTATAGAAGTGTTAAAAATGATGCTAGATGGTGGGGAATGGCAGGGTTTCTAAATTGGAGAGACATGTTGCTATATTGGGGTAAGTATGATATTAGTAAGATGTAGCAAATTAGGGTGCACTGGTAAAAACCCATGAAACTCACTGAAAAAACTTTGTTAAAGGGACTTCATGGTAAAGTTGCACTAATACAAACCCATGAAATTCAATGAAAAAACTTTGTTAAAGGGATGTTATGATTACAAGTAATAACCGAAAACCCCCAGAAATTCGCCAGTTATGTGAAGTTAAGCAGCCATATCTCGAGCTACCACCGTGCACTGCTTAGACAACCACCCAGTACATGAAAGATGTTATCAGTGATGTCACCAATGACATTTGTGATGTCATCACATATTAAAATCGTTTTCATGAACAGTCCCTACAAGGGGTAGTGTTTATAATGTTGGTAACAAGATGTCATGGGTGATCGGGTGATCTATCATAAACTACTTAACGTATTAAAGAATGTTCTTGTTTAAAGAAAACATTATATTCGAGTGTTGCTGTTAATACAGGAACCTAATCATACATACACATAGGCAATGGTTGTAGCATGTACCAAAAAAGTACAATGTTTTTAATCTGATCATTTCCGATAGTAAAATAATAAATTCGACCTGTAGAGATCTGTGTTCTAAGTGCGTCTTGTGCTGTCATGCGGCTCTTTGTTATTATTCGAGCCCAGAGTCGCGTGACAGCAAAGACGGTTGGGAGGACATATGGGCAAGAAGCAGTGAGGTGCCTCTGGGCTGGCTCGCTTAAATAAACATGTTCTTCGCCCACCTACCGTGTCGCTTGTCATCCTTCACTACTTTATCAAAGTGGTGCGTAATGTTAAACATGGAATAAATAGCTAAATAGTACCCATACAGCCCTCTCCCCTTTTTTCTTCTTGCACTTATCAGACCTACCCTGTCTGCTGCTTTAAACCCAGCACTTGCCACTTGCTGGCTGCACTACCACTGTTTGTTGCCTGTGTTATTTATTTATTTGTTATTATTTATCTGTTTCTCCTTTGCTCCGCACTTTCCCCTTCTCCCCTTCCATGCACTTTTCCCCTCTCCCTCTCCCATGCACGTGCACGTTCTCAATGTCACTGGGCCTAGTAAGATTGTTTGTTTTGTTCTCCCCTGTTCCCCTCCCTTGCCTTGTCCCGCGCGTGTACGAGCGCGATATAAATAAAATATCAATTATATTCAATTGAACAATTTCAAAATTACGACAAAATACATATAAGAACGTACAATGCATACAAATTAGAGTGACATAAAGGGAAACGAAAGTAAGGAAGAAAGAAACAACAGCACCAAAAAATGTCAATAACAGAGTTGATTATCATGTACACAAATAAATTGTGTGTTTGAGGCCTGCTTATTGCCCCACCTATGTGCACTATGAGGTCAAATCAAATTCTATGGAAAGTACTTTAAAAAGATATAAGAAGGTAAATGTATATATATATATATAGCACCTTTTCAACTTTTTAAATTCTCATTGTCACTAAAAATAAAAACTAGCCTAGACATGTCAGTGAACAAAAACAAATGGCCCAGATATGTGATGTTATCAGTGATGTCATCATTGACATTTGTGATGTCATCTTTCATGTACTGGGTATTTGTGTTAGCAGTGCATCGTGGTGGCGCAAGTTATGGCTGCTTAGCTTACCATAACTGGCAAATGTCTGGGGTTTTTCGGTTCTACTTGTAACCATAAAGTCTCTTTAACAAAGTTTTTTTTGTGACTATATATATATATATTCAAGGAAAAAACTTTACTTGCAGGGACATTGAGGTGAGAACTTAATGCAACAAAATCCTGGAAATTCAGCTAAAGCCACCTTAACTTCACGCCCCCTGTTGCACAGCCTATGACCACAATGATGACATCACAGATCACATCACTGATAACATCACTAATTACATGTTGTATGAGAACACTGAAGACAATACAAATCACATCACTGATGCCAGCAGTGGTGGAAACACTAATCACATTGTATATAACTGATTACATCAATAATAGAATTAGACATAATATAATTTATAAGTTAGCTCATGAAAGGTTTGATTACCTTAATAACAATTTAGGCCTTTGACTTGGCCATGACAAAGGCTGGGGTCACTGGCCAGCACCAAAGGCCATAGTTAGTGGTTGGTTAGTGTTCAAAAATACCAATGTGCATGGTTAAAAGCCATGCCTGGTAGTCCATCACTGTTTTAAAATATACAGGGGGCAACGTTGAAAGCTGTAGTCAATGACCATGATTAAAGGCCATAGCAAGTACACATGTTACAATATACAGTCAACGCAGAGGTATCAGAGATGGGTGTCCTCTCTAAACCTGTGGTGGGGAGAAACTAGGCCAGGGATCACTATCACCTTTTCTTTAAACACTTCATAGTGCTAGCACAGAAGCTTAAAACACTCCTAGTAGGTCGCCAATCCGTCCAGTCGATTTCAAATATAATAAAATGCACCATTTAATACATTCACGCAACATGCGATTTTAACATGTATTCGATAAGTATCAGGTTAGCTACTAATTTGCATACACTCAAATCAATCTAAATTGACTTGAGACTCAACATCTTATATGATCTGAACCTCGATGCAATGGGTATGAAGTACTCCAAAGATCTACTGACTCTCTGCTCACGCATTACTACCATGAACAAGTATGCCACATGACTCTGCTTCAAGCAAAGCACTCTAAGAAGGGGAAGTCAGTATTTAGAATGGGGGCCCATTCACCATTTCTAAAAAAAAATAATAATAATTAAAACAAATGCATGTTGGGCTCTAAACACACAGGCAGATAGAACCGCGACAAGTCCGCCAGCTCGCTCTATTAACCCAAGGACGTCATTTAGGGGTTGCCAGGGGTCGCAACTGCGACCCCTGATGTCTCCCTGGCTACCCCTGTGGTCTCTGTTGCTACCCCTAAAAAAGAAAAAAATATATATATTTTTTTTTTAATGCAAGCTCCTGTGTTGTGGCCAGTGCCATGTGGCTCTTTGCTTCTGAAGTGGCTGGTTTTCTTGTTCAAGCCTCTTAAAAATAAAAGAACAGATGTTCCACAAGTCTAACATTTTCAGCAGTGATCCTAAACAAGAAAGAATAGGAATGCCAAATAATTTGTCTTTCTGGATTTCATTACAGTAATTGCTAGAATCATTAAAGGTTTATTTCAAGCACACTTCAGCAGGTGAATCACTGATTTAGTCTGTTCTTAAACACCTCAACGCAGCCTTTCATCCTTCTGAGGTCGATAAATGAGTACCAACACAGGTTGGGTGATATTGTATATACATTTGTTCTAAAAAAATCGCTTAAGCATAAGTGCTATATATTAACACATCATTATCATTTGGCCATGGACGTCTGCTTGCATTCACAGTAATTTGATAATATGGGCCTATACTCAGGTGTAACTAGTCTTTGGAAACAGGCCTGCTTCCGGTTGGAGGCTGAATCCCCTGGGAAGCACACCATCTTTTGGGCAGGTAGCCACCAGCCCATAGAGTCCACCAGTGATGATCATAGGAGACTGGTGGTCCCTCAGCATGTGAGGCTCTTCCTCCTGCAGCTGGTACATGAAGTACCCTGTGCAGATCAGGTTCATGTCTAGAGGTCTATGGAGAAGTTATCCATGCATTTCTGCTGGCCTCTGATGTGGATCTAAGTAGAAAGTGACTGCAGGATTTGCACAACTTGTCATTTGCCTGGCAAAAGTGGAACAAAGATTCAGGCTGAATTGGTACTACTTACAGTTGTGGGTATACCATTTGAGAAAGCATGGACTGGCATGACTGGTCCCTGGTGGCTGTTACTCATGCCACCAGATACCCTGAAGTCATCCCAAAGAAAACAGTGACTGCCAAATCAGTTGCTAAAGTATTGTTAGCCATTTATGCTAGGGAAAGCGTCCCTAAATACGTGTTACGCTCACCTGGTATCCACAGGGACGCCACCCAGCCGGGTTACTCGCTGGTATGCTTCTCAGCTTTGCCCTGATGTGATCTGCGGGGAAGGTTCTGCCTGGAAATACAGGAGGATTGTGTTCAAGACTGACCGACCAGGGGTAAGTATCCTCCCTCCAATCCATATGCTTTCAGTCCCTCTGGCACCCTCTCCTCACCTTGTGGTAGAATAAGGCGTGCTTTCCATCCTGCCTTCTTTGCAGGGGCGCGTTGTCTTTCATGGGCGAGTGCGGTCCAGTTACTTCACTGACACCGGCCCGTTTGATATTGTTCCGATAGGTTTTATTGCTGTTCTTTAGTTTTGTTGCTATCCTGCATGCCTTTCTTGTTTAAAATGTCTCTTTTTTCTCCCTTAGGTATGCGGAGCTTCAGCGCGGCGAACTGGCTTGGTTGAGCCCCGCTAGTAAATGATGGCGCATTAAGAGCGCTATGATGCGGTAAGTAAGCACTATGCACAGCGCTGCGAAGTCTTACCTTTGCTACCCTGTGTTTTCCTTCCTTGTAGGTTGCAGTGTTCTTCAGCGCGAGTGGAATGTCCGCAGTGGTGCCAACCGAGAGGTGACCAGCCAGGTAAGCCTTTTGAGCAGTTTGTAATTTGTAAATGTCTCTACAGCTTTCTTTAATGTTGCCTCTATCTTCCTCTTTCAGGTCGTTCTGTCCGGGAGGCGTGCAGATCGAAGAAGCTGTTCTCAGTAGCTGCAAGTGTTTAAAGATGAAGACTGCAGGTAAGATGCTGCTGCTAATGATGTTCCTTTTGTCTCCTTGCAGGTTCTGCTTCTCCGAGGTTTGAGGGAATAGCTGGACATGGTGAGAGTCACGTTGCAAGCTGCAAAGTAACACGAAGCATGTTCTGCAGTCAGGGTGTGGTTTATATAGCCCAGGTAAAGTAGTACCAGGGAAAGTAGTTCCAGGCCTGCCACACCCAAAACACTAGACTGCATAGCTTGGTTCTTAGGGAACCAAACTATGTGGATGCCATCCATGTTGGCTGACAATACAATAAAGTAGTTCCCAAGCACATTGTTGTTCATGGTGTATGACCCTGGCACCATAGGCGCCAGAACTGGCCCCATGAGGGCTTTTGAAGAGGATGCCAGGCTCTAGAGGCCCGAGTCCTGACTCCACCTGGCCAATGGGTTTGCCAGAGGGGGTTTTGGGCGAGGGCCGTGACAATACGTTGTATCTGGCAAAGGCCCAAACTTTATGTCTAACTATATGCAGGACATGTGGAAGGAATGTGAGGTGTCATATACTTTTTCATCCACATACCAATCACAGACAAATGGTGTTGTTGAGAGATTTAACAGAACTCTAGGAGCAAGATTGGAATTCTCGAAGAGCGAAAGAGAAGGAAGTGGAACCTTCCCCTTCCATGCTTACTTTTTTTCTACAGAGAGGTGTCTCAAGAAGGGATTGGCGTCAGCCCCTTTCTTTTTGGTCACCTTATTAAGAGACCCTTAGCTATAGTTGAGGAAGGATGGACATCCCCCACTCTTCCTGTTGCTACAAATGTAGTAGTCTATGTGCTGAGCTTAAGAAAGAGGATATCCTTTCTGCTGTCTCAGGTAAATGACAAGCTGAAGGCTAGACAAGCACTGGGGAAACATTGGCATGACAAGACATCTTCACTTCTTAATTTTTCCCCAGGCAAAGAAATCCTGATCATGAATCCAATAAGGCCTAGAACTTTACAGGACAAATGGTCTGGTCCTTACCAAATAGTTAAAAGACTAGGAGAGGTGAACTATTTAGTGGACCTTGGAAGACCTAACCAGTTGTAATGAACTTACTCTTGGACAACCTCTATAATTATTCCTACTTTAAAAAAAGGGATCATGCAAACCTGGCCAATTGTAGGCCAATTGCAATTTTAGATGCATTAAGTAACATATTTGCATAATTGATTCTAAGGTATTTTAACACATGGGTGCCCTGATTAGACATTCTTTCACATGCTCAGGTTGGCTTTAGGCAGTCATTAGGCACCTCATTAAATGGAACCATCATGTCCCAAATTCTGGCTGAAGTCAATAGAGGTGCCATTGGAACCACCTCCATCACTTCCATGGACATGAGTAACGCTTTCGACAGAGTACACAGGAAGAAACTTTGGAGCAAACTATTATGTAACATACCTGCTCCCCCAGTTCAAATACTTTCCCTCGTCTAGCAGGACACGACCATAAGGTTTAGGCTTATGAAAGAGGGCACTATGACTAGATTCATTGATACACACATTGGGCTGATGCAGAATTGTGTCCTGACCCCTATGCTCTTTAATCTTTATATCACAGACATCGACAAGCTATGAAACACTGGTAAACGCTTTCCCAATTAAACTAGGCCTCTCCATACTAATTTGGCTAGCTTTTGCAGACGTTTGGTTTTCTTTGGCCAGACTCTGTTGGGCCTGCAAAGAATACTGAATAGGTTCTCAGAATAAGCCATAGAAAAAACCTTTAGGTTAATGGTACTAAATCTAAAATTGTGGTGTACTAAAACAAAACCAGGCCCAAAAAGATGTGGGAGACCGCCATTTGGAAAAAGTCCCTTGCCTTGTGTACCTGGGTTTTAAATCAACTAACAGTGTTTCTATGTCTTATTTTAGGGATAGATTGAGGGCCAAGACCCAGCCCTTGCTGGCACAGCTAAAAAGGAACTGTACAAAAATGTGTAAATATTCACGGATCCCGATACAGCATTACTACTTAGCAAAAATAGAACCAGTCATTTAGTATGGGCTGGATATAACATTGTTGGACTTGGGTAATTATTTAAATATCCTCCAAGTCATTATTTGGAGAAAAAGAACGTGAGACTTTCTTTATCAGTCCCGAACGTGGTGGTACGACACAAAAAGGGACTGACATCACTCAAATCCAAAGCGCTATGGAAGCAACTTTATACTTTTGGTAATATAATATTACCCCCTCCCTTTTTGTTATATTTTGACTTGAACCTGGCATTAAAGAACCAGTCCATCTTGTCTATTACCATGTTCAAGGACAGGATGACTGAACTTCTCTTCAAAATTAAATCAGATTTCGGGGAGTTGATTGTCAATCCTGTCAAAAGAAAGAGCAAGCTATATGCAATGGATCGGAGGGTGACCGTAGACAAGCTCAAATTCTACAAGACTTGCAAAGAATTTGCTGCTTTCGTGAGAAGTAGAGATCATTTTCCTAAATATATCTATCTGTTTCCCGGTAGTCGCGTGCATTATTTTTATCGGCGGTTCAAGCTGAATCAATTACCAGCGCTTGAGTTTTTAAGTCCTAGGAATCTCTGGGAGGGCTCCTGTAGACCATGTAGACTTTGCCATGTGGAAGAAGAGCTGGAAACCCTTAAACATTTGACTATCCATTGCACGGCCGCTAATAACTTAAGAAGTTTGTATTTTAGTAATTTTGTAATACTTTCATTTTAGTGTGGATCATCATCGCTATCATAGGTTGATAAATGTCAATTATTACTAATGTTTATTGCTATTTTATTTTTTGTTTTGTATGTTAGCATTGTATGAACTATTTTAAGATGTATTGTGATTTATTTTTTACTAACATTTGGATGTTTATTATGTGAAAGGTTTTACTGAATGAATGAATGAATGAATGAATGAATGAATGAATGAAACATATTTCGGAAATGCAAACGTATTTCCATAAAAACAACAGCAAGTAAAAAGCAAAGTTACACAGACAACATACACAATATTTCAATCAGATAAAAAACCTTAAAAACTATAAAAATGAAAGAATCAAATTCCTATTGATTTCAGCAAATATTACCTCACATTTAGTGCATTCTTCAAAAATGACAGAAGTGTCCAGCCGACACACAGTGAATTGGCCGATAACAAATATAACAGGGCAGGTCGATACAGTGGATCACCGGCTCATACTCCAACGAATAAAAACAAATTGGGAAGGCTTTGAAATCAGTGGTGGAATAGTTTAGTTCCTACCTGAAGGATAGGACCCAATGTCTGACCTTGGAAGTTTCCTTTCAGAGTTACTGTGGTTAAAGTGCACAGTCCCATAGGACTCAGCACTTTCGCCATTGATTTTTAACCTGTACATTCGCCCGGCACTTAATATATTGAGGAGGCATGGGTTAAGATTTCAGTCCTATGCCGACAATACGCATATTTACATTGAGGCAGAGAATATTGTAGACGCATTTGAAAAGATCAATCAGTGCATGGGAGAGATTAAGAGGTGGATGGCATGTAACCAGTTACAGCTGAATGCAGCAAAAACTGAGGTAATATTATTCGGGCCTGAAGGTAAAATGATGGTGGAAAGACAAAGGCGACCTCCCCTGATTTTACGTGAGGAACTTTTCTTTTTGAGGAAAGTTAAAAACCTCTGGTGCATTTGGCAGGAAAACCTGGGCAGTGAAGCCCAAGTAGGTGCCAAGATGAAGACAGTGCGCTATTCACTGTGCATGCTTAGGAATGTGCTTCCCTTTGTCTCGAAGGAAGACCATGCAGTGGTGGTAGGGGCTATGACTAACTCACATCTCGACTACTGTAATAGTCTAATGGCAGGGATCCCAGTCAACCAGATGGTTAGACTCCAGAGGGCCCAGAATGAGGCGATCAGGCTGATCCGTCATCTTGGGAAGAGGGACCATGTCTCATCCCTATGCAGATCTTTTCATTGGTTAATGGTGGAAGACCAAATAAAATTCAAGGTGGCCTGTTTGATGTACAAATGTTTTAATGATCTTGCACCAAAATATCTGACAGTCAGGGTGTGTCGCTATCAGCCAACAAGAGATCTCCAATTCCAGAGATAAATTGTGCGTACCATGGGCCAAACAGATTTCTACGGGCAACAGAAGATTTACGTGTTTGGCCCAAAATTGGGGAACCAGTTCCCAGTAGAAATCTGGGCATGTCAGTCTTTGAAATTATTCAGAAAGATGTTGATAACCTTCCTATTCAAATGAGCTAATCAGGCATAGATCCTATGTACTTGCACACTCTATTCCGATTTTTAGTTGTCATCTGCGCCCGATTGCAGTTAAGTCTGTCTGGTGCTCGTACGAAATATTCAAAATCAAAATCAAAATTGATACTGACAAAACTCCTGGCTTTAGTGGTTTTAGCATACACCCTCTCAGTCTAGAAAAAACTGGACAAAACAATACAAAATGGGCCAAATCCACCTTAGGAGCATCACAGAAAGGGCAAGATTGTTTGTCATTATTGTTATTCCAGGAAGCCACCACTGCTCTCAAAGAAATACAGTTAAATCGTGCCCTGGTTATTAGAATACATTTCTCACCCCATAACAGACACCCTTGGAGACCAGAGACCAGAGCCCTCAATAATCACTTGCTTTATGTTCGCAGGCTTTATGATCTCCAAGGACACCCTTTTTCCTCTGAGGAATGCAGGTGGACCCTCAGTTTCACAGATCTAAGATCACTAACAGGCAGAATATCCAATAAATAGAAACATTGGACCACACTGTTTTCTACCAAATTGGCATTCACATACCGCAACCAAGGGGTCTTTAAAAAAGGATCTTTGGAAACCAAAAGTCTAATTAACTCATGGGTCAATACAGCTTTTGCATTACCTAAGAGTCTGAGCCAGTGACAGACAGGATGTACTGAAATGAAGTCACCAATGAACTTACAGCCCAATTCCAAATGGACCCCAACATTTGGGGTCATGCGAGGGAGCCCCAGGACTCTTTTGAGAAAACCATTCTCTACCACCTGGACATAATAAACATTATATTAGCCCCAAAACTCCATGACATACCTTACAACAAGGCCACTTTTCCATTGTATATTTTTATCACCAGATCGACCAGTCTGGCCTTGAACATGACCATTTCTCTGGCCACCCCAACAGTGGCCTGCTTAAATCCCACGGTCTGTTTGGCGACATAGAAATCAGGATTCAAGTTTGATGAAAACCTAACTCCAATGTAGTCAAAACTATGGATTATAGGTATCAATGGACCCTTACTAAACATGGCCTGGAATTTCAATGGGTGCTGCCCCCTGCAACAGGCGATAATGGCTGATTTTTGGGTATTAACCAAAAATAGGGTATAATCATCAATAATCCTCTGCAATGCTCACGGCAATGTGCTAATAAAACAGTATCATATGCATACACAAAGAGTAGCAGAAACCTATTACCCAACCTAGGGACATCCGGGGTGGATTAACAAATGATCATATACCATTAATGTATAAGCAAAAGAGCAGGGGCGCCAGGCCACAACCCTGGTGCAACCCTGCTGGACTTGACAAAGAGCAGTGCAATGCCAATTAGCTCCGCTCCTCACACAGGCCTGAGTTGATCTAATATAGTTAAAAGAGTTATTAAGGCCGGGTTGACAGTTCCTGGATCCAAGCCCACAACAGAGCGTATACCGATTTACTTTATCAAACGCTCTGCTCAGATCCATTAATGTAAGAAAGATCTTTGACAAACAATGAGTGGGCCACAACAAGATAAAGATTCAGGGACTGTTCGGAGGTCCCAAGGCAAGGTCTAAACCCTAGCTGGATGGGAAACAGTATGTTATTACCCTCCACCCAATATTCTAGCCTCGCTATAAGAACCTGCCCAAAGATTTTAAACAGAGAGTGCAAAACAGAAATAGGCCTGGATGAGGCTTGTGAAGCCCTTGACCCTTTCTTGCACATTGGCTGGATGATAGCACAAGAACAGGAGGCGGGAAACATGCCTCCTGCACAGATTGCATTGAACCTCAGAGTGAGTCAAAATACGGGCCCATAGATCAAGTTCAGATGGATAAAGGTCAGCCGGCACATTATCTGGGTCAGGTGCCCTATTTCTACACTGACATGTTTTGGCTAGCAGAATTTCACCTACTGTGAATGCAATCTTCTCTTCGGTAACATCCCGAAAATCCTTGGAATGGCCTAAACTTGCAGCCATTCCAAGGGAGCTCATGAGTGTCTGGTGCTATATAAAATGGAAAAGTGGTCCAACCAGGCCTGATCAGAAACCGTGTCATCCATCCCATTCGGCTCAAATTTGTAGAATGGCCCATTGTGCACAATTTCCCAAATGAGTGTGGAATGATTCCTAATGGAACCTTTGTCCCAGTCAGCCCAGGCTTCAGCTCCAAACTCCCTTTTTCTGTCAGCAATAACCTTCTTGAAGAAACCCCGGACACTAACAATATTACTTTTGGAAGCCAAAGGGTTCTTCGATGTGGCAAGTAACATGGATTTGTCTTTCATACATTCGGAGTTAAACAGCCCACAAGGCTGCCCTTTTATTTAAACCACCACAATAGTGGAGGATTCCGATAGGTTCGACATCAGGGATACAAATTCAGATCAAAAAACACTCTGATCACATGACTCTGCAAACAGCATATGAAACTCCCACCAGTTATCTAAAACCAATTCCCTTAACAGGCCTTCATACTCAATTGGCTGCCATTTCAGCTTTTGCTTTGAGCCATCTAATGTCACTTTGGGATGGTATGACTGTGGAGGCAACATACACCTCTCTGGGATTTTTACCTCAAGTTTGTTTGGGAAATTATCACTACAGATTTCACCTGCCACATTGAATCCCATAAGTTTACTGTCACACATAAATAATCAATTGTAGAATGGCAGATGGCCAAAGAAAAAGTCAAATTGCCTGGGTTATCATTGGAAAAGTGAGCATTAGCTGAACGTAGATCCCATCACATAGGTACTGTTAAAGCCTTAGCCCTTTCGCACACACTCTGGCATCTAGCATGATGGGTGTCGGTACCCCTGATACAGAAACATCATACAAGGAACTGTCCGGCCCTCTGCTCAGCTTAGCATTGAAATCCCCACCCAAGATGAGAAACATAGCATGTGAGGCTACCAGGTTTGCAAATCCCTCCATCACAATTGATAATACAGGGACACAGCTCCTTGCAAACTGAACATGATTATAGAAATTAACCAACATTATATCAGTCATACCAGCCCTACGAATCCTAACCACTTGTAGAAAAGAATATGAAGACTTCAAAGGCAAGGGCTAACTAACCAGCTTCCTCCAGTGACCATGGGCCTCATTACGAGCCTCGCAGTAACGCTGCCGGCGCTACCGGTGGGTTGCCGGTGGGTTGCCGCCAGACTTGTGACATTTTACTGGCAGCTAGCTTGCCGGCGCCACCGGGACATTACAAGTCCCTTCGGACTGGCAAGCTAGAAACTGCTAAATGATGTTCCCCATTCCATGGTTGATGGAAGAGCCGGCACTGTTGCTAATGGTGCTGGCGCTTCCGTGAAGAGCCTGCCTACCGTGGCCACTGGGTCCGGCAGGGTCAGACCTGCCGGTCGCAGCTGCCCCACAGGCAAACTTGGAGTTTGCCGGTCTGGAAACAAGGATGCTAGTGAGCTTACCGACACCCTTGTTTCCGGACCGGCAAACCTGTAATGAGACGGGAAGATAATATCTGCCTTCTCAAAAAGTATCAGATCCACCGGGCTGCCCAACCTAGATTTAATGGCAGCTACATTTCACGATAAAACCATCAAGGTCTGAGCCCCACGAAAGTCATTAAATAGTAATTAGAAGCATCCAGTGAAGCATTGCTCAAACTGTGCCCAGACTGTTGTGGTCAGTCAAGCCAATCCATCTCTGTTAGGCCCTCAAAGCGGTTAGTGAGTGATAAAGAAGATTCCGGTCTAGCTACACCCTCCAACTCCACATACTGCCAGTTTAGCTCCTCTGACGATCATTTCATCAAATTCAGACCAATGGTCTCCTGGGGGCAACCTCGGGCCGCTGCATTTTTTTCTGAATTTTCCCGAGCCTTGATAACCCCACTACCGAGTAAAAATGACTCAGGGGTACCACCCATGCACATCGTTTGCCACTAGGTGCCCGAGATTGGAATGAACAACATGTTGCATGACACAGGGTTTAACAAAAGTCATTACAATACAGAACCCGTCAGCATAGTTATTGGTTAGACCAACCCTGGGCACCCTCCTGGCTATCATAATATGTTGAGGATTGACAGGCCTTGTCTGGATGTTGGAACTGATGCAGTGAATTGATTTGTTAATAAGGATCCTGCAGTCCGCAGAATCCCCTTGAGCCAGCCGAGGGACTTTAACATTCACGGCCACAAGAACCTTTTGCAGAAAGTTCTTAGCAGGCCACAACTCAGAACGTTCCCCTATTATCTCAGACTTTTGCCCCAGCACATTCATGAATGGCAAAGATTCATGAACCACTGCTCTTATCGCAGAGGTGCGTTTAACTTTGGATTCATCAGCCGACCTCTGCTCCACCACCACCCTTGTTTGGTGACTAGCTCCTTTGACCTGACTGCATCTCTGAATAGAAGCTGCAATCTTCGAAAAGTCCTTCTTAAGAGACCTCAGGTGATCATCTAAAATTGCTAGAGTATTGCTAGACATCTGATTTAAAATTCATCAAAAAATCGAACACAGACTTAACATTTAGTGTCAAGGCTTCATGTGCCAGTCTTAGGTCATTAAGAGCTTGGGTTCACCGGTGTCACACCCTCCATGCTGCCACCACTCTTAGCAGCACCCTCATAGCACTCCCAAACAACTCTCGTCTTGGGATTGTGGCCCCGGTCTTATAGAGCAGCACCATCCGAGTGCAGGGTGACACCAGGGACAAAATAGGGGCAAGATCTTGACTCACGCATAGCAGACCCGCCAGCAGCAAAACCGGCAGCACATGGGTCAGAAGCCGGGACTTACCTTGAGAAAGCACACAGTTTAGTGCTAGGGTGCCCCGTCTCTTCAGGGCTTGCCACCAATCGCTGTGGCAAAGATGGTTAGGATTCTCCCAGGAAGACATTAGTCGATGAAGAGATGGCCTTCTCAGCAGCCTTCATTTTCACCTCTAGCTGCCCTGCAACCCTTTCCAGATATGAGTCTAATATAGTATGGGACTTCTCCTCCTTCTTCCCCTTTGGTTTCTTAGGCACGTTTCCAAATTTAGCCCCATTTGACGATGGTGGGCTCGTTATGGCTTTTCTCTTCCCCATAGCCCACCTTGGTTCAAATGCTTTGGATGTGAGCTGTTGCCGCCACTCGAGGAGCCACTCGGGTCTGATAATCTCTTAACAAAAGACCCAGCAACCCCAGCAGGAACAGCAGAAACAGCCTGCCCCGTAAACCATATAGCAATAAATACAAATAAAAAAGACCAAACCATTCTCCTTCAGATGGTTTGATTGAGGGTGTCAAATTTTCCCCTCACCTTAATCTGCGACATTTAGGTGAGGTGAAAACCTTTCTTAGGCAATTTCCCCCCTTGTTTTTTCTAACTCCAGGCTTGACACCTTAGTGCCAGTATGATATTGACACTAGAGATAGTTTGCCTACCAAAAGTAGGAGTTTCAGGATGTCAGACAAGATTAGATCACAAATTATGTTGGAAGTCAACACGATGTTGGATTTAGGGGTGATAGAGCCCTCTAACAGTCCATGGTTCAGTCCAGTTTTATTGGTACCAAAGGCAGGCACCACGAATTTGAGGTTCTGTGTGGACTGTAGAGCTCTTAATGCTGTCACCTAGACAGATGCTCATCCCCTTCCACGAACTGAGGAGTTAATGAACACACTGGGTGCTGGAAGTTACCTCAGTACGTTTGACCTTACTGCAGGATATTGGCAAATATCCCTGACAGAAAATGCCAAGGAGGAGACCGCATTCGCAACACCGGAGGGACTTTGCCAGTTCAGGGTAGTGCCCTTTGGCTTAAAGAATACACCTGCCGCTTTTCAAAGGTTGGTTGACCATGTCATGAATGGGTTAGATTAATTCTGCATGGCATATCTGGATGATATTGCAGTCTTCAGCCCCACTTGGGAGGTACACGTTAAATGCCTGGGAATTGTGTTACAGGCTCCTCAGCAGGCCCACTTGGCCATGAAGGATACAAAATGCTAGCCTGGTCAGATTTCAGTGACATACCATGGGCATGGGCTTGGTGGGGGCCAAATTCAGCCTCTACCCAGTAAAGTACAAGCTGTACAGGACTGGGCAACTCCCACAACCCAAACCCGGGTGTGAGCTTTTTTAGGCCTCACTGGGTATTACAGTAATTTCAGGGCAGACTATGGGACCATAGCTGCCACTTTAACTGCACACATCACGCTAAAGAAGCCGAAACAGGTTAATTGGTCAGTGGAGTGTGAAAAGGTCTTTCAGGGCTTGAAGGATTCCCTTTGCCAGGCATCTGTATTCAGGGCACTTGATTTAGTTTAGGGACAATTTATTGATGGTAATAATGACGGTACTTAATGAAAAACGCCCAAACGTTCTGTCCAATTGGCACAATTGCACTGCTGCAGCCAAAGTTGCACTTTTTAACACGTTGTTGGCATGTATTAACACTCCCAAATATGTAAAAGCTTCAACAACCTCCAATGTTTTACCCTTAATAGATAGACCAATTAAAGGAATTCTAAATGGCCTTTTCTTAATAGGGTTCATAATTAAAATGTTCGATTTGCTAATATTTAGCGCGAAATCTAGTTTCTGAAGTATTAATTTACGGCAGTTAATGACCAAGCAGTCCAATTGGCATATAATGGAATAAAACAATATCATCAGCATATCATAAATAATGAATCGTGACAGTACCCAGTTTAGGACAATTGGCCCTGACTTCCTGTTAAATATCACCTAAGTCAGAAATGTAAGAACTAAATAAATACGGGGCCAAGACACACCCTTGCCGTAGGCCCTGCTGCGTCTCAATACAATGCCCCACTGGTCTAATCTCACTTTAGTTCTGATGCCTATGCAAGGCTTTTAAAATACTAAACAGAGTCCACGGACATCCCTCCTGTTGCACCTTTTGACATATTTTGGGTCTGATGACACAGTTAAAGGCCTTTGTACTATCCAGAAATGCAACAAACAACAATCTGTTTGCAGGTTTAGCCTAGTTTGCAAATAACTGAATCACCAGGCAATTTAATGAAGTGCTTACGCCCTTCTTAAAACCAGATTGATATCCATCGAAAACAATTATCCGAAGTAGCCCAGAGTTGCAGTTTCTTCAACAGAAAGGTAGCAAAGGTTTTGTAGGAACTATACAACAACGATATAGGTCTATAATTAATCGGTTTGCCACAATCCCCATTTTTAAAGATTACTATGATCAAAGCATCTCTCCAAGAAGGAGGCATAAGCTGCGTTTGTAATATATTCATGAATACATCTAGTTAAACTTTGGCCCATAGCTACGGTGACGATTTTAAGGTCACATTAGACAGACCATGGGGGGGTTTGTGATCTTACACCTCCTAATAGCCACCTCAATAACATCAACATCCAGATTAAGGCAATTCCGTCATTTATTGCTCGGAAGCGCTGTTCCAATAAACCGTTTCTCTGTAACACCTATGTTAGAGCAAGCATAAAGATTAGCAAAATATCACTCCCAATCTCCTCCCTACATTGGTTGGGCCTGCATGGAGTTTTGAAGACCAGGTGACTTAATGAGAGTCGAAAAGAGTGCTCCCTATCTACACTCCACACATGTCAACATATTGTCTGCGTCCCTAATTCATCAGGTATCTATGTGCTTTTAGCCAGTTAACATACTGTTTTAGTGTTTTCACGAAGGCAAATCCAACACAGACCTTTTTCATTGCTTCTCTTATTTGCTTCCTGAGATCCTTTTTTTATTGCTGAATTACCGTGCCAAATTTGTGACCGTTAAATATTTTAGCAGCATCCACATTTGTTTTCTGAAATAAGGCCTCTTAGAAGCCGTTGTTCTATAGAATCAAATCCCAATGGGGGTACCCAAAATAACCATCCTGATTGATAGCAATCGTCTACAAAACAGTTAAAGTGCATAGCCATCGATGGTCTCCACATAATGGCATGGTCCCTCTCTCTCTATAATCTCCATTTCTAGAGAAATTGCATCATTTATGTTTGACTGACTATTCCGCACTGCTGTTAAAACCATTAAACTATGATCACTACTTCCCAGCTGGTCAGTTGCTTCTAATTTCAAACAGAACCCAAACAAATTATTTGATACAAAGAAGTATTCCAATGTAGATTTACCAAAAATATGTAACCATGTATAGCGTGGAGGAACGTCTCCACTGATGTTACCATTCAGCAATACCATATCCATGCGTGCAGATCATCTCTAATTTTGTGACTTCATTCTCTATAGTATCCATTTTCTAAACCTTCACTTTTCAGGTCTACAACCAAGATAAAAAATGCACCCTCCTATGCTCTAGCAGTCGATAATAAGAACGATATGGCTTTTAGAAAACTGACCAACTCAGTGGAAAAGGGGTTAACGTAAACATTAATAAACGTGCATAAAGTTTGGCAAGCCCTATGTACACTCCACCATTTCAACATTACCACAAGAATATCCTTTTATACAGAAGACCACCAAATGGTCTCCCTCTCTCACCCCTACATGATGGTTCATAAAAAATTGAGAAACCATCCACCAATTTGCGTGTCCATCAACCAGGTCTCCTGCAAACAAATGTTTTCATAGTTTAACCACAAATCATAATTAGTCAGTAGGTGCTGTGAAGGCATCATGAATGAGGACACAGACAACAGATCCAACGTTCAGACAAACGGATTTTGTTAACTTAAATGTCAGGATGGTTGAATGCCTAACTTGCCCTTGTGCTAAAGTGGGATTTCCCTACCGAAATAAAACTAATGAAAGTCTGAGCAAAGAGTTCAATTTAGGAAAAACTATGCTTGCCCTCCCCTTCTGTACAATGTGTATGGATATCAGTAATCAAAAGAAAATAGTGTTCAATACAAAAAGTCTGAGCTTCTTCCAACTCCCTTCCCCAAGTGTAAAGAAGTTCCACAAAAACTCTGAGAGTTACCTTCTTTGGGTTCAAGAAGATATAGTTTTAACCAAGGTTCAGGGTCCCCTTGCCTAAGTTCCAAGCCAGAAAACACAAGTGAACCTTGAGACTCTGTCTTCACTTCAGAAAATGTCTCAAATCTCAAGAGTTCCCTTCCCCAAGTGTAATTTAGTTAAACAACACAGTTCAAAAGGAAAACTCCTTGCTCCCCTTTAACTTTCACTGTTTTGTTGTTTCCAATTTTTAAAGATTCTTTTTGACAGCTTGTAGTTTTCAAAAATGTTGAAAATAATATTACTTTCTGTGGTTTAAGTTTAAAGTTCCAATTTATTCTTCATAGTTAAGTTCAATTTGAAGTACAACATGTAGTAAATTGCGTGTTCATTAGAGTTAAATTCACTGTGGAACACTGTATGTAATGATATGATTAAATGTAGCTTCAAACAGGTATTGATTCTGGCTGCTCACAAAGCTTTAGTTTAGTTCGGTATTCAATAATGGTTATTTTAAATCCTTGTAACTTTCATTATCTATTATTCAAGAAGTATTGTTCGTTCCGTTCAGCTTTGAATGCTTCTGTAATTGTCAGATGTTTGTTTGTTTTGTGTGTTAAGTGTTTAAAGTAAGTTTGTTTTGCTTTAAGTGGATTACCCAATGTCCGGAGACCTATGAAAAAGTGTCTTATACTGCACGCAACCACTCCAATACAAAGAAATCCTGTAGGTTCAGTGATTGAAGTTTCGAAAGACCAGAGACTTTCGAAAACATGATCATGAGACTCACGCAAACACTTGGCTCCAAAATATCTCTTGACAAAAAAGTTAATTCATCCGTGCACCGGGTTTCCCAGCCACAAGAAACTCACTGGTCACTCTGATAGGCCTTGTTGCAGCCTGGAGCACACCGTCTCCAATTTTCAAGGCCCGGTTTCCTCCTTCTGCCACTCAGTCACTCCTGTGTGGACCTCTCTACACAGGGGAATGAGCAACACGGACATGAAGGAAAGGGATAGCCTTTCCTCATGGCTTCCTTTTCTTCACTCCCTCTGCTCCACAGAGTCCTAGCTCCTCGACCACGCTTCCAAGGACCCTTTTCCTCCATGGTACCCTGCATCTCAGTGTCTCGTTCCAGGAAGTTTCTCTGTCGCTTGTCTTGATCTCTATGCCACTTTTCCTGTCTCGATCTCAATCTACTTTGATGTCTCTTTGAGCTCCTTTTCTACACCTGCAGCCCCTTGACAGGCTGAGGTGTGAGCAGTCAATGAGCCCTGCCTGACCACGATTAATGGGACATGCCTGACTCTGACAGCTCTTAGCAGGCATCCTCATCATCCCAGGACCAGAGTGGGAAAAGAGCATGTTCCTCATTTCTCTTAGTTGCCTCTTCTTCGTCTCAGTACTGTCCAACATCAATGATGGAAAAATTAGGGGAACTGGCTTCTAACAGCCTATTAAAATTGGGGAAATGTTGGGTTGGCTGTCAATAGGATAAAGGCGATATCATTTCTCGCCCACAGGCATCCCACTCATAGTTCCCAAGGACCCTCCACCCAGGTGATCCTCCCTCGCTTCCCTGCCCCCAGGATCGGGATCCAATAGAGATGGCCTATCCATAGTTACCTGCATAGAGGATCCAAGGGATTCAAGAGTGAGAACACCCTCTGGTTTCTCACAGTGAGTAAATCCCAGCGTATTCCACAAGGCCAACCGTACATTAGAACTTCAGTTCAGAGTCTGCCCCTCATTAACATTTTCATGAAGAGTGTATTGAATGTGCGCTGTTTTATTGCAAGTCCAGGATAATGTAAACAAACCCATAGCCTTCGCTTCATAGGTATTGAGAAAAGCAGACACACGTTATACCATAATTGAGGGGAAGGTTCTGTCTATGTGGTGCACTTCAGAGTTTTACTAACTTTATTCTGGGGTTTTCCAGGAGTGGCCAAACGTAATGACCAATAAAAGGTTTCCTCTTAGTATTACCCAGAATTGCCAGGTTGAAGGTTGTCCTGCTCAGATTAAAATTATAGGCCAGTGATTGTGCCAGTTTCTGGTGGGAGGGTTTGGTGAGTGTTGTATGGAACAGGAAAGAGGCAATGTCATGTTGGTATCAAGATGATATCAAGTTACCAAAGATATAAATAGTGCAATTTTTGACCGACAAAGAGCATATCAATAGCAGCATGATGAAGAGAAAGTTACACAGGATATATGATTAGCCTAAAATGGATGGTGACAAAGAGGAAGTTATGAAGGATTGAGCTGCCTGTGATTCTGAGGGCAAAATGAAACAAATGCCTGTACAATCACAATCTTTGATACATGCCGACATGCTAGGAAATTCCACTATTATTGTGGACTGTGCCTCATTATGAGTTTGGTGGTATCTTGACAAGTAAATCTGCTGAGATACCACCAACGGCATTACCATTACCCCCACTTGGTCTGGTGGATCTACTGCCAGATTACAAGTGGTGGTAGGTGGTAGTAGTCCCCATTAATTAGAGTCCATAGGATGCCAGGGGGATTTCAGCAGAATTACCGCCATCGGAAATTCTGCCATCAGTAGTTATGTTGATTTTGCCCTTTTTTTGGCCGAAAAGTGGTGGATTCTCCTCCAGCTCTTAGCTGACGGTAAATCGTCCACCTCTCTGCCAAATTCGTAGTATGTAGGTGTGGTAATGCTGTGGTAACATGGCAGTAACTGAATTATTGCCACATTACCACCGCATGTTCCCACACTGCCATACTTGCTATGAAGTTGTTTTGAATATAAAGGTTTTGCCAACGTGTTTTTATTGGTGTTGGTAGATTAAAGTTTGGCGTGGATGGAAGTGCTCAGTGTAGAAATATTGGAGCCATGGAGAGAGTCATCGGATTTCTAAACCAATTGTTTAACCAGGAAGCTTTTCCAGATACGCTTGCGATGGACAACACAGTTCAAGGTTTTCAACATGATGAGTGATTTCCTTGGTAACAAAAGCAGAGCGATATCACCACACAAAGTTACATAACCCTGAATACCAATGGATTGGGAAAAAGGATTACTCGTTTCCCAAAAGAGTCTATGCAGACGTTGTGAGCAATTTAAACTGGAAAAAGCCAAGCTTCCCAATATTTATATCTCTCAAATGTGTTGTGGGAGTGGTAAGAAGTTTTGTACTGTTACCGGATGATTCTACGGGTTACATGGTTGGTGGTTGTGAATTATGCAGGCAAGAGAAGGCGATTGTGAAAAAGAAGAACAGATAATGCACAAACATGTGGGTCATAAAGGCGATGTGAGTAAACACTTGTGTACAGGCGCGTTATAAATGACATATCATATCATAGAATATCAAAGGGAAGCAAGGATAATGTGGCCAGGACCATGTTGCAGGCATATGAGGTTTACCAAATATGTATAGGTCAGGAATTGCAATTCAGTTATTATATCTTTTATAGTGTGTCAGTGTGATATTTGTTTGGTATATTGTGGTGTGGGTCGTCAATATTACCACGCAGCTCACATACATGACTGAACGGAAATTGGAATGTTGAGAATGGAGCATCATCCTTATTATGCAGTAACCCTGACACAACCTTTGTGGGCAATTCTGTATTTGGCTGTTAGAAACTGATATTCCCAGAGGCTGGTCTGTGGAATGCATATGAGTTCCATAAATGCACTTAACCTAGTAGTACCATATCTACCTGAAATGCTTTGGCACCACCTCCAGTAGTGAGTGGTTATTCACACTCCACTATCCACGATGTCTCTAGATTTGCAGCGATATTCAAGAGTTACATGGTTTTCCAAGGATAAAAAGAAGAATAAGCATAGTAGGTAAAAGGCCACTCAAAATAAGCATAGGAAGAGCCAACCGTTTTGGCTGTTGTGTGGGCATGGGCTAGTCATTTGCCAGGCAGTATCATAACGGTACTACCTAACCCGGAGATGGTAACAGCTGCAAAATGGTGTGATTACATGGGAAAGCATCTATTGAAAATGCCTAATACCTATGCAGAAGCCAAACTGTTGGCTTTGTCAATGCTTGATTTACGTCAGAGCAAACAACATATATTAATCAAGTGGTTGAATGCATACTTAGTTAAGGCAGTTTACTTACACTGTAACCCGTGTACAGCAATAATTAAGCCATTAACTCTCAGTGGACTACTTGGAAATAATCCTGGCAGGCCAACAAGGGATATCGCTGCTTGATGGGGCTAAGTGTAAGAGATCCTAAGAGGATGTGGTTTAGGTGGGGTGGTGCAGGTAGGGGGCAGGAAGGGCCCTAGATATTAGCATGACCATGGGAAGCCAATGGGTGAGTTAAAATGCCCATAAACTGTGTGTCCTGTCTCACATGTCATCTCCTCCTAGCGGTACCCACTGCAATGGGTTTGGGCTTCTAGGTGGCACTAAAAGCGCCACATAACAGCCAAAACAAAAAATGAGACTCATATGAAACATGACACTACAAAATAAATTCTCACTTCTGTTGATGGGGATAAAGGAATTGTCTGCACTTTTCATGTTAAATCTGGGGCAGTTCCTGGTGTGATAATTGTAAATTGGGTAATCATATACTAGCCAAGGGTTAGGCCTGCCAAAAAGGGTCATGACACAAGTCTTATTGGGGTCAACAATTGAATGATGTCAATAAGATGTTACAGGGGCACATATGATTCACCATAATAGAAGGGTAAAGACAGAACTGGAGACCAATCAAAGACCGGGTTTATCTCTTAAACGGCAAATGCAATATTTGTAAAACGTATTAAGTGCAAAATGATCAATCTTTCAGATTCTATTGACCTCATTCAGATCGTATGGATGCAGTCGCTGCATGACTCGTTTAGAGTTCCCAAAGCTATCTAGGGGGTCTTCCAACTCCTGGTCTCATCTGAATATATCTAAAAGCCTGTGTGTATGTTTCTTATACCCCCTCTGAAAGATATGTTTGGGTATGTGACAGGGAATGACATTATTCCAGGTACTCAAAAATCAATTGAGAGGTTCTGCCTGCATATTATTTTAGTTTGCTCTTTACTGAGTAACCGGCAGCCCTAAATCCTAAACCCAGGCTTTGAAACATGTAGCATTGTCTCGAGTTAGTAAGCAGTTATCTGATTATCTGGAGCAGATCTTGAAGTAGCTGTGCGGGTGATAATATTCATGATCTCTGGATAGTTATAGACCTATAGAACATGGTTTGGGACTGGCATATTTAGGGATTATTACTTCATAGTCAGAGTGTTTCATTTTGCTTTTGCTATCTGTACCTTATTTCGCTCCTTGGAAATTTTTGATATTTTACGGTTTTCCGGATGTTGTCTATAAAAGATGTATGATTCATATGCAGGATTTATATTGACAAGGGAAAATGATGGGTAACCATACATTTATGGAGGTATACATTTAACTTAGAATGTTCAATATAGTTTTCTCTTTGAATTGCCTATATTTTGCACCTTTAATCATGTTGCACTGGGCATGTGCATTTTCAGAATAAAGAGTTTAAAAGTGGACAATAAAATATATATTTTTCAAATTAAACGACCAAGTAAAGTAATCGGTATAGCACTAGGCGGGTGAAAGGGCGGCATAGGTGTGACTGGGGGGGTCCACGTCTGGTGCCACTTTGTATATCAAACCCTCAATTGCATGAGAATGCCTACAGTTTTACACATCATTATATTAACCTGATGAATATGTTTTCTTTTAGATTGCCTGGGATCCCATTTCACGTGGCTGCAGTCAGTATTTACAAATTTCCCTGCCTTGCTAAATTTTGTAAATAAGCTAAGATGCGTGACGGGGCTTTGCCCAAAAGATCTAGTCGACTATGGCTGCGCTTGCAGATTTGAAATGGAGGGATTGCCAGTAGACGCCACAGACAGGTAAACTTCAAGCGCAACATGTTTGCATTACACCCCTACCTTCCCCTACACCCCTACCTGTTCACTTTAGCCTTCTTATTGTAAATTCATGACACAAGTATGCCTAACTAACAACCTTCTGAGAAGTCACTTATTCGAAAATACAAATTAATACATGAAGTTAAATGTCAGACAAATGTCCCTAAGTTAAATATTCTAGCCATTCTGGTAATTTCTGAACTTAAATGTAGACTCAGCAGAGTCTCCCTCCCCACTGGCAATGGCTTACAATAAGGCTGAAATCTACATGTATAAAGCTGGGGTTGCAGAAAGGTGGGTTTCCCATTTATCCAGATACATCTAGTATTATTGAGTATGCTTTGGTTGACCTGGCTAGTTCTTTACATGCAAAAGACAGGAAGAAAGAGCATAGGCTATATTTCTATTTCTATTTGTTGGTATTTATTTCAAGAACCTGCATGTCAGTTTCGATCAGGAAAGACATACAAAAACACATTTACCGATGGCAGCGGCATTAACTAGATGGGGGCTGGTATAATAGTACAAAATAATATATAATAAATGGCAAGTGCACTTTCAGGGCAGAAAGGGAGCCGTGTGAGCAGTCTGGCAGGAGAGATTGGAGAGTCTGTTCCCCCTCTCTACTATTTGGAGGTGGAGTCTGTTTAAAATTGCGTCCTTCTCACAGAGCGAGTCGTGGAGAGTGACCCGAGTGAGCAGTCTGGCAGAAGAGATTGGAGAGTCTCTACCATTTGGAGGTGGAGTCTGTTTAAAATTGCTCCCTTCTCACGAGTGAGTCACAGAGAGTGAGCCTAGTGAGCAGTCTGGCAAGAGGGATTGGAGGGTCTGTCCCCCCTGTCTACTATTTGAAGGTGGAGTCTGTTTAAAATTGCGTCCTTCTCGTGGAGCGAGTCACAGAGTGAGCAGTCTGGCTGTAGAGATCAGAGAGTCTGTTCCCCCCCTCTACCATTTGGAGATGGAGTCTGTTTAAAATGTCTTCCTTCTCACGGAGAGAGTCGCGGAGAGTGAGCCGAGTGAGCAGTCTAGTAGGAGAGATTGAAGAGTCTGTTCCCCCTCTCTACCATTTGGAGGTGGAGTCTGTTTAAAATCGCTTCCTTCTCACGGAGCAAGTTGCGGAGAGTGAGCTGAGTGAGCAGTCTAGCAGGAGAGATTGGAGAGTCTGTTCCCCCTCTCTACCATTTGGAGGTGGAGTCTGTTTAAAACCGCTTCCTTCTCACGGAGCGAGTTGCGGAGAGTGAGCTGAGTGAGCAGTCTAGCAGGAGAGATTGGAGAGTCTGTTCCCCCTCTCTACCATTTGGAGGTGGAATCTGTTTAAAATCGCGTCCTTCTCACAGAGCAAGTTGCAGAGAGTGAGCAGTCTGGCAGTCCGGCCAGTCGGACCAAAGGTGGCAACGGAGACGACAGATCAAACTGCGGCCCTCGGATTGGTATTTTTATTCTCGCTTCTACCTGCTGAACAGTGAGTCTACCGAGCCCTTGTGCCAACACCCACATTTTTATTCTTGTATGCAGTATTTGATGTGTATGCAGGGGCAGCTCGAGCAGGCTTGAGCACTTTGTGATAAGCACACAATCTACATATGATTCTGTATAGCCCACAATACTTTTGGCATAAACATTACAAAACTGCACAAATGAAGTATCATACAACTCGCAAATCCACATTGCAGATGCCACCACATGTACTCCACCTACTATCAAGAATTAAGGCACAGCTCGAAAGTCGAAGCCCATACTTGGGAGAAAAGTTGCGACTAAGCAACTAAGTGCCTCTCAATTGGCTATTACAGACTTCTTTGGAGTTAAGGCTGCTAAAAAAATCACATCTTCATCCATTTCATCAATAGAAACGCTTGATCAAACGCCTCTCATACTATCGATAACAACAACTCTCTTTTAAAAATGGTTGTCAGTCTACAACACGCATCTCTTGGGGCTGAAAAATAATTAATTAAACAAAATTGCGAGGATGACATTCTTGATATGGATCGCTCTAATTCACTTGATCAGGCTGCTCTCGTGTCATCTTCAGACTCTTGAGATCTTTTTGAATCAAGCCGTGGAAGTGAAGATGTCTGCATAAACTACATCACCATCCCTAACAGTACAAACGCAGTCCTAGCTAACGTGGACGCCTTCTCCACTTTATGAGCCACTGTAGCTAAGGACCAATTGGATGTTAAATTACTGTTAATAAAGGTGTTTGATGTAATAGAGAAAATTGCAAAGAAAGTATTGATTGATTCAACCCAGGAGAAAAAGAAATTGGAAAGAAATTCTATGAAGAAAAAAAACCTGTGTATTATACTGCCTACACCACTTGATGGAGGATGTAGCTCCTTTTCTGTGGCACCTTGCCCTTTTATACACTCGGCTGAGGACCCATACGAAAACTTGAGACTACGAGGTGTTACAAATCCCGCCTGTGACCTCTGAGACAAATAACACTGCTAAGACAAACATGGTTGGGAAAAAAACTGTACAGCTGGTTCAATTTGACAATAGCTGTAAAAAGGTATTAACTTTGGCCATAGACGAAAATCTATGAATTAAAAACAACAAATTGTTTGAAGAAATTTGTGGTAACAAACAAATTACCCGACGGTTTGCTATGACAAGCCAAATTGAATGGCCATACTGATGTAAAGTTGTTGGCTAAAACTGATTCATGTTTTCAAAAGCCAAATCATGGCAGACAGGATGTCGAAGTTCGGTTTTGCTGCGCAAAACCACCTACTTGTGAATGTTTAACTGTTCCCATTGTTAACGGCGTCAGAGCACCAGCTGTCACCTACCATTCCGAATCTATGCTACAAGCTGGCACAAGCTTACCAACTGACAAGCTGGTTATTATAACCAGTGCTATGAAGGACCTGGGCAAATGGATCATCTTGGAAGAAATTAAACCCACTGAATGTAGCCCCTTTTTAAATAGGTCCCGGCTATTGTCTCTTTTTAAGCAGCTACCATTCTTCGATATGATTACCTCTTTGGACATTTTAAGAATAGAGATTCTGGGTTCTTGAAGAATTCTCCTCTTTTCTGATGGTGGCCCTACTTAAAACACATGCAGCGCCTCTCACACAACTGGGTCTATCTATGATCATTTGCCGTAAACTGAAAAAAGTAAGTTCTCCTGAGGCACCTTTAAAAGCAGCAAATAATAGTCTTTACACAAAGGACATACAAGCCTCTGAAAGAGTTACATTGCGCGCCCTTCAAGCAAATAGTGAGTTAGAAATGAGCAGAGCACAAGAAGTCGCATACTGGAAACCTGGACGTGTGACAAATGGAGCTAATTGACTTATTACTAGGAAAAATAGTCAAAAATGGCTATGCTGGAACACTCGTGGCTATCGTTCTTTTTTAGTTCACCCTATGGGGGTAAAGATTATTGAATTACCTGACATTTTTATTTTACAGGAAACTTGGTGTACAAGAGCGTTTGAAATAGATGGTTTTCAGATTATCCACAACACTGCAGACCCGTCTAAAAGGGGCCATGCCAGTGGTGGCCTGGCGATTGGTGCAAAGTTCTACTACACTCTGACACAGTTCCCAAAGGTCCTACTCTCCCCCTATGTCTTGTCTGGGTTTTTGGAGCCATTTAAGGAAGGTTCAACTGCTATTTTTATTATAAATATTTAGGACCCCCCCCCGGGGGAATGCAGACCAAATCCATTCAAAGTATAATTGACGATAACATTTTACAGTGGTATGCAACCTTCCCGAGGGGGCATGTCATAGTAGCAGGTGACTTCAATAAAAGGAACCTTCACTTGTTTACCCCTACAAGCCTTAATACAGTATATTATTGGTCACAACTCACCAGTTTTTGGGATTTGTCACACCTACAATATAATGCGGATGTACCAGGCACTGTTAGCAGTACCTGGACGAACGGAATGGTATAATCCCATATTAACTAAGTCATTACTGATGTCATTTTGAAAGAGAGTTGAATGACCATGCAGACTTAACTTGGTCAATCAACATTGATACAACTGTTATAAATATGTCTACAAAATTGAATGTCACTTCCAATATACAGGGGACCCGGTTATGCTGGTCTGCTACAAACATAAAGGTGATGAATGACATGTTATGGCATAACCACGAAACTATAGAAAACGTCTTAAGGCAGGATGATTGGGGACTTGGAGCGTATGATAAATGTTAATGTACAAAACGCTTACATGCATAAGAATAGGCGGCCCAAATATGATGAAATTACGAAACAATGCTCCATTGGACCCTAAAATAGAAGTAAAGAAACTGGCACTTTGTAGGGACCGTGCTGTAGGTAGGGGAATTTCTTTGCTAAACTATTATGAAAAACAAAAATGCATCGCTAACTTGGCCACCCAGTATAATAACTGGCTGAAACAGCACAACATCTCCAATAGATATTCAAAATGGTTAAAGCTCTTTGTCTGGTTAAAAGCAAACGATTCACGTAGATTCTGGTCCTGTAAAAGGACTTTTGCAAGTCTATATAACCTGCTGAACTGAATCCCATTTCACAGGAGATATGGTTCAAATACATTGAAGACCTATACAATGATCCTAAAATTTATGTTCAAAATGACGGACCTATAAACAAAAACCATCATCATACAAAGTTGGATGTACAATAAGATACTTTGGTTAATGTTCTTCGAAAGCTTAAGGGTTTGCAGGCCCCAGGGCTAGATGGAATCCAGAATGTAGTTCTTAAGGGACATCCTGAATTGTGGGCCAAAATATTAAATTCTCTATATGCCCACATCGAATTAACTGGGTGTATACCTGCTAGCTTTCGTAAATCTGTGCTTGTCCCAATATTCAAAAAGTACAATAGGTTGGAGCCCTCCAACTATCGCCTTCTGGCTATGATGGACACAATCCAGAAGATCTTCGCCAGTATTATATTAGACAAACTGAGGACTTGGGCCAAAAATAGCAACCTTTTTTGGCCAATATCAAACAGGATTTAGAAAAACGTATAGCACCATAATCAACATTTGTTTCAATATCTAATCGAGGAATATAAGAATGGGGAAAACGTATACCATTGCTATGTCGATTTTTGAAAAGCCTTTGACCTTATTGCACGACACTCAAGAAATGGGGCATTGATCCTACACTTTTGTATTATATACAGCAGTTATACACGTATACTTCAGTCACAATACGACTGAACTCTGTAGGCGATCATACTAATTACTACCAAACTAACAGAGGCCTAAAACAAGACTGTGTTCTGGGTCCAATATTATACAATTTCTATACCGCTGACCAAGAGCAGGAACTGCAACAGGCTAAAAGCTTTCCTCCCAAGATAAACGGTGAACAAATACTGAGTCTATCGTACGCTAACGATATAATCTTGTTTGACCAGACACCAATCGGACTTCAACAGACGATAGATATTTTGCCAGTATCCGCAATAAGGAATGAGATGATTATTAACACAGCAAAGAGAAAGACAGTGTGTTTGAGTAATAACATTCCTGAGAAAAACCCTTTTGTATGAAAACTGCAAAACGTTATCTTGGAAAGAACTAATGCTTTTATCTATTTAGGCTGCCCCTGAAAATAAATCTACACCATCGTACTATGCAGAAATTATTACTGAAAACATTTGGAAAAAAATGGTTAGTTCTAAAAAAATTCTGTAGTTTATCATGGTGGGTACAATATCGAGGGGCTGTTAGAGATTCACTGTATCAGTATACGCTGTATACGCTGTTGAGGTGCTTCCTTGCACACATTTATGCTGTTGGACAAACTCGAAGGAAAATTGCTCCATACAGTTATAAATCTACCGTACCAGTAGAATTATTAAGTGTCGAAGTATTAGAAGTATTAAGAATGGAATATGACATGTCATCATTAATGAAAATTTGGTCGGTACGTAGAACGTTATTATATGCCAAATTCAAACTCAAATGAATTATTCCAACTATTGGGCAAGCAAGCTGGCGTTGATAGGAGTAAAAATGTGTTCATAACTGAATTGCAATCAACTGCAATTGCACATTTAAGAGCTTTAAATATTGAGTCAGATATTTTGGACTCCAGGCCCAATTAATTGATAATAAAAAATAAGTCGAAGCTGTGGGACAGAGCCAAAAATGTTGATAGGCTGCATGACAAGAAAAGATACAGGGACTTCTTTTACCAGAGCTTCCCCTTTTATACTCCGTACTCTGAGTAGCTACATGATTAGGTATTGTGCCATTGAATTAAAGCATTTTATATTGTATTTGCCGTTAAATCTACTCTGTACTAAAGAGGTATCGGGCACTTGGTAAAATTTTCCATTGACTGAATGTCTATGCCGTTGAACAAAGTTGAGATCAGGCGCGATATATTAAAGGATTGCCCTGAGCTGGTAATTTTTTACACAAAAAGATATTCGGGTTACATTAAAAAAAATCAGGATATTTCTTAGCGACCAGTTTTGTTCAACGAATTACGAGGCAGAATCTATTGTTATTACTGCCGCATCATATACGGTGTGGCAGGAAGCAGCGAAAAGAATTGAGCAAATTATGCAATCAAGTTGAATGTAGATTAAATGTAAGTATTATTTTATGAAATGTAAATAATGTAAATATATGTTGTGTTCATCTTTTTATTTCTTTTACATTGTAAAGGGATATTGATGAAATGTATAGTTGTTTCTTCAAAAGAATGTTTTGTATGACGTGCTTAAAGTTTTATAATTAACTAAACGCACAATAAAAAATAAATAAATAAATAAAACGTTCAGAGCCTCAGAAGTCGAATTGTTGGATCATATGATAAGTGGAAAGGGATACAGGGCCACACTAGATGTTATTAGAGCCATAAAGGAAGCACCTGACCTCACAAAAATGAGATCAGAGTATTGTTGGGCATGGCTGAATATTGCAGTAAATCTACAGACATATTTGTGAAAATGTGTTATCCCATATGACATTTGTTGAAGAAGGAAGTGACATTTTCGTGGGATGAAAGAAAGCCATGAGGAATTTAAAGGAAAGTATCACTTCAGCACCAAATTTAGGGAGGTTTGTTGTCAGGAAGAATTTAATAATAACTAAAGATGTTAGCTTAAGGTGGGTGCAATCTTATCACAAGAGAGTGAAGGTGAAGAGAATATAATTTGTTATGCATCGAGATCAGTGCCAAACACTGAAAATAGTATTCAGTGATAGGACATTCTTAGCGTGCATGTGGGCCATAGAATATTTCAGAAAGTGTGTGTGGGTTAAACTTTTTTGTCTTAAGGACAGATCACAAGCCATTAATAAATGTCTTATCAGTAAAAGGATGTGGACAGTGACCCCTTGGATAGTAACCCCTAGGATAGTAAGATTACATTTTAGATTGCATGAATACAATTTTAAAAAGGAATATGTTCCCGGAGCAGATTTCTTATAGAGATTAGTATGCAAGATGGAATACAAGGTGAGGGAGAAGAAGAGATTGTAGCTGTAGTTCATGATCATGAGTTAGAAAAGGATGTGTTCTATTTCAAAGGTTAAATGCGAGAAATAAGTAAAAAAGGATCAGGTAAGGAGGTGAATGATGAAATGGGCTCAAGAGGGATGGCTACAGAAGAATGAAATATGAGATGCACACAAAGCCTTTTGGGAGGTCAAGGAACAATTGTTTGTCAAAGAAGGAGTGTTGTTACATGATCAGTGATTGCTGGTGCCTGAAATGCTTCTAATACAGAAGGCACATTTGGGTCGTCCAGATATTACAAGAAATATGAGTAATATGATTGAGACTTATTGGTGGCCATGGGTTGATATACACGTGGAAAGAATGGTGAGAGAATATTGAAACGTAGGAGCAAGTGGGAATTGATGTGCTGGAACCGTATCATACGAGTAAAGAAGGCCCAAAGTTCATCAAGTTTACGGTGGATCATTTCTCTAAATGGCGAAAGTGAAAATAGCCAATCGAGTTAAAGGATGTGAAGTCATACAGTTTTGAGAACACGTTTTTATAAATGGAGAATATTCTAGTATAGTGATAAGTGATAATGAACCGCTGTTTCAAGGCGCAGAGCTATGTATGAATGCAAAAGGGAAAGAAATGATTGGAAGTTTACGTCTATTTATCTTCCAGAATATAAATAGTACATAGGTTTATTTGATTATTTATTTTATTTGACATTTGTATGGCGCCTATAGACACGTGTTTCCAGGGTAATCACAGGAACCACAGAACAAGGGATAAGAAACAACATATACATCAGGATAGCGTTAAAACAAATGATATGGAGTGTGAGGTCAGCTCCATTTGGTACAACAAGGGTATTCTCTTTCCATTTGATAGGAAAGGACCTTAATTCTTCACTTAAGTGTTAGATAAGGTGAAAGTATCTAATCAGTTCATAAGGGAACAATGTGTGATGCCCAAATTAAATACAAGAAGTGTCATGATGGCGGGAGGAAGGTATACATCAAGAATGTTGCACGAGGGGATTGGGTCAGAATACATTTTTTTTCAAAAAGACAGTCATGGCTCACAGAGCCAAGGAAGGTCACCAATGCTGTGAGCATACAGGATCGATTGATATGGAACTTTAACAGAGTTGGGTAGTGTCAGGGAAATACTGGCAATTCTGGAGTGAGGAATCTGAAATAGACAATATGAGGTGATGGATGCGTAGAGAGAGTAGTATCTTCCTATTTGCCTTGCAGTTTATTTCCTAAGCCTACATCACCAGAAATGGTGGGTGAATCCACAAGTAGTGTTGAAATTGAAACAGCAAAGGATAGAGCATGTGATTAAGTTAGAAAACACCTTAAAGCGTCACAAATCCATGCAACGTGTGCACAGCAATTACCAAAGATTTTAAAAATCAACGCTGCTTACAGTGCAGCCACCAAAGAGTTTGTGTTTGTGGCTAGGTAGTTTGTGATACTGCTTGCCTTCTACATGTAATACAAACAGAATATGAGTTATGCAAATGAAATGTCACTTTGGGCATGTCATCTAAACATCTACTGTAACTTTCCTTCGGTACTCAGTCAAAAATGCCTCCCTTGTATCGCTTCTGTGCATAGCAGATTACATCCTATTTGGTTGATCCAATTCATTGCTGTCTGATTCTGCCACATTTGATTAAATTGGCTGTCATGCACTTTTGGCCATCATCACTAGAGTGCCCTCCAGTGGACCCCTGTGTTCCCTTGATGCACTCCCCACTCATCAGAACTGCTGACAGCATTTTCCATGACAGTTTCCCCAACACTACAACTCCCTGTATACCAGGCATGGGCACATTGGTAACTCATATCTCACTTGCAGCCTGCTGTCCTGGTTGATTTACCATGGTAGATCACACCCCGTAATTGTAAAGAAGAATAATACAGGTGTCTTATTGCCCTGGTACCAATTCAGAGTCATTATTGTGGAAGAAGAGCAGGTCATTGTTAGGAACTGCAAACACACCCCAAATGAGGTTGTCTGCATTATGTTCAAACATTTGCTGAGTTTGGAACAGCATCACCAATAGTTGAAAAAACGATAAATGCATGTGTTGGCCAATTTGTTTTAGTGAACTTTCTTTGTTGAAATCGGGGCCTTGGCCTTTCCAAGATGGCCGCCCGCACATAGGGCCTGGAGCCACCCTCTTGGCCTGAGCCTTTGTCTCCCACTAATTGGCTGCATACTCATTATTAACCAATCGCCTGGACCGGTAGGCGGGAGCTTTCCCGGCCCATCTAAGCATCTAAGGCCCTGTCTGTTACTGTCATATGCCTGGACGGTCTGGGGCCCCTCCATCCCCTCTCCAAACCATCATGCACATATGGAGGCTGAGAATCCTAACCATGCCTTCCTCATCCACCGAACACCATGGGACAATATATAGATGTGGATTGATGGTCCACTGCCAGTAAAACTGCCCAGAAACTTACCTGCGCTAATCCTGACAAACATGTTACTTCTCTGAAGGTCAGCCTCCACAACTTATGCCTAAAAAATCGAATTTAGCTGTGTGCACATTCCTGTGCTGTTTTTTCTGCTTAGCCTAACAAATCGAATTTAGCTGTTCATTGTTTTTCTGCTTAGCCTTCAAAAGAACATTGAATTTAGCTGTGGGCACATATATATGCAGCCTGGTACTCACTTGCCTTCTGTTCTTGTCTGTCACCCCCCACCCTCTTCCCTTCCCTCTGTATACCTGCTCCAGCCCTGCCACATCCACCAGGTTCCCACCGGGGTAATTACATCACATTATGCCCCCTATGGCACTCTCTGTCTCCCCTATCATCTCCAACTGCTTCTCCATCTCCTATCCTTCACCTCTCACTAAATCTGACAGGAAGAAAATAAAAAATGATACCCTGGCCTCCAACCGAAGCCTACCTATCGCTGACACCTATGTCAGTGCTGCCACCGGAGAAACTCTTACAGACATCCTCTTTGTCTTCCCTTCACCCGGCCCATGGACCCTTCATTTGGTCACTTGGCTTTCACCCTACTCCTCCTCATACATCAATGGTGGCACCCATTGGGAGTTCCTTCTTGCCCCCTTCTCTTCCTCCAAGGTCATCATTAGTGTCTATCTAAATGGTACTGTCCTGGTACAGGGTCCTCAACCCAACCTTCTCCTTTTTGATAGGTTACTCCTGCGCCTTATCAACTTCTCATCCTCCTCTTTAAGGGCACCATTGCCTCCCTCTGCTCCCACTTCCACACGCACTACCGCCCAAGTACCAGCCTTGTCTCCTGTCTCTTTACCTTCTCCTATTGCTATCTCTCAGGCACTCTCGCCGCTTGCGGGGACCGCTGTCCCATGTACCCCCGCTATAAGTCTCTCAAAATTGGACGTCTGCTCCATGTTGCCATTCTGAACTCTCGTTCTGCTGTCAAGCACTCCTCGGACATCTTCCACTTCTTTGAACTTTTGGACCTTGATGTTCTTGCCATCACTGAGACTTGGGTTCAAGGACAGCTCTGTCATTAGTTTTGACACACTTCTCCCTGAAGGCTACAAGATCCTCTCTGAACCCAGGGCTAACACACCAGGAGGTTGAGTACCCTTGATTTATCCAGAGCGGATCCCTTTCTCCATCATACCTGGCGGATACCTTCTCCTATTTCTATCTCTTGGGCACTCGTGCCGCTTGCGGGTGGGTGGGGGGGTGCTGTCCCATGTAACCCACCTGTAAGTCTCTCAAAAGTGGCAATCTTCTTCATGTTGCCTTTCTGAACTCTCGCTCTGCTGACTTGGGTTCAAGGACAGCTCTGTCACATGTTCTGACACACTTCTCCCTGAAGGCTACAAGATCCTCTCTGAACACAGGACTAACAGACCAGGAGGTGGAGTACCCTTGATCTATCCAGAGTGGATCCCTGTCGCCATCATTCCCTCTCAGGCCTACTCCTCCTTTGAATGCCTGGTCTGCAGGCTCTCTCTCTCCAATCTCCTCTCTTACTCTGGCCACCTTGTATAGGCCACCTGCACAGTCCACCCTCTTCTTCGCTGAATGTGCTGACCTGGCCACCTCTCTCCTCTCCACCTCCGCACAACTTCTCCTGCTCGGGGATCTAAACATCATTCTGGACTCCCCAGACTCTTCAGGAACTTTCTGCAAACTCTGTGACTCTCTCTCCCTCTCCATTCTACCTTCAGGGCCGACTCACACTGCAGGCCACACCTTGGATGCCTTCATCTCCACTGACAACCCTCTCTCCCCCCCTCTTACTACAGCACTCTCCTGGACTGATCACTTTCGTCTCTCTTCCCACCTTAAGCTTGTGTCTCCTCTAGCATTGGCACACCCCACCACTGCCTCCCGTCTTCAATGCCACTCGAGCCATGAAAGAGTGACAGCGGATGACTTTGCCTCCTCCTACTCTCCGCCTCCTACCCTTGTGTCTGACTCCAAATCTGACACAGCTCTCTCGAACTTTCATCTCTCCATTTCCAACACTCTTGACATCCTTGCCCCTGTCATTACGGTGCGTATGAAGCCTCCCAAAAAGAGCAATTCCTGGTACGACTCTGATCTGACTGCCCTCAAACGCAAGTGTAGAGCAGCAGAACGGAAATGGGTGGCCCACAAACTGGCCTGTCTCCTTCTTCAAATGCAATATGGGCTATACATCCGGTCCAAGAAAAGAGTGCATATTCAAGCACGCATCTCTGCGGCATCTAACAACACGGCCGAACTCTTCAAAGTCTGTACGGAATTGGCCAACACTTCTGCAGCCTTATCTTCCACTGCACCCACCCAGGCCCTTTGCTCGGCATTGGCAGTGCATTTCACAAACAATACCTTGGACATCCTTTCCTCTCTCAATCCTTCACCCGCCCATGCGCCAACATCCTCAGAGCCACCTTCCGCCTCCCCTACTCTTCCCCCTCTTGCTTTTCCAGCTTTTTCCCCTGTCACACCTGAGGTGGTCACTAGGAAAGTCCGGTCTATGAAAGCCTCCTCCAAACAGGTGGATCCATGCCCTTCCAAAACTATCAAAGACAGCATTGACACCGTAGCTCTAGACTTGGCGGACCTCTGCAACCTCTCCTTTGCCTCTGGAGTTTTCCCTTTCTCTCTCTAGATCGTCTCTGTGACACCCTAGGCATCACTGATCAGGCCCTAGCATGGCTTACCTCCTTTCTCCCTGACTGCCCATCCCAGGTGGAACTCAGGCCTTTTCTCTCTGCTATCGCTCTCTCTACTTGCGGTGTCCCTCAGGGATCCAACCTATCCCCTTGGTTTTTCAATATCTACACGGCCGCCTTGGCCTACAGGATCTCTTCCTTCACTTCCAGCTTTCAGTGTTATGCGAATGACATGCAGCTCTCCTTCAAGCTACCCTTAGCCTCTTCTTCCTCCTCGCTCATTCATTAATGTTTGTCCGCAAATCAGTCCTTGTGTGCAGCTAACAATCTCTGCCTTAATGCCATTTAGACAGAGATTGTTCTCATTGGGACCCCTTCCCCCGTTTTCCTACTCTCACTCTGACTGGCCTCTCTTGGTCTGCGCCCACAACCACCAGTGAGGCAAAAAATCTGGCGGCCATCCTCGACTCCACTCTGTCCTTAGCCCCCCACATCTCTGACATATCCAAAAAATCTCACTACCAGCTGCACCTCCTCCGAGGAATCCTACCGTTTCTCACTTTCCCCCAGAGACTCACTGTCTCCAGAGCTCTGGTTCTCTCTAGACTTCACTACTTTAATAGTCTCTTCATCAATCTCCAAATTTCTTCATTTCAACCTTTACAACTCATCCAGAAGAGAACCGCAAGAATTATCCTTGGCCTCAAGCCCAGGTACCGCATCTCTCTGGCACTGAAATCCTTCCACTGGCTCCCTGTGGCTGCAAGGATCAAGTACAAGACCCTCTGCATAGTTCACAAGGCTTTCTGGGGCCGGGCCCACATTACATACAACACACTCTTCCCAAATACACTCCATCTAGAGCACTCCCCTCGTCCTTCTCCAACTCTCTGAGGGTGAGCCTTTTTTCCAAACAGAAACTTGGGGTAGATCCTTATCCTCTGTGGGAGCCACCCTCTGGAACAGTCTACCTGCCTCTCTCCATCTCGAGCCCGATCTCCTTAAATTCCAGAAACTCCTGAAGGCCTTCCTCTTCTCCTCTGCCTTCTCTCCATATATCTTCCCTGCTAACCCCCGCTCTCTACCTGCTACTTCCCCCTTCTGCTCAGCTAGCTGACTGGTCGCATGGCTCACCTCAGAATCTTACATGTCCCAGACACCCACACCAGTTCCTGCCCTTCGGGCCTCCAGCACTTCTTACTACTCTACGCACTTCCCAATGAGATTCCCCTCTGCACTTATCCCGGTCCTCCTGGGCCAGGCGCACTTGTCCTCTTCCCCATTCCCTCGCATTTCCTGTCTGCGGCACGCCACCTCTCTTCCCCTTCCCTGCTATCCCCACTGCTTGTCATGCACTTAGCTTACAGTCAGTTGTTATTATGTACTTCCCCTCTCCTCACCCCCCCTTCCCCACTATCTGTTACCACACTTGAATTAGCAGAAATGTCGTCAGGCCTAGTATGCAATTATTACTGTATATCATTTGGAATTTCCAAGGCCTTATGAATGATTGTATTCCATGTTTCCCTCCCGTCTTGGAGCGCTTTGAAGCACTTGTTTTGTGTATAAGCGCTTTATAAATAAACAATTCCATACCATACATGTTAATCAGAGGTCTAGCATTCTGACGTTTGTCCACTCAAGGTTCATAGGCCTGCACACCTAGCACTGTAGGCTTAAGATACATGATTTTTGGAGGATGGAATTATGAAACGCGTGTCCCTCTGCACCGGCCTTTACCTTCATCCCTACTAACCACCTTAGTCTGGCAAGATTCTGCCTAATCCACCTCTGTTTGATACAGTTGTCTCCATTATAGAACACCTCCCTCAATTATTAATAGAGCACAAACAGCATCACCCCAACTTGATGGAACATAGAGTAAAAGAGGATACGCTTGTTGGCTCCCATTGCCCTAAAGATCCTCTTCCACTGTTGCCCTTCCCCTAAAACTGCTATTAAGACTAAGACACAACACCATGGCAATGAGGAGCTGCCTGGAATAATGTGATTTAACAAAGCCTGAAACCAGAGAACCAGAGATGCCTGGATTATCTCTGAGATACCCTTGAGCAAATATGTGTGCATCCCATTTCCACATGACCATGCTGTAGACATGTCTAGATTTGGTCCTGTTTTAGGAATGAGAAAATATTTCAGTGCAGAGAAATATAAAATATATGGGATTGGAATAGTATAACGTGCATGCTGGTTACTGTTTGAGGCTCATAGAAAGGACATAGACATTCAGACAACTCTTTGCATTCCCATTTTATATATAGTATACATATTATACATGCTTAAGCATAACAATTAGCTGAAACAAATAGCCATGAGGTCACACTGAAGATTTCTCCACACTGATGAGTCTCCCCTGAACATGAAGCAAACACATACTGTGTTATTTTCCTCCATCTTCACATTTTACTTAACCCTGCATCAGAGAAGACTGATGACTGATTCACACAATACAACTGCTTGTCCACATTCAAGGCAATTGTGTGTGCCCCTTTACTCTATAATACGTTTTCATAATGGATTATATCAGTGTTGCCTTACTATTTAGCAACATTAATATCTACAGGATCACTGTGTTGGCTAAACTGTGAAGTCTGCAGCCGCTGCAATATATGGGGCTAGCTAATAGGGCTATTGCCAGGAAGAGAATTTACAGAAAGGGGAACAAACTGTCTTTATATACACCTTGGACTTCCAAGCAGTACCTCAACCTTCAATTTACATCCTGAATTAGGGATCCATTTCATCGTTGATACAGTTGCTTTGAAACTGTTGATATCTTGGATGTCTCTTCAGAGTAATAATATAGTTAACCTGACTTGCTCAATCTTGAACAATATTTTTTACATGTGAATAAGGAAGAAGTAGAATTCTTTGGCAATAACATGCTGTGTCCGTGTGGGTCAGGATTTTAGAGACATTGGCCTCATTGCGAGCATGGCAGTCCAGAAACAAGGGTGCCAAAAGCAACGTACAGGCACCCTTTCTGGGCCACCATACGCCGACAATGCTAGTAGGTGCCATGGATCCCCCGGCAGGTCTGACCTGCTGGGAATTCTGGCCCCTACCGGCAATGTCTTCACTGAAGCACTGGCGCTGTTAGCAATGGTGCCAGTGCTTCAGTATCCCCATTCCTGTGGAGTCCAATGGGACTCCATGGGAATAGGGACTTACCGTTTCTGCCGCCTAACACCCTGGTCCAGCTCCACTTGTAATATCCTGGTGGCACCGGGATATCAGGTGGCAGAAACGATGTTACAAGGTCGATGGCAACCTGCTGGTCACACCCGCAGGTTACCGCTGACCTCGTAATGAGGCCCAATTGTTTCACTTTGTATTGTTCTGTCCCGTATATATTAAATTGAGGTGGTTTTATTTACAAAGTGTATTAAATGGTGATGTTTTTAGTTTATGTATGCTTACATTATTCTTTTTATTGTAAGTTGAGAATCCTAGGGTATGTTATTGTGTGGCTAATTGTTTGGAATTTGCATTACGATCAAGGTCTCAAACTATTAAATCATCCAAACTAGCTATGAATGATAGATTATATGATTGATTCTTTTATATAGTATGTGCAAGAATGTGTGTCATTATTTCCATATGTTTGTTATGCTGATATTTCTAATAGATGTTATGTTTATTATGTGGTCTAAAACCTACTGTATGTGTTCATGTATTAGTTGTCCTTCATGGAAATTGTATTCTGAAATATAGATTGAATTATTGAACACACTGGAATGGTCCTAATAGTTAAGTATAACCTTATTTTGAAGATGTTCCCACATTCGCATTTCTTTTCAACAACTATTCATGTAGTTGTAGAGGAGCAGGTGAACATGTTATCCCTAGCGCTCACTCCCTCACCTCTGTCATACTGGAACTGTAGGAGAAGATCCCTATGTGGGACACCAGGTATCATCCGAATACCGTATCGAATGTATGAGAGGCGATATGCACTTAGACAACCATATTGAATGTACCCTTGCACTGAGAGAGCTGTCTGCACATTCCATTGGACATCATAGTGCTATAAGTGAAATCTGACAAGAACAGAGTGACGTCATAGAGGAAAGATACTGAGACTCACTAAAACGATATGCAAATACTCAAAGAATAAAGACAGAACTAAAGTAACAAGAGAAACATGTAATTGAGTATGAAGAAATTGTTCATGCAAAGAAGATTGTTTTGATGTACTTAGAATGTTATGATATACAATGAAGGTTCCAGGCAGAGCAGTTAGTGGAGAGTGGCCAACGGAGATGCTGTGCTGGGGGCCTGATGCTGTATTACTTAAATACACCTGTTATAAGCTCATACATATGTGGGCGGCTCATATGTTAACATTGTCAACAAGGATTCTAAGGTGCCAGACCCCAGCACCACGCAATGAGATTACATTTTTTGAAACAGAAGGCAGCTTCTCCGCCCATCCGGGCTTTGATGCGGCCAATGAGGGAGGTATAGTAGGTTGACCACACACCTACCATTCGGCAGCCACTCCGCCCACCCAGGCGTTGATGCAGCCGATGACAAAGTGAGGGAGAGCAGAGCATAGCGAAGCATCAGGTGCTTCTCGCCCCTCGAAGCAGTCACTCTGCCCACCCCGGCGTACGTTGAAGAAGCTGGTAAGGAGGTGAGCCCTGCGAGTCCTCCGTGGGCACAAGCAAGTGGGCAAAATACAAGCAATTAAGGGGGCACTCTTACCAGTGTTCCAAGGAAAGCCATCAGTGAAGTGTGCGTGCGCTCCGGCCAGCACCAGTAATTGCCTCACTATCCAGTGGGCCTCGCTTCTGCCTGTTCTCCCTGTCTGGGACAAGGAAAGATTGCGCATGCGCAAAGAGCCATGCTACAATGCTACCGCATTTGAAGGCACCGATCTCTTTGTACACCGTGCTTTCTAATGGTAGAGATGCAAATGAACCCCATCATATTCTAGAGAC
Source organism: Ambystoma mexicanum (assembly GCF_040938575.1). NCBI lineage: Eukaryota > Metazoa > Chordata > Amphibia > Caudata > Ambystomatidae > Ambystoma > Ambystoma mexicanum. The sequence continues at coordinate 1,132,240,986 of NC_090933.1, read as the reverse complement.
TTCCTCCCAGGTCACAATATAAGGAATTGAAAGGAAAAGGAAACACTCCTTGGCACTGAAGGGAAAGGAAGGACAAGGATACATTTCTCATACTGGTAGATAAAGGATATGTTTTCTCACTACTAAACGTTAGTGTAATAGCAAAATGGCTATGCAACGGCTGCCTGGCCCTCCTGTATTTATGTGATCTCCAGGACCAGCAAAAGTAAAGTGGGCCAAATGGAAAAAAGGTTTCATACACTACATAAAGGCGGCTTGTGGGACGCATATTTGATACGTTACCTCCCCTGGCAAATGATGGTGGTGGCGATAGCGCAAATGAGCTGGATAATGCGCTACTCAAGCTGGACTTGCATTTCAACCCCACAACGAGCCCCATTTCAGAGCTGTAAAATGTTGCAGTCTGACTACAAGAGCAAGGAGAGACTGCTGAAGAGTATGTGATGGCCCTACAGCACGTAACTTTATCTTGCAAGTTCAGAGAGTCCTTCATGAGCCATTGCAAATTGTATTGAAATCAAAGAGGAGTTTTGGCTGAAAGATGAGCCCACATTGGATGAAGTATTTGAAATTGCCAAGCGGGTTGAGCACTCATTGGCTTGTGTTGCCAAATTGTCCGAAAAGGAGTGCGGAGAAAGCAAAGTGGACAGGAAGCAGAAGAAGAAAGTGAAGGAAAAGTCGGTGGTGGAAGTAAACTGTGGTCCCAAGAACGATAGAACAAGATGGGAAAGGAGAGAAGAACGTGAACACTTATGTTTTCGTTGTGCTAGTAATTTACATTTTGCAGGTTCTATGGCATGTCCAGGAAGAAGAGTGTGTAAAGTGCAAAAGACGAGGACACTTTGCAAGAACTTCCAGTTTAACCAAAAAGTGTTATATGTAAATGAAGATGAAGGTCATAGGTCTTCTGAGGAGGAAGATGAATGATGCCATGTAGAAAATGTTACGGTTAACATAGTTCAGGGTGTTGATGAAGAGGAATGTGAACATCCGTTTGTGAGTGTGAGAGTGAATGAAAGGGAGGTATCAATTAATGCTGATTCCGGTTCAAAGATATCACTCATGTCTAGGATATTGTATGAGCAAGAGATGGGAGGTGACATTTGAAATTTATTAGAATCTAATGTCAATCCTTTTGGGTACAACCATGATAAAATTGAGTTGCTTGGTTATTTCGAGGCCAAAATCAAGAAAATAGTATGTAACCAAAAAGACACTCCTTGGATGGTGGGATAAAAAAAGGCTAATGATAAGGTTGGATCCAAATACTGACGACCACGTGCTATACGTGGGGTCCACAATGAGTGAGAAATTCAGAAATGTCTTCAGAAAAGGAGTGGGGAAAGTGAATGGTATGCAACATCAAATGGTGTTAAAGAAAGGAAGTGTCCCTGGTGCCTTATTATCGCAGGTGAAAAATTCGGAAGGGGAATAGATAATTGCCCATGCTTCAAGAGGTTTGAGGAGAACAGAAAAGAATAATTCTGTTCTAGAAAAAGAAGCATTAGCGCATCATTGGGCAGTTGAAAAATGCAGGCATTTTTTCTGGGGACTGACTTCATTTTAAGAATGGATCACACGCCTCTTACACTTAAATATAACTTTAAGAGTTTGGATAAGGTATCTAGGCATGTGGCCAGTTGGGTTACGAGATTACAAAACCACAGATCTGAAATGCAAGTAATACCGGGGAAGGAGAATGTGTTGGCTGATTGTTTCTTGAGGTTGGGGGAGTACAATAAAAAGTGCAGAGAAGAGATCAAGGCGGCTGAGGTATTAGAAATATTTTTGTAAATCACAAAGGAATCGTGAGTAAGGATGAGTAGATAGATGCTATGAACAAGGATAAGGTTCTTATGTGTGTCAAGATATATATGGAATCAGAGTGGCCTAAAAAGGTGGAACTACGACAAGGTGAAAAGGCGTACTTGGAGGTGCACAAAGAATTGAGTGTGGTTGATGGTATCATATTTAGGTGGAAAAGGGCTGTTGTTCCCAAGGCTATTAGGGAGAAGATTGTTGATTTGGCAAAGAGTGGGCATGTTGGTGTGAGAAGGACTAAAGCCATTTTAAGAAGCGAATACTGGTGGCCGAGATTTGACAGGGATGTTGAAAGAAGGTTGGATGATTGCTTTCAGTGTATTAAAGTGGGTAAAGGAGTGGAAACTAAAGGACACCTATCATGGTGATTGGGATTCCATGCAAAGTGTGGGACGAAGTCGCAATGGATATTTTAGGTCCGGTTGAGATCGGTTATGACCGGGTAAAGTACGTTCTTTTGATGGTAGATTTGTTTTCGAGATGGTCTGAGTTCAAGATTGTACGTGAAATTTCTATTGTGAGCATTGTTGAGTTTGTTCAAGAAATATGTGCGATAGAAGGACTCCCAGGAAGTATATTACCAGATAACGGTACACAGTTTACTGGTGGCTGTTTTGTGGAATATATAAAAGAATGTGATGTGACACATAAGAAGTCAGCTTTATACCATCCAGACGGGAACGGTATGGTGGAAAGAATTAATAGATTTTTTATGGATGCCATTAGCATGGCGAGAGCATGTGGGATGGATAAGAAAGTGGCCATCCAGGAGAGGGTTGCAGGCACAGCAGTTGATGGCGAGTGTCCAAGGGAGATGCCCGTGCTGGGGGTCTGATGCTGTATTACTTAAATAAACCTGTTATAAGCTCATACATATGTGCATGGCTCATACCTTAACAGAGATAAAGTAACCTGCTAACTAATAATTGCAGAGGAAAACAATGTGACTAGAGCGGCCATAATGAAAAGATGGACGTCGGACTTGTATTAAAACCAACAAAGCTACCTCACAGACAGACTAGGGCTGCAGAGTCTGGAAATACTGGAAAAACAGCCTTGTGTGAGGATTAAGAGGAGTCTATTGGCCTGGGATCAAGAATGTACTTAAAGGAATAATTGCAAGGCACAAGGGGAGTCAAAATGATAAGCCATGTACGTAAGACATATTTCTCTTCAATTAAGCAAAGGAGAAAACATCTGCAAGAGCCAAGTTTTAGACAATTAAAGATGCCGAAAACCTATGCAAGATGGAGTGAGCAAGTCTCCAGAGGCCAAGAAGGGTAATGACACCCAGCTTAATAGAATCAAATAGCATTAAATAGAAGGTTGAGATGGATACATTTGTGGGCTCCTAACACGTGATTTAGAAGTTGAAACCAAGGGCTATTCATTAAACTCAAACGAAGATAATAGTGTGCCTACGCTCCCTTGAATGTCCCAGAACAGCTAACAGGCTTTGATGTCAACTACAAAGGAGAAGCCATGGCTTGGGGCCTGACCGAGTAGAGACGATGGACTAATTGGGAAAGTCGAGATTTGTCTGACGTTGCTCTTGGCACCTGAGTTTCATTTTGCTTACGTGCTGCTAACGAGCCGAAAGTCCAAGGTTGGGAAAGCATGCCAACGAATCAGAGGGTGTATGTAGCTACATGCTATAGAATGTTGCAAAGACCAACCTGCTTCCATTTTTCCTCTATAATCAGTATTATGCGTATTTAGAGGTGGTTCGAGGTGTGCCTAACAGATAAGGGGCAGCCAATGAAGTTATTAACACATATACATAGCATAGATACACATGTTCCCTTAACCAATCCCTACCTTTAATAGGTTTTACAGTTTGCCACGTAGGATGACATCATAGATGACTCATATTGAGGTATAAAACCTTTGTATAATCACATTTGGGTGTGAGTGCGTAGGTACTGCCTGTTATTCGCTAGATTGCTCTACTTTATTTTTATGCTAATAATAAAGAAGTATTTTGCCATATTCTTTGAGTCTGTCCGGTTATTTGGGTCTGAGATCATTATTGGTAATTCTATCTAGCACATGTGATGCCTCAATGTGCTTGAGCACAAAGTTTAAACTGAACCATTGTAGTACTCTACAAATCCAGAACTTGACGCCATCTGACTCACAGAGAATGCCAGAGGGATTACCCATCATTGAGGGACAGCGAGCCATTGTCGGTGAGGCTGGAGCACGCCTACTGTCATGTCAACATAGCTTTAGTGCACACTCTAAATGCATTGGGAAAGTGGATGTACTTTGAGGCAAAGTGGACATTATGCATACGAATTGTAAGGGGTCATAATCAGCTTTTCCCATTACTCAAGCAACATAACATGCACTAGGAATTGCTATAGCACTATATATTTGTTTGGCAGGGTAATCGGGAGTCCACTCATTCAGTTACCATAGCAAAATACAGTACCATTACCCTGCGTTACCATTATAGTATAGGTCTTAATATAAGATTGATGGCCTAAATTACCTGCAAAATGGCAATACCTAGACCCCCATTCCAGCTTTATGTTATGTTAAAGGATATTTATACTGCTCACTGTCACCACTGAAGTGGTCCCCTGGTGCTCTTGCGGATCTGAGAAAACAAGAGGGTAGGGTAAGTTAGTAGGACTGAGCGGGAGAAAGAGCAAGAGAACTGTGATGTGGTGTTGACATCTTCAGTTTGGTTTACACTGTTCGCTGAGCTTAGGTGTGTTTTTCGGTTGGTAGCCGCCATGTGCTGTTGTGCGAGGCTATGTGTGTTTTTTGTTCTTGCAGTGTAGTTAAGTGTGTGTGGTTGTTGTGCTTTAGAGGTATGGTTGTGTTTAGTTCAGAGTTTTAGAGGTGTACGCAGAGGGGTGAGGTTTTTTGTTTTTAGTAGGGTTTGTTAGTGGCATCACTATCTAGATGGGACACACAGTGATATCCACAATTCCATCTAGATGTGTTGCAGGCTAATATTCACAAATCTGCCTAGATGTGCCGCTGGCTAAACATCACAGTTCTGCCTAGATTGGACACAAGTCAATATTCACAGTTCTATCTGGAGTTGACGCAAGCTAATCTTCACAGTTCTGTATGGATGTGATGCTCGCTAATATTCACAGTGCTGTCTAGATGTGACACAGGGTAATCTTCACAAATCTGTCTGGATGTGATTCAGGCTAATATTCACAAATCTGTCTAGATGTAACGCAAGCTAATATTCACAAATCTGTGTAGATGTGACACAAGCTAATCTTCACAATTCTGTCTAGATGTGACACCGGCTAATCTTCACAGTTCGGTCTGGATGTGACGCAAGCTAATATTCACAAATCTGTCTGGATGTGACACAGGTTAATCTTCACAGTTCTGTCTGAACGTGACGCAAGTGAATATTCACAAATCTGTCTAGGTGTGACGCAGGCTAATGTTCACAATTATGTCTAGATATGACACAAGCTAATATTCACAAATCTGTCGGGATGTGATGCAGGGTAATCTTCATAGTTCTGTCTTGATGTGACGCAAGCTAATCTTCACAGTTCTGCCTGGATGTGACGCACGTTTATATTCACAAATCTGTCTAGATTTGAAACAAGCTAATATTCACAAATCTGTCTGGATGTGACGCAGGCTAATCTTCACAATTCTGTCTAGAAATGACGCAAGCTACTATTCACAAATATGTCTGGATGTGACGCAAGCTAATATTCACAAATCTGTCTGGATGTGACACAGGTTAATCTTCACAGTTCTGTCTGAACGTGACGCAAGTGAATATTCACAAATCTGTCTAGGTGTGACGCAGGCTAATGTTCACAATTATGTCTAGATATGACACAAGCTAATATTCACAAATCTGTCGGGATGTGATGCAGGGTAATCTTCATAGTTCTGTCTTGATGTGACGCAAGCTAATCTTCACAGTTCTGCCTGGATGTGACGCACGTTTATATTCACAAATCTGTCTAGATTTGAAACAAGCTAATATTCACAAATCTGTCTGGATGTGACACAGGCTAATCTTCACAGTTCTGTCGGGATGTGACACAAGCTATTATTCACAAATCTGTCTGGATGTGATGCAGTTCTGTCCAAATGTAACGTAAGCTGATATTCACAGTAGGTGCAGTAATACTTGAACTGATGGTTTAGAAAGCAATCAGTCTAAATGCGAGATATGACTAGTTCAACACAGTAAATTTAACTAGCTACAGTCAGGCTTAGTGTGGATAGAGGGAGGGTAGAGGATAGAGGGATGACAGCCCAATAAGTTTGGCCACAGTAAATGCAGTAGTACTTAAAAATTGATGGTTCTTAAGGTAAACAGGTTAAATATGAGATATCTGCAACAGACTACAGGCTCTTAGATAATATTTTAATATTATCTGAATAGCCAATATTGTATGAATAGATAGCCAATAATGTATGAATAGCCAATGTGCATTATGATAGATGTTTGCAGCATTACGGTTTAGGTCATAGCAAGTCATACAGTCCATGTACCCAGTGGCCAGTTCTTGAAAGGCTTGGGGGTGGCCAAGAGCCCAATATCATCGATATAGGCAAACATGCTGGTGTTTTGAGAGTCAGCTCTTGAGGTATCAGAGGTAGTTGGCGCCCAAATGTTGTGTTTGTATTTGAAGAAATCTAAAGGGACTCAATTAGGACCAGGGATTTTGTCTCTTGCTGTTGCCATTAATGTTACTAATACTTTATACTTGCACAGATATCATGGTAAATTAAACTGTTTTCCAAAATGATCCCTCCCATTGGTGGAATGTAAACCAAGTTGAAGAGGTTAACCCACCTCTCGAGCATGCTATTGGCAGAAAACATGTTCCCATGCAAGGGATCCTATGGCACTTCAAAACCCCTGTCCAAACCTCTCTAATGCCTTTAGAGAATGTGAACTGATCAAGCTCTACCCATGTATAGTGAGAGCTGCCTTAGAGTTGGCCAATGTTCAAGAAAAAGTATAACGTTTGGAGACTGTATTGCTGTCATCTGCCACTCCTATTTCAACAGATTAAATGATTGGATTTAGTTTCATGAGTCAAAACCTTCCAATGCAGGCCTCTCTTATTATTATGAACTTCCCCTACGTTCCAAATAGCAAGTTCTTCTATTACAGGGAAATCCCACTTTACCAATGAGTCATGGTTCTTTCATCTCTTTGTACAATGCAAATGTAAGTGATCAAAAGTCAATTACTGATTAAGTGCCAATGGGTAAAAATAGGCAATAATGGAGGCTTTAGTGTTATTACGATAATTATATTTCCCTGCGGTAGCAGATGGAAATCATCAATTGTCTGTATAAATGCCCATCATAAAAGCCTTGTTTCAGCATGAATGACAGCAATAAATGTCTTGGCTGATCTGTGTGTATTAGTGAAATATGACCAAGCAATATGATAAGCGCTATGTTTTTCTTATAAAAACATATTGTCCACTAGAGACTTGCCCAATAAAGCATTACAGTATCCAATTAACAAATACAATTGTGTAGGTCTAGCATGTGTGACAAAGATTCCTGCGTATCCTTGGGGCCAAAAGTGTTACCAGCAGTTGCCCCAAGGTAGTGGATGCTGGACCCAGATGAGGTATGATTTGGACTGGGGGATCATACCTCCACCACCCATCAGCCACCACAACTAAGTCCAGAACTAGTTGTAGAAGCACACATGCCATCCAATCCTTCAGACACCCATGACCACCAAAGGGGAAGTCACAGGAGCACTTACGTTCACACCACCCTGCAGACTCCTGTGGCAAACATGAAGAGAAGAGGGGCCCAAGGATCCTTGAAGATGCCATTTCACACAGTTTGACCTGCTTAGAGAGCCATTCCAGGATCCTATGCAATCCCAAAAATGTAACCTATGAAATAGAGAATTCCCCTTTAGGAAATAAACATGCACCACTTTAACTCTACCTGTGAGCAGGGAAATACATTTGTTTTCCGACCTGATGCTGTGGTAAACATCTCACATTATGAGACATACTAGCGCAGAGTAGGGAGACCCCCCATATATCTGACTCCCAATGAATACAAGGAAAGACAAATAAATGAACAACATTCTGACACTCCTGCAAACGCTGCAGAAGTTACAAAGCTTCAAATCTCCAATAACAAATAAGTTACAAATGCATCAGACAGCTTTAAAGGCTTACCAAAAACGGTTTGACTTGTTTTTTTAACATGCAAGGCAAGCAAAAAGGCCCAGGTAAAATCAGGTGATGGAAACAGAGCTTTCTAGAGGAGGGGAGGAGTCCTCATACATACCGTGGCTAGTTCAGAAATCCAAAATGGTGTCATGACTTGAAATAACCTTAGTGGCAAGCCCCTTTTAACTCACATGATTCCATGCACATTACTCAATTACAAATCAACCCAGCCCAAACAGCCCAGTTGTGACCAATACTCCAAAGAACCACCCTAGGAAAAGCAGCCACTTCATCTGGCAATTTGGGGAATTTGAGAAGGAGCTGGACGAAGATGTTTGGAAGAGAATATACAGCTAGAGGTGTATTGGGAGAAGAGCTGGAGAGAAATGAGGGAGGACATTGGAGAAGGAGTTGGTACCATGTAAAAGAAGAGGGAGTCTGTGGAGATTGGTGGTGTTGATACCATATGGAAGGAAAACATTGGAAGGTGGAGGAATGGATTAAGGAGGTTGGAGGAGAGTTGGAGGAGGAAGTTATTGAGGAGAGTTGGAGGAGGAAAATATTGTGGTGGTTGGAGGGGATTTTACCATCTAGAGGAGAAGGCTGGCGGTTGGAGGGAGTAACAGGAAGGAAGGTGAGGTGATTCCACCCAGGGAAGAGAATGGATGAACCCTACAGGGGGTAATAAAGTGACAGTACCTAAGGAGTCAAGAGCACAACAGATGGCCCTATTAGCCAAGATGAACCAAGTTGGTTCAAGGGGACTCAGTCACTCCAGAGCAAACTTCAGACGCATGTGGAGGAAGAGATAGTGCACTTCCCCAAAAGGCCAGGGAGTTTACATCAGGAGTAGCCAGGAGGTATGGTTCCTGGGGACCACAACTCTAGTGAAGTGAGGTGGTCAAGGAAAACCACATCTGCATGATACATCTGAAGGTACCCCTACTGGATAAAAAAATACATCTGCCAATCCAAAAAGAAAGGGAACTGAACACTTGTCCTAACCTGTTGCAACCAGACCATGGAAGGAACTTCCTAACAAGCCAATAGAAGAGGTTTCAGGAATAAAGCAAACCAGCAGCCGAGGACAAAGACCAGGCCAGTCTAACAGACTGTAGATACGGGCCAAAGAGAGTGCAACCCAAGAGCTGACTTCTTATTTTTCTTTCTTTGGGCACTATCAGATTACAACAGAGTGACTCGGTGCTTTTTTGGACTTCTTCAGACAGAGATAAAGAGCAAGATACTCTGCCCTATCCCACTTGAGTTCCCTTGATCCTTGCTTTTGAAGGGAGAGTAGAAAGCCCTGAGCATTGGCCCTTTGCTAAATAGAAGCTTTTTTTGTTATTCCCTTCATGTGAGCACTTTGGCCCTCCCCATTACATCATTCTATTCAAGCCACCATACTTGTTTTGTTCTCACCAATACATTTCCTACCTTTATTTATTAATTCAATAGGTATTTATAATGCGCTTATTCAGCCAAACACTGTTTCAAGGGTCATCAAGACAAGGGAGGGAGCGGTACAGGGGAGAAAAATAAAAACAACAATGTTCCTACTAGGTCTTGAGACATTTGGATCGTGCAAGTGCCATAACAAGTATGCAGGCCAAAGGGGGAGGAGAGGAGGTGAAGGATGGGGGGGACAGAAAAGAAGACAGACAATAACGTTCCTACTAGGTCATGAGACAATTAGGATTCTGCAAGTGCAGTAAAAGAAAAGAGGAGAGAGGGGGGAGGAGGGGACGTGCAGATTGGGGATGAACAGGGAAGAAGACAGACAATAGTGTTACTACTAGGTTGTGAGACGATTCTGAGCGTGCAAGTGCAATAGCAGAAATGAGCGCAGGGAGAGCAGGGGACGTGTAGGTTAGGAATGAAAAGGGAAGAAGGCAAACAATAGCGTGCCTACTAGGTCGTGAGACAAGTTGGAGCGTGCAAGTGAAGTAACAGAAAAGAGGGGGGAGGAGTGGAAGTGTAGGTAGGCCATGATCAGGGAAGAAGACAAACAATAGTGTTCCTTCTACGTCGTGAGACAATTCGGAGCATGCAAGTGCAGTAACAGAAATGAGGGGAGAAGTGCAGGACAGGGAGGAAAGGGTAATGATCGGGCAGGAGGGAGGAGAAGGGTACATTAAGTGCAAGTGAACAGTATCACTTGCACTTTTAAGGAGAGAGTGCACAAGAGGGTGCTTGAGGAGAAGCAGGAATGAGCCAGTGGCAAGGAGTTATAGCAGAATCCACCAGGGCTGGAGTAACAGAGGCAATAGTGTCCTTGACGGTTCTGGAGGAGCAGGGGAACACCTGTTTGGAAGAGACTCTCACAGAGTGAGGCCGTCCAGAGACCTCACCAGGTGAAGTGGGAGAGAAGAGGAGAGTAGGAGGGAAGAGGAGAGGGGGGACAAGGGAGGCCTGAGAGCAGGTGAGGGAGAAGCACACAGCAACTTCAACACAACACCAATGCAACCATCTAGATTCATGTGTCCAGGATAAAGGAAAAGCCTCGGTTTCAACATACAGCAGAAAAAGCAAAAACACCTAGGGCCTGATTCACAGAGCATTTGCCTATGGAATTTCGCCATTATAAAACACTTCTGTGAATCAGGCCCTTAGATGCGCGTTTCCTGGAAGAGGGAAAAAAGCCTAGGTTTCAACATACAGCAGTAAAAGCAAAAAACAGCTAGATGCGAGTTTCAAACAACAGGGAACCCAATCTGTGTGTTCTGTGGCAAGTGGTTTTAGAAGTCGGACTTTTCATGTCTACCTCAGTAGCCAGACCCCTATTTCTCCAAATACATAGGTAAATGGGGAAGACAATACTCTTTTGTGATGTATCCCACAGGACATGGGAAAATCCCCATGTCTAGGAGATAGGAATCTGTTCCCGACAGTAGAAAATTAGGTTCAATCAGTAAGGATGAGCTACAGTGCCTGTGCCTGATCTGGTAGAGGATTGCTTTAGTAGGCAACCCAGACCACTGTAAAAGCACCAGACTTCGCAATGGAGAAGAACACCAAAATGGATGCACAAACATTATTTCACCATTTGGAAGGGGAAGTTAACACAGAAGCTGCAACTATGGATAATTCGTCTTGGGCTGTCAACCCGGGTCCACGTATGGTTACCCTAGCCAACATCCTTCATATGCTCACTGGGCAATCAGTCCCCCCATAATAACTCCAAGTACCTACTGCAGCATGAATGCATTGCTACGGCCACCCATTGGAACAAGACTAATTGGCCACAAGCTATTGCCCAGTTGTTAAACAGAGAGATCACCAAGTGGCCTTTCAGATCTTGAATGCCACTGGACAGAAAGCATAAAAGCACATGACGACCTCATCTAGGCATCATAGAGAGACTTGGGAGAGATGGACAATTCTACCGGCTGTGCTTATTGGAAGTACGACAAATGCCAGAAGATAACCCCACAGCAATTGGGCTATCAGATCTAGTTTTTGATGGATAAGTGGCTCAGTAAGACGACAGTTGTAGAAGCTAACGAAGAACCTATCCTGGATCAGTTTCACAACTTCTGATACCTTCTTTGCAAATGTATGCCCAGCAGCTCCAACATCCTAATCTGGAAACTGCCATTTCAATGACGCAGACAGAACTATTTGGATAACCATCCTTCTCTTTTTAGGTCTCTACATGCAAAATCTCTCATGCCTAGCAATTTACCCACAGTTCCTTTTCCCCTGTCTACTTCCCTTACTTTATCCTTGCCCGAATAACGTTGTGGATAGGATATGACAGTATTACCCCTGGCAGTGCTGTTAGTAGAACCAACAGCTTGATGACGCCAATCACTCTACCCACACATTCGCAATGTGGAAACGTGCTCCTGGAAGAGCTTCACACATCTTGTTGCACCAGACTTTCATTAATTTAGTGCATGACCCATCACTCCCATAACTCACAAGCACTGTCGACCATAATTGATCCTCATGGCTGCTGCATGGTAAACAGTGGGGTCATGTGGCACAGCCTTGCACCACCGCTAGCAAAGATGTCCACTGGCTCCCAATTCGAGACAGAATCAAGCTAAGAACTCTTGTCATTACACACAAGTGCCTGTCACCGACTGCCACGCGATACCTTTCCGACAAATTCGCTAGAGACAGCACTTCTAGACCCACCAGAACGCCCTACTTGCACCAACTCAAGGTCCGTAAATTCAATCTAAAAACAGCAGGAAGTTCCAGTTTCCCGGTTCTTGCAGCTCAATGTTGGAACACCCTCCCTCTTGCAATCAGATCGGAAGCTTCCTTCTGGCCATTCAGAGCCATGGTGAAATCCTGGCTCTCTGCCTAACACTGTGCCACTTACTCACGCATCCTAGGTCTTAACTATACCTTGAAACAGATCACCATGTAACCCGGTCCGCCATTTTCTATTGTATTTTTTGCTTATTTTTTACTTCACCATCTGTCTGCACCATTGAATGTATGTACTTTTCCTGCTGTGTGCAACGCTATGTAACTATGTTGTCCATATGATTATGCGCCCAGCTACCCGCGGGTTCGGTCGCGCTCTATAAATAAACTAACTAAACTAAACTAAACTAAACTAGGCTTCACACTACTTTCCACACACTCACTCTTTCACTCATCATGAAAGTCTCATTCATTGATCCATTCTCACATTCATTTATGAAACCCTACATTCTTACTAAATAATCCATATCACATAAACACATCTGTTTATTATATTTTATTTGAATGTTTGTTTAGTGCTGACCCTACCCAAAGGTTCTCAATATGATTTATAATTAGGATTTCCTGTTTTCAGCGTTTATCGTTTTCCGATTCCAGTGGTGTTTTTCCAGGGTTTTGAATTGTTTCTCCAAATCAGCGCTTACCTACTGTTTCCCTCAAAATAATCGGCAACAACTGTTCTTTCCAGTATAATCATAAATGTATCTTTTATTGCTCTATGCATGTTATGCATATACATTTTTAAATTAAACAAAACAGTTCACAGATTTTGCTGATGTAGCCCATGTTGTTGTTGTTATTATTATTATTATTATTATTATTATTATTATTATTATTATTATTATTATTATTATTATTATTGTAATTGTTTATTTACACAGCGCTTATCCACAGGCAAAGTGCTGCAAGGCGGGAAGGGAACAAGGGAATACATTAATCATTCTTAGGCCTTGAAGTTTCCGAATGATCTAACAGAAAAACTAGCATACTAGGCCTGACAGCATTTTTCCTAGTGCAAGTGCATGAAGTGCTACAGTAGAAACCAAGCTAGGGAGGGTGGACAAAAAAGAGGGGGGACAGACGAACTAACTAGTCCTAGTAAATTTATATCATGCATGCATACAGAAGCAGGTGCGAGTAAGGTGGGTGGGGGAGTGCACAGAAGTCCAGTTCAGCATGGTCCTAGGTTAAGTGCAGAGAGGTTGTATACGCTTAAAGTGCAGTAATGCTGAACATAGTGCAGTGGCCAGGAGGCAAGTGAAAAAGACTGGCGGGGGAGCCTGGGACCTGTAAGGCTCTGGAGGTGAACCAGGCAACCAGTCAGAAAAAACTGAACAGAGTTAGGGAGGAGAAGGGGGTGGGGAGAAAAAGAATTGACGTTAGCAGGGGGGAGGGAGAGAGAAGGAGGGAGAGAAAAGGAAGGTCTTCAGGAGTTTCCGGAACTTAAGGTACTCCGGCTCAAGACCAAGAGTATTGAGATAGATAGTGCAGGCCCCGGCACCAGAAAGCCTTTGTATCGTATTGTTTCTATTGAGAGCAAACTTAGCTTCGAGAAGCAGTGGTGCGCTTTACAGAAGTATACAACAGTACAGATGCATAACAGAGTGCTTTTCAGAGGTAACAACAAAACAGATATAGGTGGAGGTAGGATACAGAGGGGCACAGAGGAGGGTGTACATCTGTACCGGATGCTGGAAAGGAGAGGGGCAGGCGGCATCTAGCGAGTCAGGTGGCACGAGGTGCGAGGTGATAGTTTAGGTGTTGAGGAGGTGAGATTCCTTGAACAGGTGGGTCTTTAGTTTTTTTTCTGAATTGTAGGAGTGTGGGGGTGAGTCTGATGCTGATGGGGAGGAGATTCCATAGTCTTGGGGCATAGGCAAAGAAGGCTTGCTTTCTGGTCCCTACCTTTTTGCAGTGGAAGATTTCAAGTATGCACATGTCCCGGCTTCTGATGGTGCGCTGTCCGCCACAGGTATCTGGGTGACTTGAGGGCGACTGCCTTATAAATGAGGCAGCCAGACTTGAAGGTGATTTGCACGCTTGAAGATGTAGTCCCCAATAAATAATGGGAATGGAAAGGTACACATACACAAATCAATTAATCAAATAAGGACTTGATGAACTTTATTTGCCTGATAGGAGGCAAAATAAGAGCTCCAATTAATTGTGCAGTAAACCCTAAGACATACAAAGTTAGAATAAATGATGGTGAACAGGAGATTATGGGGAAGGCACTTGGGGAAAGGGGCAGGTTTACGTGTATATTCATTTTTAAATCTGCATGCCGGACAAAGAACACGTTTCTTGAAAAAACACTTGTTTGAAACTAAACTTCTCATTGCACAAATTATAATATACCCCTTGGTTAAATATAAAGTTAGCATCATTACTATTTGGATGGTTAAATAGGGTCTAGAGTCATAACAAAGAGCTGAATATGCTTTGATGGGACTTTGGGGTTCCATATTACAGATGTAACTTTGCTTTTTTTTTAACCAAACTGTACAATCATATTTTGCTGAAAACCTTTCTTTCTTTGGTCCATTTCCCATATAGAACGTCAATGGACTAATATTTTATAGGCAACCATTGTAATGCAAGAGAACATTTGATCAAGTAGTCCATTTAGATCTTCTCTGATTGGTGGCTAACAAAGGTTTTTCAGCTCTGTAGCTTCGGGAATCCACAAATTAACTCCAAATTGCTACAAACATGGACCATACAATAAATAATTATAAAGGAGATAATGTTAAGATGGGTTTCTAGAATCTGGCCTGATGGACAGATTTTAGGAGGCCACTCTAGTTATGGTGAACAGGGGAACTCTGAGAGGTTACCCGAAACCCAATCAAGGTAAATGTGGAGGGCAGACAAGGCTATTCTCAGGAGAGTGTGAGTGGGGTCAGGGGTTCGCAACGTGTCAACACAGTGAAGCACACAATAATGCAATTCAGACGGGAATATATAAGCATACACTGGTTTATTCAAGGCCTAAACATACGCTAAACAATGAAACAAAACTGTGATAATATAGCACACAACTCAATAATAAACATTTCTCAGGCTTGTGGAATCTGCTTAGATTACATGTGTGCATAGGCCGACATCTAGTGGAAGCTGCAGAGTATTACAGTTATTGCTTTTGAAACTCGAAAAGGGACGTCGACAGGGCGTGCCAGTAATACTTTCCCTAGTGTGGCATCCTCTGTACCCATGATCCTTAACACTTCGAGGTCCCTCAGATTGTTTTTTTCCACCATTCTAGATGGACGCTTATTGCGGGGTTACACTTTCAGCTGATAGCCATTTACTATTATCAAATTACCAATAGTTTCTTCTTATTATCCTTTTTATCACTGACTATCGAAATACCAGACGCCGGTGAAAGACAAGAAAGACGACCGTCGAAAGACTACTGCGAGGGATCCGTTCAGCCTTGAAAGGCTGCTGCGGTCTACGGCCCACACAGTAGGGAGAGAGGGGGAAGGTAATTTTAGAATGCCTATGCCCCTTTTCTTAAACTACATTCGCCTAGCTGCCATGTCATTCCATTATGGACAAGACCACATTTAAATTTTGCCCCAAGTGCAACAGGAAGTTCCTGTGGGTCTTTAAAAACCTTGTGTGCTACCTGTGTCTCCCGTGAGACCCCGTCGAGAGTTCTTGTCGAGCGTGCAGGGTCTTCAAGCCCAAGACTTTAATGGAACGATCTACTAAACGCTGGGCCCACTATGCCAGGCGGCTTGAGGCCATGGAAGTAGAGGGTGCCTTCAGCGATGGCAGCAACTCCGCGGTATCTGACGTCGAAGGCAGCAGGGTTACTCCGGTTACCCAAGCTCAGGACCCCCGACCCCGGAAGACAGGCCTGTGGCCTTGTTATGGGGACAACACCCAGCGCTGAAGCGCTAACACTTCATCCTCACAACACACAAACCACTGCCGAGACTTGACACACGTGTCGAGCACATGGCAAAGCATGATGTCCAGGGAGAGGTCCGTGGAATCTCTGTCCTCTGGGCACTCTCGATCGAGATCGCCACATGACAGGCCCGGGCCGTCGAAAGATGGTACAGATGTCACGTGAAAAACTCCCAGCGAGGGCCAATCGTCCGTAGACGAGGCTCCAGTTCAGCCAGAACCCGAAATTCGATGTTCTGCATCGAGTAAGGTACATGACCAATACAGTCGGGGAAACACGCTTCGGGGGACCAGATTAAAGAGAGGAATTCCAGGAAAAAGTGCTCTAAGACCGCTCATAGGGAGAAATCTTCTAAAACCCCTCATAGGGAGAAATTTCAGGATATTAGGCTCAAAGAACCTGTACCTCATGATTCTCTGTCTTCCACCCTGAAAAAGAAGGCTCCTCCTTCTACCTTACTTCCTCCCACTGATGAAGATTTAGGGCTCCCTTCTCAACCATTGGTCATCCCTAGTTCTGCCCAATGGTCGGCTGAGGATATAGACAGGTTCATGAGGAGGATATCCTTCATGGCCAACTTCTATGAAAAGGACCCTGACTATTTCAAAAGTTTCCACTCCACCCCCGACCCCCACTACAGCACCATCTGGGTCGCAGATCCCTGCTCAACATGCTCAACCCCCTGCTAAGAGGTGTCGCCCAGAGAATCCAGTGCAAGGCACAGTCATTGACCTCTATGACCCGGACTCCGATCATGAAGACCTCTCTATTCAAGAGGCAGCAGACCCTTATTACGGGGATGATGCAGCAGACCCTTTATTACAGGGATGATGAGGACCCTGAGGTTGACCCCGAGACAAATATGTATGTCATAGACTCACTGTTGATCAGGACCCCTCGGTCCTGGACTCACCCATTGACAATCCTCCCCTTCTAAATAAAATGCTTGTCAAGGCGGCAGAGCAGTTTCATATAGCTACCCAGGAAGAACAACAAGATCAAGATTTTCTAGAGGAAATCTTCGGAGACAAAAGGGATGTTACTCAGTTTATCCCTATCCTCATGTCCATTCAGCGAAAAATACAACCATTGCTGAGACCCCTAATCTTACGCAGGCAGTAAACCCCCGCATAGAGAAACTGTTTAGACCTGCCCCTTCTGACCCGCTGTATATCAGAGGGCAACTAAAGCCTGATTCATTAGTTGTTAAGATAAAAAGGAAAAGGGCTAGTACTCCCCTAGATTCCTCGGAACCCTCGCCTGACTAGGAAAGCCTCCTCCGTGGCATTCTAGACAAGGATTGCTAACAATTCTACCCTGTTGGCCAGCTACAACTGCCACAAATGGGATGAGGTCTCGGCCTTACTGTCATTGGGCCCGGACCCACTAAACACTCAGCTTACCCAGGTGGCTGCATAAGGCAGGGCGGTGTCAAACTGGTTATTAAAAACCAATATTGACGCCATGGACAACGCAGGCTGGATAATAGCAGAAGGGACAATTATCAAGCATCACGCTTGGTTGCGCCAGTCGGGTTTTATACCAGAGATGCAAGCTACCCTTATTAACATGCCGGTTGAGCCCAATGTGCTCTTTGGCAAGGCTGTCAAAGAAGAATACAATACGCTCAAGTCATTGGGCTAACTCTTTAATAAACCTCCTGGCCAGAGGGGAAACGAGAATTTTTGTTGCTCACGCGGCCAACATGCACAGAGGGGTTCCACCTATAACTCGAGCCAAGGTACTGCCTGGGGAAACAATCAGGGTCAGTCCTCCCAGAAATAACCTAGAGGAGCACACAGATCACACAGTCGCAGTAGGGGCAACTCATCCCAAGGTGACACCCCACCTCAAAAGCAGTGACTATCCACTGCAGGTGCCCTCCCAGGCCTCTCCAGTTGGAGGGCGCATATCCAGCTTCATCCATGCATGGGAGGAAATCACCACAGACAGATGGGTGATGTCCACCGTAACAGGCAGATATTGTATAGAGCTCTTCGACCAACCCCAGAACCACCCCCCACTTCAAAAGACGCATTCCAAGGAACACCAGCGCATCCTCCTCGAGGAAATAGCCACACTTCTACTAAAGGACCCTATCGAAGTCGTCCCGGCCATCCAGGTAAACAAGGGTATTTATTCAACTTACTTCCTTGTACCAAAGAAAGATCTAACAATGCGCCAGTATTAGATTTGCGCCCTGCAAACAAATATGTCAAGCCACAAAAATTCTGCATGACTACGCTAGAAGAGGTAATCCCTCTACTAAAAAAGTGGGATTACATGGCAAAACTGGACATGAAAGATGCCTATTTTCATATTTCAATGTTCCCAGTGCACAGAATATTCTTGAGTTTCAAGATAGCAAACCAGCACTACCAATTCAAAGTGCTACCCTTCAGAATAGCATCTGCTCCAAGTGTATTCACAAAGGTACTGGCGGTGGTGGCAGCACACCTGCGCAGGGAGGCAATCCCAGTGTACCCTTACCTGGACGACTGGCTGAATATGGGGGAGTCTCCCCTATTTTGCAGGCAAAACATTCAGAGAACTATCAACCTACTCTTCCAATTGGGCTTTTCCATCAACGAGAAAAAATCAAGCCTAGTGCCCAGCACAACCAAGCAGTTCATAGGAGCTCTCATAGACACACAAGAGGGGTTGGTCTTTCCATCAGAGGAATGAGTCCAAAACTTGTTACTGCAAATGCCACATTATCAGGCCGGCCCCAGATAAGGGTGTGCAAAGCAATGCATTCACTAGGAATGATGGCATCTTGCATTTAGCTGGTACCTCATGAGCGCCTGCGCATGCGACCCATGCAGGAGTGGTTGGCGAAACAGTGGTCTCAGGTGAGTGGTCAGTGGGACGATCTAGTGGTCGTTTCGCCAACACTAGTACAAAATCTTTGCTGGTGGGCAAGAGAAAATCTGTTGAAGGGGAAATCCTTCTATGATCCGGAAGTACAAGTGACTGTCACGACGGACGCCGCACTCGCTGGGTGGGGGCTCATTACCTTCACCACTCAGCTCAGGGTCTGTGGTCTCATGCGGCAGCAAAAAACCACATCAATCTGCTAGAACTACTGGCAGTATACAAAGCCCTTCAGGCATTTGAAACTCACCTAGCAAACCAATCTGTGCAAATCCTAACAGACAGCACTACACCGATGTTTTACATAAAAAAAACAGGGGGGCACACATTCTCCAAATCTGTCCAGGCTTGCGCAACAAATTTGGAAATGGGTACTCAAACAGAAAATATTCCTATCGTCACAGCACATTGCAGGGGCACTCAACTCTCTCGCTAACTCATTGAGCAGAGATCCCCTACCAGAAGAACACAAGTTGCAACTACACACAGGGGTCGTAGAACACCTCTTCTCTCAATGGGGTTTCCCCACAATAGACTTGTTCGCTACAAGCAAAAACAGGCAAGACTTCGTGTCCAGGTTTCCCCAGCCAGGCTCCAAGGGGAACGCCCTATGGATGAACTGGTCAGGGAAAATTGTTTACGCTTTTCCCCCAACACCTCTAATGAGGAAGATGGTGAACAATATCCATAAGGAACAGGTGATGCTCTTTCTAGTTGCTCCTATGTGGGCAAGACACCCCTGGTATTCACATCTGCGCAAACTGGCGATGTGGGATCCCATCAAGCTCTGTGCCCATACAATCTGCTCACTCAGCACGGGGGACTAACAGTGCATCCTCAACCTCACTCAATGAACTTGGCAGCATGGCTCCTGAGGTCATAGAGTTCGGATATCTTAATCTACCAAAGAGATGTATGGATATCTTGAAAGAATCAAGAAAGCCTAACACTAGGAACGGTTATTTTGACAAGTGGAAGAGATTTGTAATTTGGTTCCAGTCTAAACTAATTAACCCCATAGAATGTACTCCTTCCCACATTCTAACGTATATGCTCCACTTGCTAGATGCAGGGTTAGTATTCAACTCTTTAATGGTCCACCTGGCGGCTTTGTCAGCCTATACCACTTTCCACAATAAAGTCTCATGGTGGAAGGTACCTGTCATCAAAGCATTCATGGAGGGAGTAAAAAGACTCTACCCTCCAATTTCAAACCCGCCACCAGGATGGGATCTCAATGTACTCGCTAAGCTCATGGGACCCCCTTTCGATCCAATGCTCAAATCTAGTCTCAAACACCTGCCTTACAAAACTGCCTTCTTAGTGGCTATCACTTCCATAAGAAGAGTTAGTGAAATACAAGCATTGTCAGTGCAGGATCCTTTCTTTGTTGTACACAAAGACAAGCTGGTTTTACGTACTCACCCTATGTTCTCCCCTAAGTTCATCTCTAAATTTCATGTAAACCAGTCTATTGAGCTACCTGCTTTCTTTCAGGAACCCACCAGCTCAGCTGAGGTAAAACTCCACACACTAGATGTGAGGAGGGCGGTCCTCTACTATGTAGACAAGGCCAGACTGCTAAGAAAAACTGATCGACTGTTTGTCTCCATAGCACCAGGCAGAGAAGGTGACTGCATTTCAAAGAATGCCATCTCCAGGTGGATAGTCAGATGTATACAATTGTGCTATTCCCTATCAACCAAGACACTGCCTTTTACGCCCAGAGCTTACTCCACAAGGAGCACATGAGCCACTCTGGCTTTCATTGCAAATGTCCCTCTAGATGGCATTTGCAAAGCAGCTACATGTAGCTCAATACACACTTTCACTCAGCATTACTGCATTGACACTCATTCCAAGACATATACACAGGTGGGACAAGCGGTTCTGAGACATCTGTTCACCCATGAACCTTCTCACATCCCACCACCTTCTTCGAACACTGCTTGGTAATCTATGCACAGCTTGTGATCTAAGCAGATTCCATAAGCCTTAGAAGGGATACATTACTCACCATAATTGTATTTCTGACGCTTGTATCTGCTTAGATTCACATGCGCCCACCCTTCTTCCCCTCAGAGGGAAGGCGCATGGATGCTTATGAGCTTGTCTGATACGTATCTGCTTGGATAAAACTGTATTCACGCTACACTTCATGCTACCTCATGTCAGAAAAATAACAATCTGAGGGACCTCGACGCATGAAGGATCATGGGTACAGTGGACGTTACACTAGGGATAGTATTACTGGCACGCCCTAACCACGTCCCTTTTTGAGTTTCGAATACAACAACTGTAATACTCGGCAGCTTCCACTAGATGTCGACCTATGCACAGCATGTGAATCTTAACAGATACAAGCATCAGAAATATGATTACGGTGAGTAATGTATCCCATATGCAGTCAGCATAGGTTCTTAATATGCATTCAAGGGCTTAAAGTCACAAATGCACGTAAAGCAATGCAGTACAGATGGAACCAAGTCACAAGTGATGTTCCCTAACTTCAGCAGTTCTATAAGTGCCAGGCTATTATGCAAGTCTATGCAAAAAGGACGAACATACTCATCCATGGCACTTAAGGGGGTTGGGGCCTTGTGCCCAAATGGCACAGGAGCCACAATCTTTCTCCCCAGAATATATCTATAGCAGATAGGTTACTTATGTTGGAGATGGAACAAAGTATTTAGGTAAGTAAAATGCGTTGTTATCTTTCAGATGGTAGTACCCAGGTTTGACGACCAAAAGGAAGTGGAATGGACTTGTTCTCAATGTTATCCTATGGAGGACAGTGCAAGACAAATACTTTGTGTTTACTTACCCTCATACTCTGATTTTCCAAGGTGACAGGAGCAGCAGTTGCAAGGATTCTTCCGGGCGGGTCAAGGAGCATAGTGCAACTCTTGGTGATGGTGAAAAGCAGGATTCACTGGTGCAGCCCCCTTTAGGACACTTCACAGACTGAAATGTGTCAGGAAGGCGACTCATACCAAAAGCTGCCAACCACCATAGTTCCGGGTGCAAATACGAAACAGTGATGGTTCTAGCGAGGTAGCCCACTGGAGATATGGGCAGTCCACTACATGGTGCAGGGACACTTCCAAAGGAGCCTCGTGAACACGTTGATACTGGTTGGTCTCACCAGTTCAGGGGTTGAAGCACCACATAGGACCTTAGTAGATCAGGTAGTCCAACAGGGCTTCACCGGGCCAGACACAGAACGGGATGCCAGCCTCCTCAGGGGTCATCTCTGGATCTTCAGTAGGCTGTTCTTCTATGAGGGGTTCTTGGCTCCAACACTGATCTCAAAAAATAGCTGCAGGAGTACTCTTCTTAGACAAAGTCCAGCCTAGAAGCAAGTCCAAGTCCATCAATGTTAAGGATTATGATCGTATATGGGATTTTCTGACCTGGCAAGGCAGAAACAAGGCCAAACAACAATATGGCCAAAATACTTTGCGAAAAGCTCCTGGCATGCCCATTTTAGGGCACTAGCCATGTTTAGTAGCCATATGCAGTAAACGCGAATGTGCTCACTAGAAATAACACAAAAATTGTAGAAATATAATTCTTGCCATCAGCTTGTCTCTAGGCACATATAAAAGTAACCAAAACTCCCAAGTTTAAATGACTAGGGTGACATAAAATTGTCCCCATGCGCAGCATTGTAAGATGCTGTGTCCAATGTTAAAAAGTTACGAAAGTGTACAATTTAAAAGGGAAACATTATTTCCTAGTACTGATAGTTTGAAGGACTGATCACTTCCCCCATAACAAACGATCAAAAGGCAGGGGAAGTAAAGCAAAATGCTTTACTTGCCATCAACAAAATAAAATCAGAACATGTTGTGAAACAAAGCAATAAGATTGGAGGTCCATAAAAACTATGGAAGGAAAGTTGCCAAAAAGAGAAATCTTTCCGAACAGATCCTAACATATGCCCTTTGGATCATATTGAAGTATGAAAATCCCTGAAAATGTCCACTACATGGCAGAACTGACTGTGCTTTTCATTTTCAATTTAACATGGGAAGCCATGTGTAGAAATGTCAGCGCTGCCATCTAGTGGACGTTTCTGGCTAAACGACTAAAAGGGAAAATTAGTTTCTGGGGACAGAAATGTGATTAAATCCGTTTTTACTGAACCCCAAAAACGGTATCCAGTCATTTTATCGCAGACATTACAGAGTGGTACATAACTGAACACAGAAAAACACTGAAAATATTATGTACAGATATAAAGGGTAGTAGGTAAGGGGTTAAAATGGGCTTTATAAGGCTGGGAAATCGGGAGTTTGGGGTGGCACGCCCCCCGATTAAAAATCAAACACAAAAATCAGTGTTTTCCTGTGTTTTGATCACAATGTAATGTACCACTCTGTAATTGTGGTCGGTAAAATCACATATATTATAATATCATTCTTTCATCCACCTTTATGATCTATCTTCAACCCTTGCACAATACCCTTACCACTGAATCTATCATCATAATCATAATCATTCACACATTCTCTCCCCGTCCTTCATTCATTATTCCTTACATTCAAATTCATTAACCCTCTCTTTTTCCACCCACTCAGCTTTCCCCTCGACATAGCCCACATGTCTGTGCAAGAACCATATAACAGCCACAACGATTTGCTTTTTCAATGCTTGTACGTATTAAGATCAACATGATAAAAAGCCATTTGCCAAACTATTAATGCTTAAAATCATCATCTTTGATAAAATACATGTTTTCTTCCAAAATGGCAGCGCTAATTTATATGCCTTGATGATTAACAAACACTAGCCCCGGCAGAATTTGTGTACCGTTCAACTTGGAAGTTCCCCTTCTTGATATAATGTATTTAGTAGTCTGTTTTAATGCACATTTGTCCTCTTTTGGGCCACTCAGAGTCATTGACCCTAGTGTTATCCAGCTGTCTGACTGAGAGGCGTTTGTGGATGACCCCTCTGATAGGTGATGACAACAGCTAGCAATAGAGAGGGCAATTCATCTGGGTAATGATGATGTGAAAATCTTCAACAAGTCAGTGGCATCCCTTCTCCAGCACAGAAAGAGCATACACTGCCCAGTCTTCCAAGAACCAGTGGTACAGTTTAAGTGACTCGCTCAGAGTTCAAGTAAAATGATAATTGGTCAGAATCAGCACCACCCTGCCTCAATCTATGGCATAGGCCATATAATAAGGTTGATCTGTGGATGGTGACAGAAGTGGGATGAGGAACGGGTGTTTGTGGGGAGTTGTAGACTAAGGCATGCTCATGAGAACCACGCTTCTCGTGGCACCAGCTCCCTCTGGCCAAAACAAACCAGCATGAGTCGTAAACTCCTTTTTCACCAAAACCTGATATTTCAATATGTAAAATAAAGATAACACTAAAAATAGCAACAGATTGGCAATACAGAATTACATTCTATTGCAGATGCAAAAATGCATTGAGCAACTGAGTACATTTATATAAACTTGGATTTTCTGAGGGGTGGGGGGCAGTAATCATTCCCACCATGCTTTATTTGCATTAGACAAATTCCAGATTGCTTTATGACTTGAGCCTACATGTTCTTCTGTTTGTTAGGCAATTTTAGCTCACTTATAATTTGCATCATAAACAAATGAGCAGGACTTCCATTTCGTGAAAAGCAGGGGAAGGCTTTATTTATTCCACTGAATCTCATTAATTGCTTTACTTATTTCCATTCTCCTCAGTTGGTAAAAGGAGCTCATAAGCTTTGTTAATTAGACCTCCTGTTTGAAACACAACCTTGTGAACGCAGAATATTGCAGACTATTCCCAGCTGTATTGAACAGGAAATGTAATGTTGCATCAAATTAAACATGTGCTTTTGTTGATTTTTTTGCTATGTGAAGCACCAGCGAGAGAAATTCTGCTGTCCAAGTCACAAACATGAATCTTTTTATCAATGTCACTGACTGCAAGTCATTCCTGCAATGTACCCTTATAAAGCTGTTCTGTTCACATACAGTATGTTTTATGAGCAATCAGACATTGCTTTCCCCAAGTAATGTTCACAATACATGATGTTTAGGTGGAGTCATGGGAAATGTGTTAGAGACAGAATTACAAGAGAAGCTACATTCCACTACCTGTCAACATGTAAGCTGTCACAAAGCCGAGTGAAGTCCACAGAACGAGCTACGCCAGGCGCTATGGTTCAGCACTTGGGCGAAGTAAAGGGAAAATTATTTTCTCAAACACACAACAAAATCCAGATTGGCTTCTCCTTAACCAGTGGTCTTTAATAATTCCAAATAGAGATGAAGGGATCACAATTCTGCCACTAAAGGTCTCGCCTAGTGGTAAAGCATTTCTTCCTCACCCGCTCTTTGCGGCTAATAGAGCATCACTGCCTTCTTACCCCTAACTTCAGGGTTTGTAGTCATTGTTGAACCTCAGGCACCAAACTGTGGTGAACACATGTTTGGGTAGTGTGGTGAACACAGACCATTCCAGCTACTCTGAGCCAGCGCTGAGCTATTCTTCCTCGGTTTCCACAAGTCTTTGTACAGGTGTCTTGCCACCTCCCTGTGCTAGAGTCCTCCTATCACCTACCAAGTTATCCTTTGCTGCCAACCACACCACTTTTAATTATTTGTTCCCCCTGACTGCTTTGCTGCATACTCATTCCTGCACATGCCTACCATCCCCCCTTTCAGGCCAGAATGTTAGCCTCTACAATCTGCACCCAATCCAAACTTGCTGTCCCTCATGGCTTCCTGGTCTGCCTATCTTGTCCCTCTCCACTATTGGTGTTTCTCAATTCTCCAACCTCCTTCCCCTGATGAGCTTCTACATCCTCCTGTCTCCACCTCTCAGTCAACTTCTCCTGATGTTCATCTCCAGCTTCCTGCTATCTCCACAACTCTTAACCAGTTTTCTAATTTTCTTCTCTAATGTATTCCAGTATCCATCTCCTAAGCACAACCATATTATGCTTCCCCCCAATATCCTCCTGCATCTACCTCTCAAGCCCCCAAACCTGATATTCTTCTCATGCCATCCCCTGTCTCCACATCTAAACCCCCACCTGCTGATGTCCTCCTCACTTCACCCCTCCAACTCTTCAACCTCCTTTCTTCATGCCCTCTCTTAAGCCTTCTCACAACATCACACTGCCCTCCTCTCCAAACTTCTCCCAACGTATGTCTTATCTGGATCCAAACTCCCACACTTCTGCCTCGCCTGTGTTGGGTTTTTTAAGGTGATGATCCCTTCCCCTGAGCTGGGACTTTGGTACGGGTCTGCGGATATGCTTGATTCTACTGTGCAACTTGTGATTGGTGGAATCTCATGGACCTATTAATTACAATTGATATTGGGCTGGTTGGCTCTCTTGCAAAGTCGATCCACCATCTTGGAACATTTGTGTGCCTTGTGCATGGGCTGAAGCTCTGCAATGGCTGTGTGAGAGCAGCACTGTTCCTGCAGTGCCCTCCCAGGTAAGTATTTTCTGTTTTTGTTATCAAACAGCAACACTGCTAGTCTTTTTGCAAACTTTACAATGAGAAATGGGGATGTTGTCTGCCCACAGGAATTATCCCAACGAGCCTGCAGGACCAATAACATCAACTTTCCGTAAAACTCTAGGTATTTCTTCAAGGGTCAAAACAGCCAGAGCTACATATGTGGCTGACTCCTGCCCTGCAATGGGCACATGGCTGGGGTGAACAGGAGATTGCTATGTTATGTTACTGATACTTCTTAAGCGCACCGTCACCGAAGGCATCTTGGCACTAGAGCAGCAGGCAAACATCAAGAGCAGAACTACAGAAAAGGAAAGCACAAGCTTATTGGAAGAGAAAAGTCTCAAGCGCTTTCCTGAAAGCCAGATTCTCCCCATACTTTCCTTGTGTCCACCATCAGCCAGCAAATGGATGCATCCAGACCCCAGGGTCAACCTGCCATCTTCCCGAAAGCAAGAAAGAGTGCTTTGTCACAAAGCACCTTCACTAATGGTCACATACAAAGACAGAGAAACTATAACTTTTTTAATCAAATCAAACAACAAGGATTGTATCCCTAAGGTGGTAGGCTAGGATCATTTTCCAACACACATAAATGAAGTAACCCATATACATTTTTTTTAAAGAACAGGAACCCATAAGTGAGATCAGAAAGAGACAACCAAAGAAGCAGAAAAATACTGGTTAAGCTTCGAATCGTTACTTCTGAAAATAAATACTGAAATAGAGGTTTTTTTTTTTATTGAAGTCATGGAAAACCAAAAGACATATTAGAAATACACAAGAGGTGATACTCTGCATCACATAATAAAACAAAACATCATGAATACATGAAGAGACAAAGTAAAAGTATTGCATGCACAAAGTTCAATATCAACTTTGTGCCCATCTCCAAATATAAAACAACACCAATAATCCCTTTGCGCCCTATTCTGAGTTCCCTTAGCGGATCCCTTCCTTAACGCCTGGTCTGACCAGGTGTTAATGACGGGACCCGCTAAGGTACTTTAGAGCTAATAACACAAATTGCGGTACCGTTATTAGCTACTTCCCCATTCCCATTGAGCCCTATGGGGGCTGAAATGGGAATGGGGAATGTTTTTTTCAATGGGGACTTACCGGTCCCTCCAAGGTCGGAATGGACCGGTAAGTCCCCATTGAACCAGGTCGGACTCGGTACCAGTATGGGAGGTAGTCATGGCGCAAATAGCGCCATGACTACCTCCATACTCGGAATGAGGCCCCAAATGTGCTCCCACCAGCAACATAAACAAAAGTTGTTGTTACAAAAGTAATCAAAGGAAAGACTGTTAATAAAACCCTATTTACAAAGTACACCTGGAGCTACATTTGTATTTCAGCTCAGCACTTATTATTTGTACATGTGCCTAGTCCACTCTAAAGAAGGGTAAGTACAACCAATAAATGTAACTCTATCCCCAAAATTACATTTATAGGAATAACTGAACTTGATCCAAGGTAGCCTACTCGAGTTTCAGCTCTGGAAGGCCCTTCAGTTCCAGTGGCCTAGTCTTCTTCAGGGCATGGAGAGATTCAAAGCAGATAGCCAACCATTGGCACATCTGTCAAAGCAATAATCAGACAGTGGGCCTCATCACGAGTAAGGCGGTAGGGGGTTAACAGCACCGGTAAGGATGCGGTGCCGTTAACCCCCTACTGCCATATTCCAAGGTCCCTTAGCGGGTCACGCTAAGGCCGGCTGGTTTTACCAGCGGCCCTTAGGGGGACCCGCTAAAGGGCCAGGGAGCTAATAACGGGCCAGCTATTTGCGGGCCCGTTATTAGCTTCTTCCCCATTCCCATTGAGCCTTATGGGTGCTCGAATGGGAATGGGGAATGGTTTTCAGAATGGGGACTTACCGGGTCCTCCAAGGTTGGAATGACCCGGTAAGTCCCCATTCCAACTACCCGGACGCAGGCACAGGTTTTGAGGCAGCCATGGTGCTAATAGCGCCATGGCTTCCTCCAAACTCGTAATGAGGCACAGTTACTCCAAGCGACCTGAAGCGGACTAAAGAAACCACTATTGCAAGGACCAAAGCAAATACAAGCTGGAAATAAAGAGGGGGCCTACTCATGTATGTGCAATCCAAGATACATGTTTCATTCAAGTTAGACCTATAGTCAATCCAATATCTTGCGGGTATCCATTCAAGCATCCGAGCCCCACATCGAACAATGGAGGAGTCTACGAAAAAGGAAATGACACCAGTGGAAATCCTAGCATGAAACTGACCTTAAATGTTTATATAAATGGTGTGGTGGTACATGATCACTCAGATCGTCCTGTCAGACACCAATTGAAAAGCGAAAAAATTAGGTGATTGAAATCTGACTTACCCCAAAAACACTGCTAAAAATCAGTCAAACAAACATGAACAGACTTAACCTGATGTGAGCGCTTTACTTTCTCCCGTTAGGGAGTGATGAAGACCGAGAGGTCTCTATTCTACGAGCTTGACTGGCAAAACACCCTCTTATATGCAAAAAAGCAGAACCACATGCCTGAGCCCTTCACGTAATGGTGACATGCACGTAATTGGCAGCCATCTTAAGAAGGGGGAAACTCTTAATCAATGTTCGGTTGGCGAGGAAGCCATTATCAAAGTCAGAAAACAAATTGAAGTTGGAAAGCCAACTTGTACTGCCATCAGGTGCCATGACTCGAATAGGTCACGGGTCGATTGTGAAGCCGAGTGGCTAGAACTTGGTGGCCATACTGGGAAAGGAACAACTCATGAGCAACTCATGAGCGGTCTCTCAATAATTGCCTACGGGAGACATTTTGAAGTGGAAAAAAAACCTCCATTTTGCAGCTGGTGCTGTGACTCAAATTGTTCAGAGAATGCCAAACACAACCAAGACATTTTAAACCTGAACGGTGGGGCCTTCACAATAAAACTGACCACTGAATGTCCTCATTCAAGCCTGTGACATGAGTTCTTGCTGCTCAAGCCTCAACAATCAATTGGTCGTGCAAAAGCTGTTAGGATCAGGTTTAATGTGATCAATGATCATCCAATGGAGATCTTGGTCAGTGCGATTGTGAGCAATGAAATGTTATACCAGTGGAGCTGGAGTACAATTACGTATCTTAGATCTATGCGCACCTATTCTAGTAGCCACTTAGTGGTCATGCCAATGTGTATTTTTTGTTTTGTTTTAGTTGAAGTTTTTAAATATTAAAATGGTAAAAATAAACCTTGCATGCACATAGTCTTTCTAATTTTAAACGAAGTGGCCCAAATACAAAGCATAAGGAAATCTAACTTGGAGAAGTTTCTCAGGATAAAAGCAATTTCCAAACTACCTAACCAATCTCCAAGTAATCAATGGCGGCACTTGTCCAGTCCCTGCCAGTCCCTACGGGCCCCAGTCTTCCAACAACAGGTGGTGGCGTTTTAGTGTCTCCCCCGCAGCTGATGTATAAACTGGCCCTGATCAGCCGTGCTTCAATCTAAGGCACAGCCCACTTGAAAGGTGTATCTGTGGGTGGTCTTGGAGTGGGATGAGGAATGGGGTGGGGCGGAGGGTTCCAGACTACGGCATGATTATGACAACCTCCCATTGTTTGGCACGAGCTCGGAGTCGCACAGGGCACAGGAAGCCATCATGAGCAGCAATATCTATTTTCCCTAAAAACTGATATTGTCAAGCAAACCATTTTCCATACAGATAACAATAAAGAACAATTGCTTTGGCAATAAAAAATATCATTCTATTTAGGATGGAACATTCATTGAGTAGGTGGGTACATTCATCAAAACTAAATTTTCCGACGGGGGCCATCATTCCCACCATGTTTTATTCCAACCAGGCCCATTACAGATTATTTTATAAGCAGAATGGATGAGTTCTTCTGTTTGTTAGGCAATTATACATCACTCATAATTAGCTACATACAAATAACCAGGACATGCATCTGTGAAAAGCAGAGGAAGGCTTTTGTTTATTCCACTGCATCCTATTAATTGCTTTGCTTATTTGCATTCTCCTGAGTTGGAAAATGCAGCTCAATTCATAGAGCTTGCTAATTAGCCGTCCTGTGTGGAAATAACACTTCCTGGAAGAAGGGGGAATGTTTCAGACTATCCCCAGTTGTATTGAACATGAACTGCAATGGTGCAATAAATAACATATTTGATTGTGTCTATTGTTCTGCTACGTGAAGCAGCACAAATAGAAATGATTTGCCAATGTTACTGTCTTTACTTCATTCATGCATTTCTTAAGCAATTGATTTTACCTATAGTCATTTTATTGAGATTTTCTGTTTACATCTAGTCTTTGTACCTTGTTTCCCCCAATAAAGTTCACAATACACGCTCGCCGGAAGTGAAGTAACAGGGTTGTGTATTCCACTATCTTTCCACATGTAAGCTGTCGCGAAGCTGAGTGGGCACCACACAAGAAAACACGCACAATGATGGTTCAACTCAGGTTTATTGGGGCTTTTGCAGCTCTTGGGCAAAGTATAAGAGGCAAGTATTTTCCCCGTCATACTACAAAACACCCAGATAGCTTCTCCTTATCCAGTGCTGCAGCACGTCCCTTTGATCTTTCTGAATAGAGGGGAATGGGGCGCACTTCTCTCACTCTAAGTCACTCGTATTGGCAATGTGTTTCTTCCTTATCTGCTCTTTGCTGCTATTGGAATATAACCACCTCCTTCCACTGCCGTCGCAGTTTGTAGCTGTCATTGGACCTCTGCCACCAAACTGAGGTAAAGTTGGAGATTTTCAGCCACCCGAGCTGCCAACAGGCAGATAACTTCCCTATTTGCCAGAGAACATTGGTCAGGTGCCTTGTCACCTCTCTATGCCCGGGTCCTCACCCTATCGCCTATGAAGTGCCTTCTCTTTTTGCAGTTCCTGCCCGTTCTACGCCTGTTATTTGTTACTTTGTTTGGAGGGATTATCTTCCCTATTAGAACTGTCTGTAGTGTTAGGGGATCCACCTCTGGAACGCGATGACCTCTGGAACGCGATGATGTAAAGGGATTCCTGAGGTGGTTGGAATAGGGACCAGGGAGGTCGCCGCTGCAGGCCTGTATGTAAGCCAATTAAGTCAAGCAACACCATTTAACCATGTCCGGCTCTCCATATATATAAATTTGGCGAAGTTTTGAAACAGCTCTGAGTCACCGAAGCATGGCGAATGTCACAGCATCAGCACCGCCACCGTGAACACAGTGTGTGAGTCCGGATTCATGGATTCACTTAAAAGGGAGGCGAGCTCCGCAGAAGCTACTGTGGTCATGCAAGTCAATTAGAACACTATTACACATGATCCAACCGCGGGGGCTTAAAGGAGAGAAAGAGTGCGCGTGAGCATAGGCACCTTGTATAAACTGTAGAGGTTGCCTAGCAATCAAGTGCAAGCGGCATTAAAGAGGAGGACCCCTAGGGGCATTACAGTAAAGGACGCCTGTGCTTAGCCATGAACGGCACAGGGCAAATTACCAGGCAACGTAAAGACGCCGCAGGCCATGCACAGCATAACACAACATTAGCAGGCAACGGCATGCGGTCGGGCTGAAGTGCAGGAAGGCGCAATGGCAGATAACCACTCCATGAGCAGAGCGGCAGTCATTTTAAAGACAAAGAACATTACTAAAGTATCTGAAAAAATACTACAGAGGAAAAATGCAGTAATAAAGAACAACGCAATACGTCAGTTCCCTCACAGGGAAGGTTAAAGAGAAACTATGCAATATATTACTGTAAATCCGCCCGGGTATTTTCTTTCCAGCCCAGGAGAGCCAGCAATCCCATGTGTTCAATATAAAGAGTGCTGGAACAACTGTGTAGGTGCAGTACATCACGAAAGGGCTGACAGCAGAGACACATTAAAATGTACTACTACATTCTTTGGGTCCTGAAGGACAAAGGCAATGCAGGGAGAACCACCAGACATGGAAGGAAGCAGTGGGGACATAAATATATACAACATGGTTACAACAGTTGTACTACCATTACTCCCTTAAAACGAGTATAGCAATAAAATGGGAAGATGAATGAAGGAAAGGCAAGAGAAGAATATGTGAGGCCTACACAAGTTAGCAATTTCATACAAATTTGGCACGGGCATAACTATGGACTAATTGATTAGAGATCAGACCATACTTTTCTCGCAATCGCCAAGGTTTCTGCTAATGAACGATCTCCGTACATCCATAGTCTTTCTTGGATTGTTGAGTCATTAGTATTGTATTGTTGTTGTATTGTTTACAAAAGAAACAATACAACAACAATACAATACAAATAACTCAACAATCCAAGAAAGACTATGGATGTACGGAGATCGTTCACTTGCAGAAACCTTGGCGATTGCGAGAAAAGTAGAACACACAGAGTTATGCTCAAACAACATACACAAGAAAAAGGCAAAACATGGAGAAAACATGGTTGCGATGATGAATAAACAAGTATGTTTAGTTGGTAAAAAGGCACAAAATACGGAAGTCAAGAGCAAAGATAAGAGCATTAAAGAACCAAGAGGTACTTCAATGATTTCACAGAACATGTATGTAAGGAGAAAGGAAGTACATCTTACAGGAAATGAGAAGAACATATGTTTCCGATGTGAAAGGGTAGGGCATTACGTGAGTTCCAGAAGCTGCCCAGCCCTGAACCAGAGATGCACAAGAGAGGGCGCTTTGCTGTGGTGTGCCATAGAGGAAAAATAGCTTCTGTGCAAGAAGAAGCTTATGTACAAGAAGACACCTCAGACAGGGAAAGAGTTGGGATGTTTAACACAACTGGGAATACAACTGAGGCTTTTGATTGGATGAAATGTCCCAGCTTTGTAGAGAATATGGACGTCGTTCCCATATCAATTATGGTAGACAGTTGTTCACCTTACTTCGATAAGTACAGAAAGCCAATGGCAACACTTGAAGGATGCAGGACTGAAATCATTGCTGTTGAAATCAGAAATATGGAACCGAGGTGGGTTTAAAGGGTCACTCATAACCATTTTATGTTCCATCGGATCCTGGTGGAATCTTGAGATGGGATGGCCACAGTAAAGGTATATTTGGTAAGGAAGAGAGAAAATGTATTGGCAATGGAAGGGTCAAGCCACATTGAAGATTAAGATGGCCCCCAAAAAGGAAGAAACGCTTTTGAGTATTTAAACTGAAAAGCCTGCATTTCAGGAGAAATACTCAGAAGTTTTCACCAATAATATTGGATGTCTTAAGGGGTTTACACACATTTATTCTAAGACTAGGAGCTTCACCTGCTGTGCATAACGTACGGAACATTCCCACTGCTTTGATGGAGGAAGTTACAAAAGAAATAGAGAGGTTAATAGGAGAAGAGGTGATCGAACACATAGAATCTACAGAATGGGTCAGTCCCATTGTGGTTGCACTTAAAATGTCACGGAAGCATGTGCTATGTGTGGACCTAATTGATTTAAAAAAGAGGGGAGGTGAGGCGCGCACTACAATTCCTGGCCAATATACTACCTGAAGAAAGAAAAAATATATAACTGGGTTAAATCCCAAAAGTGTCCAATTCACTGGGTTAGATCCCAATTGTTGCCAAAATGTTCTCAGGGTTGGATCCCTTCTGCTGCATTTGTGCTGCTGTTCTCCTCCTCCTAGCGCTTTCGTGTCCCAACACTCTTCAGGGAGGCTGTGTTGCCTTGCTTTTCTGGTGAATCCAATTAAATTGCTAATGCAGTCTCTCAGGATTATGGGAGCTGTAGTGAAAAAATGTTGTTCAGTTCAGGTGACCAAAGAAAGGCTCCCCTCCAGGAGCACACATCTTATCCTTAGCAGGGGCAAGGGGGAAAACCATAACTATGGTTCTCCACTGTAGGGCAAAATATCCCCGGTGCTGCAGCCTCTGGAGTCCAGATCGCAACAAATTGCATGTAAAAAAGAGGGGGTGAGGCGCGCACTCCAATTCCTGGCCAATATACTACCTGAAGAAAGAAAAAAATATATAACTGGGTTAAATCCCAAAAGTGTCCAATTCACTGGGTTAGATCCCAATTGTTGCCAAAATGTTCACAGGGTTGGATCCCTTCTGCTGCATTTGTGCTGCTGTTCTCCTCCTCCTAGCACTTTCGTGTCCCAACACTCTTCAGGGAGGCTGTGTTGCCTTGCTTTTCTGGTGAATCCAATTAAATTGCTAATGCAGTCTCTAAGGATTATGGGAGCTGTAGTGAAAAAATGTTGTTCAGTTCAGGTGACCAAAGAAAGGCTCCCCTCCAGGAGCACACATCTTACCCTTAGCAGGGGGAGGGGGGAAAACCATAACTATTGTTGTCCACTGTAGGGCAAAATATCCCTGGTGCTGCAGCCTCTGGAGTCCGGATCTCCACAAATTGCATGTAAAAAAGAGGGGGTGAGGCACGCACTCCAATTCCTGGCCAATATACTACCTGAAGAAAGAAAACATATATAACTGGGTTAAATCCCAAAAGTGTCCAATTCACTGGGTTAGATCCCAATTGTTGCCAAAACGTTCACAGGGTTGGATCCCTTCTGCTGCATTTGTGCTGCTGTTCTCCTCCTAGCGCTTTCGTGTCCCAACACTCTTCAGGGAGGCTGTTTTCCCTTGCTTTTCAGGTGAATCCAATTAAATTGCTAATGCAGTCTCTAAGGATTATGGGAGCTGTAGTGAAAAAATGTTGTTCAGTTCAGGTGACCAAAGAAAGACTCCCCTCCAGGAGCACACATCTTACCCTTAGCAGGGGGAGGGGGGAAAACCATATCTATGGTTCTCCACTGTAGGACAAAATGTCCCCGGTGCTGCAGCCTCTGGAGTCCGGATCTCCACAAATTGCATGTAAAAAAGAGGGGGTGAGGCACGCACTCCAATTCCTGGCCAATATACTACCTGAAGAAAGAAAAAAAATATAACTGGTTTTCTTTCTTCGGGTAGTATATTGGCCAGGAATTGGAGCGCGCGCCTCACCCACCTTTTTTTACATGTGACCTAATTGATTTAAATATGAATATCATTATGAACAAGTTTCCTTTGCCGAGGTAGTGGTATACCTAGGCCACGTCATAAAAGGCCAACGTGATGAACTGAAGAAGTTGCCTTAAAGGCCATGAAGAGGACTCCATCTCTGTCCAACAAAAATTAAGTATGATCATTTCTAGGTTTAGCCGAATATTATAACAAGCTTGTAAGGGATTTTGTTCAAATCACCATAGTTACACATGCATTATTTAGGAAGGAAGGAAGATTTGAATGGAGTATTGAATGTAAAGAGGCAGTTAAACTTAAGTAGGGTATTGTTGGGGCTGCTGAGTTGGGAGGGTTGGTTCTAGAGAATTGCACCATTTTGACGGAATATGCTACTGTCAAATGGCTACGGGCTGTGCTTCAATAGAACAATCTAGGAAGGAAAAGGTGATTTCCCATGCATTGTGGTCATTCCCGAACACTCAGGCTAAATATTCTGTTACTGGAAGGTAGCTACTAGCTTGTGAATGAGACATGCACTGTTTTCATAGATACCTTCTTGTAAAACCGATCACAAACCTTAAGTTGAAGTGCTATCTGCCGAATGCATGGCTAATGCAACACCTTGCAATGCACGATTTAGCTTTAAGGCTCAGTAGTTTCACTTTTGAATAAAATACTTGCCAGAACACTCTGGCCGATTTTCTCTCATGCACACCTGCTTCGAAGGAAATGAATGAGTGTGGCATGGAATTAGAGGACGTTCAAGCAAATGTGCTATGAATTTCCGAGGGAGCAGCATCCAGGCATGAATGGATGAGGAATTATTGAAGGATGAGAGTTTAGCCAAATGTATACGTTGGACACTTAAAGGTTGGCCAAAAACAAAGGAACTCAAGGAGAAATGTGTTTCATTTTGGGAGGTAAAGGAAGAATTGTCAATGGGAGAGAATCTACTTTTCTGGAGTCATCAATTAATTTCTCCTGTGTCACTCAGAGAGATTAATGTTGCTAGCTAATGAGGGATTACGGGTACCAAAAGGAAGATTAGAGAGATATGTTGGTCGCCTGGGTTAGACATTTTTGTAGAAATACATGTTAGGAACTGTTTGCCGGGCTGTCCTTCAGATAAATGCAGAAACATTCTTAAGCAGAATCTATATCTATGTCCCGTCTCTCTGGGATGTGGAAACGTTGAAATGGTGGGTAGGTATCACGTTCTAGGGCAAAGGCAATGTTTGCATTAGTGATGCCATGGAGGCTATCAGGAGGACTATCTCTGTCCAACAACAACGAAGTAGCATCATTTCTAGGTTTAACCGAATATTAGAACAAACATTTTGCTGAGATCACCAGACCATTACGTGCATTATTAGGAAAGGAAGTAAGAATTTAACGGAGTAGTGAATTTGAAGAGACAGTTAAACTTATTAAGAAAGCTATTGTTGGTGCTGCTCAGTTGGGTGGGTTTTAATTACGGGACCCCGCCATTTTGACATTATATGCCAGTGTCAAAGAAAAGAAATCCGGGGGATGTGTTGTATTGTATTGAGGGACTATCTTCCCTGTCAGAACTGTCAGTAGTGTTCAGCGTTCTAACTCTGGAACTCGAGGATGTAAAGGGGTTCCTGGGGTTGTTGGAAGAGGGACCAGGGAAGTCAGTGCTGCAGGGCTATACGTAAACCAATAAAGTCAGTGAACCCCATTTCAGCGGGTTCAGCTCTCCACATACCTCAGTACTCACCTGTTCCTCATTGGCCTCACCAGAGCGCTAGCCTCTACAATCTGTGCCAGGCAAAACATGGCTGTCTCACGTGACTTTCTGCCTGCACTGGCTACCTTGTTCATCTCTTACTCTCTTCGGGTGTTTCTCCTCAGTTCTCCAGCCCCTTCGTTCTGTCTTTCAACCACCCACTCTTGATATTCCTCTCCAACTTCCTCCTGTCTCCACATCTCAACCACCCACTCTTGATATTCCTCTCCAACTTCCTCCTGTCTCCACATCTCAACCACCCACTCAAACGATTCCTCTCCAACTTCCTCCTGTCTCCACATCTCAACCACCCACTTTTGATGTTCTTCTCCAACTTCCTCCTGTCTCCACATCTCAACCACCCACTCTTGATGTTCCTCTCCAACTTCCTCCTGTCTCCACATCTCAACCACCCACTCTTGATATTCCTCTCCAACTTCCTCCTGTCTCCACATCTCAACCACCCACTCAAACGATTCCTCTCCAACTTCCTCCTGTCTCCACATCTCAACCACCCACTTTTGATGTTCTTCTCCAACTTCCTCCTGTCTCCACATCTCAACCACCCACTCTTGATGTTCCTCTCCAACTTCCTCCTGTCTCCACATCTCAACCACCCACTTTTGATGTTCTTCTCCAACTTCCTCCTGTCTCCACATCTCAACCACCCACTCTTGATATTCCTCTCCAACTTCCTCCTGTCTCCACATCTCAACCACCCACTCTTGATATTCCTCTCCAACTTCCTCCTGTCTCCACATCTCAACCACCCACTCTTGATATTCCTCTCCAACTTCCTCCTGTCTCCACATCTCAACCACCCACTCTTGATATTCCTCTCCAACTTCCTCCTGTCTCCACATCTCAACCACCCACTCAAACGATTCCTCTCCAACTTCCTCCTGTCTCCACATCTCAACCACCCACTTTTGATGTTCTTCTCCAACTTCCTCCTGTCTCCACATCTCAACCACCCACTCTTGATGTTCTTCTCCAACTTCCTTCTTTCTCCACCTCTCAACCACCCACTCAAACGATTCCTCTCCAACTTTCTACTGTCTCCACATCTCAACCACCCACTCAAACTATTCCTCTGCAACTTCCTCCTGTTTCCACATCTCAACCAGCTCCTCCTGATGTTTTTCTACAGCACTTGCTTGTCTCCAGCTCGCCTCACTCCGCCTCCACCGAGTGCTACTATTGCACCACCTTTACTGCGATCTCTCCTGACTCCACCTCTAAAGCCTTTGCTTGAATGACTCTACCCGCCACTACAAACTCTCTGTATGTGCGTCTGCTTTCACTCCAAACTCCACACTTCTGTCTTACCTGTGCTGGATTTTGAAGGATTTTAAAGGGTTGTGTAAGCTATATAACTATAGCTCCTGGGGTTCTCTCCCCTGGGTCGTGTCTTTAGTAGGAGTATTCAGGTGTGTTGCATTCTGCTTTCTAGTTTGTGATTGGTGGCTTCTTGTGGACTTATTCTTTACAGAGGATAGTGTGGCAGCTGTTCAGGCCTCCTGAGCTATGTGAGCTGAGGCTTGAAAGGCAAGTCCACCATGTTGGAACTTTTGTGGCCTTGTGTATGTGCTACAGTTGGGCTAGGGCAACATTGTTCCTGAGGCCTCTTGCCCGGTGAGTGTTCTCTGGTTTCTGTTATCAGAAAGTGTTTCTGCTAGTGCATAACAGCCTCATGCTTAGAAAGGGGCATCTTATCTGACCGCCAGCGGAACCTGTAACACTAACTCTGGAGTCTACAAAACCCTGTGCATTTCTTAAAGAGCCTTAGGAGCCACAATACCACATTTGACTAAGCTCTGCCATCTGTCCAGGGCACAGCGGGTTGGTCTCTGCCCCAATATCGCGCTGCAGGTGGGAGCACCCTGCCCTGCTGAACAGCCTGCCATCTATCCAAAAAGAAAGGCAGGGAGTCTATCACAAAGCTGAAACACTACTGGACAGATACAAAGACTGTGAACTGCTCATTCGTAGGTAAAATCAGAGCATTGCAATCAAATCAATCCAACAACACGGATTACAATGCAAAGGTGGTATGCTACGAATTGTTCCCAAATCAACGTTTATCCCTATTTTTGTCAACAATGAATTGTTTTAAAGTGCTAAAACTTTGGGAAGAGCTTCCTAAATTGGCACACTATAGACTGATAGATGTACATGCTGCCGATCGGCCCGTGTCACACCTGTCAATTTGAATGAGACGTGGTCGGCCACTTTGCATGCTGGGACTTGTATACCGATCAGGAGAAACACAAAACTAAATATCCCAGAATGCATACTGGCAATCCAGGCCTGGCACAAGGTATACCACATAGCACTGGTCACTTGGCCGCTGCGTATACTTTTCTGATGCTGATTCTGTGAGACGCTAAAGCACTCCTCTCTCTAGTAGAGCTAGTTCTGAGACTGGCTGGATTCCCAGGCCCTTTATAATAATAATATTTGCACAATCAAATCACAATTAATTACCCTGGTTTAATAGATCCATATGCGCCCACTCTGGGACAGAAGTGGTTATGTAACTCCTAAATGGTAGTTCTCCAATGATAAAATAAAGGAAGCCTGCACACAGACTCCCTCGCATTAAACCTTGCAATGCAAAAGCACATTTTAAGGATGATCTAATCCAGTTTCAGAAGGTTTCTCAGAAATAAGTGTTTACCAATAAACACTGCCTAAAAGCAACTCAAGCTAATGGATGCACTCAAAACACGCACGCGTGAGGATGAGTGCTCATATTCAGAGACTCCCATGCACCCGAAATAGTGATCAAAATGAAAAAGGAGTCTTAACAGAATGGCAAGTGGGGTACATGCCTGCAGATTGTTGTTCAGGAACAGCACACCACTTATCCAGGGGTAGAATACATCAGAAAATCCATGAAACATGCCCGTATCTCGTAACATTCTCTTTGTCTTGGCTTTTATAATCTACAAAGAATATATGCATTCCGGCTATGAGATCCTGTTCAGAGGCAGGGAAGTGAAGAGCACCCCCTATTAATAGGACGATATCATCTTCAACGTGCACAGAGCTCTTTAGAAACTGCTGCACTGTGGCTTTAAAACGTGGCAATGTGGGAAACCTTCATGAAAGAGTGCACAGTTTGGATCGACTAATGGCTAATGCAAATTGCAAACTAAAAATATAGTTTAGGATACTCTCTGACCCTGACGAAAGGAGGCGGTGTGATTGGGTAGTTTATGTAAACTTATTTACTTTTAAAATCATGTATTTTCCTCCGGAGGCGTTTTCTGATGTAATACATTTAGCTTTGCCCTCCCCAGGAATGGCTTGGAAAAGGTATTAAGTTATTTAAACGGTGTGGTATGTTACAGTATGTAGCGCAAATGTCGTGTGATAGGCAGACACACAAATAATGGGGAAAAATAAGACAAAAATAAGACGTTTATTTATATTGGATGACATCAGTTGAAGAGAAGAATGGTTTTGTCTCTTTATTGTTACTGGGCCGAAGCATGGTGTAATTACTCAAGCGAAAAGCACATCCCCATGGAAGTGTCTCAAATCCTTTCCTCCTTTCCAAGGTATTGACCCTATCCTGGAGTCTCTCGTCAAGGTCCTCTCTGGGCACTCATGGTAATCGCTCTCTTCTGGCATTTCACTCATCAGGGCCCTCTCAGGGAGTCCTGGGTAAAGGTTATTTCCCACAGTCTTTCTACTCGAGGTCCTCACAGGGAACTGAGGGTGATTATTTCCTCCAGGAGTTTCATTATTTGTTATTCTCCAAAAGACCATTTCATTGACTATTTCATGAACAGATGCCCGCCCTGTTTTCACCCCAAAACATCCCTGATAAACTCCCAATACAACGGTGTGAGGGGCTGACTACTGTTTTGCCTTTGAGTCTCTGTCATTCGAAAGGGGTTGAAGCACTTGCACATGTAAGCCCTGTCGACAGAGCACATGGGTGCCCACGGGGTGCATACAGAAGAGTTTTATAGACAAGGCATTGGTGGACTAGAGGTTAGTGGTTAGAACTCTAGTCCAGGGGAATGCAAGGGGCTATGAGTGTTGGATTTGAGCCTCATCACCAGTGTTCTCCTTCAATTTCTTTATTTCACCAATTAACTATGCCTGTGCTTTATTTATTTAGAGATTTCTAAAGCACAAGCTCAGAGGAGGTTCAACTTTGAAGCACCAGGAGAACATTACAATCCAGAGGTACATTCAGAGATGTGACAGATTAATGATGATTAGATAGCATGGGATGGGGTTACAAGCCCAAGTAGTCTGCTTAAGTACAGTAGTACCAGAGATCTGCAATGGTGCAGTGGATTTCAGAATGTGGCTGATGCTTTTCCTATGACACTATGGGCTATAGCAGTCCGGTGTCTTTCGGGTTAGAAACACTACAATAAATGATAAACAGGTAGGCATAAGCATATGCCACGTACTGCTTAGCAGGGCCGGGGCAGATATATTCTAGGTTAATAGATAATGGCTATGTGGGGCCCTAGGTCTGGAGAGCTACACATTACAGTGCTGCAGATTGATGAATAAGAGGCAAGTAGTGAGTGAGAAAGGCGCGCGTGTGTGCGCGCGTGAGTGCGTGCGCACTCGCGCGTACAGCAGTTCACATTCCATTTGAAATGCTTCCAGCTGTTGTCAAGGGTTTTGACCCATGTTGAATTATTAGATGGGGTAGATGTGGGGATGAGCTGTCGCCGTCCATCATTCTATCCCAGAACAAAACTAAATCAATAGACTGGGTGGATGTGGGGATGAGCTGTCACCGCCCATCATTCCATCCCAGAACCAGGAAAAACGCGCGGTTGTGCACACACCAAAATGGTTGTCTAACCTGCCACCCATCAGTGCCAGCATGACGGACCGGAAGTGCCAGGGGTGAAAGGTGGTGTCAAAGGAAAAATAACAGTGTTGTTAGACCAAAAGCGCCTTAAAATCACCTTTGTTTTCCTGAATGCAAGCTCAAAGTGCCTATTTCGAACATTGCAGGATATTCAAAAATCTTACTGAACACCAGCAGACATCTGGCAGAATGAAGTGTTGTCTGCATACACAATCTGGGAAGATGAAGAGCCCAAAACAATGTTTATAACAAAACTGGCTGAGCTGTGGATGTCAGCAGCTTAATTGAAATTGGATTTAAAACCACTAAAATCGAAATGTTTAAATTAAATGAGTGACCTACTTTTGAGTGTCACATAGTTGCAACTGTTAAATGTCATGATTTTGAACTTAGAATCAGCATTCTAGCTGCATGTGTAAAAATTGTAAGTTTGATTTAAACTGGGAACTAAAGTGACATCTAGCTGAATTCTGCCTGACAACTACCCACAACAGGAGAAACCGGCTCAGCCACTCTTCCCAGGCCTAGCTGCATCCTGCTGCCCCTGCCAAAAGGAGATGACACCTCTCTGATTGGGTTAGGGGAGGAGCACCTGGGGACTGCAGGAAGTTGAACAAAGCCCTGTCCTGGGCTCAGGCAAATGTTATATTGGGGGGGCCGTAAAATGGCTTCCTCTTGGGAGAAACTGGGAGGGGCAGTGCCTCTGCTAGCAAACTGAGCTTGGGGGAAGTGGACAAACCAGAAACTCCACCATGTGCTTGGGGGAAAACACACCCATTTGGGCCAGAGCATAGTTTTAAAAAAGATGGATAATTCATAGTACGGACTTGTCAGAATTATATAAGTAATATCATTATTCTTGTGATTTTTCTGTGCACGTTTTAAGAGGTGTTAGGACCCTGTGGTGTATTCTGGGGGGTTGTTAGCGGAAAATATGGTCTTACTCCAAATGTCTGCATGTTAAAAATCTGACACTTCATCAATTAATGTCCATATTCCTTGCGCACATTTGTGTAATTTTTGGTAAATGTCCGATATTGGTAAACCGACCAAAAAGAGCAAAATGTTGTCATTTCTGAATCCCAGCTCGCAGGAACATTCATCTGTAATATGGACATGTAATGTCAACCACTTGTGTATCTGGGAAATATGTATTTGAATCAAATATAGATTTGTGGGCAAATTGACTAGGGGAGGATCCTCTGACCCATAAACAGACCTCATTATGATGACAATCCATTTCCTTCCCCGAATCATGGGAGAGGGCAGAATTGGGCCAATGACAAGTAGAGAGGGGCAGGCTCAGTTATGCCACGCACACACCCACTTTCTAAACACATAAAACAGACAGTGCAGGACAGGTAGGGACATTCACTTTCCACTTTCTTGCGGGACGCTTTGCCGGTAGACTCCAGACTTCAAATCCATCAACCTCCAGAGACCAGAGATCCAGAGAGACCAG
This sequence comes from Ambystoma mexicanum, assembly GCF_040938575.1. Lineage (NCBI taxonomy): Eukaryota > Metazoa > Chordata > Amphibia > Caudata > Ambystomatidae > Ambystoma > Ambystoma mexicanum. The sequence goes on along the minus strand of NC_090933.1, from coordinate 1,132,197,480 downwards.
AACTGTGCAGTGTTGTGAGCAGAACCGATGCTTGACAGACTGTAAGAGGATTCAACTCAACACTACAGCTAAGTCAATGCCTAGTCTGGGATACTGAATGGAAACCCTTATTGATATATCTTTATGTCCAGTTCATGAGTTCTGGATGACTACCCCTATATAACACCCCTCTCTTAGAATCCCCCTGACCCCACTGAGCCAAGAAGTAGTTCTGTTTTGCAAGTTTAAAAGGTTTATTTGAGAATTTAAACAATATATATATATATCACACTTAATAATAAATTAATATCTGATAGTACACTTAGACATATGGTGTTGATCAACAATGGGTAATCTGGCACTAGCACACTTCTTTACAATCAATGAGGAGTTAGTATATGATGGATAAAGTAGCAAAACTACTTTTATGATTTCAAGGGAAAAGTAATGAGGAATAAAATGCAGTACAGAAATACTTGATATGATTTTAGCAAAAGATAATATATCATTTTTTCTCTGGCAATTCACCTCCCTCCCCTATGCAATGTAAGACATGGAAGTAGATGGAAAGAGGAGCACACAGTTCTCAGTAATGCAATCAAATACAATACGAAATTCAGTTCCCCCCAGCAAGCTTAGAGAAAACCGGTATGAGTTTTAAAACACAGGCCCAAAATGCTTTTTAAATGTGATGGCAATGGATGAAAAATATGCTGAAAATGCTTTTAATTCCCTTTAGGAGGTTCAGGGGGAGTGGTAGCTACTTGGGATGAGTTCAGGCTCACTTTAGCAATGATTCAGGGATGGTTCTTAAGATGCAAACAAATTTTAGCAGTTCAGGCAAAAGCAGCTATCTTTTTACAAGTAAAGAAATCGGGCCAAATCGCAAATCGCGGCAAAATTCGCGAGTGAGTGAATCGTGATTGCGGAAAAAGTATAAGGAGTAGGAAGTCGGTTCTAGGCTTGTTAGAAGGCTTAGACTCTAAGCTTTCAGAGGAAAGTTAAACCAAGTTCGTAGCCAAAACGGTTCCAGAGATACGGACGATTAAATAAAGGTAGTTTTTGGGATTTTAAGTAAACTCAAAATGACAGGTGACAGCTTTGCAGCTGCAGAATTGACAAATGACAGTGGTGCAGCTTTACAAAATAACAAGTGACAACTTCTAGGAGGCAGTTCTGGTTAGATTAAAATAGTTTGGATTAGATTATTTTAACTAAGAGATTGGTTCTGCACAGTTCTGCTAGGTACTCACAATATATTTTTGAAATAGGCCTCGCCACGGATCTGGTCAGGTTTTGGACTGGACTCCGGTTCTGGTCTCGGCACTTCACAGTGATCTGGGTCAGCTCTCTGGTTCTGCTCACAGCGGTCTGAGTCACTCTGGATCTCTGGTCTGTTCTGTCCGGATACAGCGGTCTCTGCACGGCTCCTGGATCTCTGCACTGGTCCTGGTAAAAGTTCTTGGCAAGGGATTCAAGCAGCTCGCCCGGCTGTGAGTAGCTTGCAATGATTTGAGGCCTGCAGCAGAGAACTCAGCTTGTGGTTTTAGGCCTCTGATTTAGGTTCTAAAGTATAAGTTCTAGGTTCTGGAATATGTAGCTGGAGTCAGTCTGGAACTGGTATCTTCTGGATGTTGTGTGGTCCGGCAAAGCTTCCCGCAAGAAAATGGAAAATGGAGTCCTCTCTAGATTTCAGTGGTCCCTTTTTATGTGGTTTGAAAGTGGGTGGAGAGGCTAGCTTTCTAGGCCCAACCCCTTCAGAGTTGTGATAGGTTGGAGAATTCTTTGCGTTCTCACTGGAGAGCAGGATTGTGTGTCAGAATGATGTCATTTAATGGCTTGCAGAAAGGACACTCCCCTGTCAAATTACACACAAATCTATATTTGACCTAAAGACATATTTCATCGATGCACAGTGGTTTGAAATTACATGCACCCATCACGTATCACATGAGGTATACTCTGTTCAAACTTTGATGTTTCTAAGAGCTTGCATCCAGAAATGGCAATATTTTGCGCTTTTTAGTGGGTTATGCAACATTGGTTTTTCATTAAAATTGATACACATATACACCCTCCTACTACACATATCTCAGTAACTTTCCATTTGTCTAGCTTAAATACAGTGTCTGTGGTGTCAATAAATAGCGGGGTTTTGCCCCAGAACATCACACAAATTGGAGTTTGGGCTTGAATTGTAGGCAAAGTTTCCATTTTAATGTTCCCCACATTTCACATTTCTGTGATCCGGTTACCAAGAGTTATCAGTGTTTCTGTAAAATATATATTTTGCTTTCAATTCAGCTCTCAGAGTGTAGGAGTCCGCCTCCAAGACTTGGGTGGGTCAGTGATCACATGTCTCTTCTGCTGGCAGGTCTTTGTTGACAGGAAACAGTCAAAATCAATATATTCTATTCAAGTGCAAGAGCCTATTGTGTGGTCTCTGGATGGCTGCCAGCCAGTCTGCCTTCTATCAATCAAGAGGTCATGTGAGATTCTAACTCCTGGTGTGAATCTCTGGAGGTGAGAGGTTTCCCAGCCTTTTGACCTGTTAATCAAATCAGATTGTCTCTGGGAACAGCAAGTGGTTAAGTTTTTAATTAAATGCAGTCTTTTGATGTCTCAGTTGTCACAGAAGGCGGATTGGCTTCTGAAGTAGCAGTTCTCCTGTCAGAGTTTAGACCGCTAGCGCCGCCTTGAGGTATTTATCGGTACTGCGTCCATTTTTTGGATCAGTCTTGAATGAATGCATTCCAAACAAGAGATTTTACATGGAAGTATATTATCCAGGTTCAACACATGGCACTGGTGTGGTTCTGCAGTAAAATAATGTTGTGCCCATTGAAGAAATGAATTCCCAATAGTTGTGGGTTGCTTTTGGCAATCAGCATTTCCCCTTTTGCAATGGTTTCAGGCTACTGTGTGTAGCCCAATGGTGGTTTTAGGCAGTGCCCTCCTGTGCTCACAACATAGGCAAAAAATGGGTGGCAGCCTATTCTTCATTCATTTCCCTGTGCATTTTCTGGGAAGTTCTGGCAATCATGATGTTTTCCATGCCAGTACTGCACAGTTTTCCTATTCTGGCGCACATGTGGGCTTTTTGGCCATCTTGGATTTTCTAAGCCCACAGCACCAAATGTTGCAGCATGATAGCTCAAATGTGGGTCAGGACACCCAACAAAGCCCCCCCCCACGTGACTGCACTTTGAATTTGAGTCGATGGGGAGTCGGGTGCACAGAAGGTTTTGACCCACACACTGGTATGTCCGCATAATCTTCTTCCAATTCTGCAAATGGCACAGTTCAGCATCTTTTCCTCCATCCGGTACTGATCGATCGGTTCTCCTCGCCGGTCCTGATGGGAATATTGGGCGGTACCCTGGGTCCCTTGGGTCTCTGCTCCCGGTCTCCGGATCGTCCTCCTTGGCCAGTCTCCAGGTTTTCTTTCTCCTAGGACGACAAAGGAAAAGCGGCAATACCTATTCATGGACATTTCTCCCCCACCATTGATATAGTGGGGTGGCACATATATTTTAGAACTCAACAGATATGAACATGCACATTTTTTTTTTAATTAAGCGACAGAAACACATAAACTTGAGAAACACAGAATTTGATAGGCTATATGTAGGATATTTTAGGGTTGGAATTGAATTACTCTGGAGCGGTACCCTCTGGGATTACAGAGGACTCCTCCAGTTGCTGCAAAGTGTGCCTGGGATGGCAACACTTCAACTGGTTTATGTGGACCCACTTGTCTTCCCCCTCGGCCAAACCGCCTTTGGGGATGCGGATCTTGTAGGCCACAGGGAGATCCTGTCTATAATCTCAAAGGGTCCCTTCCATGTAGGCAAAAATTTGCGCTGTCTTGCCTGGTTTCTTTGGAAGTTGTATAGATAGACCCGGTCTCCCAACTGATATTCCTTCCGGGAAGTTTTCAGGTCATAGTGGGTCTTCATACTCTCGGCTGATCTTTCTAGATTCCGCTGAGCATAGGCAAAAGCATGTTGAAGGTGTTTCCTTAAATTCTCCACATACTCATGAGTTGTGGAGGCATTTATCAACGTTTGCTCTTGGGTTCTGTAGAGCAAATGCTGGGGAAGCACCATCTTGCGTCCAGTCATCAACTCAAATGGTGACATTTTGGTTGCAGATGAAGGGGTAGATCTGATGGCCATTAGGACCAGAGGTAATCGGATATCCCAACATGGCCCAGAATCTGCCACAAACTTTTTTAAGATGCTCACAATTGTCCGGTTGTAACGTTCCACTGCTCCAGAAGAAGCTGGCCTGTAAGCAATATGTAGCTTTCTTTTGACCCCCAGTATCTCCCACATCTTTGTCATCACTTCACTGGTGAAGTGGCTACCTCTGTCTGACTCAATCCTTTGAGGTAGACCAAAACGGGAAAAGATGTGGTTAATCATCAGGGCAGCTGCAGTTTCTGCCTTGCAATTTGGGGCTGGGAGACATTCCACCCACTTGGTAAACAAGCATGTCACAGTCAACATGTACTTATTCCCCCTAGCAGAGCGAATCACGGGGCCTACAAAGTCAATTTGCAAATCTGACCATGGGAGTGTCATTCCCGTCTTTTGGAGAGGTGCCCGGTGTGTGAGGGATGTTGGCTGAAATTGTGCACACACAAGACAACCCTTCAAATATTGGTTGAGGTCCTGGCCCATGTGTGGCCAGTATGCAACCTCTCTTAAGATTTCCAGTGTTGTGTGAAACCCCCTATGATCGGCGGTGGCCGCATCATGGGCGTGACTTAACATCAGGCTTCAGAATGAGGTAGGAACCACCCACTGATCATGGCCAGCTTGGGATTTCCTTACCAACAAACCGTCTTGGATTCGGAACATTTTTGGACATTTCATCAACACTCTTAGGTCCTCTTTCCCAATGTAATCGGTATCCGTCAGGGGAAAGTTCTCAGGGTCCTCAAGGTGTTAGTAAAACTTACCAATAATTGGATCCCCCTTCTGAGCTGTAATCAAATCAGCATCAGGGGTCTTCTTGCTCCATTGAGCAGTTGAAAGATCATTGTGAGCATTTGTCTGGGACCTAGTGAAAGCAGTGACCTGGATTTCCCCCAACAGGGACGCTATTTCTATTAGATCCCCTTGGATGGCCCCGGTTTTGGCCAGCTGATCAGCTAAGTCATTTCCAGTTTTGCCTGGTCCCTCTACTTTGGAATGACCCTTGATCTTTTTCCAGTAGATGGTCATCCCATTCGATGTGACCAGATCATCAATGTTTTGGATTAACTTCCCATGTTTAAAGGGTTTGTTATTAGCACATACCATGCCTCTGGTTTTCCAATTAACCAGGTGCTCCACGAACCCGTTCTGTACATAATCCGAATCGGTGATTATGACCAGTTCGTGGAGTTGATGTTGGACAGCAGTGAGGATGGCCTGATGCACAGCCATCAATTCTGCCACCTGACTACTTCGGGGACCAATTTTGTATCCGGCGGAGGGTTCTGGGAACTCCTTCACCCATGCATTCCCTACGCCAGCCACCAGTTCTTTCTCCCCGTCGTTGTCAACATGATAAGAGCATCCATCCACATAGACAGTGGGCATTCCCTCACACTTGTCTTCTTCAAAGACTTTGTTTGGGGAATTAAGGTATGCCTCCATGTTGTCCTTGATTTTTAGACTTTCGTCCTCGAGACAGTTTTCTCTGGCACAATCATGCAAGTCAGCCAGACCTTGCGCGAGGGGACTCTTCTTGTTTTGGCCATATCTGACCTCCACAGGAAAGCCTTGCATTGACAGAATCCAGGAAGTAATTCGGGAATTACTCACATTTCCGGCCCGGATTCTGTCACTTTGGAGATATTGCAGAGGCTGGTGTGGAGTCTCCACTATGATGTGTTCCCCATGGATAAACGGGCGGTAATTCTTCAATGCCCACACCGTTGCCAGGAGTGCCTTCTCACAATCGTTGATAAAGTTTGGCTCGCATAGGAGATTACTTTATTGACCTTGTCAGGCTTTTGGTATAATACTGCCGTCAAGCACATATTAGAGAACCCTGTCTCCAGGAAGAACTCCTTGTTTCTGACAGGGTAAGTTAGGCAGGGCGCTTGTGAGAGGCTTCTTTTGAGTTGTCTTACTGCCTCGGCTTGTTCTGGACCCCATTCCCACTTGACCCCCCCCTTCAGGAGATGAATCAGGGGTCTGGTGATCTCTGCGTAGCCCTCAATGAACTTTCTGCTGTAATTAGTCAGTCCAAGGAGGCTCCTTAGTTCCCACAGAGTTGTGGGGTCTTTCAGTTTCTGAAGTGCTTCCACTTTCTTTTCCTGGGGACAGAGACCCTGAGGAGTAATCTCATGCCCCAAGAAATTAACATGGGTTCTACACCACTGTGCTTTCTGAAAGGAAAGTTTTGCTCCGGCGTCCCTCAACTGGGTCAGAACACAACGGATCTCCGCTATGTGTTCCTCCACAGATGAACTTTTGATGAGGACATCATCTACATAAGCCAGGTTACCCCTTGCACCCAGGTCGGGCATGGCCTTATGTAGGAAAATGTTGAATTCATTGCCGGAGTTGAGGTATCCGAAGGGAGTCCGGGTCCATGTGTACTGCTGGCCCCCAAAGGTAAAAGCCAGCTTCTATTGGTCCTCCCTACTGACAGGCACAGTCCAGTATCCATTGGTCAGGTCTATTGCAGTCAATACCTGTGACCCCTGGATCTGGGCCAGCCCTTGGTCAATGTAGGGCAAAGGCCACCGGGAAGTATGGACCCATTTGTTGAGCTCCCTGAGGTTGGCGCAGAGTCTCCACTGGCCGTTTGGCTTCAATATTCTAAGAACCGGATTATTGAAGGTGCTGTGTATTGGACCAATTATTCCCCGGGACTCAAGGTTCTTAATTATTTCAGTAAGGGACTCCATGGATGCGAGAGGCAAACGATATTGCTTCACAAACACTGGAGTCATTCCAGGGTCCGTGGGAATTGTTGTGGTGTGGATGTCGGTGCAACCACAGTTATATGAGTCTACCGCAAAGAGATCTTGGAAATCCAAGAAAACTTGTTTCAACTTTTGCTTTTGTTCCAGAGTCACACAGGCATCAGCTAGGTTGACTCTCTCTTCCACCATCTGCCTGAAGCCTGGAAAGACTTCTGGTTTGGCTATCTCAGCGGCCTCCTCCAGCTGGGTGGAGAAGTCCCTGGTCAGAGTGCTGATTTGGACTGGAGGCTTCAGGTGGGAAAGGCAACCCTCATGGACTTGGAAAATCACCTCATCCCTCCTGAAGTCACAAGTCACATCTTCCTTACCATAGGGGCAAGAAGTGTACACCAGGAAGTTCCCCCCATGCCGGGTGAAAATCCTGTCTGGTGTTGTGTTGTCATCACTGTCACCGTCAAAACAGTCCTTGGGGATTGGTCCTAACAGTTAATTTCCTAGATCAATGGAAAAATGTTGGTCATCAACCGCCATTCCAATAATGGTGCCTGCGGCTAGAGTAATACTCTTTAAGTCGCTGTTATCCACCTCTATTGGAATGGTGTCATGTTCTATGTTGACTAATGGTGTTGGATTTACCCCTAACCCTTGCTGTTGGAGAGAAGCGTTTAGATGTATGTAAGCATAAGGGTTTTTCAAATGTTGTCCTCTTAACTTTCACTTCCAGGGAGAATTGTCGGGTCCTTTCTGGGATGGTGACTTCCTCTATGATCTGAATTTCAACTGCATAAGGTAGCAATTGAGCTGACCTAAATGCTTTTTCTGGATCATCAAAGCCCATGGGATTATCTGCTAATCGGGACCAAGCTTTGAAGTTTATTAGGTCCAAACTAATGGCAAAGCGATTGAGAATGTCACTGCCTAAGTAAAAGGCGGCAGTGACGTCTCGTACGACCCAACAATTATGGACTATGCTCTTGTTGCCAATGGAGATTTCGAGCATACACCTGCTTGGCAGGAGATGTTTGGAATTAGGTGCTTCCAGGTCCATTTCCCATTTGTCTATCAGTTTGAATGTGAGAATGGCTGGATCTTTTGGAAGTTGGCGGAACATGGCTTCACTGATGAAGCTCTTACCGTTGTTCACACACACTCGAGCGAGAACAGAGTCCTTCCCATCATTTAACTGAACAGGGATGAACAACTGCTCTCCAATTTGCTGAATATCAGCCAGGCTCTGAGCTGATTTCACATCTTTCTGGACTATAGGAGTGGGAGTTTCTGATTGTGGATTGGTGAAGAATTCCAGAGTGTTTCCTTCCAGTGTGGAATACCACCTTAAACTGGAAGGAAGGTTGATTTTCAGAAATAGAAGGACCCCCCATCACCAGTCTGTTGTCCTACTGCTATTACTGTCACATCTGGAATTTGGTTGTTCTGGAAGTGAAATTCTACTTGGTCAGATTTTTGTTCAACCATGTGGCAGGTGCCATTTAAACTAACATGGTTGACACTCTGTTTTAATTTTATTGGTCGGCTAGTCTGGGTCCAGAGGACCTTGTTTACGCAATCTATTAGGGGTGACAACCTTCTCAGGAGGTCATTCCCTAGCAAACAAGGGGTGCCCTCTGGAGTCACTACTATGACCGGGTGTTTCACCTTGTGTCGCCCAATTTTAATGTCCAAGTCTGCAGTCCCCTCAACGGGAATTTCCTTCCCGTCAAAGTTCTGCAGTTGTCCAGGAAGAGAGGTGAGAGGAATTCGGTAATTCTCCCCCCTTCCTGCATTTAGTTCCTCAAAGGCCCTTTTGGACAGAAGGGTAGCTTGGGATCCAGTGTCCACCAGTGCTAAAATTGTACCCTGCCCCTGTACTTGTACCGGGGCATAGTATCTTCCCTCCTTCTCCTCAAGGGGGCACAGATAATGCACATTTTTGGACAACTGGTGGGCTAACTGTCTGGTTTTGGACATTGCTAGCGAAGAGATTTGGGCAGAATTCTGTGGAGAACCTTGGGAATCTGAAAGAAAAAGTTGGCAACTGGGGATCAGAGCCATTGTGGGTTCCCCTGGTTCCGGTTCTGGGCCGCCCCCCCCTTTTTGAAGGCAGTCACCAGGATGGGTTTGAACCAGGGGATTTCAGTATTGTGGGTTCTGGGATGAGATGATGGGCGGCGGTAGCTCAGTCTCCATATCTCCCCAGTCTGGATTGGAATCCCTTGGGACCCATTTTTCTTTGGGAGGAGTTCCCCCATCTCTGAAGGAGAAGATCCTTTTCCCAGGATCTTCTGAGGATCCCTCTCCCTCAAATTGGAAGACCTGTACCTCCTCCACAAAGTGGGTCTGTTTGGGTCCTTTGTTTCTCCTACCCCCCCCTCTGCTCCTTGGGAGGCAGGCTTTCAGGGGCAGGGGATTTTGTTTCCGGTTCCTGGTTTTCCAGGGGCTGTTTACAAGTTGGGCAGGAAGCTTCCTCCAAGGCTTTACACCCCCCTTCCCCTTGTGCCTCCTCCCTGGGAACCGGTGTGTTATCGGGGTGCTGCGCCCGTCATTGTTCTTGAGCATCAGGTCCAGAGTTTGGGGCTTTCTGCGGTGGCATGCTCATCTGAGCGTTCTGTTGAGCCCTCAGTATGTGACCCAGATCCCGTGCCATATTTTGGACCTGGCGCTCTAACTGGGAAACCCGCTCAGGCTGATACGGGGCTCTATTTTCTCCCCTGGGCTGATCCCGGGAAGGGTAGATATCCCTTCTCTGGTAGTACCCCTGGTTGGGAAGATTTTGGTACCACTCCACCCTTGGCCTCCCCTCTCCCGGATTAGGTTGTCTGGGCTCAGGGAATTGGGGAAAGAAGGATGGATGATTTTGGGGCTGGAAATTGGGTGGATACCTGGGGAAAAAGTTCTGCCCAGGATTTGGAGAATTTCTGCCCTCCTGGGGGAAGTTTGGAGGGAAGTTCCCCGGGTCAGGTGCTTGGCTGGATCCCCCCCCTTGGGCTGAAGGAGTCCACACATAACCCAGGATTGGTCAGTTTCCCTTGTAGCGGGGACTTACATAGTCAGGGGAGCGGGGGACCCCATTTGTGGGACTACCTCCTCGACTCCCTGTCGGTGACTGGCCCAAGGGCCTTCTGGGCTGTGAATTATTTGGTGCAGGCAGGTTTTTAGGCCCCCCCATCTCCAAATCTAAAACGGGGGCAACCTTTACCTCTGCCTCCTTGGCAGCAGCAGGGGTGCTGTTGGTTTTGGGGTTTTTCGGCGCGTTATTTTTATTTTCGATAGGCTTCTGCACCTCATAGATCCGGGTAGCCTGTTCAATGACCCAGTCTAAAGATATTTTCTCATGAAAATCTCTCACGAGCTGGGTCATTATATATTTAGGGAGAGCATGGAAAAATGTATTGACAAACTCTTTGCTGTCTGTGCGCACCCTTCTGTTGGTCTGCACAAAAGCATGCTTTAATTCTTGCACAAACTCTTGTGGGGCCTGATCCTCCCCACATTGCAAATTGTAGGCTGCCTTGCGAGCCTCTTGAGGATTTCTGTGAACAGAAAAATGTTTCAAGATGGCCGCCTTATAAGTGGACCATCTTAAATGATTTTGGTCCTCCAACCCCGCAAATAAACTGGAGTATTCTGGGGAGAATGTCCATTTGATGTACTGGATGCAGCTACTGCTGTCCTTCAAATGGAAAGTCTCCATCATTTGCTCATAGAGCTCCAAGTGTTCCCAAACGGAATACTTGGCGTTCTTATGATAAGGCGTGATGACACTCCTTATTGCCTTTATTTGCTTCAATGGGTCCTTAAGCAAGGCCTTTTTGGTTCGGGTAACCCTGGTCCATTCATCCTCTGACTCAGAGGCACTGCTCCCAGAGGTTCCTGTCTGCTCTTCCAGGTTTTCCCGGATTCTGAGAGCCTGGGAATGGCTGGCAGAATGTGGGGACCTGGTCTCCTGTGTCCTGCGCCATTCAGAGGAGTCTTCAGATTCCTCCTTGCTGCCAGGATTTGATGGGTACCCCCCCCACTGACCTAACTGGGCAGAAGTTTTCAGGATGCCATTAATGGGCCTACTCTCCTGTGGTTACCCACTAAATTGCACTGTGCTTGGGTGCCCATGCCTGGATGCCCGCCCCTCCATTCCTGGGAGGTACTGGCCTATGAGCCCCATACTTCTGGTTGGATAGTAATCTGCCAACCCCGTGGCCCTGGGCTCATGTGCGCAAGGGGACATGGGGGTGGCAGAGTCCAGGGACTGAGAGATATGAAGGCCTCTGGTACTAGGGCTCCTGAGGTTATGCTCAGGAGTCTCCCTCTCCCAGCGAACCCTGTTCCCAGTTGCAATGCAAGAGCCTGCGCTTTCAGTTCCTCAGTTAAGGCCTTACTAGACTCTATCAGTCTCTCCTGCATCGCTACCTGTTGTTGGAGCCTATCATTGTGCTGACAGAGAGCCTCATTTTCTCTCTGTGCCTCCTGATTGGTCCTGGAGTACTGGGCCAGTCTTTGCTGCAGGAGGGTTACCTCCTGAGTCCCTTCCCTACTGGCCTGCTCCTTTCTTGCCAGAGCCTCCTCCACCCTCCTGGTGTGCTCTAACAAGTTCTGGTATTCTTTTTGGAGGTCACCCAGTCCCTGGAGGGCCAGGTGATTTTCTTCCATTTTCCTTTTTAAATGGCAGACTTCCTGGCCTAAGGTGTCCCTTTCCTGACTAAGAGTCTGCATCTGTGCCGCCAGGTCGTCCCTTTGCCTTTGGAAGGCACCAGCTCTCTGGCGCCCCTGATCAAACTCTGCCTGGGTATCCAGGTCTTTCAGAATCAATTTATTGCTTTCTGCCTTTTCCCTATCTAGGTGGCTTTGCAGGGTGACTACCTGCTCAGCACATACCCTATTGAAATCTAATTGTTGCTCCAGCTTTTTCTGGCTCTGTAGTAGGGAGTCCAAACCTTCTTGGTACTCCTTTTGCAAGGCCAGAAATCTGGTATCCTGATCAGCCTTTTCCTGTTGCAGGATGTCCATATCCTCTTTTATTTTAATGATATACTGCCTACTATCATTTTCTAACTCCTGGCTCCTCTGCAGCCTCTGCTCAGAAGAGACCAGGTCAGATTGGACCTTCTCTAACACCAGCTGTCGCCTATTTGCCAGATCTTGGCTTTCAGTACATTTATCCTGCATGTCTCCCATATATAGGTACAGGTATGCCGCTATCCTGGCAATCTTATTGTGTTCATCTTTGGCTTTAGGAGCCATATATAGTTCACTCAGGGCCACATGTAATGGACCCTGATCTCTGCATATGTCTGACCCTGTTTCAGTGACCTGTTGCGCGATAGCCTGCAACCAGACCGTTTGGTTCTGGTGAGTCCACTCACCTCTCACAAATAGCTTATGTAAGAGGTGCTCCCTCGCTATTTTCATGTCTACCAAGGTCGTCATTCTAGAGATTGATCTCTGTCCTGACTTACAGAAATTAGTATTTTATTTTTGCAAAACAGACCTTTTCCTTAGAGTGTCCCTTTGAAGAGTGCTTTACAGCGTAAAACAACGTGGTGATCCGACCGGATGTATGTATCCCGTCAGTTAGCACACTGTATTAAGCTGCACAAGTGATAGATCTAACCCAGACATCCCGGACGAGCCCCCAATTTGTAAGAGGATTCAATTCAACACTACAGCTAAGTCAATGCCTAGTCTGGGATACTGAATGGAAACCCTTATTGATATATCTTTATGTCCAGTTCATGAGTTCTGGATGACTACCCCTATATAACACCCCTCTCTTAGAAACCCCCTGACCCCACTGAGCCAAGAAGTAGTTCTGTTTTGCAAGTTAAAAGGTTTATTTGAGAATTTAAACAATATAAATATATCACACTTTATAATAAATTAATATCTGATAGTACACTTAGACATATGATGTTGATCAACAATGGGTAATCTGGCACTAGCACACTTCTTTACAATCAATGAGGAGTTAGTATAGGATGGATAAAGTAGCAAAACTACTTTTATGATTTCAAGGGAAAAGCAATGAGGAATAAAATGCAGTACAGAAATACTTGATATGATTTTAGCAAAAGATAATGTAATCACTTTTTCTCTGGCAATTCACCCCCCTCCCCTATGCAATGTAAGACATGGAAGTAGATGGAAAGAGGAGCACACAGTTCTCAGCAATGCAATCAAATACAATACGAAATTCAGTTCCCCCCCAGCAAGCTTAGAGAAAACCGGTATGAGTTTTAAAACACAGGCCCAAAATGCTTTTTAAATGTGATGGCAATGGATGAAAATATGCTGAAAATGCTTTTAATTCCCTTTAGGAGGTTCAGGGGGAGTGGTAGCTACTTGGGATGAGTTCAGGCTCACTTTAGCAATGATTCAGGGATGGTTCTTAAGATGCAAACAAATTTTAGCAGTTCAGGCAAAAGCAGCTATCTTTTTACAAGTAAAGAAATCGGGCCAAATCGCAAATCGCGGCAAAATTCGCGAGTGCGTGAATCGTGATTGCGGAAAAAGTATAAGGAGTAGGAAGTCGGTTCTATGCTTGTTGGAAAGCTTAGATTCTAAGCTTTCAGAGGAAAGTTAAACCAGTAAACTCAAAATGACAGGTGACAGCTTTGCAGCTGCAGAATTGACAAATGACAGTGGTGCAGCTTTACAAAATAACAAGTGACAACTTCTAGGAGGCAGTTCTGGTTAGATTAAAATAGTTTGTATTAGATTATTTTAACTAAGAGATTGGTTCTGCACAGTTCTGCTAGGTACTCACAATATATTTTTGAAATAGGCCTCGCCACGGATCTGGTCAGGTTTTGGACTGGACTCCGGTTCTGGTCTCGGCACTTCACAGTGATCTGGGTCAGCTCTCTGGTTCTGCTCACAGCGGTCTGGGTCACTCTGGATCTCTGGTCTGGTCTGTCCAGATACAGCGGTCTCTGCACGGCTCCTGGATCTCTGCACTGGTCCTGGCAAAAGTTCTTGGCAAGGGATTCAAGCAGCTCGCCCGGCTGTGAGTAGCTTGCAATGATTTGAGGCCTGCGGCAGAGAACTCAGCTTGTGGTTTTAGGCCTCTGATTTAGGTTCTAAAGTATAAGTTCTAGGTTCTGGAATATGTAGCTGGAGTCAGTCTGGAACTGGTATCTTCTGGATGTTGTGTGGTCCGGCAAAGCTTCCCGCAAGAAAATGGAAAATTGAGTCCTCTCTAGATTTCAGTGGTCCCTTTTTATGTGGTTTGAAAGTGGGTGGACAGGCTAGCTTTCTAGGCCCAACCCCTTCAGAGTTCTGATAGGTTGGAGAATTCTTTGCGTTCTCACTGGAGAGCAGGATTGTGTGTCAGACTGATGTCATTTAATGGCTTGCAGAAAGGACACTCCCCTGTCAAATTACACACAAATCTATATTTGACCTAAAGACATATTTCATAGATACACAGTGGTTTGAAATTACATGCACCCATCACGTATCACATGAGGTATAATCTGTTCAAACTCTGATGTTTCTAAGAGCTTGCATCCAGAAATGGCAATATTTTGCGCTTTTTAGTGGGTTATGCAACATTGGTTTTTCATTAAAATTGATACACATATACACCCTCCTACTACACATATCTCAGTAACTTTCCATTTGTCTAGCTTAAATACAGTGTCTGTGGTGTCAATAAATAGCAGGGTTTTGCCCCAGAACATCACACAAATTGGAGTTTGGGCTTGAATTGTAGGCAAAGTTTCCATTTTAAGGTTCCCACCATTTCACATTTCTGTCATCCGGTTACCAAGAGTTATCAGTGTTTCTGTAAAATATATATTTTGCTTTCAATTCAGCTCTCAGAGTGTTGGAGTCCGCCTCCAAGACTTGGGTGGGTCAGTGATCACATGTCTCTTCTGCTGGCAGGTCTTAGTTGACAGGAAACAGTCAAAATCAACATATTCTATTCAAGTGCAAGAGCCTATTGTGTGGTCTCTGGAAGGCTGCCAGCCAGTCTGCCTTCTATCAATCAAGAGGTCATGTGAGATTCTAACTCCTGGTGTGAATCTCTGGAGGTGAGAGGTTTCCCAGCCTTTTGGCCTGTTAATCAAATCAGATTGTCTCTGGGAACAGCAAGTGGTTAAGTTTTTAATTAAATGCAGTCTTTTGATGTCTCAGTTGTCACAGAAGGCGGATTGGCTTCTGAAGTAGCAGTTCTCCTGTCAGAGTTTAGACCGCTAGCGCCGCCTTGAGGTATTTATCGGTACTGCGTCCATTTTTTGGATCAGTCTTGAATGAATGCATTCCAAACAAGAGATTTTACATGGAAGTATATTATCCAGGTTCAACACATGGCACTGGTGTGGTTCTGCAGTAAAATAATTTTGTGCCCATTGAAGAAATGAATTCCCAATAGTTGTGGGTTGCTTTTGGCAATTAGCATTGCCCCTTTTGCAATGGTTTCAGGCTACTGTGTGTAGCCCAATGGTGGTTTTAGGCAGTGCCCTCCTGTGCTCACAACATAGGCAAAAAATGGGTGGCAGCCTATTCTTCATGCATTTCCCTGTGCATTTTCTGGGAAGTTCTGGCCATCATGATGTTTTCCATGCCAGTACTGCACAGTTTTCCTATTCTGGCGTACATGTGGGCTTTTTGGCCATCTTGGATTTTCTAAGCCCACAGCACCAAATGTTGCAGCATGATAGCTCAAACGTGGGTCACGACACCCAACAAGACCCGGAGAGCAGAGCTGACCAAGGTAGCCGGGACTTCAGAACCACCCACCGGAAGTCCCGTCCAACCTGACCAGACCTTGACGGCTTATTTCAAAAATATAGTGTGAGTACTCACTGTGCAAAACCAATCTCTTGGTGTAAAATAATCTAATTAAAACTATTTTAGCCTATTAGAACTGCCTCCTAGAATCGTGTCATTCTGTCATCTTTAAAACTGAAAACTGTCATCTGTCATTCTGAGCTTTAAAATTTCAAATCCGAAAAACTACCTTGACTAAATCGGCCGTATCTCCGGAACCGTTTGTGCTAGGAGCGAAATTTTAGATTCTAGGCTTTCCAACGAACCTAGAACCGACTTGCTACTCCTTATAGGGCCTCCGTAAATACGCTCGACGCACGCGATTAAATTTGCCGCAATTTGACATTTTGCACAATTTCAGCCACGTGTAAAAATCAGCAGCTCCTTGCTTTCCTTTGCTAAAATTCGTTTTAACCTGCTAGTTACTCATAGAGCATTGCTAAAGTGAGCCTGAACTAATATAAACTAGATATCACTCACCCTGAACCTCCTACATGGAATTAAAATCAATTTTAGCATCATTTCACTTCATTGCCACCACATTCAAAGCATTTTGGGCCTGTGTTTTAAAATCATACCTGTTTTTCTCTAAGCTTGCTAAGGGGGAACTGCATTTCGTATTGCATTTTGTTGGGATTCTTGAAGACTGTGTGCTCCCCTTCCATTTCTTACATTGCAAAGGGGGGTGGGTGAATTGCCAGAGAAAAAGTGATTATATTATCTTTTGCTAAATCATATCAAGTTATTTCTGTACTGCATTTTATTCATCATTGCATTGTCCTTGAAGCCATAAAAGCATTCTCAGCTACTTCATCCTCTCTATATCACTTCTAAGCCATCAAAAAGAGTGTACCACTGTAACATTATCCATTGTTGATCACTATCATCCTCACAAGTGTGCTATCAAATATTAATTTACTATAGAAGTGTGATATATATATATTGTTTAATTTTTCAAATAAAACCTTTTAATTTGCGAAACAAACCTACTTCTTGGCTCAGTGGGGTCAGGGGGATTCTAAGAGAGGGGTGTGATATAAGGGTTGTCATCCAGAGTACATGAAATGGACATAAAAATATATCAATAAGGGTTTCCATCAGCATCCCAGACTAGGCATTGACTTAGCTGTAGTGTTGAATTGAATCCGCTTACACTGTGTTCTGTTTTAGGGGTCAAGGGAGGTTTTTCCAGGCTTCGGGGTTAGCACTGTTAGGGATCTCTTTCTATTCTTTAGGGGTTCATTCTATATTAAATGCCAATTGAATGCCGGAGTGCACTAACGTTAGCACTTATGTGCAGTTGGGTCCCGTGCATGCAATTTTAAAAGATGCAGGTTAAAAGCAAAAAGTTAAACAAGGCAAAGTCGCCCTTACTATTTCCTTATACTTCGTCTTTAAGAAAAGAAAAATACTGCCTACAAATTCTTCTTTTAAGTGGCATTTATTAGGGACTTCTATGGAATCCACCTGTTCTTTAGCAGGGGTGAAATCAAGCGGGATGCCATAGGAATCCATTTGTGTTATCAATGCATGAAATTCTCATGCAGGCATAAAATTAAGTGCACTGTCAGGATGGATGGGGGCGGCACTACAGACATATGAATTCTACTCCGTGCCACTAGTCCTTGCCATTGCTGCGCAATGGGGCAGAGCGGGCAATGGAGGTAGAAAAGAATCCTCCTTGCACCTTTAGCAGCTCTATTTCGTGCACTGCCCCATGTAAAATGAGGCTTTCGGTATGTTGAGACTGGGGACTGGCAGGTTGTTGCCATTTTCCAGGTGATTATATCAATGGCCTCCTTGGTACACACAGTACACACAGTGTGCGTTTAATTAAATCTGCATATCTTCATTCGCATTACTTGAGGTCGGTGAAACCTTTTGTTTCACGATGCCATTTTCGTACTCTTGTTCAATCTCTGGTGGTATTCCGAACTGATTGCGGTCCGTACTAATGGACCTTCCCCATTGGACTGTGGCTCCTTTAAAAGCAGTGTTCCATCCCGTGGCTCGTCTGATTTGACCATGGTACTTCTATTTTAAAATCCGTGCATTGGCTTCCGTTAGACTCCAGGAATACTTTTAAGCTTCTATGTAATGGGGGTCATTACGACCCAGGCGTTAACCATGGCGCTGTTAGCGCCATGGTTCACGCCAGTATTTTACTGATTGCGCCATGGTGGATGGCGGAATTACCGTCCCATTCCAAGGTTGGCGGGCGGTAATTCCCCATTCACCATTGGCTCTTCCTCATTCCCATTTTTGCCCCCATAGGGCTCAGTGGGAATGGGGAAGGCAGTAATTAAGGTACCGCAAATTGCAGTACCGTAATTACCTCGAAAGTCCCTTTGCGGGTTCCTTCCTTAACGGCTGGTACAGACCAGCCGTTAAGGTGGGGACCCACAAAGGGATCTCGTAATTAGGTGGTAAGCGGTTAACGGCGCTGTCACCTTTTACGGCGCCGTTGACCCCTTACCGCCTGGGTCATAATGAGGCCCATTGTCTATAAAGTGATCCATTTAGAGACTCCTTCTTATTTAGCAAATATGCCCAAGATCTTAGGAGGTCTGGGAGGTCTTTGGAGCCACAGTTCTCTTCGGCTTGAAGTAAACAAGTTCAATCATGTTGTCACTATGGGAAGGTCCTTCTCTGGGGCCGCTGTCTCTCTCTGGAATGCCTTGCCAAACGATATTCCCAAGACTCCGGACCACTTGAGATTCAGGAAAATACTGAACGTGGATCTGTTAATCTGTTTTTTTTTAAATTGCTCTTAAACTATTGTTAACTTTAATTGTACTGATCATGTGTTATGGAATGAGTGTGTATGTGCTTTCCTATGGTTATTATAGTTTTATTTCTTTGTCCTGATTACTATAGATGGAATTTAGATAAGCGCTCACATGCACCTGGTGCCTGCCTCACTCTATATGAACAATTTCAATAAATAAATAAACAACAAACATGCTATAAATACGTAAACAATAAATACACATTCTATATTTAAATCATTCCAAGAATTGGTGAACGTTGTTAGAGCAACATTTTTCTCTGATGCCAATACTTTCAGAGAAAAATAAAGACATTTTGTGTTTCAAACTTTATTCTGAGAACGGCTTGACCTTTTGATGTCAGGGGGAGAGGGAGGAGGATTTGAGCCAGACATTGGCCCTCATTACGACCCTGGCGGATTTTTTCCGCCATCGACGGACTTTCCGGCCATGGCGTAAAGTCCGTTTACGCCATGGCGGATGGTGGACTTACCGCCCCATTCCGAGGTCGGCGGGGCGGTAAGTCCCCATTGACCCATTTACCCTTCCCCATTCCCATTTCGGCCCCATAGGGTATAATGGGAGTGGGGAAGGAGTTAATTACGCCACCGTAAATTACGGTGGCGTAATTAACACCAAGGTCCCATAGCGCCATGGATTTCTCCGCCCGCAAAAAGCGGGCGGAAAATTGACCATGGCGCTTTGGGAACTCGTAGTTGGCGGTAAGGGGTCGGCGCAGCTAACGCTGGCGCAAACCCCTTACCGCCAGGGTCCTAATGAGGCCCATTGTCCTTTACTGTAGAGGGGTGTGTTTAGAAACGTTAAGTTGAACAATGTCCGTTCGTGTCTGAAGTATATGAATTTTAGTTTAGTTTAGTTTATTATTTGTAGAGCTCACCTAACCCTGAGGTAACCGGGCGCTTGAGCTTATGAAGGAGTTACAGAAGCATACAGATAGAGTGCATAGGAAAGACCGGCTTGTCGACAATAGGTTACAGGTTGGTCGCATTACACAATAATACATATAAGAGCATACGATTGTCACCAGCGGTTACAGTTTGGTTGACAGCACCAACAAATACAGTAATACAGTAATACATTGAGACAGGTGTTAGGATGAATAGGTTTCAGCGAAGTTGGATCGTGAGTTACCTAGGGCCTTTTAGTGTGATTATTAAAAATAAGTAGAAAACTATATATTGAATGAAAATATTGGCCGGACATCAGCAGGCAGTTTGCGTTTTCCTTGCTGTAGACACACTGCTTGTGTTCATTGAAAGTATTATGGGTGACTTCCCCAGCACTGTAACTTAGTTACGGTTTATAAAAGGAATGCAATCACATTAAAACAGCTTGCATCTTTGTCTTGTCCCAGATTGTGTTGTTGGATGGTTTCATTGGTGGGAGGGGGGCGGGGGGGTTGATGAAAGGAGAATCATATTAGTGACATTCATTGTTGAAGTTAACCACTAAAGAGTAAATAGATTTAATAAAAGCTGGAGAAATACTTACCTTGATATGTGCATAAGTAAGTAATATCCAGTCTTAGTCACATCTAAATAAATACAATACAATCTAAAGGCAGATACTGTTCTATCAGGGCCTCCATATGATGTCTTCCCATCTCTCTATCCTCTGCAAAACGGTGCACTCTACTTTGTCTCGAGCTTTGTCTGTTCTAGTGGCTGTCTTTAAATCTGTCTTTAAATCTGACTGTCATCAGCTATAAACGGGGCACATACTCTTATCCACTCCAAGGGACGCATACAAAAACACTGCTCTGTGAGCATTCTTCGCTCACTCACCATATGGCAGAAACAACACAGAAAGGTCCACCCACTATATACAAAACGACAGACCTATTGGTTTCATGAATAAGTGTTGCACCTACTGTGTCACTTCTCCCAATTATTACTCTATCACGCACCGTTAAATAGCCAAACATATCATTATTTGCAATCTGTGTGTCTGCATTGTGTGCCCGAAAAGGTAGAAACCGCTTTCACCAGTCAAGTAAAAGTACGCAAAGGAGAGTGTCATGTCTGACCACATAGTGGCAGAGGCTGGTGTTGGTGCCAGTGGTGGCAAATGGCTTCTCATGGGGCAGCAGTCAGTACCATACTTGCCAACCCTACAGATTTAGACAGTAGGCTACTGCTTTTTAAGCACACCTACCACCTACAGATTTCAATGACCGATCCCGCTGCTTTTTACAGTGGCAGGTAATGTGTGTGACTCTAAGGCAGGCTCCAGGACAGAGCATGCAACACATTAATTAGCCTGTCTGTACAGTGGGCTGGTAGGTGATTACTTTGATTGGGCTCAGACGTGACAACTACTTGACTCTGTCCTGCACTCTTGCCAGGACAACCCTTAGGTGAACCACCAGTGAAGGCAAGTGGCTGAGTGTAACACCACAGCACCTGCCTATCAGACTAAGCGGGGTATCAGTCGCCATGTCATTCAGTGTTCAACTTACAATAAATATATACTGCCTGGGCTACTGCTACAGAGCAGTGGCAAACGTTGCCCACCAGCTCTGTTTGATTACCTTCTGTGAAGTAATTGAATTTGGTGTTAAGTTACCATTCAGAATTACACATTTTTACCATTTCAACATCTTTCCATGTTGTGATGTTTGATGGGTTCTGTATTTTAGAATGTTTCAATGGTGTCAATAATGTATCTTTTCTATTTTTCTGCGATGTCATTGTTATGGGAATTATTATTTTTGAAACTTGAAAAATCCTACATCTTTTTGGTCACAGAATGTTGGCAAGTATGCAGTACCGTTTCACTTCTCTGAGGGCGGCAGGCTTTTGGGCTCGCTGGTGGTGACAGGGGGTGACCACCCCCTAGGTTCCGCGATCTAAGCATACAGGCTTCATTCATTCATTGGCAGAACAGACAAGGCAACCCGGAAGCAGATTCAGGACAGGGTGGTAATTGGTCCAGGCCCAAAGGAATGACAATCTTTTGAGATATTGAACCCACGGTTAAATGTACTTGCCATGTATTCCATAAAGATCACTGTTTTCCACATGGTATCTACGCATGTGGCAATAGACAAATACCTTCCTTTTTCATGTGAAGCGAGCACGCGGGAGGAATGAGCGGGAACACTCCGTTGACGCGGTGTCTGCCTTTTTTTCAGCTGCTGCTTCCAGCACCGCAAGTGTTATGAGGACGCGATGGAACTCGAGTGCAGCTGGGACCCGGCCAAGATAATTACAGACATCAGCTGCCTGACGAAAAACCTCACCTGTGGTAGGAGGGAATCTTATCAGTCTGAATGAATGCCCCACTGGGGACTATGCTGCCGTTCCTCAAGTCAACCTGGTTTATATCAGCTCCTGGTCTTCATACACATTTCTTTTTTAAAAGACAGTATTAAGAAGTGGTAGTGACTCAGGAAGGCAACATTGTTCGACATTTGAAGTAGGAGGACAAATCTATGGCCCCAGTGAGTGAAATCATGCTGGTCCCAGTATGCAATGGGCAAAGTGTTTGTCAGAGCCTATAGCTAGCATGCCCTGTATGTAGTTTCCTGATCCTCACATACATGTTTTTTTTTATTTCGTGTTTAGTACATTTCACGTTACATTATCAAACACAAGGACAAACATTTATACGATACATTATATAATCTCTAATTATAGTTCGTTCCTCATAGCACCTTCAATTGTTAATATTTATGTAAAATGTCCCACAAAATTGTTATCGGTGTTGAATTCCTTCCCAAAGAGTCAAGCTTGCAAGGGGAGGGCCAAGCTGTAGGGTTGGGGCGCCTGCAGCTCTCCTCCCAGGCACATGTGCTTTCCAAATTCGTGGGTGCTGGGTGCACACTGTCAGTGACCGGCCATAAGGCTTCTCCATTCCCATTTCTATGTTTACATTGCACCCTTGTGACAGGTAAAATGTTCCTAGTTTGCACTAGTATTTCCATTCTGGGCAGCGGAATAAGGCAGGGATGTGAGTAGAGCGGCGTCTGTGCTGCTCTTTCCCCTGCACCTGGCTTGCCACAGAACAGGACGGGCGGGTGAAACAGGGCAGACTAAGAAAAATGCCCTGTGGGATGTGACATCTACTCCTCTGACAGGCCCACCCAGGGCACCGCATGTATATGCAAAACTGGGCAGACCATGGTTTGCAGGAATTCTTTGCACTTCGCCGTGTACCTCCACCTCCACCATGTACGCATGACAGGAGGCATTCACAATGGATTCCTATGGAATCCTACAGCTTGTGGCCACGCTGGCAGGTGCTAAAAGCTATAGGATTCCAATGCATTCACTCCAGCAGAAAAATCACATGCTGGCATGAATGCATGCATTGTGGTCAAGCAGAGCAGACTGGATAGACAGACAATTGATTCCCTTCCGTGACCCCACTCTGCCCACCTAAAATGGAAAAGATCCTCCGTGTAAGTGAAGCATTAAACCATGAGGGCACCTTTTCGCATAGTTTTAACACTTATGTTAAAACTATTAGGGATTGACAAATGGGCCCTCTTGTATGTGCAAAAACTGCATGGCACATTGATATGCTCACATAGTTCATTTTTTGGAGAATTAGGACACCCATGTTTTTTCCTCATATGCATGTGCGCTGGGAAGACACACGTATCATACAAATATCAATGAATGAACTTGAACTCCAGTTGAGTGACTATTTTATTGTCTTTTTTTCCATTCACTCCACATCCATAAACACAACCATAATCCAACCATATTCATCACACGTGTTAGGGCCCCATGACCTATGCGTGTGGTCCTCGCTCATACTGTTTGCTCAAGTCGTTGTATAGCATACGGGACCGGGGGTCCCTCTCACAGGCCTGTCTTGTTTGGTAGCCATGGTTGCCTCTCCAAGGTCCTTCCATGTTGTTGACTCATTAGGAGGCAACTCCTCTCAGTCCCAGGGTCCTCACACTCGATTGTCCGCCCGATGTAAATGCATTTCTCAAGGGCTTCCTCAGGCTTCCGCTGCATCTATATGCCTCTGCCACACACAGATGTTTGACCTCGGGAGGAGCTTCCAGAGGCTTCTCCCACATAATCCCCTTGGTCGCACAAACCGGACTGTTCCTGTACAGGTAGGGTGTTAAGCCCATTCCAAGACAGTTTTGCATGATCTCGTTTTCCCAAATCTCCACCCATGTAGACTTTGGAAGGTACTGGGCACTCACCTGTGCACTGCTCTGGGCCTGCCCTATCCGTCATGCCCATTTTTGTACTAGGTTCTTTTCTGACCATGTTTCAGTACACTGTTCTGTCAAGGCCTGCGTCTGCAATTTCCCTCACAGGGAACCATTCTGGGCATGTCTTGGTCTTCCTTCACGTCACAGTGCTAGGTTTCCTAGCATGGAGGACCCTTAAGGATGGAATCCATGTAGCAATATTCTGAGACCTTCACAAGTGCTCATGAGTCGTGTTCACAACTGTGATGAATTGACTTCTGCCCTGCAGAACTTCAAGGATCAGCAGAGGCTAAACCGCCTACTCAGCCCTCACAACTCTAGAAAACAAAGAGTGAGCAGGAAGGTTTTTTTGCGTTTGACAGCAGGAAGGATTTGAATAGTGACAACTAGCATTCAAGAATTTAGGAATTAAGAGGTCTTCTTCTCTGGGAAGGGAAGACTACTGTGTTATTGCTGATGTATTAACCACCTTCCCCCGACAGCCGTCTCCTTCCAAGTGATCCTCCCTCCAGGGTCAGGATCAGGTAGTCGCTGCCTTCCCTTGGCCACGTGGGAGGAGATCTTTGTCGGGGAATCAGTGATGACTCTAGAGGATTCATCACACAGGTTGTGCAGCAAATATCAAAATGATAATACTGCCTAAATGACTCTACCTATTCCAATCGTTACCAGTTCCATTAACAAAAACATTTTTTGAGGAATTGAGAAACATTATATCAAGGCTGTTTTGGTGTCCTGAATGGTATAGATTAAATTAGGAACAGATCAATGGACCTTATGTGCAAGGGGCTTTGCCTTTCCTGATATGTATTTCTACTATTTAGCATTCTAGAGATAGTGTAATATATTTAGATCTTTTCACTAAGTGGCCATCACTAATTTAACAGCCGCTGGTATAAAGTCCCACCACACAATTCTGGGACAATAAATAGGCTACATCATATATTTCAGATCAGAACTCAAATGTATTAAAATACAATAAAGTGAAAGGTGGTCCCCTTTCTTTGTGAAGGGAAAGTCACAAAACATAATACACATTAAATGGGCTTATTTACCCAATTAAACTTGTCTTGCCTGTGAGAATCTCTCTAAACGTAATACATGCATTCTGGAAAACAACAGAACTATCAATAATATTTCTAACAATTCTAATTAAGAAATAAACTCCAACAGGTGGAGGCATTAACGTTAACAGGGCAAGTAATGTACTTGGGCTGAGTTACAGGGCTTTATTGCTTGTTAGCAACCCGGAATGTTTTTCTGGTATGCTAATTCTTTTTTTTTTAAGTTGAGAAGTAGATGCAAAACAATATGGCCTCCACAGACAGAGGAGTCCCTTCTTCCATTCTATGGTGGCCATTGACCATGGCGGGGAAGCGCTGGCAACACTGAGTGTTCCCGGTGCTGTTGAGGGACGAGGAAGCTGCTGGTAAGTAGGGAGGGAGGTGGTGGTAGACGGTGATGGAGGTGGAATTTAGGGATGGTGTAATGGAGCGCAGGGCACCCATATCTGCAGCCCTGCAGAGAATATGGCACCCCTGCTTCTGCCCGAGGGTTGGATCGCAGGCTTTACCTTGAGGTAAAGCCCCCATTCAAAGCTTTCTGATTGGCCGGTAGGCCGCCTCAACCCCCATCGTGGTACTAATCCTAAATAACACAAGTCAACCTCTAACCAGCACTTAATTCTATGACTATAATGCTGCTCATCGGCTAGCTGCTCATCGGCCAGTGTGTTAAAGATCTTTCAATTAGTTTAAGCAAACTCAACTTCACTGAATAAATAGCAATTCCAGCACATTTTATTTTCTCCAATATACAAAAAGAGCATTGCTAGCAGAGAAAGGCTGCATAGAAAAATGGCATTTATAGGAACATATTTACATCACTTTCCTTCGCATGCGTGAATGTGGGATTGTGAATTTCTAATCTCTGTGCATGCAATTTAAATTCAGGCTAAATTTAAATGCATCAGAATCCTGCTGGTTCGGATCTGAAAGCAGATTTGCTAAGAGTAACATTGAATTGAATTCTAAATCAGTTTTTCTTTCATATTGTTTTGTAGCAACATGACACGTTGCTGAAACATGAATGTCGGTAATCCCCCGGCCCACACACACTTCTGGATATGCAACATATATTGTGGAGTTAATTTTCATAACGTTATCAATATTCATAAATGTGTTAACTTATAATAAACATAGGAAATTCATCTGATTAGATAGAGGCGCATTGGGCCTCATTATAAGTTTGCCAGTCCGGGAACTAGGGTACCGGTACCGTAGTCCCCGGACCGGCAAACTACGAGCTGTGCTAGTTGGTGCCTTACTGCCCTCCAGGTCAGACCTAGCGTGCAGAAAGGCACCCGCGAGCACAGCATGTTGAATGCACCGGCACCGTTATAAACGGTGCATCTGACTTCCCCATTCCCATTCAGCCCTATGGTGCCAAATAGGAATGGGGAGCATCTTTTTTCCGGCGCCCGCAAATGGGCAATTATCGGGTCTGGCAGGGCCATAATGACCCAGCAATTGCCCATTCGGGGGTGCCGGAAAAAACATGACGCCAGCGGCAGCCGTGCCTGCATTACAGGCACGGCTACCTCCGATGTCATAATGAGGCCCATTGTGATGAATTGCCATCTGGCAAGGTTGTGAAAGCCCTGGATTTAAAAAAAAAAAAATTATTGTAAAATGAAGTGGCTAATTCCATCTCTGAAAGGAAAATCTGTTGATCAGATTCCCCTGTCATAAGATTTGTTCTAACAACTCTTCAGAAAAAAACTAAAGACTCACTTGTTTAACTAATTAGCTTCTCCCACTGGTTTGAACTTTACCTACCTATGCATCTGTACCTACCAATGTAACTGGTGCCTAGATGCCTGAGGGACTGGAGCGCTGCTATAAATGCAAATAATAAATAAGCTTCATGCCAAAAGCATAGTGTGTACTTATGCCTTGCTGCAACAGTATCCTGATTTGCAGCCCCTGCTCTACCACTGGCACATACCAGGTTCAGAGATCACAAGTGCCATCTTGACAGGTGCAGTGACAGTCAAGTCTCTGTCACACAGGGGCGGCATTTAGGATATGCACCCTTGTTCCAAAAACTGCATAACTATGAGGATCCTCTCCTGGTGGAATGGCCAACTGTAAATATAAGCTATACCTGAGTTAGGGTATGGTGGCCATCATCTCTCAGTTATCTCAGCCACATTCAATTGATATCACACATGTGTCATCTCTGTGGGCCCAGTTCCGCTGTGGAAAGATTATGTGAATTGATTCCAGACAAGGCTTCCCCTGCCCATTGGTAGGACTATAGCCTTGCCTTACTTTGTTCCTTTGCAAGGGCAGCTAACACCCTTTTCCCAGAGACATCCACTCCACAGGAAGCTGGCATGGGAACAGGAATCCAAGGCACACCCATTCACAAAGGAGTAGGCCTCACACCAGGGGGCTGCATTTCTAAAGGCCTTTGATTCTATTGAGAAGGGAAGGGGCGGGATTAGTGTAGCCAGGGAGGAATCTGTACAGTTTTGGGAAGATTCTGCCATCTGGTGTTTCTCTGCCACTCTTTCTCTTTCCTGTACCCTCTACAACCTGTAGCACCAAGCACTTTGGGTGTGATGTCAGAAGGGCAAAGGCCACTCCTTTGAAGAACAGGGCTTGGACCTCTAGAGCAGGCGAGCTTTATTTTATTTTATTTATTGGGTTTTCATAATGTGCCCATAAACAATGTGTTTCAAGGTGCAATCACCAATCACCTGTGGGCTTTCACCTTTAAAAGACGAGATCTCACACCACTTTTTCGAATCATCCTTTGGACTCCAATCCTGAATTAAGATTTCATTGGACTCTGCTGAGAGAGCAGTACTTTCTAGAGTCCTCTAGTTGTGAGGTGAAGGAAGGTGTTCCAAGGCAGAGGCAAGCTCTTCCCCAATCGTCCCCAGTGACTTCTGCTGATGTACCAAGACCACATCTCTGCCAGCCACCCTATTGCCTGGGTCCTCACCATGTTGTAGGACCTCTGAATGTGTGTGCCAGCCTCCCACATGTTTGGGAGCCTAGGAAAGGACTAACCTAGGCCCTTGAGACCCAGCTGTGGTGTTTCCTGCATTGGAAGCCTAAAAAGCCGAGATCTCTGTGTCAGGATCGACCCGCTGCAAGCTGTGATTCGAGCGTGTTTGACACCGAGCGAGATACCAGGACCCTTTGACGCTGCCTTTGGCATTCATTGTTTTGCCACAGGTAATCAGCGCGACCCGATCACCGGCCCGACTGTGTCCGCGTTAATTGTATGCACTCAGAACTTCCCCGGGGAGGGATGTGCCTAAATTCAGTCTCCACTTGGGCAGTGTCCGCAGCAACGCTGTTGTCACTATGTCTTTGGGCCCCCTGGGCGGGAGCGGGTTGGTGAGCCCCCGATCAGAACAGTCTGTCGGTGAGCCAGCGAGAGGGGTCCACCGGTTGGGGCGGGGGGAGTGACGGTAATGGGAGCCTCCTACCTCTGTTGCAGCGCAGTGCGGGTTCGCTGCTCGTGGCACTCCGGTGGGCTCCGCAGCGTCCTCCAACTGAGGCCAACATCACTCCGCTAGGGGCGGGCGCCCCGTTAGTCTTCCCCGCTGTCAGCGGCAGTGGTCCGCCCGGTGATCCTCGCAGCCCAGGGGCAGCCCCACGGGGACGCTGCTCCACTCTGCCAGACGCCCGGGGCTGCCGACTCCTCCGTGGTCCTACATTCTTAGCCCGCCAGTGGCTAGAGCTCTCTTTGGCTCGATCAGGAGGCAGCAGCCCGGCATATCTACGTTAACGATGTCCAATGGGCACCTCAGATTGGCCGCGTTGTGCGGGGATGTGACAGACGAGGCGGCCCGGTCTCAGCTCCTCTCACCTCACGCTATTATACCCACTAAGCTGGCTCGGTCTCACGATACAGAGGCACTGTTGTGATCAGCAAGACTGAGTACAGCGCTCTCCGCCGGCTATCCGCTGATTCCTGTCCTCTAACCGGCAGTTATTTCAGGATTAATGGGAGCTCGTCTTGGAGCTCAAAGAGGAGCCCCCTGAAGGCCCTTCCTATATCTAGTGTATCCAGACTGGGGGACAAGGTGCTGGCGTGAGGAGGGCTGGCCAGATCCGGCATGTCACTTGCAGTGCACAAGGGCCCACGGCATCACCATGTACACGCGGCAAAGAAGCTGGCTACAGCGAGTGGAACCGGAAAGCTCAGCACGGTGAGAGTGGCGGACGGTGGAGAATAGAGCCCCGCACAACATTGTCTCTGTTCACCCCAAGCTTCAATAGCGGTAGAGCCCTCGCAGTGGGGCGAGACACGCCTAATCTCCTCGCGTAACACCGCTCAGACTACTCCTGCACAGCCTATTTTGCTCAGCTGCTCCACCCTTGTAGCGGGATGGCCTGCGTGGCCGACAGCCGATGGCCAAGAATGGGCAAAACAGACAAAGCCCAACGGAAGCTGACGTTCGAACCATGGGCCGTGGTCAGAACCCCTAAACAAAATATACGACCGGAGTCCCCTGCGGAAGAGCTGACCCATACTGTGGATACATCCCAGGTCCCGGCACCTGATATTAGGGAGATCCTGCTAGAGCTCAAAGCGGGCATTGGTGGCCTCGATTCCAAGCTGGACTCCCTCTCCTCTAAAGTTGACCTTTTACAACATCGCCTTGATAAACATAGCGACAGGCTGGACGCGGTGGAGCAGCGAGTCTCGGATCTCGATGACAGCAGCATGTCCCTAGGAGCCAGAGTAACGGCATTAGAGAGACAAATGAAACAGGTGAATGCCAAAAACAAAGATTTAGAGGGCAGGAACCGGCGCAATAATATTAGACTGACCGGGATAAGAGAAAGGCAGATCCCCGGCAAAATGGAAGACTTTGTCGAAAATGTGTGTAAAGAGTTATTCGGCGCCGCAGCACTGTCCCAGCTTTTCGTCGTCGAGCGGGCTCACAGGGTGCCATTCGGCCAACCCGTACCTGGCTCAGCACCTCGCCTGATAATTGCCAAGATTCTCAATTTCAAAGACTGCAACCAAATCCTGATGATGGCGAGAGACAGAAGCGAATTGCAGTTCGTCGGCTACACCATTCAAATCTACACTGATTTCTCTCACGTGGTTCAAACATCTAGGAGATCCTTTGTGGCAGTGAAACGCCGGCTGCGAGACAACAAAATGCAATATTCAATGCTATTCCCAGCCAAATTAAGGATCCTTCATGCCGGGACAACCAAGTTCTTCACGTCACCGGAAGAAACTAACACGTTCCTAGACAGTATTGGCTGCCGACCCATAAGCAACAATATCCCGAGGCCACCTAGAAATGACTGAGCAGGGAGACTCCCGCCCTGAGATCCTGGAAGGTCAAAATTTAGGATGAAAGTGGTAAAACGCGACCAGGGAGGTAGGTCCCTCATGGTACGCGGTATCTTTGATGGGGTAGATGTGACCCTCGTGAACTCTTACAGCCCGAATGTAGATGGAACCAACAACTTCGATTGGGTCATGACCAACCTAGCAGACTCGGACCAAACCACAATTATCTGGAGGGGGACGATCTCAATACCACACTCAACCCAAGTATTGACAAATCCCAGACAAATAGCGCTACGCACACCAAGGCCAGTTTGCAGATACAAGAAATATGCAGGGCATATAACCCTGAAGATGCCTGGAGGGTCAGACATCCAACAACATGTGACTACACCTTCCAGTCATGGGTACACAACATCAGTACTAGACTTGACTACCTCTTTGTGTCGATACATACCAGTATAAGGTGGAAAGACTGTCAAATTCTCCCTTAGACTTTGTCCGATCACTCCCCGGTTGTCCTTTGGGGTGCCCCAGTTGGGTTTGGAGGCGGCAGGCCCCCATGATGGTTCAAACATGGGGCTCTTCAGGACCAGGTGTTTGTCCAGGAACTTCATGCTGACATAATGTCCATTTTAGACATAAACCGTAACTCTGTCGAATAGGTGGGGACCCTGTGGGAATCCCTCAAGTGCTTTGGAAGGGGAGTGTGCATTGCTAAAGAGCACGGGGTATTGAAGTTGATTATATCAGAACTAGCAGCTAGTGAAACACGCCTGAAGGACCTTGAAAGAACATACGATACACAAAAAGACAATCACACCCTGGCCTCCCTCAAAAAAGAACTCGATAATTTCAAGATTTGCGCAGAAAGAGAAGCCAAGTTCTTGTCACAGAAACACAGAATTCGTCACTATGGAGAGGGCCAGAAATCGGGAGCCCTGCTTGCTAGGTTGGTAGCATCAGACAGGAGACCCCCCGATAGACTGTATCAGGGCACGTGGCGGTACTCTGGCCTTCACTGAAGACGGCATAGTAGAATCTTTTCAGGCCTTTTATCAAGACCTTTACAATTCAAAATGTGACAACAGACCGAGCCCCCTCCTTCAATATTTAGACCAAATCGAACTCTTCTGGGTGGATCAAACACTGAGAGGGCCATTAAATGCCCCCATCACACTAGACGAGATTGTAGAGGCCATAAAAACGCTCCCAAGCTCCAAGGCCCCCGGACCGGACGGCCTAACTGGTGAATTTTATAAACACATTTGCCCCGATTGTGGCACCTCTCCTGCTACAGGTCTTCCAAGAGGCGACCGAAAAGGGCAGGCTACCCGCGACCCTTCGAGAAGCCAACATAACCCTCATACATAAGAACGGCAAATCCCTCGAAGAATGCGGATCGTACAGGCCGATTTCCCTAATCAATTTAGACAATAAACTACTAGCAAAAATTCTTGCCGCAAGATTACTCCCTTTAATGCCTGCACTAGTGATAGCAGGCCAAGCGGGGTTCATTCCAGGCTGCAATGCGACCTTTGGAATAAGACACCTTTTTGGCGCTATTGAAGCTACCAACCCGTCTGTCCAGGCAGTGGCGGTGCTTCTCGACACCGAAAAGGCGTTCGATTCAGTTGAATGGCCCCACCTCTTTACGGTTCTGGGGAGAATGGGACTTGGGAAACAATTCTTAAAACTAGTCACACTTCTGTGTGAAAAACCGGTGTCAAACATACTAATGGGGAAAGTGAGGTCCACAAGTATAACGCTGCAGAGAGGCACCAGACAGGGGTGTCCGCTCTCTACGCTACTGTTTGCACTGGCAATGGAACCCCAATGCGGACAGCCTACGCTTGCGACACCTGCACAGGGGCCTGCAGGTCGGCCCACACAAAATAATTCTATCACTATACGCAGATGATGTGGCCCTTTTTATACAAGACCCGTCTGAGAACTTGAACCCAGTTATGCACGAGGTGATTCTATTTGAGGAGCTCTCCGGCCTAAAAATCAACAACACAAAATCAATCTTGGTGGTGCTGGACCAATGTCACAACTGCATCAATATGCGGACAGCCATGGGCTTAAATGGGAACGGTCAGGGGTACGGGTATCCAAATGTCGAGAGACCACCACACCATCCTACAAGATAATTATGGGAAAACAGTAGGCACACAGCGAGATAACATCACAAGATAGAAACATCTCCCGCTTACACTCTGGGGTCGTGTGTCCATAGTCAAGATTGTAGTTCTCCCCAAGCTCCTTTACTTGTTTGCAAATATTCCCATTGTACTCCGACAGAAATTCCTAACCCTGCTGCGGAGTATGATACTCAAACTGATCTGGGCCGACAAGCCCGCGAGGGTGGGCTTCAGAACATTAATTCAACCAGTCACGAAAGGGGGCATGGCACTCTCGGATCCAGAGCACTATTAGGGGCAGCCCAGGTGCAGTTTTTAAGCCACTGGTATGCTACGCAGTCTATCAGACCCCATGTCCAGGTTGAACGAGCCCTAATGTCCCTATACATGCTATGTGCGGCCATAATCGACACGATACAGACTCTGACCAAAGCCCTGAACATAGTTCACTCTACATATACAGTTTGGAAAAAAATAGCAATGAAATACAAGGTCGACGTCCGCTACTCCCCGCTCAGATCTGCAAAATTCATCCCGAGGGTCCCACTTACTAGTGAACGGGTATATATCCGCTGGGCTAGTAAACTGCAAATTAACAATTTGGGCAACCTATTTGTTGAGGGGTCCTTCATAACGCTTCAAAAGACTCGCGAGCGTGGTGCTAACACTGCGCTAGACACATTCATCTATTTTAGGCTCCGTCAGATGGCTCAAAAGCTTTTCCCCACTTTTCCTACCCAGCCACAAACATGGCAATTGCTACACAGTGCGATCAAGGCCCAGGGAGAAGATAAGCTGGTATTGTGGCTTTATAAAAACCTTCTAACTGACACCCTCCTAGAATCTAGATCTGCGAAGCTTAGATGGGAGGGTTCCCTCTGGAAAAGTATTCCAGACGAGGACTGGACATATATTCTCAGTCAAACTCAGAAAGTGGCGCTAAACTCATGACTTAAACAAATACATTTTAATTATGTCCATCAAACCTATCACACCCCGGCTAGGCTCCACAGACAACGGGTCGAGATCTCAGGAGCTTGTGATCTATGTGGGGTCCAGGATGCCGACTTCTTGCATTTGGCGTGGAGTTGCCCGGTAGTAAACATTTTCTGGGGTGTGGTCTGGGAGAAGTTAACAGCAATTGCGGCAGAGCCTATTGAGCAAGAGACCCACAGCAGCTCTATTTGGACTCACCAGCGGAGTCGCGCTGCACACCCGAAAATTAGTGGGACTCCATCTGGTTTTAGCAAAAAGAAGAGTGGCAATGTCCTGGGGAAGAGGCCAACCCCCAAGTTCTCAATTGTGGTTGCGAGACATAGCCTACTGTCAAGACACTGAGACAATGTAAATCAGAACTCTGCCACTCCACGCAAGGCCACCTGACACATGGAGCCCCTATGTGAATTACTTACTTTCCTCTGCAACTGGGGCATCCTCTCCCGCATCGACCTATTAGACGTCTTGCCCTTAGCCATCCCAACTGGCCTACGAGAGGCCGTGGACAATCTGACTCTCTCTGTTTTGATGCAACTGCACATCTTGATTTGATAACGGTGGCAGCGGGGGTTGGGGAGGGGAGAGGCCAATGGGTACACAGCTCGTTCCTCTGTTTTGTTCCATTACTTTGTATGTTTACTGAAAATCCAAAAATAAAGTTTTAAAAAATAATTAATTGTTTTGCAAACTACTATTTGCCTGTTCAACTGAAGCAAGTTGTTGCCTAGCCCGACCAAACAGAGTATCTATGCCTTTCATTGCTTGAGTCCCCGTCCAAAGCACAAGCATTTTTATCACCACTACTGTAAGTCGATCGACCCGACCCTGGTGTCTCCCAAACCGTGACCTCTGACTGCCCTCATTGAATCGACTGGCCTGCACATCCCGGTCCCAGCTCAGCCACCGTTGGGCCTCAACTGCCAAACGGAACCTGGTGAATGCCCAATGCACACAGCTCGAGTAGACAATTTGAGATCACAACTACCTTGCATTCAACTCTGCCTCGATGCCAGCTTGGTGCTGGACCAATGTCACAACTGCATCTCTGAACTAAAGAGAACCCAAAATCGACACCAAGAAACCTGGTTCAATGCCATCAAACCATCAAGAACTTTACAAAGATATTATTGGCTAGTATCTGCCCCCAAGGTCCATATTGGGGCCAGATAGATTCCATAGGTCATTTTAATCCCTTTTGCAAACTCAAGAACATATAATTTGAACATTGTGGTATTTTATTGCCCCGCCATCTCATTGCCCAGAGTGCTGTATCTTTTCTATCTTTGCCTATTCTGTGTTCTTTCTACACAGGTGGATTTTACAGTGTTTTCTAGTTAGTTATTATTGTACATGGTGTGGTTGATTAAAGTGTATATTATTTATAGAACTTTGATTGGCTATTGCTTTATTTTGTATTGTTATACTTTGCTGTTGGGGCTGCTACTAAACCATATTCACAACCCTCTTGAGAGTATAGTCGTCCCTCTACTCACGTTACCATAAAAGGCAAAGGAGGTATATCTCTTGACCATGCCTACTTTACCTTTATGATTGTGTTGGCTCTTTTTTTGTAGAAGTGTGAGGGCTAAGTGGGTGTTTTAGCCTGCACTCATCCTTGACGTCAATTTGTAACAGAAATCCCATGATGACAACCTACCCATCCTCTTGTTTGTAACTGATTTGGTTGTCGATTTATCTAAAAGAATATCTCAAAAAACATGTTTATATGCAAATGTAATGTTATGTTCAATTCCCCTTTATTTCTTATGCAAAGGTTCCACTCGTTTTCTTGGGATAGTGAAACTCTGATGCCAGCATGCCTTTCAGTCAAAAAGTAACCTGGGTCTACTGACACAGCATCTAGTGCCCGTTAGGCAGATAATGTGGTTGGATTTTATGAGGGGACAGACTTTAAAGGTGGCACTGTAAGAACAAGAAGGTCTGTTTGAAGCAGGCCTTAAGACAACAGGTGGGTATAACTGTTGGGCTAAGGGGGACCACTTTTTTGGTAGGGGCTTGTGGGATGTGGTCAGAACAAGGTAGGAAGAACAATTTCCCAAAAACAAGCTACCTCTTGGTCTCACACACTTGGACTCAAGGTCTAGACGAGGATTAGGCACATTTAGAACACGGTCTTGTGTTGAACCAAATATCACAAGATATACACAGGAGCTAGTATTTTGACCAAAAAAATATATATGGTTTTATTTAACTACATAAAAAATTGAACCTAATGGGTCCAATTATTAAAAGAAACAAAAGGAACAGCAGAGATAAATCAAAATCCTGTTGGACAGAAAGAAAAAATCATGTAAAGATGGTTGTGTGAATCAACTTACTTCATTCTAATCATATATCAAACCTATTTTATTTTCAAAGGTGATGTTAGTAATTGTATAAGTGACTTCACAGCAGACAGGATGTCTCTGCTTCCAGCCTTATAAGCAAAAAACAGTCTTTTCAAGTTTCACAAATGACTGTTGTCCATTGGATGAATATAGGACCAAATAAGACTTTCATCAGGACACGTTAGGGCGATGTTAGTAACCCAAGCATCAGAATCTTCACAATAGGTTTAGGATGTCAGCTGATGTATCTCTAAAGACAGACAAACAAATAGATTAAAAACTAGCTGTGTTCAAAATGGCATTCGTGAGCATGCCTCATCAACATTTCTATGACCTGCCCTGTCTTATATTGATCAGTGTGCAACCAAAACGATCTGCGTGGTTGATCACGTATGTCTATGTCAGAATTCTTTGGATGACATATTTGTAAGTTGTCTTATTACTAGTATCAGAACAACTAGATGTAAAAATACATTTCTTATTTTTGCTTTATTCAGCTCGTGTTACTCATGTTATTTTCATTTATGCAAAATGGTATTGTTTTTTCTAGTACCTTATGATGGAGCTGAGGTTAGACGTTTTTCAATGGATATTTCGAAGTATTAAAATCCTTCGTGCGTTTCTACAGGAGCAGAATGTGTCAGTAAATGACCTTCAATGACTGAAATGGAGAAAGTAGAAAGAAGTGCATATAATGCACACCAAAAGTGTTGTCAATACCTCATAAGGAATCACATGCACTATGGAGGAGGTGTATGTAAATACTCCTACCTTCCATGCGCAGTGGAACTGCTGCCGTCAGCAAAATATTAGTCTGAGGACAGCGGGCATGCTGCGGTGCTGTTGTAATCCGTTTCAGCGACGCTGGAAAAATGCGTCCTAGAAGTCGACGTATGCGCCGAGTGCCGTTCTACAAAACAAAGAGGCACAAGGGAAGCTCCTGTGTATATCTTGTGATATTTGGTTCAACACAAGACCGTGTTCTAAATGTGCCTAATCCTCGTCTAGACCTTGAGTCCAAGTGTGTGACACCAAGAGGTAGCTTGTTTTTGGGAAATTGTTCTTCCTACCTTAAGACAACAGGTACACAACTCGCCCGCCCACCGCCCTGGAGCTGACACTGGGGGACCTTCCAACTCGGGACAGGGTATCCACCCTATATAGGCGCTTCTTAAGGGACTTCCTGTCCACAAAGACCCGCTGCATGGCTCAATGGGAGGCGGACCTGGGCCATCCGGTCGAGGACCAAACCTGGGTGGACATCTGGACCAGAACACATACCTCCTCCACCTGCGACTTCACCACATGAACCCACATGAACCCACTTGTGGATCATGCCTGCTGGAGAGGATGCTGGAGAGGATGTGTTCACCCAGGCTCTTTCTTCCATATGTGGTGGGCTTGCCCAAAGATATGACAGTCCTGGAGGACATGTCTAGAGACCATCGCACAAATTACGGGAACGGCGATTCCTCTGGAACCTGAACCAGTCTTGCTGGGAGCCCCGATCCCCGCGATCTACCCGCGCTCCGGGACCAAGTCTAAACTATTGACACACTGCCTTCTGGCGGGGAAAACGGTGTTGGCCAGGGCCTGGAAATCCCCAGAAGGACCTCACATAGCCCAATGGTGGTCTAAACTCTGGAACATCCTGATCGCAGAGAAGGTCACGGCAGCACAGGCGGGAACGCTCCACCGCTTTCAGAATGTTTGGAGCCCAGTGCTGGAATACGACCAGCGCTTCCCCGCCCAGACCTACAAACTGACCAGGGCCCGATGGATCTTGAAACACCAAGAGGACCCTGGGGAAGACACATAGACGCTAAGGGGCGAACTGGACAACCCAGAAAGAAAATTCCACCTCCAAACATGAGGGGGGGAGAGGCAGAAGGGAGGTGGGAGGGAGGAAGCCTGATGGGGGAAATGAGGACTGGGGATCGAAGAACCTGAATACGCATTGCTTGTGATATGTCATGATTTGTATATTTGCCATCCTGCCTTGATTTAAAATAAACAAAGTTAAAAAAAAAGACAACAGGTACAATGAGTCAATGATTATCAGCCAGCACACTGTAGACATTGCATTTGTAGAATTTAAGCTGTAGTTATAAGAATATCCTCTTCTGAGATGATTTCCCACAGGTGGGGGCTGCTCATTAACGTGGAGGTTCTCATGGAATCTTTCCCTCCCACACATGGGAAACTGTATGCAGGACTGAAGTGAAGAAGTGGGGTTGTCAGTTATTTCACTGGAAAAGTAACCAGAATTGCCCAATCCAATTTAGATCATCATATGTTTCTGCATGCCTGAAAGGTCTATTTAAGTCTGTTCTAATGGCAAAGTGCAAGCTATTCCCATCAAATAACTTTTCAATGTCTTCATTTCATTGTGCTCAACATGTTCCAAATAAGAATCATTTTGCAACTTAAACACTGACAGTAATATTAAAACAATGGAACTCAGGGTTGCTATTCACTTTGAACGCATACCAACATTTCAGTTTATAAAAAGACACTTGAATACATAGGCTAGTGTTGTTGACAACATTAATGCTTTCCTGATTTACAAATGGCACTGGTTTTCTTTAGCTTTCTGTACATCGTTCCAATGTGACAGTGTGCCACCTTAAACGGCTGAAGAAAGTTTTACTTTATTAATATTTTCAGCACTTCGTGTTGTACATTTATTATCCTCAAGAACCAAGTTTAGGGGCTTTGAAACCATTTGACCTTACATTTAATTGCAATTCCTGATGTGTGATAAAATCAGTGTCATTTGTCAGGGGCTATCTTTCAGTGGTGCAGGTAACTATTTCCATCTCGCAGGTACACCCTTTTCTTGATGAATGAAACAACACACCAGTCTCCATTTATCTTTGGTTTCCACTACAGTATCACAAACATGTCTTGTCTTCTGTTGGTTCTGTTGGACATCCTGTCCACACTCTCCTCCACTCTCTCTCCTCTCCCCTCTCCGTCAGTACTCACTGACCCTCCTCCAGCCAACCCCCCACCCTCCTTCTCTTCCTTTCCTCTCTTCTCCCCTGATAAGGTGGCTAGACAAGTCCGATCTATGAAAGCCTCGTCAAAACAGGTTCATCCCTGTTCCTCTAAAACTCTCAAGAACCACATTGATACCCTCGCTCCGGCCCTTGCCGACTTATGCAACCACTCCTTTGCCTCAGGATCCTTCCCCTCCCTCTTAAGCACTCCATTGTGCATCCTCTCCTCAAGAAACCCACAGCGGATCCCTCTTGTCCGCCCAACTATCACCCAATTTCCATTACCCCCTTCTTAGGCAAACTCCTTGAAAAGCTGGCCATCTCTAAGCTAAACCTTCATTCTGATTCTGTTGGCAGTCTCCATGACCATCAGTCTGGCTTCAAATCTGGCAGAAGCACGGAAACTGCTCTCCTGAACATCCGTGAAGATCTGCTTTCCAACCTTGACTCTAGCATTCCCTCTGTTCTCATCCTGCTTGATCTCTCCTCTGCCTTCGACACGGTCAACCATACCATCCTGCTCAACCGTCTCCGGGATAACTTGGGCATCACCGATCAGGCTCTGGCCTGGCTGACCTCTTTCCTCTCTGATCGACCCTCCAAGGTCCAACTTGGGTTCTTCCTATCATCTATCTTCCTCTCCACCTGTGGTGTTCCCCAGGGGTCTAACCTCTCGCCCTGGCTTTTCAACCAATACCTGGCAACTCTCGCCCGCTGTATTGCCATTTTCTGCTCAAACTTCCAGTGCTACGCAGACGACACTCAACTCATTTTCAGGCTGCCCTCGGCCACCTCCTCCACCTCTCTCATCACTGATTGCCTAACTGCCATTCAAGATTTGTGTGCCGCCAACGATCTTTGTCTTAATGCCAGCAAGACAGAGATCCTCCTCATTGGCACACCATCACCTTCCTTTCCCCTCACTCTCTGGCTGGCCTCCCTTGGCCCTCCTCCTATCCCCACCTGCGAGGCCAAGAACCTTAGTGTCACCTTTGAGTCCACACTCTCCTTCTCCGCCCACATCGCTGATGTATCATAAAAATTCAAACTTCCTACTGCACCTCCACAGAGGTATTCTTCCTTTCCTCTCATTCCCCCAGAAGCTCACTGTCTCCCAAGCTCTGGTTCTCTCTAAGTTGGGCTATTGCAACAGCCTCTTTCTTAATCTGCCTGCCTCTACTCTCTGCCCTTTACAACTTATCCAGAACAGGACTGCGAGACTTCTCCTTGGCCTCAAGCCCTGGGATCGTATCTCTCCAGCTCTTAAATCTCTCCATTGGCTCCCAGAGGATGCAAGGATTAAATTCAAAACCCTCTGCATTGTCCACAAGGCTTTCTGGGGCCTGGGTCCAACATACCGTCAGCTATCCCTCTGCAAATACCTCCCATCTCGAGCAGTCCGCTCCTCTACCTCTAACTCCCTCAGGGTCAGTCGTTTCTCAAAGAAATGAGCTGGGGGTAGATCTCTGTCTTCGGCTAGGGCCGCCCTCTGGAACAGCCTCCCTACTACTCTAAAACTTGAGGAGAACCATCTTTGGTTCCGGGAGCACCTCAAAACCTTCCTCTTTGCTTCTGCCTTCTCCTCTCCTCTCCCCTGTTGATTCTACTCTCCCTCGGCACCATGAACCTGGCCCCCCTCTGTCCTCTGGGCCCAGGTACCTGATCATCTTGCCACCCTCACGCACTGCCTCCGGGCCACCCCCTGCACTGGGGTCTGTATCTGTACCCATACAGCCCTCCCCTTTTCTTCCTGCACTTTCAGACCTACATGGCCTGCTGCCATAAACCCAGCACTTGCCACTTGCTGGCTGCACTCCCATTGTTTGTTGCCTTTTTATTTACTAATATTTTTGTTTTTTTCCTTCTCGCTCCGCACTCTCCTTTTGTTCCCCCTTCCATGCACTTCTCCCCCTTCCCGCTCTACCCTGCACTTGCACGTTCTCAATGTCACTGGGCCTAGTAAGATCGTTGTTTTTCTTCTCCCCTGTTCCCCTTCCCTTGCCTTGTCGCGCTCTGAAACACTTGTGTATGAGAGCAATAGAAATAAAATATCAATATCAATATCCAAAGGAGCTGGGCGAGTAAGGAGAAAGAGCAGAAGTGAGAGGAGGCACAGGCAGAGCATGTGACAGTGGGGTACAGTGCAGAGGAGGAGCAGAAG
Organism: Ambystoma mexicanum; assembly: GCF_040938575.1. Lineage (NCBI taxonomy): Eukaryota > Metazoa > Chordata > Amphibia > Caudata > Ambystomatidae > Ambystoma > Ambystoma mexicanum. The sequence continues at coordinate 1,132,156,858 of NC_090933.1, read as the reverse complement.
CAACACAAAGTAGATTAGACAAAGATAGCTGGGTTCTGAGGAGCAAAACCATTGATAGCTTTGTAGACTCCAAGAAGGAGATTATAAAAGGAGTGCTTGTGCATGGAGAGCCAATCATCATGGTATTGGCAGGTAAAAGTGGGGGAGGAACCTGCCGATGTAAGAGCATAGAACCAGAAGGAGATTGGAGTGGGTGTGGGTAGGGTAGGAATGGTGTTGAAATCCAGGAGAAAGAGGACTTCAGTTCAGCATGAGGAAGCGAAGAGTCATCCAGTGACAAATTTGCAATGCGACAGGTGGTAATTTGTTCTGAGATGGCAGAGGTAAGGAGGGAAAGGAGAACAAGATTTGAGCTTTGCCATCAAAGAGGGTATAGTGACAGCCGAAAAAGGAAATATGTTTTCGTTGAGCCAAGATAAAGCAGGTGAAGAGTTGTGTGCCAAGGACTGACCGTGGCAAATGCCAACAGGGAAAGGGGTGGGATCGGAGATTTGTAGGTTTCCAGGAAAGTTTAAAGGAACAAACCAGGTAGGAGAAAATCCAGGCTAGAGGAGATTTGCAAAACCCAATGACCTGGAAAATGAGGAAGAGAGAGGATTGGTCAACAGAGTCCAAAGTGGCAGAGAGGTCCAAAAGTAGAGTTTAGGGTGGTTAGCATTAGAGAGAAAATGGGAGACATGCACAAGTGCCCTCATGCTGGATTGTTTACTATGGAAGCCAGACTGACATGGATCTCCAAAGTCATTATCCTCAAAGTAATTAATGATCTGAGTAAAGATCCCTTGCTCAAGGACAATTGAATGTTGAGATAAGAAGGTAACCTGACAATAGGGATGTTTGGGTCAATAGAGGGTTTCTTTAAAATGGATAGGACAATTGCAGATTCGAAGGTAGAAGGGAAGAGTGCTGCAGACAGAGAGGTTGGGGAGCCTAGAAACCCTGTATCAAAAAATATACTACTAATCTCATCTTCACTATGGATAGTGGGTTCCATAGAACTTGCCATGGGACCGGTAAAGGAAGTTGGAAAACCTGCTGGCAAACTATAACTTCCCACCCCTGGATGGATTATTCTCATATGATATTCACAGTTCTTAAATGCTACTGCAATACTACAGATTACGGGGGAAGTCATTAAAACCTGGATGGGAAGATTTTCCTAAACCACCTCCTACTTGCAGCATTGTAGATCTGGCTACTAAGGTATTCTCTAGTACTAAACTACTTTCTAGAATGCATAGGCAAATGTAAAATGACAGAATAGCCCTGAATGCTAAAGCTTTGCATAATTATAATGCTGAATTATGTACCCTGCTGGAAGACTGGTCGCAGATATGTACCTTAACCCAAAATATTTTGCTAAACCCCAAACTATGAGTAATACACTATAAATATGTTCACAGGTCATATTACGCTTATGTTCAACTACATGCCATAGATAGATCCATAACCATAAACAAGCCCGCAATGTGGCATCGACTGTGCCACATTTGGTCACATAGCATGGAACGGTCCACCGGTCCGTTTTGGCATGCAGTAGCTATTGAATTGAGTAGCAAACTGGGGACAGCGATTAGACCCTCCCCCGAGGGATGTCTTTTAGAGCTGTTTTGGGGAAATGCTAAATTGAACACTCTTTCATTACATTGGCTGAAAATAACTCCCCCATACATGATGATTGGGTTGAAGACACATATGTGCAGCTTACTCCGGCCTCAACACCGACCTATGGCAATATTGGCAGAACTTCGTTCATACTGGGAGCAAAGAACAAATACATTTGGACTTGGGTATGCTGTTACACTGAATCTCTTTATGTGATGTGTTGCCTTGCAATATCATTGTATCGAAAAGGTGTTATATAGGCTTATGAAAGTATTCATTGTCTTCATTTTTCTACACACAATTATGTAGTGCATGTATTACAGGGAGTAACGCCTTATGCTTGTATGTGTTTTTGTTCTTTTTTTTCTTTTTTATGTAGTGTATAGAAAAACTTGGTCAAAACATATTTGGAAAAAACTAGAAAATCTCTAGCATTAGAGCGAACAAGGGACTAAGCAACCGATGTATAAAACATTTGAAGGTACGGGTGGATGTGTGACTGCAAATTGCAAGTGGACAAAGTACAGCTGATTCACACGCAGCAAAAGAGACAGGCCCTCATTACGACCCTGGCGGATTTCGCGGTGCTAAATGCACCGCGAAGCACGGCGGAAAGCCGTCGATAGCGCCATGGGGGTTGGCGGATTTACCACCCCATGCCGACCTTGGCGGAGCGGTAAATCCCCAATCCCCATTTTGCCCTTCCCCATTCCCATTCTTGCCCCATAGGGTATAATGGGAGTGGGGAAGGAGTTAATTACGCCGCCGTAAAGTACGGCGGCGTAATTAACAACGAGGTCCCTTAGCGCCATGGTTTTCTCCGCCCGGAAAAACCAGGCGGAGAAAACCTCCATGGCGCTAAGGGAACTCGTAGTACGGCGGATGGGTCCGCCGCGATTAGCGCTGGCGGAAACCCACTCCGCCAGGGTCCTAATGAGGGCCAATGTGTAACTAGTTGCATCGAAAATGGCTGTGTGCTTATTGAGCCAGGATTGCACAATTTGCACATGTGCACGTCTGAGACATTGTGAGCCGTTGGGGGGTGTGCCCCCATTAACACCCCCTTTGCACATGCAAATTTGGTGCATCTGGATACGTGACAGTGGCCAGGCAATGGACATGAGGGTGACACCTCTGAACACAGAATCAGCCCCTTTTACCACCTGGTGTGCGTCATATTTGAGAAAGAGGCAAATCGGGAGAAACGAATGTAACATCATTAAGCATTCTTCTCTGAAAGTGGCTCCCTGACCCCAATGCTCCACACCACTTTCAGAACCCTGGGGCAGATTCTCAAAGCTATTTCTAGAGCAAGGGACAAGATGACTGGCGCATCCCTTGTGCCGGAAAAGAGGCATTCAACTCCACCAGGGCATGAGAACGATTGTATCCTGGATGTATACCTCCTGATGCCCCTTTTCACGCGGTTGCGCATTTGCACAAATGAGGGGGCGTGTCTACACATGTTAAAGCTCATCTCGAATTCTTCTATATGATGTGCTTTAAGATGCGTGAAAACTAAGACATCCCCTTGCTCCTGTTTGAAACAGGCCAAAGGGGATGCGCATTACATTACAGGTTCTCTCCTGACCTTGTCATGCATAATAATAATAACTCGTTTTTATATAGCGCTACAAACCTGCAGGTATCTGAGTGCTGCAATAACAGTTATTATCATCCCACTGCATAGTAATTAATTAATTGCGCTCAGAAGGATGAAAGGCTGAGTTGGCCCTGCCAGGATTCGAACCTGCATCAGCAGGCTCTGCACAGATGTCAGAAAGACTGATAAGTCACTGCTGTCTAACTTGCATTTCGTACACTCACATTATTATCTCACATGGGTGTTGGGAGACTATAATACATTCTCCTGGCACGAATGTATTCAAGGGGGCTGGCCTGCACAACATTTGCACTGCAACACAACCACCTTGAAATGCACAGTTTCACTTTGAGAATTAGGTGACCTGCACATTTCCGAAAATTAGGCCTTTAAAACATTGCATCATCTGCACTATTTTTAAATGCTTCATTTTAAAAAAAAATGGGCATACTGCACTAAAATATAATTTTTTCATCTATTAAATACATTTGCATGTTAAATTGTACTCCCAGGGATCTGTGTCTGGGAGTCTTTTTGTGTTTGTGTCAATCACACCCATTAAAGCAAGCCAAATGCAGATAGTTGCACATTGCTCCTTTCATCCTTTGTGTGCCCACATGTTTTCTTTGTGAATCACCCCATACCTTATGAAGGGGATGTCAGTGTGACTACATATTATAAGAAAACAAACAGACTTCGATCCATCTCAGAGATCAATGGCTGTGTCTCTATTTAGTCAAGGAACTCCTTGGTGACTTGCAATAGCCTTACAGCATATGGCACATATTACCTTGCACCACCTGCATATATACTTTCCTGTGTGCACCCACTTAGATCCATTGAACAAGCAGATCTCAGAAAGGTACACTCTGAGGTCAGGACTCACAGAAGTCGAGAAAGCAACAGGTGGAGAAATCAAATATTTAAATGGCCCTTTGTGTTTCTTCTAGTGTCTGAGGATCCTTGTGAGAAGCTCCTGTGTAGCTGTGACAAAGCGGCCATTGAGTGTTTCGTCCATGCTCCCATGAACTCTTCCATGAAAGGCCTGGACACCTCCCTCTGCCTGGCTCCGGTGACAGGTAATGTTCAATAGACCGGCGCCAGAGGAGAGCCCTCTGCTGGCTGAACTCAGTACACTCTTCCTCTTCCTGAAATGATAATAATGTATGTTGCTATATATAACGCCTCGTGCCACATTCCTAAAGACTCCAAGCCCTGGAGCCGTCATTATTCCGCTATTTTCACTGGTGCTCAATGTGTCGACCTCCGAAGAACAGAAGGCAAGGTCGGTCCTTCCCCTGGTGTCAACGTGCAAGTCGCCCTCAAGTCAGAGGCCAGTGCTTTACTCGTGAGCCATTTGATGACTCCACCTGAGAGACGTATTAGGGCCCGAGAAATCTGAATTTGGTGCACCTCACCAATTCTGCTAAACATCCATAATAATTAAGGACATGCAGTACTTTTCTTTTCACAGAGAAGTAAGCACACTGCTTAGAGTATATTGACACCTATGCTGTGCTTCTTATGGTGAGCATGAGGGTGGCGAGAGCCTTTGCCTCTAACTGCCAGGCTATTATGCAAGTCTATGCAAAAAGGACGTGCATACTCGTCCTTGGCACTTAAGGGGTTAAATAGATTTAGCCTCATTACGACTCTGGCGGAAGACCATGTTGCTATTAGCACCATGGTCCATGCCGGAGTCCGCCATGGCGAAATGGGGAATTACCACCCCATTACAAGGTTGGCGGGTCAGTAATTCCCCCTTCCTCCATGGCCCCTCCCCATTCCCATTTTTGCCCCATAGGGCTCAATGGGACTGGGGAAGGCGCTAAGTACGGTACCGCAAATTGCAGTACCGTAATTACTACCGAGGTCCCTTTGCGGCACCCTACTTTAAAGGCTGGTAAAACCAGCCGTTAAGGTCGGGTCCCGTAAAGGGACCTCGTAATCAGGCGTTAAGGATTTAACGGCGCCGACACCTTTTACGGCGCCGTTAAACCTTTAATGCCAGGGTCATAATGACCCCCCAGCTGTTAAGGTCGGGTCCCGCAAAGGGACCTCATAATTAGGCGCTAATAGGTTAACGGCGCCGCAGCCTTTTATGGCGCCGTTAACCCATTAGCGCCTGAGTCGTAATGAGGCCCATTGTGTTACACGGTAACTGTTCTTGTCTGACTTTATCAGCCCTTGTGAAAATGCTTTCTACAGCAGGGAAGACTTGCATTTGAACTGTTTCAGAAAGATCCCATGGTATTGCAAGGGATCCTTTGGAATCATGGGTGATCTATTGAGCCCACATGGATTATTGTTAGGATGCAGAATATTAGCTGGGAGGGTTGTACAGAACTTTCTCATGAAATAACACTGTGCCTACGAGCGGCTCGGCATGAGTCTCTTGCAATAACTAAAACAAATGTTTTTTAACTGTGCTTCATGGGTGGCGCTTTAGGCAAAGATATTGGCATAGAGGGTGTAGGGTAAGGGGTGTCATTGTGGAGTACCATGTATTCGGGTCTACGTGATCACTGTGCTCCCTGCTATTGCGAATCCAAAAACAGCGGCGCGCAGTGTTCACGTAGGTCACCCTGTCCCCATTTCCATCTACCCACTACCCCTTCTACCCTACTTACCTATTCCCCTGCTTACTTACCCTCACTCCACAACATCGATTCACCGGTCTCCCTGCAATGGAAGTTTCCTATCCCTAAAATGTGGGGTCCTTTTGATTCCTTTTTTTCTTCGAAACTTTATTTCCCATCTCATTCTTTCATATGGAAGCGGGGAACACCGCTGCAACAACCAAACCCATTTTAGTGAACCAGGGGAGTAGGGGGCACCCCCGCAACCCCTGCTCCTCTTGGTCGCCATTCTGGCATTCAACATTTTCATCAACTGCATCAATTGCCAAATGCTCAGTCGATGAGAACTTGGCATTTTGTTCGTTATTTTCATACAACAACATATATTCTTTGATGGCATAGTTCTGGCACAAGGGTCTGTTCTCCTTGATAGGGGGTGCTAAAGAAGAACCTCACCGGCTACATCATTTATTGAATAGGTGTCAAATGAGGGGGCAAAAAATGGAGGCTAAGGGCCTGCATAAATGTAGTGATGGCTGGTAAAATGATAAGATGTCAAGGTTTGAAATAGTGAAGCATTGCTCGTATTAGGACGTATCCAACGCTGGAAATACGTACGACTGACAGTCTAGGCAGGATCCTATGGTTTGCGGGAGTACATGCTGCTTTTAAAGATTGTCAGCCTTCTGTTTGCTTATTGCTGCAGAATGTGTTAGTGTGCAGTAAATGGATGATGAGAACAGGTGTTCTACCCATCTAGGTGTGATGCACCTGAAAAGATTATTTTCAAATTCGGAGTCTCATCTTTTATCAGAGGAGATGCTACTGAGATATTGCTGTTACCATTCTCTCCTTATACTTTTTCATACTGAATGTGTAACCTCAACCTTTGGAGGCGCCTCATTCTAGAAAGTGTTCCCACATATGCATGGGGTTAGCCTCAGGCAAATTAGGGAAACTGATTGCACGTGAGCATTGTACATATTAAACAACCATTTGCAAGGAATTGCCATCTGGCAAGGGTGAAGGTGCCCTGAATGTTTTGATTTGTATTAATGAATACAATTATGCCATTAATTCCATCCCAAAATGATTAACCTGCCAGTCGGGTCTTCCTTTTTTAAAATCCATGCCAAAACCATAGTGTACACCTGTGCCCTACTGAATCATAAGCCTGATTTACAGCACCTGCTCTCCAGTGGCACAGAGCAGCTCCAGATCACAGGTGCCCTCTTGACAGCTGCAGTGACAACCCAGTCACTACAGAGGAGGGGATGCATTTACGATATGCACCTCTGTTCCAAAAATGATATAACTATGAAAATGCTATCTTGTAGGCATGTTACACTGCAAATATTTGGCATACTTGAGGTTAAGGTATGGTGGATAGTATATCTTATAATTATCCATGCCAAATCAAATTTATATCAAACATGTGATGGCCTTGAGAGCTAGACTCAGCTGTAGGAGGTTTATGTGTATTCCCCAGCCAGTCTGTCTCTGATGCTTCCACCTAGCTTGTAGCCTTGGGTGTTGCCTCTTTTTTATCCTTCATGAGAGCAAGTAATACACTTTCCAGTGAGAGAGCCACTCCACAGGAAGGTGTCCTGGGGACACAAATCAAAGTGCACAACCTTCACTAACCTCACATCAGGGTGCTGCATACCAAAAATACCGTTTATGCTATTGGCGGGGCAGGGGTTAGTTTAGGCAGATTGAGCACTGACCAGCTAAAGGAAGGTTGCAACATCTTGTGTTCTCTCTACACCTTTCTTCCTTCCTGTCCCCTCCACTCCCTTTAACACAAGACACCTTGAACATGATGTCAGAAGACAAATTACACCTGTTCCAAGAACAGGGATTGGACCCTTAAAGCAGCCTTGCCTTTGTCCAATCACCTCTGGATTTTTACCTTTAAAAGAAGGGGACTCCCACAACTTCCTTGATTCATCTCTGGACATCAGCCCTTGAAGAGGAGTTTGTATGGACCCAGTTGGGTGAGTAGTCCTTTCCAAAGTCCTCCAGTTGTGAGGTGAAGACAGGTAGTCAAAGGCACAGGCAAGCTCTTCCCCCCTAACCATACCCAGGGCAGATTGGGGTGACCTGCTGCTCGAGCAAGATCGCCCTTGCTGACAGCCACACTGGTACCCAGGACCTCACCGTGCTGAAGGACTCCTGCAGGTGTAAGACAGCCTTCCCCATGTTTAGGAGCCCACAAAAAGGACTACTCTTGCCCCTGAGAGCCTGGGGTGAGACTCACAGCTCCTGATAGCCAAGACAGCTAGGAGTCCTGTAATTTCACCATCAAACTGCTGCAAGCCAGGATTTTAGCATGTTTGATACAATTTGAACCAACAGGACCCTCCAGAGCTGCCTTTGGCACTCACCGAACTTTGAACCGCAGCTATGCCCTTTCGTCATATTGATCCCTTTTTGCAACTCAAGAATATGTCCTTTTTTCTCCCCCAGTCTCATTACCATGTGTCCTTAATGTTGATATCTTTCATATTATCTGTGTTTTCTACAGAGTTGGGATTGTGTAGTATTTTCAATGTTAGTTATTATTGCATATTGTGGGTTTAATTAAAGTATATTTATATGTGTATAACTTTATGGAACATTCTTTTGTTTTGGACTGAGGTTCTTTCTGTTTCACGTTCACACCCCTTTTGAGAGTGAAGCCTACACTCACCCCACGTTACTGCAAAAGGCGAAGGAGGTATATCTCTTATCTGTGCCTGTTTAACTTTATGATTGGGCTCACTTTTAGTTTTTAGAAGTGTGAGGGCTGAGTAGGTGCTTTAACATTGACTCACCTTTTTACTTCTGCAGGGCAGACGTCAATTCATCACATTATTCACATAGACAATTAGCCTTTGTGTATGTGTTTATGTGTTTATGTCACCCAGAGGTTGGCATACAAACACCATCTGCAAGGGTTTGCAATACTCAGATGTTGTTTGTTGCTATGCATGGGTTTCTCTCCCAGAAAGTGTGCTCCGCTAAAGAGCCTTTACTTTGTCATGTTCCATGATGAAAAGTATAATGAACACACACGTACTCTGCTGATCCTTGCCTACTGACACACCAGCAAATGCAATGTGACTTGCCACATGGCAGCTACAGAGTAACAGGACAGACATCCCATGGAGTGGGAAAGGAGCTGGGAGATTCAAAGCAGACCCCTGCATCATGATACAGAAGTCACACCAGGGAGAACATTACCCGAGTCCCCTTAATCTGAGGCAGACAGGAAAGATGGGGAAGTACACTGTATCTGGGAAAGGAGCTACACAGGTGAAGGACCCTACTATCTTGAATATGCCCAAGCCGTCTTTTCTTCCTGGGAACTCTAACTTCTTACAAACAAGGAACTCCAGGAGATGACATCACAAGGGAAAACCCTAGTCGCAACAGACAGAATTGACCCCTTACAGAAGGCTTGAAGTAAACCAATCCTCTGTGGCAACGTGGTCATGTAATGGGGTGAGGCCCCTCCCTTAATTGAATCGGTTTTAGGACACTTGCCTTCATACGTGGCAATCCTACAAGTGTCCCTGGTACCTTTGGGCTTGGAAAAGCAGGAGGCAGACTCATTGTTTCCTCTTTGATCCAATGCACAGTCCCCCAGTGCTGCAAGTATCATAAGAAGCTTCTTTCGACTTTCTTGAGCCACTACAAACACCAAACGGAGCTGCCTTTGACACTCTCTAAAACCTTGAGTTGGTTCAAGCATTTTGATCTCCTTCAAGCCACTGCCAAGACGGCAATACAGACATCAAGTCAAATATACCCCCTGATCGACACTTTGTCCCAAGTCAATATTATAAAGCGCTGATGCCAAACCTCCAGTTTTCTCTGATTGAGAACCCATTGAGTCTTTGAGCTATGCCGACTTGCACAACACTTGCATGTCACAAGCTTCTCTGATCCTGATGCTGTCGCGTTTTGTCGAACCACACTGCATTGCTGAATCCTGTTGATCCAACTCATTGAAAAGTACTCAAAGCATTGGAAAGGGCACCGCAATGAGGCTCAACGCTATTGAGATCTTAAAAGAAGATGAAAATGTATACATCAGTTGTTCTGTGCCCCTGCCTTATCCTGCATGCCTTAGAGACATGTAATGCCCCATTCTATGCCTTAAAGACACATTTATTAACTTGGCTTCACTTTTTTCAAAACTATTTGTCTGTAGGCCTCTGTCCTTCAGTACCTAGATGGCCCTTTTCTTCCAAAGTCAGAAATCCCTGTGTATCTCAGTAAGGGGGTGGGTTGTGAGTGTTGCTCATAGTTTGTCTGTCCTTTTAGTTGAATTAAGGGCTTATTTTTTATAGAACATTGATTGAGCATTTATTTTATTGTATAGCCTACTGGCAGCCAATAGCGCCTTAAGTGGCGAAGGAGGTATATCATTCATTATGTGCCTCTTTCACCTTTATGAAAGCAACTGATCATCTCTGTATTCCTACAGGAAAATAGCTATTCATCACCTACACACACAAACACACACACACTGCACCCCCCAAAAGAGTCCATCAAAGGGGCCAAGGAGGGCCGCACTGACCATCCAGGCACTTCATGGGGCGGGGCATGGGGGAGTTACAGAGTTCAAAAAGCGGTGAGTTTAAGAATGAAAATTAGGATTGTCTGTCCATCTGAGAATCAGCAAGGAGAGTGGCCAATTCCTGGTATTTTGGCAGGAGAGAAGTACAAATAAATAAATATAGCTTTTGTATCACGCTTCATGCCAGAGACCAACACGTAAGCACGGGAACGGGATTTGAACACGCTCTGCGTTGTCATGCTTCCGAGGCAAATACGTTGCCCCTGAGCTATCCTCCCACCTGTAACTGTAACTCTCTTCAACAATGAAGGCTCAATTCTATGTTCAGCATATATTTTAGAAATTGTTCATCTATGTACAACAACATGAATAGGAAAGAGATCACGTCATAGCATTTTCTTGATTTTAATTGGGCATCTACAACTCAATGGGCCTCCATTATAGGGTAAAAACGGATTTTTCAATTCAACTGGGATGAAAACAGAGAATGAGACTCATATGAATTTGATGTGGAGGGATATTCTCTAACATTGAAAGAGACTGATATAGAACATTAGGAATGCCTCAGGAGAGCTCACATGTCTTGGCATGGTATGTTATCTGAGCAATGCTTGACAAAAAGAGTGGGGGAGCATAGTCCATGGGTAGGCACTAAGTAAACAGTTGCTCATAACCAGTGTAACAATTGTTCAGTAGTGTGGAATGAAGTAAAATGCAGGAATGTTGTTAGGCAAAGAAATTACCGGGGCGCCGATTCATTGTATGATCAATCCAAAGGAATTCAGTTCTCTGTAGGTTAATGAAACAAGGGTGTGAGAGCCTCTCTAATGAGAATGACCATGGGTCAAATACCCTGTTCTATGGAATTTCTCCCTCTCCGAAGGGTCAACAACCACGTTTTAGCTCACTGGAGCTTTCACAGAGGAGAAATATCCATTTGCATATCAGTATGGTCCCACCGACAAGGCTAGTCCAGCACCAACGTGCTAGGCAATTGTCCTCTGAACAAGAGTACCCTCAGCAAACCTTAGTGGGCCTCCTCAGTGAGGTGAAGCTGAGACTCTCTAAGACACAGTGAGAAAGGGGTCCACGTCTAAATTACCCTGGGTTGCTTAGGTTTTACAAATTATACAAGGGTGTGGAAACTCCACTGAGACAAATATGGGTCAAATACCCTATTCTATTGAATTTCTCCCACTCAGGAGGGTCTACAACCACGTTTTAGCTCACTGAACCCTTCACAGTGGAGAAAACTATTTGCATATCCGTCTCGACCCACCGATAACGGCAGTCCAGGACCGAAATGCTAGGCAATTCTCCTCTGAACCATCAGCAAATCCAGACGTGTGTTTCGGCTTTGTTAGGCCTCTTCAGTGAGGTGAAGCTGAGCCTCTCTAAGGGACAGCAAGCAAAGTAGTTTAATGGTCTTTGGAGTAAATGCCTTCGCTTTATTAACTGATGTCAGGTTTTATCATTTTCCTATTTTATTTTATTTGGTTATAGTGGATGATGGGAACTGCATCTGGTGATGTATCTGTTTCATAGGTTATGGAATACACATCTACGGGGCCTTGGGCCTAAGTTTCAGTGATTTATTTATTAAAACGTGATTGGGAGCAGCCCATAGATTTTCACAGTCACACTGCCTTCTCTTGGCAGCAATAGGACCTCACTGGGCCCTGTGTTACATTTGTTCCTCTTCACCATCAGGGTCCTGTTACAATTTTTTCATGTTGAAAAAAACAAGAAAAGGTACATCTAAGTGAAGTGGCTGGGAGACCAGCGTGACATTGCTTGCTGCTGCGAGTCACACACGGGTGGGCCAGATCAAAAGCTTTACAAATATCAACATTCTACAAATATAACACAGATTAATTGCTCTACCTACTGTTTTACTGGTTCGATTCATGATTGTTTATTGCTTCTACTGTTATAATGTTCTATGTACTCTGTCGTTATAATGTTAAGCGCTTTGGATGAAAGCACTATATAAACAAATAAATACAAATACAAATACTAAAATATAAATACAAATTCCTGCAACTGTGAGAAACCAGTTAGTGAAGGGTACCTTTGTTTGGGATTTTTGGGATGAGCTACACAACAAATTGAAGCTACATCAAAGCATAAAGGGGTGAATGGAGCAGGAAAAGGAACAGAGCCTGTTCTATGAGATACTACTGAATATTTGATGCTCACTTTCAGAAATAACTTAGATCCCAGCCCAGAAAACTAAAAAAGTCAAGAATCATACAACGAAGTGCAGATATGTTATATATACAAATGTTGCGCTTTGATGACTTTTCATTCCTGAAGAAAGATGGAAATTAGCTGGATTTATTCATTAGACTAATGAAGAGCGACGAAGATGCGATGAGTGCAGATTGTTGATTTTCAAAATGAAGGAATGCCTGAGCCACAGGTGATCCACAAAAGACGTATCTTGAAAACTTTACTGGAATCTTAGAAAGTAATCTTCCTCTGTCAGGTTAGTGGAAGGACATTCCATTGGGATGGCCCCTGCCTGTGTAGTGACCTACTGCCAAACGTGTAGCATCTGCATGGGCAGACAGATAGACTTTCTAGGAAGTTGATCACAGATTCTTCGATGGTTGGTATTGCAGAAAGTGTTTGGAGAGGCACAAATGTCTTGCAATGAACTGGGGGTGTTCCTTTAGTGGTATCCAATGAAAAGATTCCAGGGCGTCTGTGAAGTGTGTATGTCATTTCTAGACACATGTAAGCACAGCAGTGTGGTTCTGGACAATAACAATCCATTCTTCTGTAGATGGATTCAAAATGAAGCCCTGTAAAATGTAGTAGTTTTTTGATTTCTGTGTAGTCAAATGTATGTTTAGGTCACATTGTTTGGATCATACACTTAAAGCTACGTTTACAGATTGAGAATATGTGTGGTCCTGCGTTGGTCTGGTATGTGTGACTGATGACTGAGGTGGCCTCAGTTCTAGATGATAGTTCTTCCTTTGCGGCAGTCTTTCACCAAATATTCTGGCACCCCAATATGCATTTGATATTACAGATTAAGTATTGTCCATGGGAAAGAGAAAACAAAATAATCTAAAGTGCGGATAGACAGAGTCTCAGTTCTTTCTCTAAGAAATTTCTGATGGTGTGCTAATTCTTACATCTTTAATGTTTCTGCTCCTGGAGATCTAAAGCAGGTTGGCATTATTGATGGTGTGCCCACTGTTGAGGAAAGGCACCCATGAGTTTGTCTGTATTGTGGCCTTCAGGGTCTTTTGATGAAGGATTGTTCAGTTCATCTTGTGGTGTAGTCGGAAAACAAGATCACACACTTGATTTGAGGGAGTAGAGATTGAGTTGACCTGTTTCACATCTTCAGTTGGCCAGCAAGGTAAGCGTTTCCAATTCTGGCTTCAGGTTTTTTTCTCTTTTTGTGATAAGACTTTGGAACCACCAACATTATCACGGTTCTGGTGTGTCAGGCATGCAGAGGGAGCACGAGAGAACAGCAGAGGGTCAGAGAGAGGGAGAGAAAGGATTTTACAGAAGCAAAGTGAGAAAGTTAAAATTAGGAGCTGTCTGCAGAAGTCAGTGGATGGGAGTGAGGGGAGGAGGCCAGGGGTCAAACTGTCAAAAATTAACACAAATTAAAAAAAAGTTTTGAGGATGCCCTTGTTTATAATTGCGCTAGTTTTGGAAATGTTCAGGTCACCTTATACAAAGCTGATCTGTGCATTTTAGGGGGCAGGGCAGAAGTGCCAAAGATGCATTGGCCAAGCTCTACACAGTGGCATACTAGAAAGGAAAAACACATTTCAATCGCTGCCTGAAGGCTACAAATGAAATTGGGATAGCCGTGGTTCATATCACTGCTGTTCTGCCTACAAAATGGAGCATGGCTGGGCCACAAATGATCCTGTCATGCATTGGACAACCCCCTGCCATGTTTCCAAACAGGAGAAGTTCAATAGATTTTTTTTCCTTGGGCTCCAGAGCTTGAAGAAGATGGTATGGTAATGTTTATTTGTAAAGCACCTATACACAAAGCAAGTGTTTCAAAACGCTGAAGGAGGGTGGGAACTAATGCAACAAACAACAGTCATTCAGAGCACTTGAAATTCTGAACGATACAAATCTGCACAGGCAGAGTAAGTGCCTATTTTATTTGTATTTTTGCATTTATGAAGCGCACTGCAGCCCAAAGGCATCGAGACACTGTTGCAAGCATGTGACTTAGTTACAGGTACCAAGAACTGCTCGTGGGTTACAGAATCCAGAGCGCATTTGCATGGAATCAGTTGGTTAGTTCATCAAAACGATAGTCAGACAGAATTTATAGTGCATGGTAAATGCTCGTGGGTTACAGAGAGCAGAAACTTGAGTAGAAGGCAGTGGCGTAACACAAAATGTGGGGGCCCCCCTGCGAGCCATGCTGAGGGGGCCCCCCAACTCGGCAACAAATCACGGGTTGCGCCACACTCTGGGCCGGCCTAGACTGTCACGCTTGCACAATACGCATGAACGTGCTGCTGAAGGGGTATGCCGCACACTGCACTAGGAAAAAGATATAAATATGTGTTTTAATGCAATATGCAGCACACTTTCTGAGATAAATTGGCTATAAAGCCAGAGTGTTTGCAATTGTTTTGTAGGGTAACACAATCCAATACATGCAAGTCACCAACAGTGCACAGGAACATTAATGCTTCCAACTGGCTGCACAATGTAGACCAGTGTAAACACGTAATAACATTATAGTACAGAATGCCAGGCCACATTTAGACATGCCTAGACTGTTTTCAGCAAAATGCCAGTCAAAGCAATAACACTCATCAAGAAGAGAGCACACAATAAAGCATGTGTCTCCATGGCCTCGAACAACACGGCCAAACTCTTTAAAATCTGCAAGGAACTGGTCAATCCTGTTGTGGTCTATACCTCTTCTATTCCCTCCCATGCCCTCTGTACAGCTCTGGCCTCTCATTTCTCTGCTAAATCTCAGGACATCCTGTCCTCTATGTCCTCTTCCTCTCTCGGCCCATTTTGGCCATCTCTTCTCTCCTCCTCCTTTTTCCTCTTTCTCTCTGACAACACCTGACGAGGTTTCTAGACAAGTCCGATCTATGAAAGTGTCGTCCAAACAGGTGCTCCGCTGCTCCTCCAGAACCATCAAAGCCCATATTGACACCCTCACTCCAGCCTTGGCCGATTTCTGTAATCACTCTTTCGCCACTGCAATGTTCCCCTCTCCCTTTGAGCACTCCCTTGTGCACCCACTCCTCAAGAAGCAGTCTGCTGATCCTACCTGCTGGAAAACTATCGCTCAATCTCCACCTTTCCTGAGCAAACTCTTGGAAAAGCTTGCCATCTCCCAGCTTACTCTCCACACTGAATCTGTTGGTTGTCTCCATGACCATCAGTCTGGCTTCAGAGCTGCCAGAGGCATGGAAACTGCTCTCCTTAACACCTGTGCTGCTCTCTAACCTTGATTCCAGCATTCCTTCTATTCTCATCCTTCATCTTTCCTCTGCTTTCGACAGGGTCAACATCGCCATCCTGATCAATCGACTCTGTGAGAACCTGGGCATCACAGATCAGACCCTAGAGTGACTGACCTACTTCCACTTGGACCGCCACTCCGCTCCCAGGTCGATCGTGGTCCCATTCTCTCCGCCACCTCTCTCTACCTGTGGCATTCCCCAGGGCTCTATCCTCTCACGCTGGTTTTTCAACCTCTACTTGGCCACTTTGGCCTCCCTGATCTCTACCTTATCCTCTAACTTTCAGTGTTGTGCGGATGACTCAGCTTTCCTTCAGGCTCCCCTCATCCTCCTCTCCTCTCTTGCTCATTCCTGACTGTCTATCCACGATTCAGGATTGGTGCGCCTCCAACAATCTCTGCCTTAATGCCAGTAAGACAGAGATCCTTCTCATTGGGACCCTTGCCACTGTGTTTCCTCTCTCACTATAGCAGACCACCTTGGGCCCTCTTCCTTTGCCTTCCTGCGAGGCAAAAAACCTTGGTGTCATCTTCAACGCCACACTCTTTCTCTCCTAACATCTCGGACATCACCAAGAAGTCCCACTACCAGCTGCTCCTCCTCAAAGGGACTCTTCCCTTTCTCACTCTCCACCAGAAGCTCACTGTCTCTAAGCTGGACTACTGCAACAGCCACTTTCTCAATCTGTCTTCCTCTAGTCTCCGTCATCTGCAAATAATCCAGAACAGGACTGCAAGACTTAGCCTTGGCCTCAAGCCCTGGGATTGTATTTCTCCAGCCCTGAAATCTCTCCACTGGCTGCAAGGATCAAGTTCAAGAACCTTTGCATTGCCCACAAGGCTTTCTGGGGCCAGTGGCAACACTAAATTCAATGCTCTCTTCCAAAATACCTTCTTTCTCTAACCCTTCACTCAGCTACCTCCAACTCTCTAAGGCTTAGACATTTCTCCAGGCAGAGAGTGGGGGTAGACCTTTCTCCTCTGCTGGTGCCTCCAACTGGAATGGCCTCCCTGCCCCTCTCAAACTTGAGGCGGACAACCTGAAGTTTCGGAAGCAGCTAAAAGCTTTCCTCTTCTCTGCTGCTTTCGCTCTCTCTCCCCCCCTGCTGACCTACCTGACCTACCTGTCTGCTGTACTGACTGGCTGCTTGGCTACCCTCAGAGTCTCTCTGAGTCCAGGCTCTTTCTTGATTGGTCACCCTTGCACTGCCTCCGGGCCTACCATGCACTTAGGGGCTGTAACTGTAACCCTGCAGTCCATTGTTCTCCTTGCACAACCAATAGCTGCTCTGCCCTGGCTGCACTTACTGAGAGCATTGCTGCCCTGTTTTCCCCTCCCCTCTCACTTGCACTTCCCTGCTCCCTTTTCCCTTGCACTTCTCGTTCTCACAATGACACAAGGCCTAGTGAGATCATTTGTCTTGTCCTCCCTCTATCATCCCTCCCTTGTGTACACTTGTGTACAGGCGCATTATAAATGACTTGAATCACATCATATCATTTTATCACAGATGCCCAAAAAAATATACAATGCCGCAGTAAGAAATGGCTAGACTGGCAGCACCCAAATGCCAATCTAGCCAGGTAATTAAAGTTAGCAGGACTACTTTATCAGAAATGTCCAGTTAAAAGAAAGTCATACCAAACTGAGGAATGACTAGACTGGCTAAATCAAAATGCCTCTCTAGCCACTAATACCACATATCATGCCTGCTTAGCCTGGACATGGACAACCATTATGATTTATCACACAATCCTGCCCCCCAACACATCCACTCTCCCTCCCACCCACCACCCCAACCTCCACAATCAGCTCCTTGGCCCAGAATTACCTCTGCGTCCCTCTTCCTTGTCCCAGAGCTTTCGTATGAGGCTCCTGGCCTCATAGGTAAGTACTGGGATGAGGAACAGTGGGACTAGGAGTGATGAAGATTACAGGTAGCTAAATCAGGCATTACCTCCATGTACCTCTACCTCTTCCCAGTACTTTTGTATGAGGCAGAGTGCCTCAAACACACGTACTGCCTCGTATATAAGTACTGGGACGAGGAAGAATAGGGCTAGGAGTAAGCAAGGCATTAAACACAAGTAGTAGCGCAACACCATTGAGTTGACTGGGCTTCAGCACTACCCCCCCTGACATTTTGGGCTATATTGACTCAACTTGGCTAACCTTTAGAGCAGTTGCCAGACCGAACAGGACACAGATTTTAAACGGCACCTGGTTTTTGCTGTTAACAAGAACCCAGCAATTACCAACGTAAAGCATTTCACTGTTAGTACCTGCATTCAAATGCCACATTGTTTAGGCGATTGAAATCGTGATGTGGGTTTAGTACTTGCATGCCAGGGGAGTGATTGGAAGGGTAGAGAGGGAACAGGAGACTTATAGGAGAGAGTTAACTGCTTGTAACATTGAATCTGCACTAGAATAGTCTCATTAAAATGCATAAATAATTTGGATGCGCCCACACAAATAAGTTTCCCCCTCCCCACCGCATGTGAAGTTAGCGCCTCTCCCAACATTTGAAGGGTTAGCCCCCCGAAATGAAGGTTTTCTTGTGCCCCTGTACACAAGCACACACACCATTCACCTTATACACACCCAGTCATCCACACATTTAAGTGTGCACCCTTTCACCATACACTCACACAGGTAGCCACCTATACATTTATGTGTGCACCCTTTCACCATGCAGGCACACCCCCACAGCCACCCATACATTTAAGTGTGCACCCTTTCACCATACACACACAGGCAGCCGGCTATACATTTGAGTGTGCACCCTTTCACCATAGACTCATACACGCACACCTCATGGAGTTGAGGGGGGGCCCTATTACTTAAAAAAGAAATTGGGGCTCATTACGGGTCCAGCGGTAACCGTGCCGGTGCTACCGGCGGGTTGCCGCCAGACCCATAAAAAATTACTATGGCCTGATTTCCCGGTGCCACCGTGCTATTTCAAGTCCGGCGGCTGGGAAATCAGGTGCCGGTAATTTCGTTAAACCCCAGACTCCACGGGAATGGGGACACAGAAGCACCTGCACCATTGTTAACGGTGCTGGTGCTTCCGTGACAGGTCTGCCTACCGTGGCTGCTGTGCCTGGCAGGGTCACACCTGTCGGGCATGCAGCCCCACCAGGCAGACCTGTAATATGCCGGTCCGGAAACAACAGTGCCTGTAAGCTTACCAGCACCGTTGTTTCCAGACCGGCATGGTCAGAATGAGCCCCATTGTTTCTTTTTTAAGTCACTATAACTTTATTAAGAAATTATTTCAGTTAAGGACCGAACCATAATCAAAATAATTTCTTTATGATGGCTGAGTGGCTTCAAAAACAAACAATTTATTTTTGAAGGCATAGGGTTCCCCCCCCCCACTCCATGACATGGAGGCCTCCAGCCTAGGGTCTTCCATGTCATGGGGTACGGGGGCCCTCAGACTTCAAAAAGAAAGTTTCTTTGTGTAGTCACTCTGCCTTCATAAAGAAATTATTTCTGTTACAGAAATGTTCTTTATGAATGCAGTGAATTTCAAAAGAAACTTTTTTTTTTTAAAAACTTTTTTTTTTTTTTTTTTTTACTGGGGCCCCCTCCCAGCCATGTGCTGGTGGGGCCCCCCACACCGCGGGGCCCCCCGCACAGCGGGGGCTGCGGGGGCCCCTGTTACGCCAGTGGTAGAAGGTTCAGAGCGTAAATCCACTGAAACGACAGTAAAACAGAATTTACAGTGCATGTTAAATGGATAGTCAGGTGAGGGGCGGTCGTAGGCACTTCCAATGAACAATGTAGATAACAGCAAATAGGTCTGACGACGATTCTGCCGTTTTTACAAGTGCGTTGAGGCACCACCATGCAAGGAGTGGGGGACAAGAGAAGGCAGACAAATCTTCAAGGCATAATACGTTCAGATCGTGCAAGTGCACCTAAGGTACAGGAGAGGGGGGATGGAGGACAAATACAGGGGCGCAAGTCCAAGTGCACCCAGTCAGTAAGAAGCTTGGGTAAGTGCTGGGAAATGCTACTCTCATGGGTCATTTAACAAGTGCAGTAACAAAGAAGCAAGTGCAAGGCCCGGAGGCAAGTGCAAGAAGACTTGCGAGAGTGCCAGGGACCTGTGAGACTCTGAGGTACACTCGGCGGCCAGTCAGCAAGCTATGCAGAAAAGGAGGGAGAGAGGGATAGAGCAGAGAGAGAGGTTAGCAGGGTAGAGGGAGAGAGAATGAAGGGGAGAAGAGGAATGTCTTAAGGACTTTCCAGAACTTAAGGAGATCAGGCTCAAGATGTGGGGAGGCCGGGAGCATATTCCATAGGGAGGCCCCTGCTGAGGATAAAGATTTTCCGCCAAATAGTATTTAGGTAGGCATCATTGCAGATAGGTAGGTCCCATGCCCCAGAAAGCCTTGTGGACAATTCAGAGGGTCTTGAACTTGATCCTTGCAGCCACGGGGAGCCAGTTGAGGGATTTCAGCGCCGGAGAGATGCGGTCCCTATGCTTGAGGCCAAGGATAAGTCTTGCTGTTCTGTTCTGGATGAGCTGCAGAGGGTGCAAAGCAGAGGCAGGGAGGTTGAGGAAGAGGCTGTCGCAGTAGTCCAGCCTTGAGAGAACCAGGGCTCTGGAGACAGTGAGCCGCTGGGGGAAGGTGAGAAAAGGAAAAGTACCTCTGAGGAGATGCAGCTGGTAGTTGTACTTTTTAGAGATGTCCGAAATGTGAGTGGAGCAGGAGAGAGTGGAGTCAAAGATGACCCCAAGGTTTTTTGCCTCGCAGGTGGGTGCGGGTGTAGGTGCAAGGGAGGCTGGACAGCTTGTTAGTGGGAAAGAGGGAGCAGGAGTCCCAATGAGAACAATCTCAGTCTCACTGGCATTGAACAGAGGTCATTTGCAGCACACCATGACTGAATTGCAGACAAGCAGTCAGATAGGAGTGAGGTAGAGGAGGTGGCTGAGGTTAGCCTGACAGAGAGTTGCGTGTCATCCGCATAACACTGGAAGTTAGAGGTGAAAGTGGCAATCACGGGGACCACCCGGTGGCGCAGAAGGCAATGGCTGTCTGAAGCATAGCTCAGAGCCCAGTGGGATGAAAAGAGATGATTAAGAGCTGAACCCGAACAAAAAAAGAATAAGAACATTAATTTTTGTGTGGCGCAACCGTGTGAGAAGGAGAAGCTGTTGAGCCCGGGGGCTAAAAGTCAGTGTATAGCAGCATACACGAGGCTGGCCCATCCCCCCGCAGTGCATCAGAAAATGGCGATCGGTTGGAAGGGGAGAAGCGACCAGCCGTGATATGTTCTGGTGAGCGGATACAGGGGCTGAGGGTGTCGGAAGAGATTTGAAACTACCCGCCGGAGCCTGGATGCAAGCTGCTGAAAGCACTCATCGGCGAAAGAAAGGAGCCTACCTCACTGGCTGATATAGCTGCAATATCAGCAAGGAAACGACCGGAGCGGAAGAAACAAGCCAAGCGAAGGGAGAAGTGCAGAAGGATGTCCCCAAACCAGGCAGGCGCCAATACGGAGAAGAGAATCCTCATACTGCGGGAAGGACTGCAGGAGAAAGGAAATGCGCGGCCGACAGAAAAGCAGCGAGGAGAGGGAGAGATAAGGGCGGCACAGAGCAGTGCCCACTTGAGATAGAAACCCTGGAGATCACTGGCTCCGCGGCAGGGAGACACAAATAAGCACAGCAAGGAGCAGGGCCCGAGGAGACGCCAAGCCAAGGGAGAGACTGAGGATCTGCATGTCATTGTTGCTGTGCAGTGCACTGACCAGAAAAGGGCCACAGAGAGGCCCGCCGCACAAGGAGTCCTGGCACGGATGGGCTGCACAACGGGAACCCCAGACCAAGCTGGAAGAGCACAATAGCAAAGTGTCCTGGAGAGCCCCCAAAGAGGCATCGCGCAGGTCCTGAGGCAATTGCCATACCGGGGGAACAGAGGAAATTAATCCCCTGGCGGAGAGCGTGAAGCCCAAGTAAAAGAGTGGACCCCACGGGAGGGTGGCAGAGACTCCGCTCCCCGAGTGATCTCCAGGGGCAGCGGAGAGCCGAAGCTCGGGACCCCAACAAGCCAGCGAGCTATTCCCTATACGAAAGGTTGAGGCACTGAGCAGGGGCGAAGGCCCCAGGATGAGAGACAAAGAATTCACAAGGGAGACAGAGAAATCTGAGGCACTTAGAAAGGGGAACGCAAAGAGCTGGGTGGCAGGGCCATTACTTGCAGAATCAACGTGGGCATACACGGCAAGCAGTGAGTGCCTCGAGCCAGTTGAGGAGAACTCTACTGCCCGGTGAAGAGGAACGGACAAGGAAAATGAAAAAGTAAGCCATAGGGCGCCCTCCAAGAAGAGTCAAGGCCCCTTGTGAGAGAGGAGTCTGGTAGCAGTTGTGAGTGCCATGTAGGAGAATCAAAGGCGACAGATCAAGGTGAGCTGCCCACTACGGGGATTAAGGCTCTACTGTCAGACATCCAGACATCAATCACCGAAATAAGAGGGAAAGTGGACCGAATAGAAGAAAAGGTGGGGAACCTAGAGAACAACCAGCTCAATGTGGACTTGCTTGAGATGAAGCTGAATGTCAAAATGACGGACATTGAATTGCGAGAGGAGAAAATGGCGCGCAAGATGGACAACATGGAAAACAGGGAGAGGAGGTCTAACTTGCCGATCCTGGTCCTCACTGAGAAGGATGGTGAGACTCTGCAGCAGGTGCAATGAAAAGTGCAGGACATAATAAACCTTCAAGGATGAGGGAGGAAAAGTAGTGACAACAGAAAGAGCCCACGGTGGGGGGGCAGAGCTTTCAGAAGGGGCCCTCGCTTGATTGTCGTTAAATTCCTGAGAATTTAAAGAGAAGTCAGAAATTCTTATCAAGGCGAAGCAGAAAAAGGACATTGAATTCCAGGGTTCTAAAATTAAAATATTTCAGGACCTCTCAAGTTTTGCTTTGGCAAGAAGAAGGGCATGCAGGCCCCTCACGATGTGGCTCAAGGAGCAGGCAATCCGATACAGGTGGGGCTATCCATTTGACCTAAGATCCGACTACAAAGGGGAGGTCTACAGAGTCACCACACCGGAAGAAGCCAAACAAATCTTGAGCAGCCTAACAAACCAGATGGGCGTCAGAGGTCCTGCGGGCCCACTGGCAGCCACGCTCTCACAGTTAGAGGAGCAAGGTGGTACGCCTCGCAAGCAAAGAAGGGCAAAAACGGGCAGGAAATACTTCAAACCGAATCCTGTCTCACAACTGAAACCACCGTGAGAAGGTAGGGGAGAGGGAAGCTCATAAGACATTTTCATACAAACACCAAAAACAACACACGTAAGCACAAGAAGAAACATGAAATCATAAGGGTAAATGTTCACGGGTCAACTAAGTGATGCCCTGGGGGTGGGGTTTCAGTCTTTCAACCCGAGTGGACCTCATTTCTACGAGGGCGTCTTGAACCATGGGACCTGAGCTCATTGTTAGGGCTGTGGTTCTGTTTATGGGCTTAGTTATTGTTAAAGTTGCGGGAGGGGGAGGAGGGGGCAAGCAAGCGGAATAGCAATTTCAACCAGGAGACGGGGAGAGCATGGAGGCACCACACCGTCTGGGAGATCCAGGCTAAGGGTGGGAACTTTAACCCTTTAAGTGCCATGGGTTTTCCCCCCAGTGCCAAGGCCTTTTTGGTGATTTCGGTATGTCGCCATTCAATGCCTTATAACTTTTTTGTTACATGAGATATCTCTGCCAAATTTGGCCCCTTTTTTCCCACATGTAGGCGGTCGTAACACCACCCAGGAGTCCCAGGTTGCTATAGGGGAGTAAGAGAAAATAACCAAAAAGGGCAAACATTTTGGGTTTTTACAAAAAATGCCAATAGAATGATGTACAAATAAGCCTGTGGATTTTTCCTTGTAAGAGCTAGGAACAAATGGTTTGCTGTGCTAAATTCCCCAATTGCCTGGCTTTTAAGAACAGGGTGAGTGAAAACGAAAAAAAAATATTTTGATGTGGTTATCAACCGTTTTATGAGAGGTAGGCGATTTCAGCCATTTTTGCCAATTGGACATGTGTGGACGGAATGGAAGAAAAGGGCAAGAAAGCCGAATTTGAAGACAGAAAGGCATACATATCTGAAAAGTAGATAAAATTCCAAGTTCAGGAAGGGGTGATTTGCGCAGGTCAGGCAACAACTAGGTAGGGGAAAATTCCATAGTTTCGGGAAAAAGTGGAAAAATGACCGAATAAAAGGTATGTCGTGGACATTGTTGGCTTGGTACGCCAATGGCTTCTATAAATTTTGAGAAAACCAATGATCTGCTACATTTCCCTGACTCTTGCAGTTAGGAAATCACACATGTTTTGTAGTGTTTCACCAAACAAGCAATACCACAAGCCAAACACTGAGCCATGGTTTACAGGAGTTTTATGCTTACCGCCTGAACAGATGTATTTAGCATGTGTAAATCAGGAAAACCAACGTGGTGAGGAATGGCAAGCATACATTTTTTGAAAGAGCAGAGGCAGACGTTTTCCAGGGTAAGTCACTTGTGCAGGTTACAAAAGTGTACCATGCCTAAAGCAGCGACTAAATGTAGGGCACATTTGGGAAATGAA
The DNA here is from genome assembly GCF_040938575.1 of Ambystoma mexicanum. NCBI lineage: Eukaryota > Metazoa > Chordata > Amphibia > Caudata > Ambystomatidae > Ambystoma > Ambystoma mexicanum. The sequence goes on along the minus strand of NC_090933.1, from coordinate 1,132,132,416 downwards.
AGGCCACTAGCAAATGGGTCGAAACATTATGAAAACCATGCAAACACAACAAGTGTCATACCTTCCCGCATTCCCACACGTGTCCCGATAAAAACGGTACCTCACATGTGTGGGTGCACCTACCTTGGCGCCAAGGGGAAAGCCTAAAACACGGCTAACCCCAAGTCTTTTCCGACAGTTGAATTTCAGGATTTTGACAGAAGCGCACACCATACAGATATGGGCCTAGGGTGTCCAAGCCACCAAGGAAAACAGGGAACCCCATGTATTTCCAAAAAGAGGACACCCTTGGAAACCCGCAGAGGTCTGACTTGCGCAAATCTGCCCAGAATTTATTACCCAGAAACCCCGGCAAAATCCGTAATGTGGCAAAAAAAAACAATTTCCGCACATTTCACTCGGCTCACCCACCGAAGCACGCCACTAATAACACATGGCCTACCTTCCAGCATTCCCACACGTGTCTTGATGAAAACGGTACATCACATGTGTGGGTGCACTTACCAGGGGGCCAAGGGGAAAGCCTAAAACACGACTAACCCCAAGTCTTTTGCGACATCTGAATTTCAGGATTTTGACAGAAGTGCACACCATACAGATATGGGCCTAGGGTGTCCAAGCCGCCAAGGAAAACAGGGAACCCCATTCATTTCTGAAAAGAGGACACCCGTGGGAATCTGCAGAGGTCTGACTTGCGCAAATCGGCCCAGAATGTATTATCTTGAAAGTCCGGCAAAGTCCGAAATGTGGTGAAAAACCCCCAATTTCCACACATTTCACTCGGCTCACCCACCGGAACACGCCGCCATTGACACATGGCCTATTTTCCCACGTTCCCACACGTTTCTCGATGAAAATAGTACCTCACATGTGTGGGTGCACCTACCTGGGTGTCAAGGGGAAAGCCTAAAACACGGCTAACCCCAAGTGTTTTCCCACAGCTGAATTTCAGGGTTTTGACAAAAGCGCACAACGTACAGATATGGGCATAGGGTGTCCAAGCCACCAAGGAAAACAGGGAACCCCATCCATTTCTGAAAAGAGGATACCCTTGGGAATCTGCAGAAGTCTGACTTGCGCAAATCGGCCCACAATTTATTACCCAGAAACCCCGGCAAAGTCCAAAATGAGACAAGAAAACCCCCAATTTCCGCACATTTCACTCAGTTCACCCACCGAAGCACGCCGCCAACAACACATGGCCTACCTTCCAGCATTTCCACACGTGTCTTGATGAAAACGGTACCTCACATGTATGGTGCACATACTTGGGCGCCAAGGGGAAAGCCTAAAACACGGCTAACCCCAAGTCTTTTCCGACATCTGAATTTCAGGATTTTGACAGAAGCGCACATCATACAGATATGGGCCTAGGGTATCCAAGCCACCAAGGAAAACAGGGAACCCCATTCATTTCCAAAAAGAGGACACCCGTGGGAATCTGCAGAGGTCTGACTTGCGCAAATCGGCCCAGACTGTATTACCCTGAAACCCCGGCAAAGTCCGAAATGTGGTGAAAAACCCCCAATTTCCACACATTTCACTCGGCTCACCCACAGGAACACGCCGCCAATGGCACATGGCCTACCTTCCCACGTTCCCACACGTTTCCCGATGAAAACGGTACCTCACATGTGTGGGTGCACCTACCTGGGAGCCAAGGGGAAAGCCTAAAACATGGCTAACCCCAAGTGTTTTCCCACAGCTGAATTTCAGGATTTTGACAGAAGCGCACACCATACAGATATGGGCCTAGCGTTTCCAAGCCACCAAGGAAAACAGGGAACCCCATGCATTTCCGAAAAGAGGACACCCTTGGGAATCCGCAGAGGTCTGACTTGCGCAAATCAGCCCAGAATTTATTAACCAGAAACCCCGGCAAAATCTGTAATGTGGCAAAAAAAAACAATTTCCGCACATTTCACTCGGCTCACCCACCGAAGCACCCCACTAACAACACATGGCCTACCTTCCAGCATTCCCACACGTGTCTTGATGAAAACGGTACCTCACATGTGTGGGTGCACCTACCTGGGCACCAAGGGGAAAGCCTAAAACACGGCTAACCCCAAGTGTTTTCCCACAGCTGAATTTCAGGGTTTTGACAAAAGCGCACAACGTACAGATATGGGCATAGGGTGTCCAAGCCACCAAGGAAAACAGGGAACCCCATCCATTTCTGAAAAGAGGATACCCTTGGGAATCTGCAGAGGTCTGACTTGCGCAAATCGGCCCACAATTTATTACCCAGAAACCCCGGCAAAGTCCAAAATGAGACAAGAAAACCCCCTATTTCCGCACATTTCACTCAGTTCACCCACCGAAGCACGCCGCCAACAGCACATGGCCTACCTTCCAGCATTTCCACACGTGTCTTGATGAAAACGGTACCTCACATGTATGGTGCACATACTTGGGCGCCAAGGGGAAAGCCTAAAACACGGCTAACCCCAAGTCTTTTCCGACATCTGAATTTCAGGATTTTGACAGAAGCGCACATCATACAGATATGGGCCTAGGGTATCCAAGCCACCAAGGAAAACAGGGAACCCCATTCATTTCCAAAAAGAGGACACCCGTGGGAATCTGCAGAGGTCTGACTTGCGCAAATCGGCCCAGACTGTATTACCCTGAAACCCCGGCAAAGTCCGAAATGTGGTGAAAAACCCCCAATTTCCACACATTTCACTCGGCTCACCCACAGGAACACGCCGCCAATGGCACATGGCCTACCTTCCCACGTTCCCACACGTTTCCCGATGAAAACGGTACCTCACATGTGTGGGTGCACCTACCTGGGAGCCAAGGGGAAAGCCTAAAACATGGCTAACCCCAAGTGTTTTCCCACAGCTGAATTTCAGGATTTTGACAGAAGCGCACACCATACAGATATGGGCCTAGCGTTTCCAAGCCACCAAGGAAAACAGGGAACCCCATGCATTTCCGAAAAGAGGACACCCTTGGGAATCCGCAGAGGTCTGACTTGCGCAAATCAGCCCAGAATTTATTAACCAGAAACCCCGGCAAAATCTGTAATGTGGCAAAAAAAAACAATTTCCGCACATTTCACTCGGCTCACCCACCGAAGCACCCCACTAACAACACATGGCCTACCTTCCAGCATTCCCACACGTGTCTTGATGAAAACGGTACCTCACATGTGTGGGTGCACCTACCTGGGCACCAAGGGGAAAGCCTAAAACACGGCTAACCCCAAGTCTTTTCCGACATCTGAATTTCAGGATTTTGACAGAAGTGCGCACCATACAGATATGGGCCTAGGGTGTCCAAGCCACCAAGGAAAACAGGGAAACCCATTCATTTCTGAAAAGAGGATACCCGTGGGAATCCGCAGAGGTCTGACTTGTGCAAATCGGCCCAGAATTTTTTACCCAGAAACCCTGGCAAAGTCCGAAATGTGGTGAAAAAAAACCCAATTTCCACACATTTCACTCGGCTCACCCACCGGAACACGCCGCCAATGACACATGGCCTATCTTCCCACGTTCCCACACGTTTCCCGATGAAAACAGTACCTCACATGTGTGGGTGCACCTACCTGGGTGTCAAGGGGAAAGCCTAAAACACGGCTAACCCCAAGTGTTTTCCCACAGCTGAATTTCAGGGTTTTGAGAAAAGTGCACAACGTACACATATGGGCCTAGGGTGCCCATGCCACCACAGAAAACAGGGAACCCCATTCATTTCTGAAAAGAGGACACCCGTGGGAATCCGCAGAGGTCTGACTTGTGCAAATCGGCCCAGAATTTTTTACCCAGAAACCCCGGCAAAGTCCAAAATGTGTCAAGAAAACCCCCAATTTCCGCACATTTCACTCAGCTCACCCACCGAAGCACGCCGCCAACAACACATGGCCTACCTTCCAGCGTTCCCACACGTGTCTTGATGAAAACGGTACCTCACACGTATGGGTGCACCTACTTGGGCGCCAAGGGGAATGTCTAAAACACGACTAACCCAAAGTCTTTTCCAACATCTGAATTTCAGGATTTTGACAGAAGCGCACACCATACAGATATGGGCCTAGGGTGTCCAAGCCACCAAGGAAAACAGGGAACCCCATTCATTTCCGAAAAGAGGACACCCGTGAGAATCTGCAGAGGTCTGACTTGCGCAAATCGGCCCAGACTGTATTACCCTGAAACCCCGGCAAAGTCCGAAATGTGGTGAAAAACCCCCAATTTCCACACATTTCACTCAGCTCACCCACCGGAACACGCCGCCAATGGCACATGGCCTACCTTCCCATGTTTCCATGGCGCCAAGGGGAAAGCCTAAAACACGGCTAACCCCAAGTCTTTTCCGACATCTGAATTTCAGGATTTTGACAGAAGTGCACACCATACAGATATGGGCCTAGGGTGTCCAAGCCACCAAGGAAAACAGGGAACCCCATGCATTTCCGAAAAGAAGACACCCTTGGGAATCCGCAGAGGTCTGCCTTGCGCAAATCGGCACAGAATTTATTACCCAGAAACCCCAGCAAAGTCCGAAATGTGGCCAAAAAACCCCCCAATTTCCGCACATTTCACTCGGCTCACCCACCAAAGCACGCCGCCAACAACACATGGCCTACCTTTCAGCGTTCCCACACGTGTCTTGATGAAAACGGTACCTCACATGTGTGGGTGCACATAACTGGGCGCCAAGGGGAAAGCCTAAAACACGGCTAACCCCAAGTCTTTTCCGACATCTGAATTTCAGGATTTTGACAGAAGCGCACACCATACAGATATGGGCCTAGGGTGCCCATGCCACCAAGGAAAACAGGGAACCCCATTCATTTCTGAAAAGAGGACACCCGGGGGAATCCGCAGAGGTCTGACTTGTGCAAATCGGCCCAGAATGTATTACCCACAAGCGCTGCCAAAGACCTTCATTGGAGAAGGGTGTCCAAGGCCAGGGACATTACCGCCGATTTGCTGGAGCTCTGTCTGGCCTCCGTTACAGCTTCTCCCCACCTGGGAGTCCCGGCAGTGTGCCAATACCTTCCCTAAGGGAAAAGCTGTAATGCAGCCCAGCCGCAACTCCAGGACGTTTGGAGGTGATGTCCCCGGCCTTGGACATCCATGTACCATGTGGGTGTACCGTCCCCTAAGCACAGCGGTAGCTCCAGGGAGCCCCAGCAGGATCACCATTCCTCCCTGGAGGTGTCATCTGTAACGTAGCACAGCCAGAGGTGCAGCCTGGGCTTGCAGATGGACATCCGACATGGGAGACATCTGCTCCCAGGGTAACACCAATGTTCTGCTGGTAAGGGGGGCAATCTGTGGCCTGCCTCTGCAATTGTGTCCCAGCCCACCAAAATATCTGCCCAAACGGCCCATTCCCACCCACACCACCAACAATCCAGCCCCAGTCTCACCTACCTCACTGACAATGGGCCCTAACCATAGAATAATAAAAAACAGTACTCACATAACGTTGGTGGTCTACTGAACCTCACCCCCCCCCCCCCAGTGAAAACACATTTGCCCCTTACTACAGAAAAGAAAGAAATCTGCCCCCAGGGAGGGCTGCATGAGGTGCCCCCCACACTCCATTTTGGGTGGGGGGGGGAAGCCCACCCCAAAACATCAGACTGGCCCCCCAATGGATGGGGCAGTAGGGTTTGGGCACCTTGGGGGCAGATTGGCACTCCAATGTGCCCATCTGCGCCAAGGGAGGTTTGGTAAACAAAGAAAATAGTAGGCTGCACTTTAGGGGGGCTGAGGGACACCCTAAACCGCCTGGGAATTTAGAAATGTAAAGGGGGTGCACCTCTCCATCCCCACCCCAAATGGAGGGGCAGGCCATCTCATGTAGCGATCCAGGGGGGCAAATAAGGGTGGGCCTGTCATGCACTCCTCCCTGGGGTTATGTGTCCCTTCCTAGGAGTAGATATCTGCCACCAGGGAGAGCTGCACGACATGGCCCCTACTCCATTTTGGGTGGGGGGCAGAGGGCCACCACCCCTTCCCATTACAAAATTCCCTGGCTCTTTGGAGTACCCCACAGCCCCCCTAAAATGCTGTCTTCCATTTTCACTTTTTTGCTTTGTTTACCCAACTCCCCTTGGCACAGATGGGCACAATAGTGTACCATTCTGCCCACAGGGGCCCTAAACCTACTGTCCCACCCATTGAGGGGCCTGTCCAACATTTTGTGGTGGCACTCTCCCCTCTCACCACAACTGGATGGGGGGGCACCTCATGCAGGCCTTCCTGGTCCTCATACGAATGGCTGCGTGAGGTACACCCCCCTCCATTTGGGATGGGGAGAGGGCCACCAAAAAATGTGGTACAGGCCCCCAATGGGCGGGGCAGTAAGGTTTGCACACCCTGTTTTTTAGAAATTGAAAATGGAACATTTATTGGTATTTATGAAATAATTAAATGTATTGAGAGGCTATTCCCGGTTCCATAGGTCCAATTGTTTTGTTGATTACGCCCAACCAAGGGCAGGGTCCATTCAACGAGGTCACCTTAGCTTCCCTCAGGGGTAATGGAGAAGATCTGGTCCTGGTTGGGGGGAACTTTAACGTCTGGGCTGATCCCCAAATGGACAGACAGCAGACAAGGGTAAGGAGTAAGAGTGCCCCGAGGGAGGAGGCCAGTAGATTTGCGGCCACGCTGGAGGAGGAGGGGTTGATAGATATCTGGAGGTCCTGCAACCCGGGGAAAAGGGGATACACATTTAAATCAGAGGTGCATGACACCTTCACAAGGATTATTCGCTTATCGACAAGGATAACAGATCCAGGGTACATGACAGCACAATACGCCCAGTAGCATGGTCGGACCATGACATGGCCATCACAGCCCTAGAACTAGAGGGGATTGGTCACAGAGAAACCAGGTGGAGATGTAACGACACACTGTGGCGGGACAAAATGTATGCGCAGGAGCTGCGCTCAGCAATAGATGAGTACTTTCAAATCAATGACAACGGGGCGGTGGACTTGAACACGGTATGGGAGGCGGGTAAAGCGGTGTGGAGAGGCTACCTCATGAAAGAAGGGGTGAGGTGCAAGAGAAAATGTAAAATTCTTGAAGATAAATTAAGGGGTGAAATCATAGAATTAGAAGGGATGATATACGCCCAAGGGGTTTATCGTGATGAACACATCACAACCCTCAAAAGGAAACGGGAAGATCTGAAGGCCCTGGGGATGGGAGATGTCATAAGAAAGCTAAAGTTCTTGAAGCAGACCTTCTATGAAAAGGGGGATAAGGTGGACAGAATGTTGGCTGCCAGACTTAGGGCCCAAAGAGCAGACAGATGGGTTGAAGTGATCAAAACGGAGGAGGGGAAGCGGGTGCGATCTCCAGTAGAAATAGCTGAACAATTTGCTAAGTTCTACGCCAACCTCTACACCACCGAGGCAGTTAGGGCGGTTAGAGAGATGGATGAAGACATAGAGGCGGCAGGCTTGACTCATCTCAAAGACACTGAGCGCGTCCTCTTGGAAGCAGATATCACGCCGAATGAGGTTGAGGCGGCTATTAAGAGGCTGCCGCCAGGGGGAGCTCCAGGGGAGGACGAGTTCACCATGGGTTTCTACAAACATTTTGCAGACAGCCTCTCCCTCCATATGTCTACTCTATTCAGCCACAGAAGGGTGTCAGGCCGGGCCACCCCTTCATTCAGAACAGTTCATATAGTGGTGATCCCCAAGGCAGGAAGGGACTCTGCAAGCTGTAAATCATACTGACCGATATCGCTCCTTAATGCAGATGTGAAAGTATACACCAGAGTTCTTGCCACCTGCTTGGAGGACATTATGCCCCACCTGGTGTAACCGGACCAGGTGGGCTTCATAAAGGACAGGCAGGGAGCAGATGCTATGAGGAAGACTCTGGACATAATGGAGCACACTGGAGGAATCGAAGGAAACCATGCCCTCCTCAGCATGGACTCAGAAAAAGCATTTGACAGAGTGGAATAGGAGTTCCTGTGGGCCGTTCTGAGGAAAATGGGATTCGGGGAAACTCTCATATGAGGGATACAGGCCCTGTATAGAAACCCAAGGGGAAGGGTAGTTATGAACAACAAAACCTCCACGGAGATCATCCTAACTAGGGCTACTAGGCATGGGTGTCCCCTCTGACCGCTTCTATATGTCCTGTCCGTGAAGCCGCTAGCCAACAATATCACAGAAGAAAGTGCAAATAGAGGAATAACCGTAGGAGAGGTGGAGTACAAACTTGTGATGTTTGCGAACGATATTCTCCTATATCCATCAAACCCACAATCTGACATACCAAAAGTCTTGCCAACGATCCAAGAAGTTGGCCATTGGGCTGGGCTAAAATTCAACGTGGATAAATTAACGCTCTCCCTCTATAAGGCCCCCGGACCGCCAGGACCGGAATGACATGACCGTGAATGGAATACCAACTGCACATCGGTCTCTCAGATATCTGGGAGTGAACATCTCGAGGTCGACAGAGAGGCTGTACGAAACTAACCTGCCCCCTTTGCTAACAGAAATTGCTAAAGACCTAGAAAGATGGGCCAAACTAACAATCTCAAGGTTGGGGCGATTAAACGCCATAAAGATGGCAGTGCTTCCTAAGTTGCTATATCAATGTCAAATGCTTCAAGTCATTGTCCCCGGATCTCATTTCACAGAAATAAAGGGAAAGATCCTCAAGTTCCTGCTGCAGGGTAAAAAGCAGAGGATATCATACACCACACTGACCCAGCCAAAGGAGGAGGGGGGAACGGGTCTCCCAGACATGTACGCCTACTACCGAGCATCCCAGTTCAGGGCCATAGTTCCACATTTGCGAGGAGACAAGCAAAAACAATGGATGGCCATCAAAAATTATAGAATGAGGCCGGTCTCTCTACGAGAATGGCTATGGCCCCCAAGGAACTCCTTCCCAAACAGTGTCATCAAGCACTTTGCAATGGGGTCTCTATTGCGGCTGTGGTGGACCAAGGGTGAAATGAAGGGACTCACAACCTGGGCATCCCCCATGAGCTGCATCTGGGCCCCCGGATCCGAAACGGTATCACCGACCCACAATGGTTCCAGGGATGGTATGAAGCAGGGCTCGAAAGAGTTGGTCAGTTAATAAAACCGCCGGGCTGCATATCTATCCAGGACTTGAAGGCAGGCCTCCAAATAGGGCACTTAGAGGTGTTTAAATTCCTGCAACTAAAGGGAAACCTTTAGCTTCCTAAGTTGCTATATCAATATCAAATGCTTCCAGTCGTTGTCCCCGGATCTCATTTCACAGAAATAAAGGGAAAGATCCTCAAGTTCCTGCTGCAGGGTAAAAAGCAGAGGATATCATACACTACACTGACCCAGCCAAAGGAGGAGGGGGGAACGGGTCTCCCAGACATGTACGCCTACTACCGAGCATCCTAGTTCAGGGCCATAGTTCCACATTTGCGAGGAGACAAGCAAAAACAATGGATGGCCATCGAAAAGTATAGAATGAGGCCGGACTCTCTAGGAGAATGGCTGTGAGCCCCAAAGAACTCCTTCCCAAACAGTGTCATCAAGCACTTTGCAATGGGGTCTCTATTGCGGCTGTGGTGGAACAAGGGTGAAATGAAGGGACTCACAACCTGGCCATCCCCCATGAGCTGCATCTGGGCCCCCTGATCCGAAATGGTATCACCGACCCACAATGGTTTCAGGGATGGTATGAAGCAGGGCTCGAAAGAGTGGGTCAGTTAATAAAACCGCTTGGCTGCATATCTATCCAGGACTTGGAGGCAGGCCTCCAAATAGGGCCCTTAGAGGTGTTTAAATTCCTGCAACTAAAGGGAAACCTAACAGCGGTGAAATGGAAGGATAAGCTCATGCAAGATCTCAACCCCTTGGAAAAAATCCTGAGCGAATCAGCACACGCTAAGGGTCTCATCTCACGACTGTCTGCGGCATTCCTCAATGCGAGAGTGGCCAATGCAGAAGGGCTTCGAAAAAGGTGGGGAAAAGACATGGGCCCAATGATGACGGACGCCCTATGGTCCATAATCTGCAAATCAGCACACAACATGTCTATATCCGCCCAGTACAAACTTCATGGAATAAAACTGCTACATAGGTGGCAGTTTGACCCCCTAAGACTCTCTAAAATGTTTGTTAAGACGAGTCCCATCTGCTGGAGAGGCTGTGTAGATCAGGCCGACATTTGGCACATGTGGTGGGCCTGCCCTAAGTCACAAGCATATTGAAAGGAGGTCCCGGCCTGGATCAGAAAGATTTAGGGGTTCCCCTGGGACTTGGACCCTAGGCTGGTCCTTTTTAGCCTGGGGCAACAGGACTACCACTGGAAGAGGGTTCCCCACATGACTCATTTCTTGCTGCTCGCGGCGAGGGCCTGCATCACTATAGGTTGGAAATTACACACCCTGGACTCCTACATGATCTCACGCCAAGCAGAGAACTGGATTGGGCTCCTTTCCTGTACTACACGAGTTGGTAGAGTGACTGGGCAGCCAGGCTTATCTCAAGAGGGGTCAATGTGAGCTGTAGGGTTATAACATACAGATTCACAGTGATAAGTATCCAAATAAACATTTACACTCAAGGTTTCTTGATTAAACAATTATTTATTAATTTAACAGTTAGTTGATAAAGCCTTCTTTAGAAGGGAGCAAATATGTGTAACTCCACAATATACTTCAAAATACACACTCTCAGTTTCTTTAAATCAGTAGATACCCATTTGGAAGACACACAGATACTTCCTAAACCCTGATGTAACTTAAATATCTAGGATACTGGTACCTTTATATATCTTTGGCACATTTAGAGCAATACTGAGGTTAGTGTCAAAATGAAACGATGAGTGAATAAAACAATGGTTAACAAATATTCTTAAGCAGGTAAGTACTTCTGAACCCCCAATGCAAAGTAAATTACCCCTTTTCCCAGCTACACAAGTTATAGAATGTGTGACTTTTGTTGAGGGATAGTTAAAGCACAAAGTCCGAGGTTAAAAGTGTATTTCGGGGATCCAGGACAGCCAATGTCTATTGAGCAAAGTCTAGGAGAACTGAAGCACTTCTGTAAGGTAAGTAGAAATTCTTGCACAATGTTTTAGAAAATGAAATCACTGTAGGGCCACAAGCTGGGAGGCTTGTGAGGGACAAAGCTGCAAGCAAATCTGCAAAAGCAATCAAGACAAGTCTCAACTGAAAGCTAGCAAGTCTACACGACAAGAGGTAAACAACCCCTTAGTTTGCAGTACCTTAGGTCTGAAGAAATTCTTTCCAGCTGGCTTCTTTTCCAGTTGTAGTATGGCCGATCATGTTGTTCCTGGGCCCAGTCATGAGGACAAGAGAGAGGATGTCTGTGGACTCCTGCACTACAGTTTGAAGGTCGGCGGCAGCAATGGGAAAACTTCAGATCAGCAACACTTTGCGGTTTCAGCTTCTCGCGAATTGCACCACTGCGGTTCTCGGATACCTTATGGACTTTCCTTGCATCTTGGGTCCAGCACTCTGTTGAGGTGGTTCAGGCTTCATCAGTCCTGCTTCACAGGAGTCCGGAGGATCTTCCTGCAGCTCGGGTCTGACTTAAAGATGACACACTCAGTTCTGGCCTTCCTCTCCCTGGCAATCGATTCCTGCAGCAGCAATAGAAGTACAGCCAGCTCTGAGAGGATGTCCAGATGAGTTTGTCTTGGGGTCGATTGGTCCCACCAACCCAAGGGGAGTAGTCGTCCTTTGCATGGCTTCTCTAGTCGAGGCGAATTCGGAGCTTCAGCACTGCAGCAGGGCTTCACCGGGCAAACCAACGGTACAGGAGTTGCAGCAGGCGTCTCTTCCAAGTTCTTTTTCAGATTCCTTCGTCCAGTGGTCGACTCTGCCTTCCAAGCAAAAGACCTTGCCTTTTATGCATGTTTCTCCCATTCATTCGCAGCCTAGCTGTCAATCACCTTTGGGTGCATTCCTGTAACCAAGGGGTTTAAGCACAGGGAGTTTCGGGCACCTCCCTCACTTCCTGCCCTACCAGATACCCTGGAGCCAGAGGCGGGCTTCAGCAGTGAACCCAACCAAAGAAAAAGCAAACAAACGGACCAAACCTGGTTTGGCACGCAGAGTAAATCTCATGAAGGACCTTTCCAACAAGAAATGGCAAAAAAGTAGACCGGGCCATTTTGACAAAATGGGCACCCAAGGGTGCTTTTCCTCCAGCTGCAATTGCAGCCTGCGGTAGAAACACACAATGGTAGGAAAACGTAAACCATTGCCACAAGCCATTAATTGTAGAAAGGGTAACGTAAACATTTTACATGAGAAACTAGTCAAAGGGGATACTAAGTAACCCCCCCAGCGCCCTATTGTAAGATAGTGTGTGCTGGGTCTAGAAAGTAAAAAATATAAGTAAAGTCAATTTCAATTCACTGCTCTTGGAAACAGAAGTTTGACCCAGAGAGGGTATTCAAACCTTGGAGAGATCTGGAAGACTTCCCCTGTGTCACTGCACTGAAGGTGCTGTGTGACACAATGTAAAAAGATGATGCGTATGGAGTTTGTCAAACTCCAAAGTCAAAAGAAATACAGTGTTCAAATTAATGAAAAATACATGAGAGTGGGTAAAAGGTCTCACTCTCTGAAGGGTAAAAATTAAAAGTCCTAAAGTCCAGCAAAAAGAGCTGTGGGTTTCTAAGGTAGAAAGGAATTAGCACATTTCTGAGAATTCTCCCTAACACCTATGTACATGTAAATGCAATAGTCAACGGTGGACAGGACAAGATCCCTTGTCAACTCTATATTCTGAATTATCTCCAAGTAGGCGTTCATTTTCCATAGCACGTGAAGCTTGCAATGTGCTTTGCAGAAAATGTCCTCAGTTTGTGGGTTGCTAGACAACACTGTGTCATAGGTGAAGCCTACGGTTTTTAGTGGCTTGGAAGGTGTGAAGGGGCAGGGAGTCTGGTCATTGTAAGAGACGTGTGTATGTGATTGGGACAACATAGGAGGATTTTGCTATTAGATGAAATGAGGCAAAGTAATTTTAGGAATAGCCACTCGTGGATAACCCAAAATCATCTTTTAAGATGGGTGACACTTCTGAAGATAAAGGTTATTTGATAATTGTCAGCATGTAGTTGAAACTGGAGAGAATATTTCAATGTGGTTGGCAGAGAACTAATATAATATACTATAATATATTTATTAAACAGCCGGGGGGAGAGTTTAGATCCATGGGACATCCCTAGGTTAAGTCTGAGTGGGGTAGAGTTGAATTCCCCTAGTTTAAAGCAGCAAGAAGTGTGGAGATTCATTTTAGGGCTAGGTTTTCGATGCCCATCGTCAAGTTCCACCAGTTAGTAAGGGGGTCAAACACTGCTGAGAGGTTTATCAGAATAAGTACTGACATGGGGCTGTGCCTGTGGTCCTGAAAAGTCTGAAAGGTCTAAACCCAGACAGGTTGTCATGTGGTGAACCAGCTCTCTATCTAAATGCAGACATCTGCACTGTGGCACTTCCTATAATATTTTTGCCCAGAACAGAATATTTGATATCAAACAGAAGTTGTAATGTCATTACTGTCTGGGACTTTGTAAAAAAAAAATAAGTCATCTATAGGGTCTATATATTGTTTCATTTCAGGGCAATTCAATCTTCCTTTCTAATATATATGCAATTGACGTTTTACGAGCTTTGACGTACTAGCCCCTAAAGTTTGGAACGCACTCCCGCCCAACCTACGCCATGAAAAATCTCTCACAGTCTTCAGAAAGATGCTAAAAACTAATCTATTCAACTAACTTTCCCTACAATGCCTAACCTGCCTACGTAAAGACTTTTTATTTTTTCCCAAATCTCTACAACTGCTATGTAATGTACCTGTACTAAGTGAATAAGCTGTAACAGCGCCACGATGCCTAAGGGCCGTTGGGCGCTTTATAAATTCAAATAAATAAAATAAATATTAAATAATTACTTGCTTGGTTGTATTACAATTTTTAGGTGATAAACATATTTACACTGTCTTTACTTTGGTTGATTGATGTGTCCTGACAAATGTGACGCATAATAGTACAGCTGCACCAACATTCCTCATGGAGCACTGAGCCTTTGAGAACAGTGTCAGCACAATGGTGCCCGTAAATTGGGGAGTGGTCAAAAGAAGTACGTTCCCATGGGCGATCACTCATAGAATGACCACAGAAATGGAACAAGGACTGTTCAAAAGCCATCCAAACATCACAAATCTTAGATACTCCTTCAATGGATGCACATATCAATACACAGACCCCAAACTCACAGTACTGCTCTACTGTTAAACGATGGCAGCGCAAATGCTGGCTATCCAAACTCTGTACAGCGCTCCACTGCTCTTGAGCTAGGTCTGCGTTTAAACAATAAAATAAAATGTAAAAAGCTCTGAATTACCCACCGCCGACACTGATGGGGCCACTTTAAGACTGTGACCAAAAGGATTGCATTTTATAAATGTAAACAATTGAATTAATCTTGCTAGCCTCAAACAAAAAAAAGGACTACAAAAACATAGGCTTATGCAGGTAGAAAAACAGCATTTAATGAATGTGCAGACAGCCAAACCAAATCCCTCTGCCTTCATTCGGAATGTTAATGGAGAAAACATACTCCTTGGAAGCTAAAAGCACTTATGTTGGCAAATTTAGAATTCACAAAGAAGCAATTAAACAAGGAGAAACGCAATGCAATTCATAACAATTCATTCAGCCTTTTATAGTCAAAAGAGATACTGAAAATTGTAAATTAATAGTTAATCCACCAACTGATTTCTCAGAGATCTTAGTTTCATTGCAATGATGTGAAGAACTTTGCAGTCTTTTCAATGATACAATTACCATCATTTATGAGGAAATTGAGATACAGGGCCTCATTCCAAGTATGCTGGTAGCCATGGAGAAATTAGCTCCATGGCTGCCTTCCATAACGGTACCGCCTCCGGCTTGGTGCAATTGGGACTTACCTGTCCATTCCGAGCTTGGAGGGACCGGTAAGTCCCCATTGACAAAACCATTCCCCAGTCCCATTTCAGCCCCCATAGGGCTCATTGCGGTACCGTTATTGGCTCCAAAGTCCCTTAACGGGTCCAATCCACAACATCTGGTCAGATCAGGCGTTAAAGGAGGGACCCGCTAAGGGACCTCGGAATTGGGCGCAAAGGGTTTACCGGCACCAGTGTACTTACCGGTGCCGGTAATCCGTTTGCGCCCAACTCGGAATGAGGCCCACTATCTCTGAATTTGTAACCTGTGTTCTGAAACTTGCCCATCCTCTTGAACTAGAGGATCTTAGAGAGATGGCCCCACTGGATAAATCAGGTTCTCCACTTGCTGCCCACCTACAGTTCTGAAGGGAGTATGCTTGATAGTCCCCACCTCTATTTGTGGCATGTTGAATATGTTCATCACTACAGACAGAGAAGGCAATAAATAGATCACAATAAAATGCAATTTAGATCCCTTGCCACCCAATAACTATGGGGCTATTTCTTTGTTACCATTTCCTGTTAGAATTTTAGAAATGTTCCGCCTAGCAGGACTGGCTTGCACCCTATCACAAAACATTCTATGCCCTCCCTGCTTCATCTGTCTCTCCTTTTGCCTGACCACTTATCCTCTGTTTCCTATCAATTAATTTTTATTAGTAACCAGCGAGGGTGGTGTGGCGGCCTCCCAGCCAATGGGGAGGTTCAGAACACAGGAGTTACCAGACGGTAATCCTGCCGCCCTGGCCTCCTCAGGGCTGGCAGCTGACATCTCCCCTCACCGGGGAATCAGGTAAGTCTTTCATGCCCCACAGAATTCCATCCCTGCCCTCCAACCCTCACTTATCTTCTTTTCTGTCCATTTCTGGGGCAGACGTGCTGGGAACACTTCTGTCCCCAGCGCGTCCGCTACCGATATGCGACATGGCGTCATGGAAAGGAAGAAAGGATTATGTGTAGTCCCTTCTCTCCTTTCCCTGGCAGCCATTTTTTTTTTTACTTATACCTATTTTTTGAATGGTTGCCAGGGAAAGGGGGAGAAGGGTATTCCCTTCTCCCTTTCCATGGTGGCCATTTTATTTGTTTACTTTTTTCAATTATTTTCAACGGCCGCCATGGAAAGGGAAAACCGACTTCGTTTTCCCTTCCTCTGAAGCCATTTATTTTTTATGTTCCGGAAAGCTGGAGCATTTCGGAACAGAATAAAAAATGTTTTTAGTACCCCGGTTTTACGGGCCGGGGCACTAATAGCAATAAGCCCCTCGCTGGGGGGGCATTACCAATTCAGGTAATGTCCCCGAGCCTTTGTTAAGGCCCATGCTTCGCTCGTGCCTGTAACTATGGGCCCTGGAGCATTACCTGGAGTATTAATGCCCCCCCCCCCTGCTCGGGGCTTATTGCTTAAATCTGCTCCTTTTCCTCAGCAGACAATGGCCTGGATGGATAAACCGGATGTGGGAGCAATACACCAACTCTCAGACAGTGGTGATTTTGCAACGTGTGAAAAGGCTATCAATGTACCATAATATTCAGTATTATAAAACACTTTGCTAAGACTTTTGGCTTCATGAGTTGCATTTGATTTGTACAAATAATTGATTATCAATTGAAAGTCTTGTGGGATTTTGGACATACAGACATCATGTAATTTTGCTATTTTCTTCCTTTCCTTAGATGTAACAGACAGAAGAGGTTTAACAACAGCTGATATAGAACGTGAGTCATCTTCAGAAAGAATCATATCTTCTCACATGTGTTAAACATTTTAAGTGAACCTGGGTACAAAAAGCTTGCCACGGTCTCCTTGTCCTGATAATATTTAGGTGAGGATGAAATACTAGAACTGATCCAGGTCTACTTTGTTTACAAATGGGATATCGGAAAAAAGAAAATGAAGGAATGCACATGTTGTGACAATTGTGGATAACTGGTGAAGACAGATTTTAGCAGCAAATGGTATGCAAGCCTCCTTTCTGGGCACTATCTAGTGAGTGTGAGAAACTCTCTGAAAAAGATTTCACAACATCCTCACAAAATATCTCTGTTTGATGCAATGTGATATGTTTTAAAAGCAAAAAGGTCCTTCTATGTTAACAATGTATCTATATCAGTGCATTTTTGTATCATGCTAAGAAAATTGGTATCATTTGACAGTACCAGAGATTCCAGGAAAACTTAGCACGATTTATTGTATACTAGAGAATCCTAGAGAAGCCAGATCATTTTCCGAATTACTTAGAAAGTTGGGGTTACACATGGCATAATTGGCGTACAAACTCTTCTTGAGGCAAAACATTATGCTCTTGTAACATACGCTGTATTTTAACATGTCAAATATTGGGCAGTTGTACAAAGTGATAATACTTTTTGATTCATGTAATTTGTTGCAAACTGAGAACTACAATCATGGAAGAAATTATTGTATCCTCACTTGGGATCATGTGAGTAAACGTATGGACTGCAAGATTAATTAATCAAGCACACCTAGAGCCTCTCCTGCATCCAAATATATAATAGTGTATTCATTGTCCTGGTCGTCAATTGTGCCCTGAAACTCATTCCAATTAACCCCCTACACATTACAATTGTTAAAAAACCACCTCATTTTTAAATCATAAATTCTATGGTTCGCCTAACAGAAATGACATACACCGTATCACAAAAGATTCTAAGCCCCCTGCCTGCTTAATCTGTTTTTCCTTTTGTCTGTGCACTTATCCCCTGTTTCCCATCACATTATCGTTCATCTGCTCCTTTTCCTCAGCAAACTGAAGTGTGGATGGATGAACCTGGCAAGGACACAATACACCAACTCTCAGACACGCCTCTGTGCTCTGAGACAACTATGGTGAAGATTTTTCAGAGTGTGAAAAAGCTATTAACGTACCATAATATTGAGCATTATAAAACAATTAGATAGCTAAGCCTTATATTCTGAAGAAGGTATCATGATCATGGGAAAAAGACCTGCTCCAATTTATTGCCTGAGGTTAAGCAGAGGGCTTAAGTTGGGGAAGGGTTTCTTCAACGTCATCATGACCCTCCCAAGCTCTGCAAGTGTTTTAGGACCCACTTTTGAACCTTCATTTTGACCCTACATACAGGAGAAAAGCGAGAGTCCAAACCAACCCTCTTCACCATTGCGTATCAAGCAAAAGACTCAGTGGCTGCAGCAAAACAAATAAGCCCAATCCAAGAGGACCGCTACATGAATGACACGCACTGGCCACAACTCCTAAGATCAAAAGGTGGATGTGTGTGAGGCGGTGACAGAGTGTTCATGCATGTCTGGTAATAAGAAGTATCCTAAGTTCAGGGACCACATTCTGAACATTCTGATTGGCACAGCTATTGTATGAGGACGGTAATGAATCACACCACCAGACTCTATTGTGTGACTGATGACCAAGCCCAATTTAGAGCTCCTGGACTTGTGTGGGGAGAAAAAAAGGAAGCATCACCTGGGGCTTCCCATGACACATCTTATCCATATCTCATTGTCCGGTGCCCATTATGTATACATGACGGGGGAAAGCTTGGCATGCAGGCTATAGTTAAATGGGTCCTCACGGGTCCCTCTTTTGTAAATAGGAATTACAAAAGAGAGCTTCCATGAATCCAGGGTTCTGCCAGCAAGTATGATATTATTAAAAAGGGCATACATAGCATGGAATTGGATAGGCCATTTGGCCCCACGGCCTGTGAATTAATAATTCTCTTAATGATGTGGAAGATATCGTGAGAGTCATAGTTCAGGGCCCAGTCATTAGATGTCACTGGCACAGGTTCAGTATTTTTAGAAGTCCCACCAGAAAAGTGCTTAAAAAATGCCATCATACTTATTTGTGATTATAACTGAGTATCGAAGATATTATTGATGGCCAATGCAGAAATTATGCTCCTATTTGAACCAAACTATTTCCAACATGTATTCTGAATCTTTCTGCAACATATAATGTCTATGCTGTATAAGCCAGTTTGTATACTTCTGTTTTTGTGTTACCCCACTTATTTTCTCTCTCTTGGATAACACATTCTCTTTAAGAAATACATTCATAGATTGTGATGTAAAAGCTCTATTTCTCTCATTCACATTAAAACTTTCAATGGATTTGTTCACATTTGTACTATATGTATTTATATTATTAAGTCCATTTAATACAATTACCAGCAGTATTGGTAACCATTTCATTTGTTCCCAATGAATCAACAATGTTTGTTTCCAGCCGAAAATCAGCAGACAACATATTGTGGTCACTTAGGTTAGTGTGTGTAATACAAAAGCAACAACACCTTTTAAACAAATCTGGACTCACATGCATATAGTGAAAGCATGATGAGAGATCACCTCGCCGTCACGTGGCTGCCCCATCACCTACAACATTATTATTCAATTTGATAAGTCCCACTTATAAAGAAAAGTAGACATACCAAACCATTATAATTTCCTTCAGCGAGAGCTTCCATGTTACCACTCCTCTCATCCAGGCCTACCTTCTCAACAAACAGCGTTAAAGTCACCCGCTTATAAAACCAAACCTTGGTTAGACCCAAGAACCATTCCTGTAATATTATGTTAATATTTGCTAGTAAAGAGTTGATGTTATATTTCCTCGGGTTCTAATACACATTCAACATAAGGATCCAGAGAGTATCAGGGCCTATCAACAGTTTAAATTCAATGGCCAATAGTTCTTGATAGGAGTCCCATATTCTACCAAACCTAACTAATATAGAATTTCTCATTGCAATCAGGAGGCCTTGGAATGGACAACCCAGAGATCCCTTAACAGCTTTTCTATTGAAAACCTGGTACCCATCAATATAAATTTGAATTCAGAGCCAGGTTTCTTGAAGGAGTATAATATGGTGTTTCCATAATAGTTTTCAAAGATCTAAATTTGGGCAGAGGTGTCTATGCCCTCTAGAATTCCATGAGAACACGTACAGAGAATTCTGCGTGTTAAAGACTGGTCATGTCTACATGTTTCCGCTTAATGGAATCAATTAGGGCTGTGGAAAGCTAGAACCATTCTCCAGACTTCCCCAAGTCTTCCTTAGAAATATTAAAAATACCAGCATTGCTATTTTTTCCCAAAGCAGTGGAATCCTCCAGTCCTAAGAGGCCCGCAATCTTATTCTCCAGTTTGTGGCATAGACATTCGCTGAGTGTTCCCAAGTTACGGTGTAATGTCATATGCCATGGACCTGAAACTTTCAGTTTCAGAGAGTCACATGTCTCTTAAGACTCTTGAAGGTATTTCAAGTGACACGAAGTCCAGACGATCATCTTCCAGAAACTCAACCAAGGCTATATCCTGTGAGGTAATTAATCTCAATTTGGGAATATCATGCAATAAAGCAAGGAGGTTAGATCGATTAAGTACTGCTCTATTACTATCCTGCAGTATGTATTTAATGGTGAGATTTGGTGCAGACGGCTTGGTTGTTTTACTAGACTGATTGGAGCAAACACATTTTCATGTTGCCCCTATTTCAGCCCCCATTGTTGGAGTTTGGCCAGTGGGAAAATGGCTTATTTAAAGGATAGTTCCAGGACTTTTTTTTTATTGTCCCTACGGTTCGGCCATGTGTTTTTAAGCATAAATCGGTAGATCGTAGAAAACTTTCCTATGGACCTTACCCGACTTTTCGTCCATTAACGCACTCGAAATCAGCCGCCATTTTCTGATAATCCTATCATTTCCCCCCATCGCCCTGGCTCACCTGCTTTTGCGGCACTAAATCAAATCCCCCGCCCCTGAAACAGACTTTATCAAAACATTCATATTCCCCGCCTCTATCCGTGACGTGACTGTGCTGCGTAGGCAAACGCGCCCAGGCGTCTTCTACGCGACTACACACAGAACCCGGAAACCAACACAGATCAGCTCACAACACAGCGCGCCACAATTGGGAATATGAAACTGTACTTTTAAATCAAACCGCAAGATTGTAAATTTGGTAAAGTACATTTATTTGACATCAAATGTTTAGAGAATATTCAGCGATTTGAATTTTTATTTGCTCACGTTCCAAAAAGTTCGTTTTGAGGCACGCGATGTTCCTTTGCTGTACACAGGGTCTTAGATCATCTCACAATACAGCGCCACAATTCGGAATATGAAACTGTGGTTTAAAAGCAAACGGCAAGATTGTCCATTTGGCAAAGTACATTTATTGGACATCAAATGTTTAGAGAATATTCTGCGATTTGCATTTTTCTTTGCTCTCGATCCAAAATAGTTCGTCTTGAGGCAAGCGATGTTCGTGTGCAGTACACAGGGTGTTGGTTTACGATAAAATAAGCTCTTCGGTCGCACTGATAATCGCATGGCTGTTCCAACAACGAGGCACTAGGCCACCACAACGGTCTGTATGTTGCATCTAGCCGTTAGTACCGCGTAAGGGCATACTTGTACTTGGCGATCGTCCCATAAAATGGTCAGGGTGGTAACGTTGTTCACGCGGAGAAGCAACTGGCGGTTATAAAAGCCATCCGCCGGTGTCTGGTACTCGTGACACATACAATAATGAAGGATGTACCTGTTTTAAAAACATAAAAAATGAAATTAGTCTCACCATCAGATCTTTATTAAAATTATTCATTTTATATATTAGGTCGGGAAATTATTTCATAGCTAGGACAGTGCAACTGGGTATTATACGTCAAGGGGGGGGGCTGTAGGATACTGAGACAGTCCCCCAGTGCAGGGGTTGACAGGGAGGCAGTGCAGGTGGAGAGTGGAAGGGCCCAGGACCGAGGTCGCAGACAGTGGACCAGTTGTAGCAGGGGAGAGGGAGAGAGAAAGCAGAAGCAAAGAGGAAGGTTTTGAGGTGCTTCCGTAAAAGGAGATGGTTCTCCTCAAGATAGTGCGCGGTACAAAACAATATGCCACATAGAACGAACAAGTACAACTTAACCCGTCTTTAAAGCTACTGTATAGTAATTAAATTGCGGTATAAACTCATCTAAAGAGTTACTTACATTATATTTGCATTTTCCATTGTGTCTGTGCGTAGGGCAGCCCCGAAATACCACTCCTTCTATGCCGACGTTATTTCTTCTAATGAACGAACATTAAATGGCTTTCGTTTCTGAAATTATATTCATTATCGTTTCTTACGTTATTGCCCCACACCCCCAAAAAGAAGTCTTTCCGGATGGTCCCGGCCTGTCAAGGTCAAATAACAATAGAACCTTATACTGAGTCGTGGGCCATTCCGGCACCCGAGAAAGCAGCTGACCTTCACTTTGAACGAGCACACATTCCTAGTTAGCTACATTCAGTGTAAGGCCATCTCACAGGACTCACAGAGCAATCACTTTTATTTACACAATACATAGCTACACATATTCAATGGGCCTGCGACATGAGGAGGCTCGAGAGAACAGACAATCAAATTACAATCATTTAAACCGTGATGTGTATTTCTCAATGAGCTCTTCTTTAGGTGGACATGGAACAGAGGCAATGTTGGGTGGCAATGCAGTTGTCCCCTGCACAGGTTCGTTCACAACTCCATGTATGTGCCTATCTAGGACATCAACAATAAGTCTCTCAATAAAGTCATATTGCATATCCTCAAACACTGGTTTGATAACCCATTGTTTACTTCTTTTTGTGAAGGCCTTATTGTAGCGAAGCGTCCCTAAAGTTCCGGTCGTTTGTTGACGGCCAATATTATGGTTATGTGCCAAGACCGCTAGAAGAGTCCGATTTATCATGCCCTCCATGCCAAAATGCAATCGTTTTGGCCTGTACTTTAGGCACATATTGTGGAACACCTCCAAATCTCCTGTGTGGCAGAATTCCGTGAGTCCCCTCAAATCTCTTGTTATAGTTTTGATATGATATGATATGATATGGTATTTGTAACGCGCCTATACACAAGTGTTTCAAGGCGCGACGAGATAGGGAGGGAGGGAAACAAGGGGAAGACAGACAAACGATCCTACTAGGCCAGGTGTCATTCAGATCGCGCAAGTGCAGAGGTAAGGGGAAAAGGAGGAAGTGCAGGGGGAGGAGGTGGGGGGGAAGTGCAGTACAAGGTAAGTAGCGTCAAAAATAATAAATAATAAATAAAAAGGGCCAGCTGGTGGCAAGTGCGAGGTAAGTGCAGAGCAAGTGCTGGGAAGCGGGCTGTAGGGATACAGTGACAGTCCCACAGTGCAGGGGGAGCCAGGGAGGCAGTGCAAGTGGAGAGTGGCTGGGCCCTGGACCGAGGTTGCTGAGAGTGGCCCAGATGCAGGTTTAATGCTGAATTCAGTGGGGAGTTAAGCAGGATTAGCAGGGGAGAGGGAGAGAGAAGGCAGAAGCGAAGAGGAAGGTTTTGAGGTGCTTCCGGAACCGGAGATGGTTCTCCTCAAGTTTCAGGGAGGCAGGAAGGCTGTTCCAGAGGGAGGCCCCTGCTGCGGAGAGAGATCTACCCCCAGCTCGTTGCTTCGAGAAGCGGCTGACCATGAGGGAGTTGGAGACGGATGAGCGAAGGGCTCGTGAAGGAAGATATTTAGGAAGAGAGAGTTGAAGGTATTTAGGTCCCAGGCCCCAGAAGGCCTTGTGGACAATGCAGAGGGTTTTGAACTTAATCCTCGCAGCCACTGGGAGCCAGTGAAGAGATTTCAGTCCTGGAGAGATACGGTCCCTGGGCTTGAGGCCAAGGACAAGTCTCGCAGTTCTGTTCTGGATAAGTTGCAGAGGGCGGAGAGTGGAGGCAGGCAGATTAAGATAGAGGCTGTTACAGTAGTCCAGCCTTGAGAGAACCAGGGCTCGGGAGACAGTGAGCTTCTGGGGGAAGGAGAGGAAGGGAAGAATACCTCTGAGGAGGTGCAGCTGGTAGTGTGACTTCTTAGAGACGTCAGATATATGAGGAGAGAAGGAGAGTGTGGAGTCGAAGATGACCCCGAGGTTTTTAGCCTTGCAGGTAGGGGCAGGAAGGGGGCCAAGGGAGGCCGGCCAGAGAGCTGCAGGGAAGGAGGGAGTGGGTGTGCCGATGAGTAGAATCTCAGTCTTACTGGCGTTGAGGCAGAGGTCATTGGCGGCACACCATTCCTGGATAGCAGACAGACAGTCGGAGATGAGGGAAGGAGAGGAGGAGGCCGAGGGTAGCCTGAAAATGAGCTGGGTATCAAATACAATCTTTTCAATGGCTTTGTGAGTGGGTGATGAAGGAATCAACCACTTCTTCCGTGCCTCCTCTGTGGACAAATGGCCATGTTCACAATTGTGGAAATGTTGGTTTGTGGTCCAGCGGTGAACGTTGCTACAGTGTAGCATTACTGACCGCCATTTTTCCAGTAGAATTTCCAACGACCCTCCACATGTTTTTGAGCTCCACCAAAGATGGTTGCTGATTGACTTGGACCACTGTGAAATACCTTGCATATCTTTTTTTTTACCTGCAGCCGACATTTTTTTATTGATTGTTTTTGCAAGATGCCAAACGTCAAATTGGTGATTTATATTTTTGTACTCTTCTCTCATTGTCTTGGCAATTGAAATGTGTCTGTCCGTGGCTATCAGGTCGATCACCATTCCCCGCGATTGTAGTTCTTGCAATGATGCTACAAAGCCAACTTTCTCCATGGCCACTGAGGATGTACTTTGTGACACCTGCACGACCACCGAACTCACAATTTTCTTACTTTCCATGTCCTGAAAGTGGTAGGTGCAGTACTTGGCTGAAAATCCTGGGCTGTCGCACTGTCCATCACAGGCTAGCCTGAACCGTTTGCCCGCGAATGTACTATCAATAGACATTTTTTCCATTCTCCAAGCTTCGCTAATGGCTGGAAATAGATAATCGGTTTGGTATTTGTAGAACTGAGTTTTCGCAATGAAATGGATTCCCACAAACTGAAAGAAAGACTCTAACTTTTTAAAACTTGAACCACTAAAAAGTGCAGCCGCTGCACAAAGTAGATTGCCTGCTGGCAGTTGCCCCAGCATGGGTTGTGCAGACCATGAGAAAGGATGATATTTTGTACAGGTGGCATGTATTTTAAGGTTAGTGCCTCGAATTGCACGAGTCACATTAATCAATGGCTCCCCACATACTTCCCCACCAACCGAATGCCCACATTTCATCCGAATAATAATATCAATCAAACAACTATCGAATACAATGAATTTGGCCTCTTTCCTTATACTGTCACTCTGCATCCCAGCTGGTTCGGCCTGTAACGTTGAGGACATGTCACTCACATGAAAGGTAGAATCTCTGATATCGTCTTCCGCTATGT
The DNA here is from genome assembly GCF_040938575.1 of Ambystoma mexicanum. NCBI lineage: Eukaryota > Metazoa > Chordata > Amphibia > Caudata > Ambystomatidae > Ambystoma > Ambystoma mexicanum. Next base: position 1,132,107,211 of record NC_090933.1, on the reverse strand, counting down.
TCAGTGATATTGATGGTGTTTCATTGTCGTCCACTTCATTCTCTTCCATTGCAACATCTGTTCCTTCTCCGGCGATGGGTGAATAAAACAATTTCTTCAACTTTCTCGCGGTCTTAGTTTTTGCGGGTGTGGATTCTGTGAATTGATCTCCGACTGCATCCGAACTACCAGGAGGACATTCACTATCAATGGCTGGATGTGGTATAGCTCCGTTGTCAATCACTTCATATTCTTCCCATTGGCACGATGCATCTCCAGTCTCAAGTCCCTGCCAAAAGGTTTGACAAGCAACATCTCTCGTTCGCTTCACTGTCTGTGTAGATCTAGTTCGTACACCCACTCGCAACTAGAGGACAGATTGGAAAAGGGATGTTCAGTTTAAACACAACTTACAGTATTGAACTATTAACAGTGAAAAACAACATAATATAGTGACCAGGACACTAACCTTCTTTTGCTTTCTTTTCTTTGAAACTTTCTTGCCTCGAACTTCAACATCGGGACGCTGTTGCTCCGACTCTTGTGTGCATGTCTCCACTTCCTCTTGCGCTGCAACGACTATATTTTCATGATAAGCACATCCATCACGCACTGACGCTCCATCGACTCCCTGAAACATAGAACTTTCATTAGTATGTATAATAATATTGAAAACACAAAATGTACTTGGGGACCAATACCCACGTACATCTCAATAGCAAAACACGAATGAACGCTTTGTGTAGAACATTCAAACGACAATTATTCACGCATTGTTGATCTAGTTAGATGGAACTGTCAAGATCCATACCTCGGGCTCCTCATAGACTTCCATTGATGATATTATTGAAGATGATGCTTCAGTAACTCCCTGAAACACAGTAATTGCATTAGTATGGTTTTCTATTTTGTTAAAAAGAACATACACTTTGTGCAGGCGTCAACGGCTCATCTAAATAGACCTGCACAATGATCAGTTGTCTAAAATAAATAATGGATATCTAAATATGATTCGATTTGCTCGATCGTTGGAAGTGTCACCACCCAGATATCTGCATCAACTACTAGGGGTGATGTTCTTGTAGAAGAAGCTCCGTCATCTCCCTGAAACATAGTACTTGCGTTAATAAAGAAGGAAGTATAGCGGATGTAATCACGTCATATGATTTCGCTTGATCGAACTGTCAGTATCCATACCTCGAAATGCATAAGAACATCAAGGGACGATGTAACTGCGGTGCACACTTCTGCAAGCTGTTGCGCCGACCCGTAACTGCATGCTCCCCCTTCTTCTTGGACTAATGCTCCATCGACTCCCTGAAACATAGGACTTTCATTAGTAATGAACACAATATTGAAAAAAGAAGACACATAGGAGGGCGACGACAGAAGGACATATCAATGGCTAAAAACGAAAGAAACATTGTGTGTAACAATCACGCTACAAGAATGCAAGATCTGATGATCTCCATCGATGGAACTGTCCGGAAACGTACCTCGAGCATCTGAGTGACATCAACGGTTGTCGTCAATACGTTGGACTCCTCAGCATCTCCCTGAAAGACAGTACTTGCATTATTTTGGATAACAATAATTATAACTGAAAACAAAGACTAGAGGACGAGTACAAGGGTGTACCATTAGGTAAAATAATCACACGATAAATTAAAACTATTGATTTACATGCCTAAAACAAGTCAGTGGCAGAATAGCTAAGTAAGATTACCTGATAGGCGCTTGAAGTGGCTGATGACTGCAATAACGACACGGATGGAGAATCTTCCGCCTTCATATTGAGTGGATACATAAATGGGGAAATTATTGTTAGCTAATGCTACACACTACCGCAAGGCCGAGAGATAAATACGTAAACTTGACTCACCAGTGGAGGGATGTGGACGAATAGAGTGGGAATAGCGGTTGAGAGCAATTTTCGCCTCGCTCGCGGTGTGTTCTTCTTTATTAGCAATGATGTGGAGTACATGTCTGAGCTAAAGTGCCTGCTGCAGATGCAGTATCGATCACCCCTCTTGTCCGCAAAGACTTCTAGGACTCTACTTTCAAGCTCAGACGGTGGATATCCGCAATATCGGACCCATTCTCTTATCTGATCTATTGTTTTAGGGAAAACATGCATTATAGTACCTTCAGATTTATTATGGGTCTTCGAAGGGCAACCGCCAATGGAACAGGCAGGCATTGTGGAAAGTTCTGAAAAGTAAAGATCAACAATTCTCTATGAATACCAATGTGTTAAAAATTTAAATGACACATAAAAGGTTCAATGCAAGGTTCGTTTTGGTTCTTGGAACTATACACGTTATTCACATGCGGATAAGTATTTGAATAACTTTAAAAAAAATAGAAAGATAATTTGACTAAACTCAGAACATGTGACTAGTTCCTTGCATGTACTGTCTTCAACAAAAAGAAATTGGACGCAAAATGATTATGGTACATGGCCTTACCTTGACGAACAAACAGTTAGATGCAGGCATCAGAGTAGTTTCTTGTCGTAGAACAGGGAGCAGTTCACAGGTTGCAAACTGACGAGTTTCCTCGAAGTGGTCACGGAAGTTCACAGAGACGAAGAGCAGATAACCAGCACCTTCACGGGTTGACTAGCAAAGCGCAAAGAAGTTCTCATTAGAATATGAGGTGGGTTATAAAGAATTCGAAACATGGGTGTGTTTGTGAATGAATGACGTGTATATGTCGTGGCATTATGCGGTTTGCAGGGGGCCGTCCAGCGTGAGGGGGGATGCTTGGCAGGAGACACGGGGTCTGGAGGTAGACATGGGAACAACAACCCATGCTCTATAGACCACTTTGAAGTGTACATGGTCTTTGGCACCTCTTGGCCTTTATCGCTCCCTGACAGCTCCACTTGCCAGCACAAGTACCCCGGTGCGAACTGCCTTTGATAGGGCGGGGGGGGGGGTGGATTGGGGCGGTGGTCGTGCAGACAAGACACAGGAAGACTCGGGAATGGAGACACACTTATGTGGATTGCAGGGGGCCGTCCAGCGTGAGGGGGGATGCTTGGCAGGAGACACGGGGTCTGGAGGTAGACATGGGAACAACAACCCATGCTCTATAGACCACTTTGAAGTGTACATGGTCTTTGGCACCTCTTGGCCTTTATCGCTCCCTGACAGCTCCACTTGCCAGCACAAGTACCCCGGTGCGAACTGCCTTTGATAGGGCGGGGGGGTGGATTGGGGCGGTGGTCGTGCAAACAAGACTCGTTTGCCGCAGGGCCTCACCAAGGAGAGGCCATCTAACTGCATGTAAGAGGCAGGCTGCAGGATCTAGTACATGGAAGGCAGGGGGGTGAGTTTATAAATACCTCACCCTCCCAGGAGAATATATGGGTGCAGTTCACCCTGGAGACCCTGGATGCCTAGGCAGTTAGTCAGCAGCAGGCTGGCCTGTGGTGGCAAGGCGGCACGGGCCAGAGGGGGTCATCTCTGTACCCGGTGCCCAAAAGGATGATTTATTATGATCAACCATATGGATTATTTACCTATAACCATGTTTTGTATCAATAAAATCCAACGGCCTTCCTTTTATTGCCAACGCTTGAACAAAGTGGTGTGGTAAGTATTTTTGGGGGAGGAGGCAAGGCCGGGAGGCTTGATGCCAACCCGCAAAATAACATATGTATGTCTGCTGCATATGGGTTCAACGGTTATGTGGATTGAAGGTGGGCGGCCAGCGTGAGGGAGGATGCTGGCCGGAGACATGTGGTGTGACAAGACAAGGCACAGGAAGACTATTCAATGGAGACACACTAGATTCATTTAAAAAATCAAAACAACCATTGTTAAAATATATGTTGGGTTTTATTTTAGATCTTAATTTCAATGGAACATAAATAATAAACATTACACATTGTAAAGTTCCGGTTGCAGCACATCCAGGGAAAATCTGCGGTATTGTCCACTGTCGCTGGGGAAATGTTGTCTAATGGCAAGTACCGCACAGCCAGGTATTACTCTCCGAACGCGGTGTCCGAGCCTCCCGTGAAGCCACCAAGTGAAGCAACGATAGGCCACCAGCCTGTACCACCTGTGAAAATGAAAGATGCAAACTGTATTAAAATGACAAAACTTTCTTATCACTGTCGATTCAGGTAAAAAATGTCATTCTGCTTTGAAAAAAATTCTATCTAGAAAATGCACAATATGGAAGCAATTTACATGCATTCGAATGATATGTAGATGTAATTTTATATGTGGGAGACGACCATGAAATAGTAGTGGCATCACTGACATCACAACCAGAGTATACTTACTCGTTACTCGGATTACGCGGACGAACAGTGCCGCGAAGTTCGTGCATAAGCACCATCATCATCCTCAACACGGTCCGTGAGAGGCAGGCTTCCCTGAACTCTGGCAGCTCGGTGATGCATTGCGGACTTGGCTCGCCTTCCGAAATGTAGGCCAAGCACCCGGAATTTTCACGGCAGCAGCAGTTCTCCTCCTCAGTTGGCATTAGCTCGCACCGATTGCACGTGCACCAGGTGGAGACGCCGTCCATGCGACATGGTCCAGGCTCTTCATCCGTTGACTGGTCCTCCCAACTGCCGTCCGAATCCCCATCGTTTTTGCGTGCTTGCCTTTCCAGTAGTTCTTCCTCGGTGTACTCGGGCTCGTACATATACGGCATTATTGTAGCCATTGTGTGGTAAAGAAAGTAAAATAATTTACAGAGATGGTACAGGTGTTCACAAGGCCTAGAAGCGGCAAAGGTAGCTGACCAGAGCACAGAAACGAGTCACAGAATACTCAAAGTAACACAGAGAGAGTAATGGAATCGAAAATCTGCTGCTGTGTGTTGTGAAACGGTGTGTTTATACTTATAGAGGAAAGAGGCGTCCTGCCATTTCCATGGCGACACTTCATTAGCTGAGGCGCAGCGATTGTTGACACGAAACGTGCTTTGGCGTTGGGAAATGGGCAGTACGTGTCTGCTGATGTCAGGCTCAGGGGCGGGGGATTTGATTTAGTGCCGCAAAAGCAGGTGAGCCAGGGCGATGGGGGGAAATGATAGGATTATTAGAAAATGGCGGCTGATTTCGAGTGCGTTAATGGACGAAAAGTCGGGTAAGGTCCATAGGAAAGTTTTCTACGATCTACCGATTTATGCTTAAAAACACATGGCCGAACCGTAGGGACAATAAAAAAAAAGTCCCGGAACTATCCTTTAATGAAACTATCCCATCTCTAATATGGTCCTCCAGAATGTGTAGTTACTCTACTTGTGACAACATAGCGAGTTTGTTTCCTTCATCAGAGTGCATGTTTGAAGAGGAATCCGGAATTAAGGCTCCTTTTAGATGGATGTCACTCAGATTGGATAAAGAGATACTCTAATTTAAGGGTAGTCCCATACTTTCCTAACTCTGTGTATAGCAGGTGGTTGGCTGATTCAGCCATTTGAACCACTTGAGACGCCATTCCCACAAAAGGGGAAGAAGGAACCATTGTGTATAGCCGTATGCCCCCCTTCTTTCTTCAATTGTAAGAGATCTTAAACACTTTTTGTATGATTTTTTGTTGGAGGTCTCTTTTTTTATTCTTTTTAGATTATTTTCCCATTTATCACTCCTTTACCATTAGGAATAGGTACCTGCTCAGTGGATGAAGGTGCAGGTATCAGACCACTAAGGCCCTCTATAGTTGCTTCTCACTCTTCAAATATGACCACTGATTTGAAGTTGTTGACATGAGACGGGCCTGGTTGTTCTTGCAGACCCATTAGGAAAGGTGCGGCGAGAAGCACATTTCTGCCAACTGTTTGATTAGAATTGGTCTCACTTGTGGAAATACACAATTCTTGTCCAAAAGAAAGAGAATCAAGGCTAGCCTGTATGGTGGCAAGATTTTTGTTATGCTGTTTCACCTCGATTCCAATATTATTGTAGAGATGTATCATAGATGTAAGAACCAGATTGAAAAAATACTTCCAAATAAGTATGTCTGGATGATGGTAAAGCAATAGAGTAATTATCCAAAAGCAAATTTCCCGTCTATCTTTAAGTATTGTCGGAGTATTTGAGGGTGAGAAATCCAAATGGGCTGTACTTAGGAGCTCCTCCTCCTCTCCATTAGAGGGATTCAGAATCATGGGATCCAGGTCAACGACCCTTGCCAGATCACGAGTTGAATTGGTACTCTGCATGATAACATTTGATATTTTCAGAGTTTCCATTACGGTCTGTAAATGCTGTTTGTTGATCTATGTGCTGCCTTCGACATGGTGGATAGGAGTAGGTTATGGGTCAAGTTGGAGGGCATGGGTATTCCTCTTTGGCTACTGGCTGCAATTCGCCAGTTACATGAACACACTAGCGTACATGTTCAGTTGGATGGGGAATGGGGGTGGCGCAAGCACTAAAGCTGTCCCGACTAAATGTGAGCTAATGCATGGATGTGTGCTTGCACCCATCCTGTTCAACTTATATTTGTCAGATCTCCAAGGTTGTCTGGCTAATATTAATAGATTACCTCCCAGAATTGAAGGTGAGCATGTTAAATGACTGTCCCATGCGGATGACATAGTGATGTTTGATCGAATGTATGTCGGTCTGCGTAGAGCAGCCTATGGGTTAATATATTATATGGAAATTAATTAAACTGAAGGAGGAGTTGCTTAGTAAGGCCAACTCCTGGAATCGGATCACACATTTTTCGTATTTGGAAGGGCTGAATAGCTTCCAGAGTCACTATCCAGTCATATATAGGTTTATGTCTACGCACACATATTTATTGAAATTTTTCTCTCTCTATTCGATGGAATTTGTTACCCACACTCTCTGTTTTGGGCTCTCATCAAGCAATTTCTAGAGAGGATCAATTATGCCATATCTGTTAATACCCATTGATGATTGAAATGGCCAGGCATGTCCTGACTGCTTGCTTGGGAATGCAGGAGTTACATATTACATTTTGAGCACGTTTTGGTCATAGATTTGAGTTTGGCGGAGGAATGTTTTTGGCAATATTGTATTAATTCATGCAATGGAAGTTTAATGATTGCCTTATTTAATGCATAGAAAGGTTGGGTGGAAAAAATTAATGTATTTCTGTAAAATGTTTTTGTATGTTTTATTGACTTTCAGAGTTTGTTAACTGTGATAGGAAGTGTTGAGCCTTTTCTGTCTTTTTTTGTATTTTATTGTTTGTATATAAATGTGAGAAGGTTCTTTGGAACTAGTGAACACATTAAAATAAATAAAAATTACGGTTTTATGGGGTGGAGCACATGTGGAGGAGGTATTAGAGGTGTCAGAATTTTGACTGAAGTTGTCAACAATATTTTTCCGACAGTGTGATACCATTTTAGCTGATGCAGAGGTACCGAAAACAATAGGTTTAATCTGGTTCTTATATATATATGTTGGGTGGGGGGTTAATAAGTTGCCCATCTTCTGAGGAGCTTTTGTTTTGAAGATTAAACATTATGAGCTGCTTTATATTAAGATGCAGTCTCGCCACGTTACAACACTGCCTCCAACTGCTAGCTACTGCACTCCCCTCAGGGAGTACTCTGCATACTGAGCCAGCATTCAGAAGTAAGAGGGTGGAGCAGTAAAAGCACTCCTTCTAGCAACACAGGCTAGTAATGTAGGGCTACTGGCAACTACACTCGTCCTCCAGTGAACTCTGTATCAGAAGACAAACAAAGGTGCTTCCACAAGGAAGGACAATTTTACATTGGATCTAACCACAGATTTAAAATGTGGCGTCAGGGCGTTCATGACTGCTTTGCAGCAGCAGGCCCTTCCTGGCCCAGAGTGCACAGACTGCACTAAAACCACAGCGCTCCACTGACCAGGAGAACATGCTACCCAACCAGCACCAGCAGGGCTGATACAGCGTCCTAAGGTCTTGGAATGGGGCGCTGCTCTCTCCCTGGAACGATCCGAGGGGTTGGTACAGCAGAGCCGTGTCGTTTAGAAATGCTGAGGAACCAAGAAGCCAAATCAGGTCAGTGGGAGCCGCAGAAATCATGCCCGGATTGAGCCCGAACTGAGGAAAGGACCCAAAGATGTGACTAAACATGTGATGTCAAGCTGCACTGATTAGCACACTAACAACCACCAACAATAACCTTTGAATCTCAGAATTCAGTCCTGCAAAAGGTTTAAAATGTTGATGGCCATTGGGTTATGTTGTGTCCCATGTGGAGGGTAGGGGAGGCAAGGCAGTGTCGCTAAGAAAATTTGCTGCATACGACTGCAAGTTTTAGACAAATTATCCATGCTCTGCCAATCCATTGAAAGGGGCAATATTGGGATGCCTCTCATGGGCAAATGTAGTCACAGAATAACATTTCCCAATCATCCCCTGAAGATGGAGTCGCATAAAGCTTTATACAAAAAAATGCAGAACATATCAAAGATGCACAGTTTGTACAGACGAGTGACTCTGATCACCGCTATAAGTGAACAAATAAAATAGGTATGCATTTTGAAGTGTAATTATGATGAATCATGGTAATAGTAACATATATCAATGAGTGGGTGGGACCTACTTGTTTTAGTAGATTAGATAATGTACATATAATGTACATATGAACGCTATGTAACTGTGTAATAATATATCAGTTTGTCAGCACACTCAAACTTAATTTACATTTTTAAACATTCATAAATGCTGAATATCTATATTACTCACTGAAAAAAACCTTAGTTAGATGTAATTAAATTTTGCAGATTTAACACATTAAAACCCTTGAAATTCAGCAAATGTGGGAGGTAATGACTAGCTTAACTCGGCGCGTTCCTGTTGCAAAGACAATAAGCACATACATTTTATAAGAGAAGGGATTCACAATGACATACACAATGGCATTATGGGGGACATAGCATTATGGGGGACATCTATGGGAGCACGCCGAATCAGCTGGTCATGACTTCCCACATCTGCTGAATTTCAAGGGTTTTGTTGCAAAAGCTGCACAACTTAACTACACCTTAACTAAGGTTTCTCAGTGAATTTCAAGGATTTTTTTATGCCATGGTTTTTGTACGGGCCACTAGCCATGGCCTTTGGCCGTGTCCACTGTACATGTTCACCCAATAGGTTTCTTTTGGACCAACTATGCCGTGGCCGCTCTGCATGTCTTACAGTCCACTAGCCATAGCTTTCAGCCCTAGCCAGTATGCTGTGTATACCTTTCTTTCTCGCTCACTAGCTGTGCCCTTTTCCCACGACCGTTGACCCCGGACTTCGGCCGTGGCCCCTTTACATGTTGCCCCAGTAGCTTTCTTACAGTCCCACTAGCCATGGCTTTGGCCAAGGCCACTGCCCATGGCCTTCAGCCATGGCCACTCTACGGATTGCTACAATAGGTTTCCTAAATTGGCCCACTAGCTATGGCCTCATGCCATGACCAGTGGCCATGGTCTTTCACCATGGTCCCTTGACATGTTGCACCAAAAGGTTTCATTGGGATCCACTAGCCATGACCTTCATCCTTATCCACTTTCCATATTGCACCATTCGCTTGTTATGTTATGTTATGTTATGTTATGTTATGTTATGTTAGGAGAATTTATATAGCGCACATTCACCCTAAGGCATCATGGTGCTCGCCAAACAGAACGAGCTAGACAACAAAAATGGCATCTCATAACAATAAGGTTTTTAAGGCCCCATGAAAGGGAAGATGATCAGATGGACATAAGGGGATGGTCTGCAGATATTCTGCGCCACATTTATAGAAAGTTCTGTGTACAATGCAGAGTGGTTTAAAAAGAACACGCTTCTCGACCGGGAGCCAGTGAAGCTGTCGGAGAAGGTGAGACATGTGAGCACCAAACGGAGGGTGAATAACAGACCTGACTGCAGCATTCTGTAGGAGCTAGAGGAGGCTCATGAGATAAGCAGGCTGAGATAAATAGAGCGCATTGCAGTAGTCAATGTTGCTGAGTACAAGAGCGGCCACCACAGGTGCCTGAAATTGCGCAGGGATAAATGGGAGAACTTTCCATGAACTGTTGTGTTTAAAATGGCCATATTTGAAAACTGAGGCTATCTGCTTATCTCAACTGAGGCGATCTGATCGCACATAGACGGAGATGAGGACATTTTTACACCCAGATCCTGAACAGAGGAGGCAGGAGGGGGAAAGGGGCCCAGAGTGGTCAGTCAAAAGTCTGGTGTCCAGAAAGGTAGCGGGCTGGTGGTACCAACAACAAGAACCTCTGTCTTTTCACCATTTAATTTCAACCAATCTGCGGTCATCCAAGAGCCCAAGTCTTCAAGGCAGCCCCTGAGCCGTGCAGCAGCGTCAGACCTAGCAAGATCAAGGTGAACCAAGATCTGCGTATCATCGGCATAGGAGTAATACCGAAAGCCATGGGAATGGATGAGCTGGAGAAGTGGCCTGATGTAAATGTTAAATAATGTAGGAGAAAGAGCAGAGACCTGTGGGACGCCGCAGGATAAAAGAACAGGTATAGAACAGAAAGGGGTAAGAAGGACAGACTGAAAGTGGTCCTCCAGGAAAGAGGAGAACCAAGTCAGAACCTGGCCCGACAGGCCGGCAGACGATAGCCAGGAGATCAGGGTGGGATGGTCAACAGTATCGAAGGCAGCAGATAGATCTAATAAAATCAGTGCCCCGACGCCCCCCTGATCAACCATGCAGACAGGATCATCAATCACGGATGTAAGAACTGACTCGGTACCTCTCCCAGGGCGAAAAAAAGACTAAAAAGGGTCAAAGGAACCAGGTGATTCAAGGAAGCAAGAAAGCAGAGGGGAAACCAGAAACTCAAGCAGCTTCATGAAAAAAGGAAGAAAAAGCGAAATAGGACAAAAATTCTTGAGCACAGAAGGATCAAGAGAGGGTTGCTTAAGCAGGGTAATATAACCAGTGCATCCCTCGAAGAAATAATGAATGGAAACATATAATGCATGGAAAATAATGAGAGAACAAGTAATGTGCAAAATACATGAAACAATTTGAATGTATGAAATTAATACAAGGTTAAAAGAATACGAGCTATTCTCTGAATGAAACAGTTTGAGAAAATATGGAAAATAAAAATAAAAATGTTTTAAAAAATCAAGACATGATAAACCAGCAGTGAGTTATTGTCATCAATGCTTTCCTATACCAAAACCAGTAGCGCATTCCACACAAGTACCAATTCAAAGAAAAACAAATCGAATAACCAGTGCATGTTTCAGAGCACTGGGAATATACCCAGAAGCGAAAGAGATTTTAACAGACGATGTGATCAGTGTAACAATATCCTGCAAGATCTCTTTAAGAAGAGAAAGAGGGATAGGATCAAGTGGTGAAGCGGATTTAAGCCCATGAATTGCAGTAAGCATGTTGTGGTCAGAAAAGATGGGAAAAGTAGACCAATTTGCTTTAAGCGTAGGAGAGAAAGCAAGGGAAGGAGGGGTTACAGACTGCCCCACGGCATTGTCGATATTGTGACAAAAAGTGTCGATCTTATTAAGAAAAAATTGGAACGAGAGTCACAGAGATCCTGAGAGGATACAGCCTGTCAGCTTACCTTGAATGGGGAAGAGAGTGAGTGAACCAGGTCAAACAAAGGTTGATTAATTTCTGCCTCCGCTTTCATACTGAAAAAGGATTGTTTGGCAGAGATAATTGCCTTCCTATAGGTTGCCACTTCCTTTCCGACTGCCAACAAAGAAGTTTATGTGCGTAAAGTTCATCTGAGAAGCAAGGCTCAGAGGGACGGTTTTTCTTTTTACAAAGCCTAAGAGGATCCAGAGAATCAGCTGCAGCACGGAAAGTAGCATCCAGCACTTACAGAGAGAAGGGCGCATTACGAGATCATTGAGAATTAAGAGAAGCTGCAAGGTCAGAGTTAGAGACAAGATGCCACCTGCTCTTAAAAGAATCTTGTCTAACCACAGATGGAATAGCAGTCAATAGTGGAATGGAGTAAGGCACCACAAAGTGGTCGGACCATAGTACTGGGAAAGGAGAGGAAGTGGTAATAAAGGCATCAGGGGCGAAAACAAAATAACAAATATTGCCCAGCTGATGGGTAGGGTCAGCAACCTGCTGGTGAGACCAAGATCAGACATAAGACCAAGAAAAATAGAAACCTGCTGAGCACTGGCCGTGCTAACTGGGAGATTAAAATCTCCCACAATCAGAGGAATGGGATACTTGAATTGAAGTTCAGACACAAAGGCGGGACACTCTGCACAAAAGGTGCTTTCAGCTTTCCAGGCCTGCAGGTCTATAAAGCACAAGAATGGACAGTGTAGAAATAGGAGAAACCGAACTATGGGCGAGGAGACACTCCATCGTCAGAAAACGGGCAAGCACAATGCAGGAAGTTATACAAATGTCCTTATGTGTTAGGGCTACTACCCCCGCTGAATAAATAGATGGGCGATGATAATGGACAAGCTCATAATTAAAAGTTAGTGTTTTAATTATAGCTGGATCCTGAGGTATTGCAGAGCCAGGTCTCAGTCAAGAACAAAATATCCCGCTGAGAGGTATTTAGCAAATAATGACAGTCCAGGGCATGAGCCACCAATGAGCAGGTGTTCAATAAGCCGCAGTGGAGAGGTGCAGCCTAAGGCGCACACTTAGAATTTTTAGAAAAATCACTGGCCACGAAGGCTCACTGGGGGCCATGAGTAACAGATCATCATGAGCCAGATAACCGTCGGAGAACAGAAAATATACTACATATGTATTATGGCAATTGGTAAATGTTTTAATTGTAAATATTCCTTCATTAACTTCCTTAACCAGTTTGGTTTTTATTCAAAGTGCATATACAAGCTGAATTTTAACCACATTGAACGTTGACATTTAAAAAAAAAACATCTTGCTTGCTACACATCTTTGATCTCTCTGATATTTTAATGTGTGATAAACGACTTGGACATACAGTATTCTTGATTGTTTTCACTCGTGTACTTGTATGCCTTACTGTATCTTAAATGAATTGTGTGAGGTCATGCTTCATTTCCAAAACATGGCAATTGTTTTTTGTCATCTTTCCAAAATTAAGGTGATGTTGTAATAAGAGTGTGTTTACTGCAATCTTGTCCCATCTGTATTTTTACTATTAGACTTGAATAGTTGATCACTCAAGATAATGTTGGTCTTTCTTGTCTCATTCTCCAAAATCTCTTTTTTGCATGGTCTCTGCATTTGAAATTATCCAAAATACTTTTCACTCTTCACGATGGTGCTAATTTCTGCTACGTTTCTGTAGACTCTTATTAATTCAATAGACAGTTGGGATATTAGAAACAATGATTTAAAGTTAGTGGACGTAGAATTGTATTGACTATAGCACTTATATAATACTGTTTGCAAATTACTGACAACAACGCATCCCTAGATCCACATAAGCAGTGCTTGATTCACGGCAGTTGATGGCGAGTACAAGATTAAGATCATTTTCATTGATCCATTTGAGAAATTGTATCAGTTCTTTTTCTAGTGTTTCCCAATTTAGAAATACAATGACACTCTAACAAGTCTACATTTATACATGTTGATGGCATCGGGGAAGTGACACATTACATGCATTTTATTTTTTAGATTAACTCATAAAAAGATTGGCTATCGAGGGACACATTTTGCTGCCTTTACAATTCCCGTCTTTCACAGAAAAAAGTTTTTTTAAGCATAAAGACATTTTTCTACAGTGTAATATGTGTTATATCGAATATCATTAAGTTGCACTTTCTATATGATGGTGATTGGGTACTGGGATAATTCTATACTGCTGCCTTCCTTCCGCATAATTAAATGAAGTATGTGGCAAATTAACATCTTTGGTGACAAAATGATATTCAATTTGCCACCCAACTGCTCTCATTTTCTCCAAAACATTCTTTCATATAAAATGTTAAGACTGTCACAAATAGTGATAAACATCCATTTATTTTGAAATTAATTCCAATCTCCAGTCTTTCCAATCTCACTAATTATGGAGCAACATGGTGGGAAGTTATATATTTTCTCATGTTTTTCAGGTAGACAGTAAATGATACCTAATTACAGGCATTTGCCTTCCAAATTTAGAAATGATTCAGATTTTATAAGACCCTGATCTCGCCAATACCCATTTTTCAAATACAACTCTTTCTGCACCTGTTTAGTTGGATGTACCTTCATAACAGTGTGACGATCCAGGTCTTACAATTATGTTAAGCCTCCTTTATACCATCAGATGTGTTCATCACCACCACATTACTGATTTGTCTTTAAGTTGACCACATCATTGAAGCCTTCTAATACCTTTAATACCTTTAGTTCATGCTGTTCCTCTGAGATAAGGTGACCGTTCTGACAGTTCCTCTTTCTATAATAGCTGTCCTCTGATTAATGCAAGCTTCTAGTAATTGTTTTTAAATGCTTGTATTGCATTTTCATTTATACTGTTCAGAATACATTTAGTTTTCAATTTTAAATTGCTTTCCATACTCATCATATTAATTTCCAAGCCCTGAGGTAATGCTTCTAAAGTTGCAGCATTATTGTCTTCCATTGTCTACCGCCTGCTTTTACCTATATGCCTGCCACATTTGTTATCTCTTTACTGTTGATTTTACTAAATTGTTAGATTGTTAATCCTTTCGTATGAATGACACTCTGTAACCTGCAACCTTGCACCAAGCTGTAAGTTTTCTTACCTCCTGCGCCCTTATACCCTAGGGTCGCATAATAAATAATAAACAAACAAACAAACGTAAGTAGTTGTATTGTTAACATATCATTAATACTGAAGTCAGACTTCTTTTTCCTGATTTCCCTCTTGAGTTGTTCACCCTCTCTCAGGTGAAGGTAACTTTAAGTCTCCATTTGCCAATATATTTGAATAGATGTGTTTGTATATCATCAATGGTGTAATCCATGCTAATGGTGTAATTGATAGTCCTTTGTTGAGGACCTCAATGTGAATGGTGTTGAGTTCTCGTAATGCGATCTTGTGAATGATGACTATGTTTTCAGTTATCAATTGTGCCTGTCCTGTGCCTCCTTGTTCCTGAATATTGTAATAATTCTCCTTTATGGTAATTTTTCCCCTGGCTTTAATTCAACGTATGTTCCGCAGGTGGTTGGCATGTTTGTTTCCTTTTTTTTGCCCAGTTGATCGAGCTCTTGTTTCAGTGAATGTCACATGTGCTTTACGACCTCTTGCAGTATCTTTGAATCTTTTCTGACAAGCAAGAGAAACAAGAGGGACACAAAGACAAACAATTGCAAGGTGAAAGGGGATTTTAGGGGAATCAGTGTGGTTGAGATAGAAATGGCAGTGTGTCTCAGTAATCTTTGGTATTGGGTCAAACAAATGTTGATCAGAAAAAAGGACTACAACACGTCCATTAATACTGTGTGCATGGTACTAAATTTAGTGAAAGCATGTGATGGATTCGAAATGTGCTCAGGTGGGATCTTGATGGGCTCAGGTGGGATCTTGATGTGATCTGGTGGGATCTTGATGTGATCTGGTGGGATCTTGAACTGTGAACCTTGAACTTGATTCTTCTTCACCAGTTTCTGAGTCTCCACATGAAATCGAAGTTAAGATTCCCATTGTACACCTTGTGACTGCCTCCCCGCTCCAAAGTCAAATATATCTTAAAATGTATACTCTCCTAGTAATATAGTCATATTCAATGCATTAGAATTGTTTTCACTCTCTGTGATTCATTCTGATCCTTGCTTCACTTAGGACGTAGGGTCGTGCTTCCAGGCACTTATTGCATGTATATTCCTGCCCCGGCTTAAATAATAAACAGGAGGCTGCAATAACTATATAATGACCTGTATGTAATAGTCTTATGAAACATGGCTGCCCGCAATACATACCCAAATACATGCCTGTGAATATTTTTCCTATCAGAGGCTAGTTTTATCATCACTACTGACCTGTCGTAATAAAATGGCATCACTACAGCTATGTCATCACTTGAGTGGTGCCTTCATAATGCCAACTGATTAAGCCAGCAGAGAGCGGTATTCCAGCCGTAACTAGCACATAATTAAAATAGTGACAAGCTTTTCAAAATTCCTTTCTTGTCAAATAGTTTTCTGTGACATTTTACAGCCATCAATATAGCCGTCAATCAGTAACAGCATGCCAGCACAGCCTGGGTACCAGCCCTGTGCGCCCACTGACAAGGGAGTGATTTCTATTGCACCCTTTGATTCCTTCCAGGGTGAGGATAGTGTTTATTTATTATTATTTTTTATCAGGAGAGGAGTGTTATGCGGATTGAGCAAGCCTGACCGCGCCTAAAAAACATTATGGCGCTACCATAGTAAATAGAAAAGGAATGCAGTCCCTTTTCTATTTCTATGGTGGCTGCCACAGGCAGCCATTGAGGGAGCCTAGCAGCCAGAACCTGAATACCCAGACCCATCAGGGCAGAGGTTTTGGGGATGATATGAGGGCCAGGGAAGGATCAGTAGGGATGGGGGCAAAGCACAGAGGGTAAAATGGGCGCAGCTGGAGAAGGGGTATGTGTCGCTGGTGGAACAGGGTTGGGCAATGGCAGGTTCGACCTGTGTTTCAGCAACGTACCTTCCCGGGGTGCCAATGGATAATGCCCTGTTTAAAGTAGTCTTGGTATTTTGAGTTATGCACGTGCTTGCAAGAATCTTTCTGCATGTAATTATTTATTTCAAAGTACAAAATGGTTTTAGATTAATTTTATTAAACTGATTAAGCTATTTTGCTGGAACACATTAGAAGCTCATGTTCTTTAAAAACCCAAGTAGATTCTACATTGATTATAATTTATATATGCATCAGCAACTGGAAGACCTTACATTCAGATTACGCAAGAGGCCAGGTATTAAACATTGCTACACTGATCATGTGTATTAGCAACTTGGAAGATCTTACATTTGCTTAAGCAATGGCTCTGGTATTAAAGGGGATGACAGCGTGTGCCGAAGTATCATAAGAATACAAAAAACTTCCATGTGTAAAAAGGATATTGTGAATAACCTTGGAGTTCTGGGACCTTAAAATGGAACTCACCCTTCAGCTTCGTTCCTTTATTTGGTCACAGACCTTGTCAGCGACTTGCAATATCCGTACATCAGGGGGTACTTTATGCCATATATTACAGGTCCAGACTTGTAATATGGCATTACAAACCGATCCGGAGGGCCTAATCGGGTCTTAAGGCTATTAGCACCCCGGGTTACCCGGATATAAAGATGGCCACCATGGAAATGGAAGGCAGGGCTCCATACTGAGCCCCTCTTCCATGTCCACCACCGCCACGGAGCAACAGAAGAAGCGCAGCGGCGGTAGAGGGGCTGCTGCCGCCGTTGAAAACAGGTTAGTAGAGGGGTCGTGGGGGGGTGGAAGGAAACATTAAACCAATTAAATAAGGGAGGGTGGGGGTAAGATGGCGCTTCATCCGGGAGAAGCAGCCAGTAAACTGCTCTGAACACAAGCTGAGATTACCAGTTTCAGCCTGCGTTTCGAGCAACCTGATTGGTTGGCTCCCCCACCCTAGGTACTAATAAGAATGAAATTGCAAGTAGAGGGGTGGTGGGGGGGTGGAGGGAAACATTAAACAAATTAAATAAGAGAGGGTGGGGGTAAGATGGCGCTTCAAGTGGAAGAAGCAGCCAATACCGGCTCTGAACACAAGCTGAGATTACCGGTTTCAGCCTGCGTTTCGAGCAACCTGATTAGTTGACTCCCCCACCCTGGGTACTATTAAGAATGAAATTGCAGCTCTTACTACAGTTGAGTTGTGACATTCACAAGGGCTGCTGCTTTAGCCAGGACACAGTGGGAAAGGCAGCCTTCAGCAGAATTCCAACTGCTACCAATATACCTATGTGCAGCCATGACAATCTTTACAGAATCCTTTCTTTTAAATTCATTTTGTATCTAGTCACAGACATTAGTTAACAAATAATGGGTTGTTTATGGTAGCCTATTGATGTAGTCTACTACCAGACTTTACCCCAGGAGTGCAGGATCTAGTAGCCTGATAAAACCTATTCTAAACTACAAAGCTGGCGTGCAAAGTGTTTTGTAGTAAACTGCTTTAAATACTTGTTTAAAACACATTACAGATGATATAATGGTGTGTTTTTCCAGTTCATCAGATTCTACGTGTTAAAAAATATCAACCACTTGAATATTTCTTGCAGCAGATCAATGAAGAGTTAAAGTTTAAAAGATGGCGGTTTGGCCATGTATAAGGAATAAAGTACCACTGGCAGTACCTTATAAAGGAACTCGGCCTTTTTCCTCTGTTTGGTCACTCCTCTGTGACATGCAATATCCTTATGAAGTTTAGTCGGGGTTACTATATACTATGCATTACCAATCTATCACGGAAGCCTTAAAGGAGCGACAGGATTTATAAAGTTCTCAGTTAAGCACTGGGACAACATATTCTTGAGATGGAGTTAAGGTGACACTGGCTTTCATGGCATATGACTTTGACTGTTTTAAATTAATAGAGGTCATCAATTTAAGAGCATTATTATTGTGAATGGTGACTGGAACTTAGGTGCTTTATCTAAAACCTGTCCCGTTTCTATCTTTCACTCTGCTGCCTCTATTAGCCTTATTATGGGATCGGCAGTAAAAGAGGTGAAGCCTGTCAGGAGTTCCATGCCGATACTGGCAGACGCTTAGTTTGGTGGTCCGGAAAGGGGGCCGGTACGTTGCTACTGGCAGCCTTATTTCCGAACTGCCACACACTCACTCTCTCTCTCTTTCTCTCTCTCTCTCTCTCTCTCTCTCTCTCTATCTCGTTCATACATTAGTGAACACATACATTAAACAATGGCGGGTCTAACCTCACATACAAAGAAAATAGTACGTGTTCCTCCTTGCCCAGTGTGCGTTACAGGGCAGTGTCTTTTCAGTCACCTGATCACACAGTCCGCGCTGTCTCATTCAGTACATTTCCAAAACGAGGTTGCTTTCAATTTTGAAGGGAAACAAAGCGCAGCAACCTGGGACATTATAAATGAAAATGGATGAAACATAATACATGTTTTCAGGTACTCGAAATAATATGGCGTCCTGGTTCCAAAAACATCAAATGAATCCAAATCTATTTGTTCTTAGGTTATTATAGAGAACGTTTCATGTAAACAATTCTGCCTACTAATTGACATATGTGGAATGCTCTGTTTCGGCGATTCAAAGTACCCAACCTTTCAGCACTTTCCATAAAAGTTGTTGCACAAATCCACAACTCTAAGGCTGATCATGATAGAAAAAATTGAATATTCAGGCAACATTCATGGCTTTGTGGTCTTCTGGCCTTTTCTCTATATACCACCCCATCCCATCCCCCACTCAAAGGTTGTCGGTTACTGAAAAGAATCTACTCTCAAAATCTATGCGACTCCTGTTTGGCAGTGCGGGAAAAAAATGATGGGAATTCTGTTACTGCCAATTATTTTGGCAGTAACGAAATTACCACTGGTTCCCGCCCACCAACGAATTCTAACTTTGGAGGTAAAGTGGAGGCTTTCTCTCCAGCAAAAAGCTGGAGGTGAATCTGCCACTTTACCGCCAAAAATCAACAGATCTACTGCACATTAATTCCACTGGCGGTAATTCCACCCAAAATCCTGATGAAGTCCTACGGACCCGATATGTGGGGAAGGAATTACCATCGCATGTAATCCCATGGTAACTCCTCGGGAGCAAGTGGAGGTAAAGGTAATTGAGTTTGGCGGTAATTTGGTGGATTTACCAACTAGTAATAATGCCCTCTGTTTTCTATTTGTATTTATATTTATTTTATCTATAAAATAAATACAAATACAAATAGAAAACAGAGGGCATCTTCTAAGCGCAGGAAGACCTAGGATGCAGTCAGTCAAGGTAGGAATGTGCCTGAAAGCTGAACAGCAACACCTACATCAGCAAGGCAGTGCTTAGGAATAACAATGGTTTAACTTGAACTCAAGAAAGCAGCCAGAGCACATAAAATAAGGTTGAATGTAATTATGAACTGTAAAAATAAAAGGTGCTATTTTCAATGAAGCCCATTTATACCTACTGCCTGATTACCACTCATGAGATATTTACCTCATGCAGTATTCCTGAAAATACCCCAAATGCTAAATACCAACTATGAGGTGAATCCTACAACTTTTACCTCCACTCATAAGGTAGAGCCATACACATTACTAAAGGAGCTATATTTTAACTGGCAACAATGTGATGAGGGAAATCAAAGGGGGTGAATAAGTGAGCATCTCTTATCAGATGATGCAAAGAAAGAAGGATCATTACGGACCCCACTGTGCGTTTTTGTGCATGGGACAATAGCATTGTGTTCCACCACTGTACACAATCCAATTCCACCTTACAAGCAGGAACCGAAAAGGGCTTTTCTTTTTAAAATACAAAAACAATAAATGTGGGTTAGTGGAGCTACTGCATGCTGTATTTCTGTAACGCTGCAAAGTTTACCGATGGCAGTGTCGCAAAGCCCCAATCATGCGGAACCCTCACCCCTCTGTATACAGTCTTGAACCATGACTATTGAAGACAGGTACTGCTGCTGACAAGCCCTAAAGAATATTTAATAAAATAGGACACCTTGTAATCTCACATGAACACTGGCCTGTGTCTGTGACATCCAGTGGAGGAACTTTGCTGAAAACATTGGGGGGGACATGACATCTGAAGAAAAGGTGCCCCAGCCAAATGAATGGGGACAGAATAGTGTGCCATGAAAGTTAGGGGGGACAAACACCTCTGTTCCCCCCTAAAATTACGCCCATAATGACATCTTTGGCCCCACTGGAGGCCCACAGAGCACATGAACAAGTTCCTAGGGGAATAATAATGTATGTCCCCACACTAAATACTAAATTCCTTTGGCTTTCATGCCCGCTGTGTGGGGGAGACATGGCCTTTGATGGCCCGTCAGCCCGAGCCATAATGGCCAGAACTGTTGGCTGTTATAGGCCATGTCCGTCCCCCGCAGTGGGCATGAATGCCATTTGCACCCCACGGTTCACCCGGAGTGCAAATGGATTTCTTTATTCTCCTCTGGAGTTTTGCGCTGCGTGCGCAGACAATCACCTGGGGGGGGGGGGAAAAGATGGCCGCTACCATATGGACTAAGTCCCTTTTCCATTTCCATTGCAGCCGCCAGACAGAAGGAGCAACGGGACTGGAGCACAAAGCTCTGGTCCCGAGGAGGTAAGTGGGAAGGGGCTAACGCGGCGTGGAAGGGGTTGGATTGTTTTGTGGGGGTATACGGGGGGAGGCAACAGAGAGAAGTTTGCCTCCCCATGTTAACATTTTTTTTTACAAAATTGAGCTATCCAGGGAAGAGCCTCAGGTGGCTGGAACCTGATTGGCTGATGGTCCTTCCCCAAGTGTGAATCCTCTATCAACAGCTTGAAAAGACCGCAGAGAAACAAAAGGAAATCTACAGCGTTTCAACTACACTATCCGACTGAAGGATGTAAAAGCTGTGAAATGGAGTTTTGTTAATGGATATTAAGGGTAAAGCAAACATAAGTGTTATTACATGGTCAGACTTGGCTGCATTAGTGCTGCCAGTCTGGACATGTTTTCTTACTGTGGCATGGAACTATTTACTGGCAAAGTTGGCAAAGAAAACAGGTGTACATTATAATAAGGTTATAATAGAATATATGGGTGCAGCCTTCATGGACATGTATGGGTGCAGTCAGCAGGAAAATGTTTTTATACTGGCATATATTGTGGGCAATGGCATCATGCCTGTTGGAAATATTTCACAAGTGCGCTAGAAAATGCACCATTTTGACCTATCATTTGTTTCAATAATTTTGGGGAGAGAACACCCCTGAAACTCCGTTGGTTGGTTGCAAGCTTTGCTAAGCTCGGTCGCTCCTGTATACCCAAGGCAAACATTTGCGTCCCTCCATTTAACAAAATCACCAGCTGCCAATGCCCCAATACAAGATTTTGGAAACTAGCAATGCAGAGGCTATGAAGGAGGAGGCTAATGCCACAGCAACAGAGATACTGCCAAGCCTGGACCGGCTTAGCGAATACCAGGAGAAATCCTGGTAGGCCGCAGTGACACGGGGCCTCTTTTTCAATGGGGAGGGGGAGGGATGCGGTCGCCAATGTATGCTGCCACACAAAAGTGTGAGAACTTTCATATATTTTATGTATGTGTGCACATTTCCTTTAAATCATGCAAACCACGAGTCACTTAAAACAACAAAAGAATCTTTGTACACCATTTGTGATGGGGCTACTACTGTACAGCGAGAGTTCCTTTCGTTTTTGGTTTTGGCAAATGTTTGTGGCGCAAGCCCCAAATTTGACAAAACCATTGTTACACAAGAGAGAGAGGGAAATGCGGTTATGAACTGGGAAATATCTGGTTGCTATAGCAATTTACAATGGCATGGAACGAAACGCCAATTCACTAATATGTATCTAACAAAACTCCTCCGATGTACTACCAAATGAAGAGCTCGCTAAGAAGATTTGCTCCAATCAGCAGCTTTGGAAGAAGCATGTGGGCTTGGCTTCCCATTTCCCAGCTGCGTAGTGATTTGCCATTTTGGGATATTTTGGGCTATTTTCGTCGGCATTCTTTTTTTTATCTTCTTCACGTGATCCAGCCCTGGAGAGATAATCTACTGCCTGCCTGTCCACACAAACGCACAAAGCCTGTTTCTTTTGAACTATGTGGCAGGAGAAGTGTTGCCCAGGCCCCACCACCAACACACGCATTCAAGGCGCAGCTGCGGAACACGCCATTCGCTGCAGTGCCTGCATGTCACTCGCAGCTCCAAGTGATGGATTAACGTGTTTACTCCCTTCACAGTAAAAGGTTATGAGGTACATGTACGTCCATTTGGGCCAGAGGCAAAAATGAATAATGCGACTGACTACAGATAAAAAAAAACTGCATGTTCGACTCCTATCTGGCTCGAAAGGACACACACCTTTAAAAACAAACAATGAACTCCAATTGTAAATTAGTAGTCTTCGTCTTTTCCCTAGCCTTGGCCGAGTTACTGAATGCATATAACTAAACGTCATCTGCAATAACAGTCTTTAAGGGCGTCAGTCTTTCCTCTGGCCTTTATTTTCTTGCAGTAATGTTAGCAGTGCAAGGCAGCCTGTTTTCCAAACGTGGTCCCACCATTGCTCTTTGACGGGAAACACGGCATGCCACAGAGTTGGGTGCAGAAGAGATCTCGGATATGCAAGCCACAGACATTGGTATGCACCCCATACACATGCCATATATATCTGTGACGTGCGAGTCACGTTGCGCGCATGCGCGAGCCTCGTTCGGGCTACGCGCATGCGCAGTTAAATAAAGTGCGCCCGTGCCGGCAGTTAAGGCCGGGACGCGAAACGGCCAGCACCGTGTCCCCTGTGTTCCTGTGTGAATGGGCGCAGGAGTGCATGCAGGCAGGCCCGAGGCACGGGCGGCCACACAACATCGTGGCGACGAGGCGGGACACCAGCGGGGCGCAGAGTGAATGCTTTTATTTTCACAACGCTGCACCGCGGTATGTTACGAACCCGGCGCGAACACAACGGAGGTGTTTTCACGCTTCGTAGACAGCAGTAGCAGCCTGAAAAGGTGCTTGTGCGCTGCTTTTTACCTGAAAAGCCTCTCACAACCCAATTTTTAGAAACCCTGCAGTCTTCACCAATAGGAGGTCTGTACCTCAACTAGCCGCCACCACCCAGGGGCAGCTGGTACAACATTCAGGCAACTTGGAGGTTCAAGGACCGTGCAGTGTTTCAAGGTACGTCCACTAGTCATCCAAGGCAGGTTTGCGGCCTCGAACCCACCACGAGGTGCCTGTGCGACCTGTGAACATGGCAGAGAGCGACGGCGAACAAGAGGCAGCGAGAGTGGTGCTAAGGAGGCAACAAGGGGCGTTACTTCCCATGCAAGAGTTCGACACGACGGGCCCCCCTTCCAAACTAGGCCCGAGGTGGCTGCTGTGGATCAAGAAATTAGACATGTACTTTACTGCGACGGGGGAAACCGATGACGACGAAGAGCGCCACCCTGTTGTACTCGGCGGGCATGGACGTATTACGCATCTATGAGTCCCTGAATCTACAGGTAACAACGTATGACGCCGTCAAAGCTGCTCTTGAGAACTACTTTATCCCGTTATCCAATGTGGACTACGAGAGATTCCTGTTCTGCGGCGAAAAGCAGCGGGAAGAGGAGTCACTCGACCAGTTTTGCGCTCGCCTGCGTCAAATGGCTACAACTTGTCGGTGGGACAATGAGGAATCCATGGTTCGAAATCAGGTCCTCCAAAGCTGTGGCTCAGGCAAGTTATGCAGGCAAGTTTTGAGGGAGCCGGGTTGGACTCTACAACAAATTTTGGACAGCGGCAGGACTTATGAGCTGGCGGAGTCAAGGGCTGCCAAAATGGATGCCGCAGTGCACCCGGGAAAAGTGGAGGAGGCTTTTGCCATTGGCAAACAGGGGGCGTCGAAGGCTAGGTGGGTCCAAAGGCGCCAGGATACGGGGTCGGTGCAAGGGGCGTCATCTGTGTGCCAATACTGTGGATATGACCTTCCACACTCCGAAGAGTGTCCGGCCAAGTCGAGAACATGCGGCAGATGCAACAGTCCTGGTCATTATGCACGGATGTGTCGTGCTCCTGCCCCGGTGACCGTACAGAGGGGCCCCGCCAGGGCGTTTGGTGGAAGTTCAAGGAGGCAGAGGAGCGTTGCCATACTAGAGCAGGAAATGCAGAGGCTCAACTTGGCAGAGGAAGAGGAAGAGGAGGAAGAGGAGGTGTTCTTCATTTCAAGTTTGGCCACGGGGGCGAGGAAGAAGAGGCAACCGAAGTGTGTTGTGGACATTCAAGGGGTGCCGACACAAGTACTGGTAGACACGGGAGCCTCGTTGTGTGTACTGGCGTCCAACCACTACCAGTCCATACCGGGCCCACCGGCGCTGGACGTTACAACGGCGAAAATATTCACGTTCGGAGGAGATACACCGCTCCCCATCAAGGGCGTTTTCGTGGCACCGGTGTCCAGAGGAGGCAAGACCATCAAAGCTCGTTTCTTTGTCACTAACGTGAGCCCTCACTCTCTACTCAGTTGTGCAGCTTCTGAGGCCCTCGACCTGGTGCATTTCGCATGGGAAGCTTATCAAGTCGACATAGAGCAGTTACTGGGCAAGTTCCCAGGCATTTTCGAAGGCGTGGGGAAACTGAAGGCTCCTCCGGTACGTCTGCACATAGATGACACCGTCAGGCCTACGGCGCTCAAGCATCGTAGAATCCTCTTCAAAAGGTTGAAGAGGAGCTTCGGTCGCTGGTGCAGATGGACATCATCGAGAGGGTGGAAGGCCCTACGCCCTGGGTCTCACCCATTGTGGTAGCCCCCAAGCCGAAGCAGCCTGGTGCGGTGCGCATATGCGTAGATATGCGTCTCCCCAACGCCGCCATCAAGAGGGAGAGACACATCACACCCACTCTGGATGACATTATAGGCGAACTGCAAGGCGCAAGAGTGTTCTCAAAGTTAGATTTGCGAGCAGGCTACCATCAGCTTGAACTCCACCCAGACTCCAGATTTATTACGACGTTCACGACGCATGAAGGCCTGTACCAGTTTAAGCGCCTGAGCTTCGGCATTTCCTCAGCTGCCGAAGTATTCCAGAACACCATCAGGGGGGCACTGGCGGGCCTAAAAGGTGTTTTGAACATGAGTGATGACATTCGAGTATTCGCAGAATCTGAATCTGAACACATGAAGAGGCTGGAGTGCACACTAAAGAGGTTGGATGATTTGGGACTCACCTTACATCGCGAAAAGTGCGAATTTTTCAAGGACAGGATCGGGTTCTTCGGATTCATCTTCCATGCCAGCGGTGTGTCTCCGGATCCGGCAAAGATTAAAGACATTCGTGAGGCTGACGCGCCCCAATCCCCTACCGAGGTGAGGAGTTTCTTGGGGATGGTCAATTACTGTGGGTGCTTTATCAGAGGGTTGGCCTCCCTGTCGGAACCTCTCAGCGCGTTGACCAGGAACGATGCCGTGTGGACATGGGAGAGGGAGGAGCAAGAGGCCTTTCAGCGCCTCAAGAATGCCCTGTCGGATGATGACACCATGGCGTATTTCAACCCATCAGTTGAATCAGAAATTGTTGTAGATGCGAGTCCCGTGGGTGTTGGTGCAGTGCTACTACAGCCAGACAAAAGAGGGGAAATGAGACCCATCGCGTATGCGAGCAAGGCACTCTCTGACACGGAAAGGCGCTACTCGCAAATTGAAAGAGAGGCTCTAGCTATTCTGTGGGGCTGTCGCCACTTTCGGCTATACATTCTGGGCAAGCCCGTGGTGGTCGTGACTGACCATAAGCCGTTACTGCCCATCCTGGCGGGAGTGTCGTCCAAGCCGCCTCCCAGAATCGAGCGGTGGATGCTGGCCCTGATGGAGTATGGGGTGAGGCTCGTGTACAGGCCAGGCACCAACAACCCGGCGGACTATCTGTCGCGCCACCCCAACAAGGGGAGTGGGGACCTGAACGAGGAAGTGTCGGAATGCCAAGGATTACTCTGCCACGTCGTGGGAGGGGCATTGCCAGTGGCGCTATCGAGACTCATCATCGCAACTGAGTCATCCAAGGATGAGGTGTTCCACATCATCAAGGCGGCAGTGAGGAGTGGTGACTGGAAAGCTGTGCTAAGGGACAACTCCAGGCGGCAGCTAGGAGCCCAAAAGGACCTTCAGGCGCTCTGGAAGGTGAGGGATGAGTTGTCCATTTCGGATGATGGGCTGCTACTGAGAGGGAGACAAATTGTGATTCCGCAAGCCTTGAGGAATCGCGTCCTGGAGTTAGCACACATCGGGCACCAAGGGGTCGTCAAGACCAAGGCGAGGCTCCGTCCGAAGGTGTGGTTCCCCGACCTTGAGGGGATGGTAGAGCGCTTTGTGGGAAGGTGTCTGCCGTGCCAGGCAGCGGCTCCCGGGGACAAGGCCCCACCGATTAGGTCGATGGAACGGAGCGAGAAGCCCTGGGGAACTGTACACGTGGATTTCGGATCGACTGGTCGGGGCATGTACTTTTTTAGTGGCCGTGGACCAATGGTCGCGATACCCGGAGGTGTTGGAACACACGGCGACTGAATACACCACTAGGGCCCTGGACAAAATGTTCGCGACCCATGGGTTCCCGGAAATATTATGCTCGGACAATGGGCCCCCGTTCACAGGCAGTATTTTCGCCCATTACCTCAAAGACAGAGGCATTCACCACCGGAGAGTATCCCCTCTGTGGCCTTGCGCCAATGGGGAGGCCCAAAGGTTAATGCGCACTTTGAACAAAGTGCTAAGAATTTCCGCTCACGGAGGGGAGGACCTTCCCAAGAAGCTAGTGGAATTCTTAAGAGAGTACAGAACCACCCCACACCAGTCCACGGGGGTAGCCCCCGCTGAAGCGCTGTTCAGACGCTGCCCCAGAGGCATGATACCGGAGATGGAGGGCCGCGGGCCAGGCGTCATTGACAACGAGAAGGTCAGAGAGGATCGCATGGCACGAAACCAGCGAGAAAGTGAAAGAAGGGGTCTACAAGATAAAGAGGTACGTGTGGGGGACGCGGTGCTGGTCCGTAACCGCCACCCTGAGGGCAAGTTGTCATTGCCCTACGAACCCCACCCGTGGAGAGTCACACATGTAAAAGGGACCATGGTGACGGCAGCCTGTGCCCGTGGCACAGTCACTCGCAACAGGTCCTTCTTTAAGAGAGTCGACACTTCAGCGGATACGAGTTAGCCGAGCGAGAGCAGCGTTTCCGAGGAAACCCCAGAGGGCCGAATGGAGGCCATCCAGAGGGAGCCTGGCCCAGCTGAGGATGGCCTCCGTGGAGCTGCGCCAGCGATGTCCAGGTACCCGATGAGGAGGGGTCGCCGACCACCCTCATACCTCAAGGACTATGTCCTGGACTCGGGAGACTGAGCCGGGGTGTGTGAAGTCGTTTCTCTGGGAGTAAGAAAATGTTGGGGGGTATTCCAAGTTTGAACTGTTATTTCCACACATGTTGGGTTTGTGTTTTCGTTAAAGAAAAAAAAGGGATGTGCCGTGCGAGTCACGTTGCGCGCATGCGCGAGCCTCGTTTGGGCTACGCGCATGCGCAGTTAAATAAAGTGCGCCAGTGCCGGCAGTTACGGCCGGGACGCGAAACGGCCAACACCGTGTCCCGTGTGTTCCTGTGTGAATGGGCGCAGGAGTGCATGCAGGCAGGCCCGAGGCGCGGGCGGCCACACAACAATATCCAGGTCTTTTTGCAAGTCCAGCCCTCATGCTAAGGGCATCGGGAGCCTGAAGCACGGGCAGACACCACAGGGCCCCAATAGAGAAGCACAGCTCCACCTCACTGATGAGGCCCAACAAGGCTGAAACACGTGTATTGTGTTGCTGTTGGTACTCTTGTTCAGAGAGGAATTGCCATAGCATTTCGCTGCAGGACTGCCCATGTGTACAAAGACTGATAGGCAAATGGGTATTTCCCATCTGTGAAAGGTACAGTGAGCAAAAATCGATGGCGGCAAACTCTCAAAGTGGGAAAAAAAGCACAGAACAGGTTATCATGCCAAGTTTTTTCTGGAGAGGGTCTCCTGCCACCTTTTTGCCCAAGATAGCCTTTACTTTTCTCCTTGTGGCTGTAGGTATGCCGGCAAGTCGGTATGGGACTTAGATGTGTGGGGCTAGAAGCACCACTGGGGCACAGGCAGCAGGAATCCTATCCATTGCAGCACTCCTGCATCTAACCTGGGAGTGCCAAAGGACTTGTGCGCCCTTACAGAAGCCTGGGGGACCACCAACAACCCCCATTCTCTCTATTCCCCACTCACCCACAAGACCCCCACTCTCTCTACCCCACCCACTCACCCGACCTCCACTCTTTCTACCCCCACTCACCTGACCTCCACTCTTTCTACTCACACTCACCCTACCTCCCCTTCCTCTACCACTCCACTCTCTCTACCCTCAACCTAACTCCACTCTCTCTAGCGCAAAATTTCCACTCACACTACTCCCACTCTCCCTACCCCACTCTCTCTACCACCACCCACTCACCCTACCTCCACTCTTTCAACCCACACTCACCCTACCTTGCCTCCCTCTACCACTCCACTCTCTCTACCCCCACCCTAACTCTACTCTCTCTAGCACAAAATTCCACTCACCCTACTCCCACTCTCTCTACTCCCATTCTCTCGACCCAGACCTGCCCTTCCCCAGTCTCACTACCCCCACCAACCCTATCCAGCTCTCTCTTCCCCCACCCTGCCTCCATGTCCTCTCTATCCCCTTTCTCTCTCTACCCTCACCCACCCAATCTCCACTCTCTCTCTAGCCTACCCACCTCACACTACCCCCACTCTCTCTACCCCCACTCTCTCTACCACCACCCACTCACCCTACCTCCACTCTTTCAACCCCCACTCACCTTACCTTGACTCCCTCTACCACTCCACTTTCTCTACCCCCACCCTAACTCTACTCTCTCTAGCACAAAACTCCACTCACCCTACCCCCACTCTCTCTACTCCCATTCTCTCTACCCAGACCTGCCCTTCCCCAGTCTCACTACCCCCACCCACCCTACCCGACTCTCTCTAACCCTACCCTGCCCCCCTGTCTACTCTATCCCCTCTCTCTCTACCCCCACCCACCCAATCTCCACTCTCTCTCTAGCCCACCCACCCACACTACCTCCACTCTAGCTTCCCTATCCATGCACCTCCACTCTCTCTACCCTTACTGATCCTATATTCACTCTCTCTATGCCACCCTACTGCCACTCTGTACAACCACCCACCCACCATACCTCCACTCTTGCGACTCTACTCCACTCTCCCTACACCCACCCTTTCAAATACCACATACCTACCCTACCCCACCCACCTTGACCCCATTCTCTCTACCCCCACCCACCCTACCTCCACTCCCTCTATCCCATACCTCATCTCTCTCTAGACTCAACCACCCTACCATAACTCCACTCTCTCTACCCCCACCCACAAACCCTACATCCATTCACCCTACTTCCACTATCTCTGCCTCCACCCACCCACACTACTTCCACTCTCTCGACCCCCACACACCCACTCTACTTCCACTCTCTCTACAGGCCCACCCACCCCCCCTACTTCCACTCACTACACTCACCAACCCTACATCCATGATCTCTTCTGCCACCCTACCTAACTGTCTACCCCCACCCACCCTACCTCCCCTCTCTCCACCCAGCTCCACTCTCTCTGCTCCCACCCTCCCTACCTCCACTCTCTCTACCCCATACCACCATGCTCTCTACCACCACCCAACCTACCCTAACTCCTTTCTCTCTACCACATCCATCCATCCGACCTCCACTCTATCCCCCACTGTACCTCACTCTCTACCCCCACCCACCTTAATCCAACTCTCTACCCCCATCCTCCCAACCATACCTCCACTCTCTTTCCCCAACTATGCACCCTACCCCACTCTCTCTACCCTACCCCCACTCTCTCTTACACCACCCACCCTACTGCCACTGTCTCTACCCCTACCCACCCTAAACCTTCTCCCTCTACCCCACCCACCAAACTCTCTACAACCCACCAATCCCTCCCTCTACCCCCTCATCCTTCCTCACTCACTCTCTAATTCTTATCCTCTACCCTCTCAACCTTTCTCACTCATATTTGCTCTTGCTCATCATCAATGGCATCGACTCTCAATTGTTTCCTTCATTGTTCTATCATCCTTCTTTCTCTTCCCCTTGTACACCCTCACCCGTTATTAGATCCTCCTTTGAAATGTTTCACTCTCCTCCTTGCACCCTGGTGCCTATGAATGTAAAATGCAAAGAACAGCAGTAAACGTCAAACCTATTGGCATTGCCAATGCTTGATTTAGCTTGAATCAGTTTAGTCTCAAGCTGAGGGTCACGGTCAGGGTGTGGCGCTGTTCTGCATGGTGCACCTGTGCATTATGTGGCGTTAACACATGTGCCGTCACAATACTCAGGTGCTGTTTCTTCATGCACAATCTGTAGTATGCAGAATCTGGTGGAAAAATACTCATTGTGGCTGACGGGATATACAAGGAAAATAAACCGAGCAGCAAAAGGGGAAGGGGGTCAATCCTGTCCTGTTAAGCCGAGCTTCAATGATCTGATGGGATGTTCTGGCAAGCAGTATGCATCAGATGTCTCAGGCATAAGTGCAGAAAGGTTAATGGGGTTCTTTTTACCTGTGGAACTCTGGGGAGAGGTATGTTTATAGGATTTGCGAGGATCTTGGTGGCGAAAAAAGAAATGTGCAGCCCCATAATTTGCATATGCATTGACTGCACCATAAGTGAAAGCACTGAAAATGATGTCATGAAGAGTGGGCGTGTGTCTTTGTTATTGAAGGGGATTGTTATGATGTGCTTGTCTGAGTCTGCTGAAGCTGGTCATGTGCTCAGTGATGTCATGCCAGTGTCAAGTGGAATGTTGATGTGTGAGTGTGAGAATGCTGTGTGTTGAGTGTTCTGTAACAGTATCAGTTGGTCCCTCCCTCCCTGGGTGATGGGTGCCGGTGACTTTATTGATTATGTCTTATTCCTGATGTCTCAGTGTCATGTAACTGTAACTAAAGAACATGAAGTAAACTTAAGAAGAAGTAATCCAAAGCGGTGTGGACATTGCTTCTTAACATTGGCGACGAGGACCTGGAACCCAGAGCCCTGCTGCAGAGGAAGACAAAAAAGAGAAGATAAGGAAGAGGACTGCTGCGGGGGGTGCAGTAAATATCAGGACCAGGAGAGAAGAAAAGACAACACCGCCCCCAAGTAAGCAAACCCATCACCCAGGGCGG
This sequence comes from Ambystoma mexicanum, assembly GCF_040938575.1. Lineage (NCBI taxonomy): Eukaryota > Metazoa > Chordata > Amphibia > Caudata > Ambystomatidae > Ambystoma > Ambystoma mexicanum. The sequence continues at coordinate 1,132,075,377 of NC_090933.1, read as the reverse complement.
ATAAGGGAGGAGGTTATATGGACCATAACAGAGTGAATCAGCAGCCTAGTCCATGGCTCTGTGAGTGCTGTACCTTGGAAAAGAGGCAGGAAGAGGTCCATGTGAGAGGGGTACCCCAGTATTATCAGACGTGACCAGCAGCCCTTTTTGCATTTGGGAGTGCTAGGTTTTGGGAGTGCTAGGTCAGTGTTTTACAAATGATACTGGTGTGAAGGACGTTTGATACAACCCCTATACAAGTTTAAGCAGCACCAAAGTGTTCAGAGGAAAAAGAATTGAAAAGCTGCGCAGAGACTTGATGGTTGGTGTGCTTTATTGTGTACGAGGAGCAGTTTACATAAGCGGCTGAAGAAAGCCTGGATAAATGCGCAAGAAGAGTATTTAATTAGCGGCTGAAGTGACCGTTGTAGAAAGTGTGATTTAATGCGCAAGAGGGGCAATAGTACAGTTGCGGTTGGAGTAGGCGTTTTGACATTGTCCAAATGCGGCACTGGTCTTGCGACCGTTATTTCATGAGACAGTGCAAAGGTACCTTCATCATCTATGCCACATTCAATTGTGATGACGTAAGCTTCCAAATGGGGGTATCGGCGAAGGTTCAGAACACTAATTATTCAGTGTTCGGCAGAGGCCGTTTCAATGATACGCCATGACTCTGTGTAATGGATCGAGTAAAGGACCCTAGTTATGATGCGGAATGTCAAATTGACAATGCGGAAGTACTGTGTAGTGACGTTTAACGGCAAGTCAGGCTGAAAGAGGTGCAAGCGGACCACTGCAGTGCTGAAAAATAAGGTTATGGGAGACCGTTGTGCTTCTTGCTGGCATGGATTCAGAGAAAGCCGCTTCGCCCATCGAGGCGCGTGGTAGCGGCCAACGGGATGGAGACATAAAGAGGTCAGCATGAATGACCTTGCATAGAGACGTATGCTTGCGGCCAACGGTGGACAATTTCAAATGTTTTTGCTCCGTTGGGATTTGATATCGATGATGGGGCATATCAAGAATTTATTCAATGCATGTTTCCGTGTGAAAATCCAGGGGAGTGCGTTTATTTAACAAGTTGTTGCTGGATACGTATTGTAGGCTAACTCTCACTAACTTAGTTCTTTAAGCTGGTGTTATCTCAAGAGTTTTGATGCATTACGGTAATATGAGGTATAGTGGAGAAATTCACCTGTCAAATAGCTTGAGGATATATACAGTGTTTTGGCAAGAGGGTAAAATGTCTGGTTGATGGTGCTCTGTGTGAACGCTAGCGAGAGTGAATATTTTTATCTTTGCATATGAAACTATTGATGCTGAAAGTCAATGGTATATTTACATATTTGCAATGTGTTAGGGAATTAACGTATTCCAAGCATTTTCAGGTAGATGGATTTAGCTTCTAGTGTGCATTATGAAGTGCAAAATGCGGGTGCAATGTGGAGCCTATTTAAGGGTAATTGAGCTATTTTAACAATTTGAGGATTTTTAGGTATTCGGCTTTTATCGTAACAACAACTTCGACTTGAAAATGCTAGTGCAAGAGTGTATGTACACAGGCAAGAGTATAGGTGTAAAGCATACATGCCTGAGTACATTAGCATAACCTTTTGAGGATTTTTAGGAGTAAGTTGTTACACAACAACTTGGACTTTTAGGCATATGTAATCATCATAATGTGATGTGAAGTAATACTGCATATGCTAGGTATAAGATATTAGAGTTTAAAAAGAAAATGTTAAATGAACATGTAGGAATGTAATGCATATCCATGTAGTTAAGAAGTATGGAAGTGAAGGCATGTCACTAGTATATTATCTAGTTAATAGGTATGGATGTATAAAAGAATGAGTGGGTGCAACATTCGTTTTCATTTAAGTGTAAGTCTTAGATATTAGGGAGGTAGCGCCTCCGTTGGTAGTAACAGTAGGTAGTTCCACTGTTTTGACGAGTATTGTCAGCTGGTAGCGCCATTTAGTAGTGCACTATTTTAGTGATTTCAGTAGCAATGTTTGAGTCATGGAGATTGCGTTTTGTGATGCAACTAGGATGAGGTAGCACCTCTGTAGGTTTTATGTGTGAGTAAGGTGAATCCTGAAGGTAGCGCCTCGTCAGGAATTTTGATGAGTGGTTAGTGAGAGTTGCACTTATGTGAATGGAAGTGGGAAGTCTAGTGTTTTGTATGGCGGTAGTGCACTCTTTGCAGAACCTGATTCTTATCCTAAAGGACTGTCACGCTCACCTGATTCCCACGGAGGCGCAGGTCTGGCTTCGAGTGCTGATGCTTCTTCTATGGTGAAGCGCAGGACTCTGAGGATGGACAGGAAGGGCCCCTCTACTCTGGCTTTTCTGGCTCGCAGGAATATTCCCCTGTGCGTGAAAGGGAGTATTACCTACTGACGGAATAATGCTCAAGCCTCCCACTCCCTTCCAACCCTCCACAATACCCTTCCACGATTCCCCGTGAAGTCTCACCTTAGGGTCTGGAAGGATGAGTTCTCCATCCTGCTTCTGATGCAGGGGCGCGTTGAAACCCAGTTACTTCACTGGATTGAGGTTTGATGGGAGTTCAAAATAAGCTTGACTATTCAGGTGAGGCGCTGTAAGAGTTCTGTTGCAAGTTCAAAAGTTCAAGCTTAACAATAATGTTCATGGTCTTATTGCAGCAAGCGCTAATGCTTATGTCTTTTTCCCCTTAGGGGCCGGGGTTCGGAATGCCGGAGATATGGCGCCGACCCGAAGTGAAACTTGCAGTTCCAGTAAATGACAGGTAAGTTCTGGATGAGAGTTCAGGTAATGTCTTTGCATTCGCTCATTCAATGTCTTTGTCTTTTTTCCCCATAGGGGCCGGGGTCCGGAATGCCAGGAAGCGGCAGGATCCGAAATAAAATGGGAATGACCCAACAGGTAAGTCTTAGCAGGAAACTGAGCCTTTCCTATTCCCTTCCTTCTCTCACCTTGTCTTCTTGTCTTTTTCTCTCTAGGCTCTGAGAAGTGGGTGCGGATCCGGATGATCGCTGCTGAAGATGGAGGCGCCCAGGAAAGGTGAGTGAAATGCAGCGCTGCAGCGATCGAAGCGAAATGCTTTTAAAATGATGTCTTCCCTTTCAGGATCGTCGGTGTGATGTCTCCGTGATGCAGCTTTAGCTGGTAAGGTCTTCTTTATCTCCAATTCTCTCTTATCTCCCTTTGCAGGCGACCCAGGATGCTGACAGGCGTGGCTGAAGTCCAGATGCAGGAGCTGACACGGTGAGCGTCCAGCTGCGAGGAGCAGAACAACGCGAAGCGTGAGTTGCTGATCGGGCGTGGTTTAAATAGCTTTGGAGGAAGTTCCAGGCATGTATCCTTCCACCGATCAGGTATGTATCCTTCCCCGACCACACCCAGGTGGAAAGTAGTCCCACAGGTAAAGTAGTTCCATTCAGGCCTCAAGAGGGCCTGGATGTAGCAGCATGGTCTGCATCAGGTAAGTGCACATTAAAACACTTGAACACATGTCTAGCTTTATCAGCCTGGCGCCTAAGGCGCCAGGACAGGGGTCCAACATGAGCCTGGCGCCTAAGGCGCCAGGACTGTGTCCAAAGGGCCCCAGCTTGGGCCCGCTGGCACTTCCCTGGGGGGAATGATGCCTGCCTCTGGGGTTGCTGGGTCGGACCTGGCTCCTTGGAGGTAGGCATCATGACAGGGACAGCTAGTAGAACTCAGATGAAGCGTGTTGCTGGTAGGGGACGCCCTCTCGTTAATACCATGTTAAAGTTAGATGCTGTTCAAGGTGAAGAGTCACATGGTAATTTGTTTATCTTTATGTGTTTTGTGTTAATCCTGGCAATTGTTATCTGGTCAGGGTTTGTTTATGGGACTTCTTAGTGCTGCCATTGAGATTAGCAGTTAGTTCAACCTCATGTTTTGTTGGTAGTTTTGGAGATGGATGGCCAGCATCGTCAAGTTTGTTGCAGGATCTGTATATATTGGTGTTGTTAGGTGGGCTCTGTTGGCATAGTCCATATATGTATCTGTTTGTATGTTTGTGATGCAGGCATAGTTGGTGATATCTGGTAGCAGTGTTTTTAGCGGTTTATGGGGTCTCTTAACAGGTATGGTGATTCCGTTGTCATCCTGGATGACTAGTATTGCGTCAGGATGGCAAGTTGTGCTTCAGGGTGGCAGCCTGAAGGCTCGCCTGTGGCGGGGGCGGGCGGAAGGATATATGTAATTGTAGTCATTGTTTGGTTTGTAGGGTAGTCTTAGCCCTGTGTATGGGCTGGCATGTGTCTAGAGTGTGAGTCTAGAGTCTGTTCGTGGCAGGGACAGGCAGAAGGTGATTTGTGTTATTGTTGAGGGTGACCTGGTTTTGTAGGTGAAGTATGGAATTGCATAGCTGTGAGAGTATCTTGTGAAGTTTGATGGTGGATCGTAATGTGACTTGCCTGGATGTAAGGTGCTTGTTGTTTGTGTTGGTGTTTCGGTAAGGAGGGAGATGTGTTATGATGTGCTTGTCTGAGTCTGCTGAAGCTGGTCATGTGCTCAGTGATGTCATGCCAGTGTCAAGTGGAATGTTGATGTGTGAGTGTGAGAATGCTGTGTGTTGAGTGTTCTGTAACAGTATCAGTTGGTCCCTCCCTCCCTGGGTGATGGGTGCCGTTGTCTTAATTGCTTATGTCTTATTCCTGATGTCTCAGTGTCATGTAACTGTAACTAAAGAACATGAAGTAAACTTAAGAAGAAGTAATCCAAAGCGGTGTGGACATTGCTTCTTAACAGGGATCCTATGACCTGCATTCCATGAGATCGTCATGAATGAGCTAGGAGGCAAACTTGATGTGCATTATATGACTTGTCATTTTTACTATTGTTACTTTAAATGGAGAAGTACCCTGTGTGAGGGTATTTGAGTAGTGGACAGTGTGAATTGAGTCTCTTCCAGTGTCTCCTGATTTTGGCAGATTAGCCACATTCAGATAAAATAATTTGACTACAATCACACATTTTTATGAAGTGGTGGAACTGAAAGTTGAGTCCAGTGTGCAATTTAGCCCCAAAACCACATATATTCTTAGCGCTATGTTTACTGTATATGTGTGTTACTATTTGGCTTTCAATTAGGTTTTTTCTTCACAGAGCTGACTTTAAATGTATACATTACACGGCCTGCGGTAGCGGCCGTGTAGTTATGGTTAAATTGCTCATCTCATAGGAAGAGCACTTTTTGGGCGGCTTATAAATTCGCTCCCTCTGGACGAATCCTCACCAAACTTTGCGAAAGAAAATATGACCGGCTCTGATTTCTCATGCAAAGTCTGGTGAGGTTTGGTCAAGGGGTGGCAAATTATAGGGGGGGTCCCAACATTTCTTTTTTTCTCATAGACTGAATGGAGAAAAACTTTGCTCATGCCTACAGCCTAATCCGCTGGAAGGATTTTCACCAAATTTCAAGCGTGCTTTTGTAAATTTGGTGGAAATTCGTCCAGTAGTTTCTTTTAAAATGACAAAAAGTAGGTCCAAAACAATTAGTGATATCTGTGTCCAGTCCGCGGACACACTTCCCTGTTTGCTCCGCAGACAGGACACTAATTGGCCAGAGAGCATACGTCATGTCCGTGGACAGGCAAAGTGTTCGCTGATTGGTTGGAGTGAAGCATGAGGTGCGTCACATTTTCCCAATGAGCCCGCCATGTTGTACCCGCGAACATCCGCGGACCGATGGCGTGGAACAGAACAGAAATCTCATTTTGGGGAGTGTGTTGGTGTGGACGAGTGGCTGGAGAGGGTGGGGGAGTGAGAGATGGGTCAAATGCTGTATTTGTTTAGGTGGAAGAAGGCTGTGATGTGATCACGATGTTTGCGGTCACTGCGGCTGTCCGCGGACACAGCAACCACTGACTGCACTACTGGGTATTTTATTATGCTCTGATGTATTGGTTTTGGATAGTTAGTCGAGTATTGGGTGGAGAGGGCATGCATTGAAGGGTTTGTGCATTGGCTGAAGGTACTGTCTTAGTATGTCAAGTGAAGTGGATAGGGTTTGCGGTGGTTGTGTTATGTTTTTGGGTTGTGGTCAGTTGGCAGGTGTTTGCTTGCATGGGTGTGTTATGCTGCAGTGGTTGTGGCCAGGGCCTAGAGTGTTGGGTGGATGGCTGAAGAACACCTTTGGCCGTGCACCCAAGACTCTAGGCCCTGGCCACAACCACTGCAGCATAACACACCCATGCAAGCAAACATGTTGACTGTGGTATGTGGGCTGCATAGGGGGTATGTTTTCAAAAGTTTGTGTACTGGTTGCCAGTAGTGTAATAGTGTTTATAGGACAGTGGACATGGTGTGTGTTAGTTGGTTTGTTGAATTGTGTTCAGAATGTTGGTACCTAAGACTGTAGGCATTTTGGGTTGTAGTTAGTGGTTAGGTGTTTGCTTTCATGGGTGTGTTATGTTGCGGTGGTTGTGACTCCGATCATTGTATACTTACTGTTTGCTTTGTTGAGGCTGTATGCAAGGTTTTGTCCACACCATGCACCCAAGACTGTAGGCACTGGTCACCACCACCGCAGCATAAGACACCCATGCAAGCACACATTTTGGGTTGTGGTGAGTGGTCAGGTGTTTGCTTTCATGGATGAGTTATGTTGCAGTGTTTGTGACTCCGATCATTGTATACTAACTGTTTGCTTTCTTGAGGTTGTATGCAATTTTTTCATGGTATGGGAAATTGGAGCAGACATTGTTTTTTCATTGTCTGTGATAAAAGAAAAGATCACATGTTAGTTAAGGTAGTTTGTAATGAGTTATTGCATTGCATAGTAGAATCTCTGTACTTTGTCGACCCTCGTAGTTAGTACTTTACAAACACTATGCTTCAAACCAGTGTACTGTGAAATTTGACCTGCTCCTGTGTTTGATCGTAAAATCATTGGGTCTGGGGGGAAAAAAAATCCATGCAAGAGTAAAAAAAAACCTTTCTACGTTATGGTACAATGTTTTTCAGTGGTTGATTTCAGTAGGAGGAATTGAATAGGCTTATGGGTTTTGGTTTGGAAGCGGTAGTACTATTGTTGTTATTAGATACCAGTTGGCATATTCTAATTGTTTATTTCTCACTTATCTGCTTGGTTGTAGCAGAATTTTGGGGCAGTTAGATACCTGTTGGCGGATTCTAACTGTTTGTTTCTTGTTGCATTTTAGCAGTATTCATTTATCTGTTTGGTTGTTGCAGAATTTTGGGGCAGTTAGATACCTGTTGGCGTATTCTAAGTGTTTATAGTTTTGAAGTTGTTGAGGGTATTTTTATACGTAATAAGTGTTGTAGGGTTTCCTTAGAAAAATGTATATTGCAGTTGTCAGTTAAGCGCAGAACTGTAGAAGTATCACTGGTACTGCTCGCTGGAGAAATCTTTCTAATCTGAGTTGCAAAACGGGAAATAAACACAGAGGAATAGACGGCGAGCACTGTTTCTATTACGGCGCTCCTGTTCCTTTAAGGAGACCCGGCCTCCACGTATTATCTGGCTCGCTGATCACGTGAGGTTTGAGGAAGTGAAAAGCCGCGTCTCGCCGCCCTTGCAACTTTAAGCCCTGAGGTGTAAAGGGTGAGGTGCAGCTGTTTGGAGCTGTTTGGCTGGCTTGCGAGCTGTGCCCTAAACCTGCACTCCCTCTTACCAACACCTCTGTCAAAACACGACAAAAGAGACGGGAGGTACTTCTCTAGCCTAGCCGCACAATTACCTGCATTACAGGAACCCAAAAAGAACTTAGATACTTTGGGAAACCCTCAAATCCCTTTGAGCAGTGTTGATATTGTGAGGCAGAGCGGTGGAGTCGACTCTGGCAGCTCCTTGAGCTGTCGGGTGTGCGCCGTCTCTGACCTCAACTCTACCCCATTAGCGCCCCATGGACAAAAAGGCTTAATTTATTAATATTACTTGCTGGAATTCATACGCTTGGCATATTTAATTGTGATTTTATATTTTTTGATGGAGGCCTTGTAGGACACAAACTAAATATGTATTTAATAATATTACTAACGCACTGTGTTACCTACAAGGCAATAAATGAGATTTATTTTATATGCTCTATTTTTATTTTGATCTATGATGATTGCAGAACCTTTTTAAAGCTGCATCATTATTGTTTTTTTTTATTTATGGCTGTTTTTAGTACTACTCTCTATAACTGGGAACCAATATTTGGGTGTCTAGTTGTATAGTGTGCCTCTATACTAAAATGAGGGCATACTTTCCTCTTCTTTGGTATGCTGTGAAAGTTGAACTCACTGAAAAATATCTCACAGTGATACCTTTTGGAAAAGTACCCCCACTGACTGGGAAACATAGTGAGGATTTTTTACCCCCTCCTATTATAAGCTATTTCCCCCCTTTTTTCCAGCTCCTGGATCGTAGTAAGTATGGCCCCAAAATTACGTTCTCAAAATCAGAGAGCAAAAAAATGTAAAATTACTACTATGGAAAATAAAACTAAAAAAAAAAAGGAACTGGGAAACAAGGAAACCTACAAAGGGTTTGTACCCAAAATAACACTATCATTTCCGTAAACGGAAAATCTGTAATGGACCAACCAAAAATCTCAAGTTTCCTTTCAAAAGGGGAAAATAAAAATGTATCTAAAATGACGGATACAGGGAAGGGACCAGAAAATAGTTCAATGATTGATAACAACTCCCTATTGAATTTAGTACACAATTCTAGGCGACAGTCATTAGGGCTCAATATGGGCCCTATAGTAACAGTAGAGGAGAATATTATCAAAAAAAGACATTGATATGGGAAATGTTACTGATATGGATCTTTCGGCTACTCCTGATCTGGAAAAATATGCTGAAGCCGAAGAAGTGAGTATGGTAGGAGAAGAATCTTGGGTGTTTTCAGACAATTTAAATGATAGCCCAGTTAATATAAGTTTGGAAACTACAATGGGAAAGTCTTTAAATATGAATGAAAAATTAAATGCTTTAACACCTACCATTAATATGTTAATTGGCATTTGCACTACATTTATGAAAGCTCAAGCTAAGATTATAAATCTGATTACCGAATCGGTTGAAAATACAAGAGCTTTGGGAATAATGATAGAGGATTTAAAGGATACCCCTAAGATTACATTACAGATAGAACAAGGGGAGGCTGAGGAAAATTCAGGGGCGCTTAGTGAGTTTTGTTCAATAATTGATAAGGAAAATGGAAATATGCAGAATCATGAGATAGAAAGGGAGGAGGTGGAGGATGAGCTACCGGTTAATGTGGAAAATGATAGTAATGAAAGATCCTTCGATGAAAATGGAAACCCTTCTCATGGCTCTAAGAATTGCACAAGACGAAAACAAAAAAATAATAAAAACAGTAAAAGTCGGGGAAACAAAATTAGTATGAGCAAGAAGAGGGGCTCTAAAAGAAATTGTGTTGCCCTGGCATAAACGTCTCCTTCCGACATCGATTGTATAGAAATGGGGGATACCTTTGAGCCGTCAAGCAAACAAACCCAAATCAGTGAAAATAAAAAAATTGCACTTATTAAAGAGGGCACTTTAGAAAAATGGCTAAAAAACAATACTCCGGAGATGGCTGATATTGTTGATGTAGCCGTAGAAGGTGGAGAAAAGAATGAAGAGTGTCTTGATATGGATATTGTTAATGTAGATATTATTTAAAATAGAGAAAATATAAGATGCTTAAATATACCTATTTACATTAGAGAAATGGAAAGATTTACCTGTGCATAAAAATCAAAGTAAAACCTATCTGACTGAGCAAAAGCAGAAAAGTTATATATTGGGTAAGAGGATTAAAATTATAGAAAACTGAACCTCTGAGGAGAGCGCTTACATGAACCGATCCTGGTTACGCGAACAATTACACAAGATACCACCACTACAAACTATTACATCAGCAGATATTGTCAAGATATGCCGAGATAGGTGGGTTGTCAGTTATATCAATGTCTACCTCCCCTTCCTCCTCACCTGTTTCTTCTGATGAGGTCTCTCGCCAGGTGAGCTTCTTCTTTGACTTCTTCTTTTTTGAGAAGAGAAACGGTCTTCCGCTGTAGGAAGCCACCCTGATTAGACAGGGAAGCAGAGGACCCTTACCGCAGGGACCAATGAGAGAGGAAAACAGCAGCCGCTTAAAAAAAAAAACTCTCTGAGTATGTTGCTGCAGAAAACTGCCGAGATGTTTAGAGTTGTCCAGGACTTGATTAATGAGAATCCGAAGCACTACTGGAGCGGACGTCCTAGAGTGTTCTGCTGCGGAGTCGTAAGTAGTTCCAGGTCTTGATGGCTGGAGATCCGAAGCAGAAACTGTGCATGTACCCGGAATGGGTGTCGGAAAGAGAAGGAGCTGAGAGAAGCACTCAGGTAAGGTGCACGTTAAACAACGTAGCATGGGGAGAGCCAGGAATCAGGAACGAAGAAGCCACTGGAGCCAGAAAGCAGCAAAGGCAATCCATAGGACTGAGGCAGCAGCCAGGAAAAGAAAAGGTAAGAGGGAAGTACAGGGGAAAAAAAAGGCAAAACAGAGAAAAGGAGGAGCGAACGCTCCGAGCAGCGGAGCTGCGCGGAAGACAAGAAAGAGGGAGAGCACAAGGGGAGGCCGTAACTGGAAATGAGTAGCGAAATACTCAAGTACTGGGAAGGGAGGCAGAGAAAGCAAGATAGACAAGGCAATGTTAAGCGGCTTCACTTCAACACTACAGCTAAGTCAATGCCTAGTCTGGGATGCTGAGGGAAACCCTTATTGATATATGTTTAGGTCCAGTTCATGTACTCTGGATGACAACCCTTATATAACACCCCTCTCTTAGAATCCCCCTGACCCCACTGAGCCAAGAAGTAGGTCTGTTTTGCAAATTTAAAAGGTTTATTTGAGAAATATAACAATATATATCTATCACACTTTTATAATAAATTAATATTGAATATCACACTTAAAGTATGACATTGATCAACAATGGATAATGTTCTACTGGTAAACTGATTTGGTTACTTAGAAGTAGTATAGAGGATGAGGTAGCTGAAATGCTTTATGGTTTCAAGGAAATGCAAGGTGGAATAAATGCAGTACAGAAAATAAACTGATATGGTTTCACAAGAGATAATATGTTCACTTTTCCCCTGGTGGCAATTCACCCCCCCTATATGCAATGCAAGGAGATGGAAGTAACACACACAGTCTTCAGGAATACAATCAAATACAATACGGAATTCAGTTCCCCCCCCAGCCAGCTTAGACAACAGGTATGCTTTTTAAAACACAGGCCCAAAATGCTTTTAAATGTGATGGCAATGGATGGGAAAAGGTGCTAACTGATTTTAATTCCCTCTAGAGATTCAGGGTGAGTGAGAGATGCTTGTTGGTATTAGTTCAGGCTCACTTTAGCAATGCTCTATGAGTTATTACCAGGTTACAAACGGATTTTAACAAAGGAAGGAATGGAGTTGCTATTTTGACAAGTGGAGAAATTGAGCCAAAATCGCAAATCGCGGTAAATTTCGCGAGTGCGTAAATCGCGATTGCAGAAAAAGTATAGGGAGTAGGTCGGTTCTAGGTTTGTTGGAAAGCCTAGAATCACAGCTTTAAAATGAAAGTTAAACCACGTTCCTAGGACAAACGGTTCCGGAGATACAGACGATTTAATAAAGGTAGATTTTCGGATTTAAAGTAAAACTCAAAATGACAGGTGACAGCTTGCAGCTGCAGAATTGACAGGTGACAGTTGTGCAGCTTTACAAATGACAGATGACACGATTTCTAAGAGGCTGTTCTAATTAGGTTAAAATAGTTTGGATTAGATTATTTTAACTAAGAGATTGGGTTCTGCACAGTTCTGGCGTATACTCACTCCTAATTTTGAAATGAATGGGCCTCGTCACGGATCTGGTCATCACGTCCAGCGGTGGTTCTCTCTGCTCGGCGGGTCAATCAGGCACCGGTTCTGCTCACAGCGATCCGGATCTCTGGTTCTGCTCACAGCGGTCTGGGTCTGGTCTGCGGTTCCGGCACAAGTTCTTGGCAAAGAATTCAAACAGCTCGCCCAGCTGTTGAATAGTTTGGTTAGGTTTGCTGGATTCTGAAGGCCTGCTGAGAAATACTTTTGCTTGCAGTGGGCCTTCTTGGTTCAAAGTTCTGTAGTCTCTCTTTAGCTTGGAAGTCTAAGTGTTGGATCTCTGGATGTGAAGTCGTCGGTCAGCATGCTCCGCAGCAAATGGAATTGAATGTCCTATCTGTCCTGCACTGTCTGCTTTTATGTGTTTTAAAAAGTGGGTGGAGAGGCTAGCATCACTAAGCCTGCTCCTCTCTTGATTTGATAGGCCAATAGATTCTTTGGTCCCTGATTTGGGAAGGGACAGTGTGTCAGATTGATGTCATTTTTATGACCTGCAGAAATGACACTCCCCTGGTCAATGTGCACACAAATCTATTCCTGATCCAAATACATATTTACCAGGTACACAGTTATTTGACATCACATACACACATCATATATTACTAAAGATAGTCACTGTCCCGACTCTGGCATTTCTAGGAGCTTGCATTCAAAAATGGCAACTTATTTTCGATTTTAGTGGGTTTTGCAACATTGGTTTTTCATCAAAAATTATACAAAGGTACATTTCCCTTCCACATATATCCCAGTAACTTTCCATGTCTCTAGCTTAAATACAGTGTCTACAATATTCATAATTAGCGGGGTTTTGCCCCAGAACATGGTACAAATCGGAGTTTGGACTCAAATCGTGAGGGCATTTTCCATACTAAGACTCTCAAAGTTGTACATTCCTGTCATTTGGTTACAATAAGTTATCACTGTTTCTATAAAATATATATTTGTTGCAATTCAACTCCCCAAAGTGTTTGGGTCCGCCTCCAGAAGTCTGGGTGGGACAGTGATCACATGTCTCTCCTTGCTGGCAGAGGGCTGTTGACAGGAAACACTCAAAATTAACATACCCCATTCAACTGAAAGGGGCTATTGTCTCTCTCCTCCAGGCTTAAGGGGAAACCCCCTCTCTCTCACCCAGAAGTGCCATGTGATATCCTGCCTCCTGTTGTGAGTCTCTGGGGTGTTAAGAGATCTCAGCCTCTTGGCCTCTGGGAACAGCAGGTGGCTAAGATTTTCAATTAACCAACAAACTTTGAAGTCCCTGCCCCTCTTGCAACTCCTAAATACAGTTTCCCTGTCAGAGTTTAGACCGCTAGCGCCGCCTTGGGGAATTTGTCGGTACTGTATCCATTTTTGGGATCTGTCTTGAATTACTGCATTTCAATAGAGTGGTATTTTGCTTGGTAGTATAGGACCCTTGCTTAACATTGTTTTGATGGCATCCTTACAGTAGAGTGGTGATGTGGAACCCCCCACAAGAAGGTTGTATCTTTGGAGTGGTCTTGTGCCAACTGTGCAGTTTTCCTGGATTCTGGCGTGAATGTGGGCGGCGACAGCTCATCCCCACATCCACCAAGTCTAATGATTTAGTTTGTTCTGGGATAGAATAATGGGCAGCGACAGCTCATCCCCACATCTACCCAGTCTAATGATTTAGTTTGTTCTGGGATAGAATAATGGGCAGCGACAGCTCATCCCCACATCTACCCAGTCTAAGGATTCAACATGGGTCAAAACCCTTGACAGCAATAACGGAAGGAGAAACACAGGAGCACAGCAACAGAGCGAAAGGGACAAAGTTGCAACACGCTGAACCCAGAGAGCGGCGGGGCTAAATACGGAAATGGATCGACAGGACAGAAAGACTAGACCAGAAAACCAGGAAGTAAGAAAGTAACCTCAACAACCTAATGGCAGCGCCAACGGCAAGCGTTCCACAACCGCCAACGGCAGCCGGGAGCCGGCGGCGTGACAGTATGCCCCCTCCCAAGGGACTTCCCCCCCGGCTTGCCAGGGAAACAGACGGTGAAACTTTTGAACCAATGCCGGGGCATGCACATGTGAAACCGGCTCCCAGGAATCCTCGGAATGGGGATAGCCTTTCCAATGGATGAGGTATTCTAAACGACCCCGCCGATAGCGGGAGTCATGCACTGAGGCCAACACATACTCTTCAGGAGGAATGTCAGATGGTACTGGCTCCCGAGGCAAATGGCGATGATAGGGATCCACCTTGAACTCTTTCAAAAGAGATGAATAGAAAACAGGATGAAGGCGGTGCATATGTTTGGGTAACAGTAGGCAGAAGGCCACAGGATTGACCCTGCGAAGAATAGGAAAGGGACCCAGAAAACGGGGCAACAGCTTAGAGGGACGAAGCCAGCGAGGTAGGTACTTAGTGGACAACCACACCTTAGTCCCACTCTGCCAAGTAGGAGAAGGCTGGCGTTTGGGATTGGTCTGGGAACGGTAGCAAAGACTGCTTGCCTGTAGGCTCTGGACAGCCGTCTTATGAGCTTCCGATATACTGGTAAGTAAAGCATCCACAGAAGGAGTAACAGATGCGGGAAAGACAGAGAAGGAGTAGGAACAAAAGAAAGGGCTGAGACCAGTGGCGCTGTGCATGGAGTTGTTGTAGGCGAATTCAGCGGTGGGCAGCAAGCCAACCCAATTGTCCTGTTGACTTTTACTGAAGCACCTGAGATATTATTCTAGGGTGGCGTTGGTCCTTTCTGTCTGCCCATTAGTCTGTTGATGGAAACCTGATGACAATGCACATTCGATGCCCAACCTGTCGCACAGTTATTTCCAAAAGCGTGAAGTATATTGAGGACCTCTGTCAGATATTTACTTTTCTGGAGTGCCATGTAAGCGAAAGATCTCCCTAGCAAATACCGCCGCCATGTCTGCTGCAGTCGGTAGGCCAGCTAGAGGTGTGAAGTGGGCCATCTTGGTGAAACAGTCAACCGTTATCATTGTACAAGAACACCCCTCTGAAGGTGGCAAATCCACAATGAAATCGGTTGATATCATACTCCAAGGTCTCTTAGGCACCTCTTCCTGCTGTAGGAAACCGATAGATTTCTGAGTGTTGTTCTTTGACCGGCAGCATACAGGACATGAAAGAACATAAGACGTGACTTCCTTGGTCATACAGGGCCACCAAAATCTGTGTCATAGCAGCTCCAGAGTGTTCTTCACACCCCTAGTGTCCTGCCACAGGGTCATCATGACACCATCGTAACGCCGTCTGACAGGTCTGAAGGTTGGGCAAAAATAAGCGTTGCTGCTTAAAGCACAGACCATCTTGGATAAGAAGGTTCTTGGTTTGAGGAGTAGCAGGAGGAGTCCCAGCAGACTGCGTGGCGTTGCGAACGTCCTCCAAGAAAGACTCTACGGAACAGATGACCTTGACATCAGGAAGCATAAGACTGCGGGGTTCTTTCTGGGTAACCCCTGGATACGGTCTTCTTGAAAGAGCATCTGCAAGAATGTTCTTAGGACCTGGCAAGTATGTCAAAATGAAATCAAATTGGGTAAAGAAGTGGGCCCATCAGGCCTGACGTGAATTGACACATTCCATATTCTGTACAATCTTGAGATTTTTATGGTCCGTTCTTATTTCGAAAGGATGGTTAGCCCCCTGCAGAAGATGACGCCATTCCTCGCAGGCGGACTTCATGGCCAAAAGTTCCTTTCGATTACCGAGTAGTGTGTCTGTCTGTCGTTTAATGTCTTAGACATGTAGGCAACGGGGTATTCCAGACCTTCATGTTCCTGCAGAAGAGCAGCGCCTAGAGCGGCTGCTGAGGCGTCAGTCTCTACTATGAACCTTAACCTTTAGTCTTGTTGGCGAAGAACAGGAGCAGAGCAGAAATCCTCTTTCAACTGCAGAAAGGCCTAGTCAGCTTCAGGAGTCCATGTAAACGGCATTGAAGTCTTCTTGAGTAACCTGGTGATGGGAAGAACCCTGTCGGAAAAGCCTAGGATAAACTTGCGATAAAAATTAGCAAGTCCTAGGAACCTTTGGACATCCTTGACAGAACCGGGTATGGGCCAATGCAGAATGGCCTCTATCTTAACGGGATCCATCCGAATACCCTCAGAAGAAAGTATGAAACCAAGGTAAGCAACTTCAGAGGCTCCGAAGACACACTTCTCTGCGTTAGCCTTAAGACGGTTCTCTTGTAATCTCTGGAGGACCTGATATAGATGAATAGTGTGAAGCTGGGAAAATACCAGAATGTCATCAAGGTAGATAATAGTACAGTGAAATAGGAGGTCCGAGAAGGTGTGGTCCATGAAGCGCTGGAAAATGGATGGCGCGTTGACCAGACCAAATGGCATTACACAATACTCATAATGCCCAAATGGGGTTCGGAAGGCAGTCTTCCACTCGTCTCCTGAGCGTACTCGTAGAAGGTGGTAGGCTCTTCTAAGATCAATCTTGGAAAACACTTTGACTCCTTGAACCACTATCAGTATGTCCCTGATGAGCGGCATAGGATAATGATCCCTTATAGTAACGTGGTGGAGACCCCTGTAGTCGATGCACAGTCGAAGTTCATCTGATTCTTTTTAGGTACAAAGAACAGCGAGGCTCCAGTGGGAGAGTGTGAGTGCTGGATAAGTCTGTGATGTAAATTCGAGTCAAGATACTCTTTAAGCGCCTTCTTCTCTTTAAGAGATCGGGAAAACATGCGCCCAAAAGGAACAACAGCATTGAGAAGTAGATTGATGTTGCAGTCCTCAGGTCGGTGCAGGGGTAACTCTTGAGAACCATCGTTCTGAAACACCTCCTGATACTGAAGGTACTCCTTGGGGATACTGTTCACCTTCAAGACATCTGTTCTTGGGGATAGATCCGGAAGAGTGTGGACTGTGGCATGCTGAGTCTGAGAAGAACAGGACTGTCGACAATATTCAGATGTAAATGACAGTTGGTTCTTTATCCAATCTATGGTAGGGTTGTGTTTCCGTAGCCAAGACACACCCAGGATCACCGGAAAGTGTGCGGCTCTGATCAAGTCGAATTGGATGGTTTTGGTATGATGGAGAATTTTCATCACCATGGGGGAAGTGGTGTGTGTGATGAGACCGGAACTTAAAGGTTTACCATCAACCCCCTCCACCTTTTGGTCCTCCTCCTTCTCTAAACGTCCGATGCCTGTCTTGTCAGCCCAGACGACATCCATAAAGCACCCTGCCGCCCCGCAATCAAGCAAGGCTAGGACTTCAAAGGTCTGTTGGGAGAGACACAATTGGATCCCGACAACCATGAGACGGTTGTCCTCGGTGGCGTTAACAGGGGTGACAGATAATGACACAAAGGGACCAGGAAATCCCCCTTGGTAACTTCTCCATACTAGCTCCAAGGTGTGGCGTTTCCCGAACGTCGTGGTGGTACATCAGGGCAGTCCCTCAAAATGTGTAGGTTGGATCCACAGTACATACACAGGTTGTTGTCCATGCTTCGTTTTCGTTCTTCAGACGTAAGTGGTCCTCGAGCAGTCCCAATCTGCATGGGTTCATCTTTATTCAAACAGGTGGGTGAGGGGGAGGACGAGCTTGGCTCAGCCAGGACAGGAAACCCACGATGCTTCCGACGCTCTGACCGCCTTTCTGATAAGCGGAAATCTAGCTGAATCACAGTAGCCCATAGATCCTTAAGTGTGGTATGTCTTGTAACCCTCGCCAATTCGTCCTTAAGGTCATTCTCTCAGGCCTCGATGAAAGATGGTGTATTGAGAGTTTTCTTCCCAGCCTGCATCAGCAGCCACCCGCTTAAAGCGGGATATGTAGGACAATAAATCAGAGTTTCCCTGGCGAATGTCCAGCAATTGTTCACTGGCTACTAAGGCGGTCTCTTGTCTTTCGAAGGCCAACTTGAACTGGGCTGTGAACCCGGAATAGTCTTGCAGAAAAGGACTGGCACTGATAACCAGTGGTGAAGCCCAAGATAGGGCGTTACCCGTTAAGTTGGAAACCAGAAACCCAATGCGGGCTTGATCTGAGGCATAGGTCTGGGGTCTGAAAGTGTAATAGATGATACAAGCTTCCATAAACTCTTTGAACTTATGAGGTGAACCATCATATTTGCCACAGGATAAGAGCATAGGAGGAAGGTCGCTTCGGGACTGTTTAAAGCGGTCGACCCTTTGCCTAAGAGTCACATTTTCAGCTTGAACAGCCTGTAATTCCAGCGTCAGATTCTGTACAGCTACAAGAAGCTCCTGTTCAGTGGTAGCCATTGATCTATCCTTCTGGCATTGCAAACTGTCAAGATATGCCGAGATAGGTGGGTTGTCAGTTATATCAATGTCTACCTCCCCTTCCTCCTCACCTGTTTCTTCTGATGAGGTCTCTCGCCGGGTGACCTTCTTCTTTGACTTCTTCTTTTTTGAGAAGAGAAACAGTCTTCCGCGGTAGGAAGCCACCCTGATTCCCTGCTAGACAGGGAAGCAGAGGACCCCCTTGTCGCAGGGACCAATGAGCGAGGAAAAAAGCAGACACTTAAAAAAAACCTCTCTGAGAATGTTGCTGCAGAAAACAGCCGAGATGTTTAGAGTTGTCCAGGACTTGATGAATGAGAATCCCAAGCACCACTGGAGCAGACGTCCTAGAGTGTTCTGCTGCAGGGTCGTAAGTAGTCCAGGGCTTGATGGCCGAAGATCCGAAGCAGAAACTGGGCATGCACCCGGAATGGGTGTCGGAAAGAGAAGGAGCTGAGAGAAGCACTCAGGTAAGGTGTACGTTAAACAACGTAGCGCGGGGAGAGCCAGGAATCAGGAACGAAGAAGCCACTGGAGCCGGAAAGCAGCGAAGGCAATCCGTAGGACTGGGGCCGCAGCCAGGAAAAGAAAAGGTAAGAGGGAAGAACAGGGGGAAAAAAAGGCAAAACAGAGAAAAGGAAGAGCGACCGCTCCGAGCAGCGGAACTGCGCGGAAGACAAGAAAGAGGGAGAGCTCAAGGGGAGGCTGTAACAGGAAATGAGTAGCGAAATACTCGAGCACTGGGAAGGGAGGCAGAGAAAGCAAAAGAGACAAGGCAATAACGCGAGGAGAAACACAGGAGCACAGCAACAGAGTGAAAGGGACAAAGTTGCAACGCGCCGAACCCAGAGAGGGGCGGGGCTAAAATGGAAATGGATCGACAGGACAGAAAGACTAGACCAGAAAACCTGGAAGTAAGAAAGTAACGTGGAACAACCTAATGGCGCCGCCAACGCCAAGCGTTCCACAGCCACCAACGGCAGCCAGGAGCTAGCGGCGTGACAGATATTGATTTGGTAATATTACCAAAAGAGGGTAGTTGGGAAAATTGGACTATCACCCAATTTGGGACTGCAGTGATTGTAGATTTAATCAGGGAATATTCAAAATTAATATGGGGCACCAAATATGAAATTCATTTTTGTAATAATATTATAGACCTAACGCCTGAAAGTAATCTCCCCACAAACATATCTCAAAAAAGTGAAAAAGAGGTTGTGAAGAAAAACCTGGATCTATGGATCCCAGATCGAGAATATTTCCCTAATTATTGAAATGAAGCCCATGAAATGGGTCTTTCCCTTTTATCCTGGAATAGTAGAGGGTATAACTCCATCAAACATATTGATGGAGTCAAGTTACTAAAAGAAAGCAATGTGTTTGCTTTACAGGAAACTTGGGTGGGGGGAACCCTATCTTTGGACGGGTATAATGTTATTTGTAAACCTGCAGTAGGTGGAAATAAGGGGCGCCTAGCAGGAGATCTATGTATAGGGGTGAAGGATCATTTCCCTATTACAATTTTTGAAGGCTCTACCCAATCTCCTTTTGTGATGGGTGCCATTGCTGGTAGTGTGGACGCCTTTGGTGAAATATTAATTATTAATGTATATTCACAACCAGGTGGGGTCAATCTGGAAAATATAGGGGAGACTATATCTGCTATGATAGAAAGTTGGCTTGTGAAATCCCCTGGATCTGAAATAACAAGCATGGGTGATTTCAATGCTTATTGTGATATAGCAAAAGAGATGGTGATTAAGTGGAACCTATAAGATGATGAAACTATACATATGGCTCCCTTTGTACTTGGTAAATCGGGACTCCTTGGTAAGACACAATCTCAAATTATGAGTGGAATCACTTGGTTAAAACTTCTAGCCAGTCGGGGGCTCAAATGCCTTGAACCGGGGGATGACCCGCCAAACAAAGATACTTGGTCCAATGGTAAAGTTAGCTCACAAATTGATTATACATTTGGTAGTGAGGAGATATGGAAAATTGCTTGTCCTCTCCATCATATTGCTACCTCACTGAGTGATCATATGCAAACTCCAAAAAATCATACCAACTCAATGGGAAAGGGGTGAGGCCATGAACATACAGAGCTCTGCGGGGGGAAATGGGATACCATGGACTGAGACAAATTTTGGAAAATGTAATAAAATGTTCCATATACTTCCTCTGGAAGGGCAGGAGATTGTAGTAAATGGCCTCAGAATTGTAGGTGATCTTTTGGGTATGATCCAAAATGAAAATTGTAGAATGCGGATTCATTTTAAAAACGGAAAATCACATGTAAATAAATATGACAGCCAAACAGAACAAAGAAAGAAAGATAAGAAAGAGGAAATTAAGAATGTTAAAAATACTCCTATATTAATTGAAGAGGTAAAATTAGCTCAAATTAAAAATATTAAGATCAGATTTAAAAATTGGCTTAAACAACACAAACATAATGTGAATAATGCAAATTGGAAGATCATATATGTACTTTATAATACACATGATAGCAAGAAATGTTGGTACCTCTATCGGCAATATATATTGGAAGATACGCTAAAAGAAAATAACGATGTAGGACAAAATGCATGGGAGAAATATAGTTCACAACTTCTATGCGTGGAGGATAGATCTGTTTCTCCACGTATGGAATGTGTGAAAAATAGGTATCAGAGATTCCCTTATGAGATGCAGTATATACTAAAAATTATAAATAAGATGAAAGCTTCCAGAGCTCTTGGCCCATATGGGCTGGCGAATGCCGATTTGAAAAGAAACCCCAAAAAAATGGGCAGTATTCCTACATCTCATATTCTCTAAAATCTGGGAAATGGGATTATTCTGGAAAATTCGCACAAGGCGATGGTTGTTCAGATCTATAAAAAGGGGGCTAAAAAGGGCCCAAGCAACTATCACTTATTAGCCATGACTAATAGCAGTTGTAAAATATTCTGCTCTCTATTGATTGGTAACATCACTACATGGAGAATGAAAAGGATCTTATACCGATACAACAAACTGGTTTTCGAAAAAACCACACTACCCTTGATAATTTAGTGATGCTGAAACACATAATCTCTGATACTCTGGATAAAAAAGAAATACATTGTATGCCTGTTACATCGATTATTCTAAGGCGTTTGATTGTGTTGATAAGGAGAGACTCTGGTCTAAACTTGCTGACAGGAAGATATGTCCAATATAGAAATATTTCCTACGTGAAATGCACAAAGACACTACAGTGGTTATTTGACTTGGCAAAGGAAAAAAGATTTCACCAGAAATTAAAACTAACTTGGGCCTCAAGCAGGGCTGCGTAACCTCTCCGGTGTGGTATCATTTTTATGTGTCGGAAATCTGGGACCAATTTGTTGGAATAAATAATTACCCTCCCAAAGTGGGGGTAATCGGTGTAAGCGGTCTAATGTATGCCAATGATACTATTTTATTAGATAACACACCGGGGGGGGTGTTGCAGAAGATGCTGTACACCCTATATCTCTACTCTAAAGAAAATAATTTAAGTATAAATATCAATAAATCAAAGGTGATGATCTTCGGGGGCTCGAGAAGGAAAAGAGAAGGAAGATCCTATAAATGGAAGATTAATGATGATATCCTTGATGTGGTAGGTATATATCCCTATTTGGGGATTTCTGTTATAAATCTCCCTCGCAAGGACTTCTATTTTGAGATGGTTGAGACCAAAGTTGTAAAATAATTGAATATTATGAAAAAGTATATTATAACTAAAGGTGGATATTCCATCGAAGGGTTTTTAGAAATATATAAGAGATATATTACTCCATGTGCACTGTATGCTTTGGAAACTGTTGGAGTCACGGAAATGGAAAACCTTGGAAGATTAGAAAGCAAACTATGGAAACCATCATTGGGTCTCCTGAAATTGACCCCTATCAAAGCAATACGAAGCAAACTGGGGCTGGTCTCTTTAAAAACACTCTGGAAAATAGGATGCTGCAAGTTATACATGAAAATTATGCTGGGTGGGGCGGAGGATCGGAATTTTTTGCGCTTGATTGGAAAAAACATGCTGATGTGTGATAAATTGAACACATACATGTCAGTTTTAAGAGGAGTCGCTCTTTGCTTCCTTAAGGAAATAAATGAGTATGCCTGCATCGATTGGAGAAATGACTGTGATTTATAATCTCTTAACAAAGAAAGCCTACGAGTGGGATGTATACTCCAATTGATCATATCTGGCACCTAAGAAGCGATACTCCACCTATGCCCTCCAAGGAATTAAATCTATGACTCCCAGACAATACTCGCTTAAGACTGGAAATAGAAGTCAGTTACGCTTTATCCTCCTTAGATTTAATATATTACCATGTAGGTAGTACATTGGAGCATGGTCGGTCTTAGTATGGAGGCTAGATTGTGTAAACACAGTAAAGGGGAGATAGAATTCATCAGACACTTACTCACAGGATGTGCAAAATTGCAGGAATGGTATTTTGAAGGCTATGGAAACTTTGTATGTGACCTGAATATGATTTTAAATGACCAATTCTGGTCGGCCATATACATATAGCTTAAAATATGATCTACATTGGTGCCGCCTTTTATATTTGGAAAATAGCTACCCTGATTGATGGTGAAAGGACACCAACCCCAGAATTGGAATTATAGTGAGTGGTAAATGAGGTAAAAAAAGCCCTATGTTCTTCTCTTTTAAATTAATTCTCTCTTAAATGAATTCTCTTTTATATGCCATGTATTGTATTCCATTAATGTAACTTTATAATGTATTGATTATGCAAATTTTATCGTTTATGAAATGTGGAAAAATATGTTGTTGTATAGTGTATAAGGTTTTAATTAACCAATTTGCACATTAAATTAAAAAAAAATTAAAAATGCAGTTGTCTGGTTGCAGTTAGATGCTAGTTGGCGTATTCTAACTGTTTATAGTTTTCACTGTTAGATAGCTGTTGTCTTATTCTATTAGTTTATGGATTTAAAGGTTATTGAGGACATTTTGTAGATGTTTATACTCTGATTAGTGAATACATTTTGGTCTTAAGAATATTAAGTAAGCATTTACAAGATTTGCTGGTAATCTTTGTTTTAGAGTAATGGAAGTATCATTACATTCGAGCCATCGACATTTCTTTTTTATGTATGCAGTCTAGTGACCTGCATTGGTTGTGGCTCCTGTGTGGTAGATTATGCCTACCGTTGTGAAGGTTTTCTTACCAAGTGATACTTGTCCATGTGTGAAACCAGTCAGCTTGCAGTTGTTTTTGGTACCATCTGCACTGTAACGCAAAACCATTACTATTATGTATTCACTATGTGACTGTATTTGTAAGGTGGAATGATTATCAGAATTGCAAGTGTCGGGGGGAAATTCTGCCGGGGTCGGCCGGGCCGTCCGCAGACCTCCAGGCAGGGAGGCCCCAACTCCTCCCGTGTATATCCCAGATGATAGAGTATGAGACACACACAAGGAGCAAGGTGACTCTGCTGTTTATTAGACAAAACGGCAAGGATGGGTCAAGGAGCGTACACGTCCGTCCTGACACACACACAATCGTGGGGCTCGCAGGCCCTTTTTACTGTATTATGACGCGCTACTTGCGTCACTTCAGAAAGTTAACAAAAAACCTATTGCCACTCTTAATTGGTTGCTCGAGTGGTAGGGTTAGTATAGCACACATATAGAGAACAATGTTAGTGGACAAAGGGTAGTCAGGTGATATATCTGGGTTGTCCCTACAATTAGATACATGAGAATTGTTACATGAAGACTCCTGAGGATTGGTTAATATTACTGGCGTCAGTGATAAGAGCCCCATGTTCTGATTGGTGCGCCCGTGAGCTTCCCAGCCTGGGACCACCGCTGTTCCCAGCTCTCGGTGTACCTGCAATTTGCAACAATGTTTCACTATGGGTACGTGCAGACAATGTGAGGATTTATTCATAGCTGGAAGGCTGACCGCTCCCACTGTCGCAGATGTCCATTGAGCCTTTCAAGTGTATCTGCCTGTGTCTCGTAGCGAGGGATCCAGACGCCTCTTCTCTCCTGGGTTTGGCATCTCGTCAGGTTCGGCTTGGTCACGTGGGGAGGGACCGTGTTTGAGGCAGAATTCTGCACAATTAATATTGCTTTTCCACTGTGTGTCTGGTTTAATTTGCAGGTGTGACTTTAACGTTGGTGCGCGGAGTGCGAGGTTGCAACATCGTGCCTTTGATGCTTTGTTCTTGGAATGTGGGTTTGCAACATTGCGACCTTGGCTGGTTGCTTCACCGGGCTCATTCTGCAGGATCAGCAACCTGACTCTTGCTTTGTTAATGTCCACGGGAGCTCTTGTTTGAGGCCTACTTGGGCCTGGTGCATAAGTGGTCCGTTTGGTGCATAGGTGCTTTAGGTTATAGTAGCATATAGTTCCATGACCAGTATCGTGTCTTCATTATACCTCTCATGGTGGTAACTGGTTTCAAGAGAAGCGTGAGCAAGCTTTGTAGATGAGTTCATGACGCGTCTTGCGTTTCTGCATTCTGAAAGCCTATGTAAAAATAATAAAGATGCACGTCCGTGAATATGTCTGTCGCCTACGTCATAGCACTGAGTATATTCTTCGTGTAGACCGGTGTGGGAATGTCCAGTGTGTATATTTGTACAGATGTGCTTCCCGTTGTCTAGGTCGTCATGGCATCTCTAACGACGTGTAGATTTTAGTCTAGTTGGTCCGTGCCGCAGGTGTCGGCATGGCCAGTGCGGGCTGCTGGGCAGGCAGATGGACACATCCGTATGTTCCTGTACCAGGGTATCTGGTCGTCTGGTAAATGGACAAACTCCTCTCGTGGCGGGTGTCTGGGTCGTGACCCTCTAGGCCAAGCGCGAGAGGTGAAGGACGGGAGCCTGGTCTTCCATTCTCCCACTTCAGTCCCCCCTCTGGTCGACTTGTCGACCACAAACATATCCTTCTCGTTATCTCCTCTTACTCGCCATATCTTAGTTATTCCTCCTAGATGTCCATAATGGTTTACATGATCTTCAAATGACCAATACATATATTCACAGGTTCCTCCAGGAGTACAGTATACCCATTTTCCTATGTAGCTCCTGGGGTTTCTTGGGTTCTCGACCTTCACTGATGGTGGGTCTAGATGGTTGGTGATGATTTGGGTGCGCAACTTCTCCCTCTCCTGTATTATCACACCTGTATGCTGGCCGTCATCTGCTGGCATCAAGGGGTGCATTCCCACCATTTCGAGCAACTCGTCAGTGGTACGTGCCTTCCGGGCCTTCCAAAATCTAATTATGATCAGCGTAGCTCCAGCCAAAATAGTACAACCCACTATTATTTTCAGTCCATCTGACAGCCAGGATGGCATCCATGACCATAATAGTGAAAACCAGCTCTTATCCTTGTTTACACCGTTACTTTCATCCATCATTTTGGAGTGCATCTGGGCCAATTGTGAAACTGCTTCTGTCAGTGTACCATTGTCAGCATCGTTGGCAGGTATGAACGTGCAGCATGATTGTCCTATCTTTGCACAAACTCCTCCTTCCATTGCTGTGAGAAGGTCCAATACATATCTGTTCTGGAGTGCTACCATCCTTATAGCTCGCAGCTCCTCTTTTATTGCGTTAAACCCATTTACTGTAGAATTGATGGTCATCATTAGTTCCCATCTAGTTATTTGGAGCCATTTTGCGTTTGCGTAAGCCTGCAGTCCCGGGTGTATTATTGAGGAGAAGAACATTGCTGCTCTGCTGAATAGTCTGTGTTCTGGCGGTATTGAGGTTAGTGCCGTTTCCGACCTTCCCCATAGGTAATTTCCTGTCAGTGGCTCTCCTTGTCTTTTTCTTCTATTTAGGACAGTATCATTGCTGTTGGTCCTGTTCCCTTGCTCCTCCTGAAGTGGTGCAGATCTCTTTTTTCTCTTGTCCCCTTCATCCATTTTGGGAAAGTTCGCCACATTGACATGCTTCTTAGGTACCACTAGTGATGGTACATTGACGTGCACCATTGTGCACACACCATTCCACAGGGGAGGCAGTGTATGGTATGCCTTTTCTCCACAGGCCCAATAATGGTCCATTATTACTGCTGTTCCTGCTCCCCCCTCAGGTAACTCCATCACACTTGCACAATTGGTATTATATCCTACGTCCACCTCTCCTTTATGCTGGTAGCATACCTTGGGCGCAGTCAGCGGTAGTATTGTTATTGGGTCTTCATCTGTTTCTACCCACGTGAGCATTGGTACATACTTGATCCACGTCGTCCAACATCGGTGATTGTGTGCCTCGATAGTTGCGATAGTTTCTTTTGTTACCATGTTGCTGCCAATCACTCCTATCTCCCAGCTGTTGTCCAGATACACCTTTCCTGTTATCGTCACCAGCGGCCTCTCCCAGCATCCTTGTTTACCCGGAACTTCAGTGGCGTACCAATCACATGGTAGATACTGCAGTGTTACTTTCTTTGTTTCTCGTTTTGCAGGGCCACTTGTTATGTATCTGAATGCTTCAGCATGTAAACTGCTCTTGTGGTAACTCAAATGGTCTTGAGGAAGTTGTTTTCATATGGGTATGAGTCTCGTGTTTTCCATGTCATGTGCACTACTGTCCCTTGAAATCTTCCTTTCGTTTGGAACAGTGCCAAGTACATTATGCACTGTGCTGTCTTTTCATCTATTTCGGTGGCAACAAATGTTCGTGAAGCACTCATGGCGTATGGTATTAATGAGCAAACGTAGCAGCTGTCCTCAGTTGTCTGCTTACCAATGCGGGTCATGTGTTTGTACCATATGTTGTTTGTGACGTGTGCTGAATCTTGTATATAATTATCAATACCTTTATTGTCTGAGTATGTGCTGCGTTTAACTCTATTTTGCTTGGGTGCAATGTTACTACTACCACCTGACGTAACACCTGTTGCAGCAGGGGACGGGGGTATATTAGGTTTGGGTGCAGCAATAAAATTAATAGCATAGCTGTACTGCCATACAGAGGCAGCCAAGAACCCGGTGATCATCAAAATCCCTATTACTTTTATTACATATGCTAATCTCACCGGCATTTTGCTCTTACCTTGCTGCAGTCCTGGCAGCGTATTCTTGCGACGTTAGAGTTGCCCGCCTAAAAATTCTCAAAATGCTTGTTATTAAATGTTAGTTTTTTGTTTCCTTTAAGCTCTCCCTATCAAATAGTCATTCAGTGCCCAGGCGAAGAGCTGCTCCCACGCTACTCTAAGTGATCGGTCTCTTAGGACCGGCAAGTATGGGCGGAGGTGGGGCATGGAATATTCTATGGCCAGGAGGAATGCTGTGTAGTAGACACGTACCCTTCTCTTTTTTAGGTATGTTGGCCTTTTTATTTCGTATACAAATTGGTGTGACAATTCTTCTGGGTAGTTATCGTCTGGGAGTACCATCTACGCCTGGGCAGTGAACTTGTTAGTTAGCTTTTTTCTTAACAATACAATAATACGCAGTTCCTGTATGTGCGAGAGAAAAAAGAGAACATTCACGTGTTTACATGTGTATTTGTGCAGGCAATGTCTTTCAGTTCAGTTATAACTATACTTGGGGGTCAATGGGCGGGGGGTTTGGGCTCAGATGGCGGAAGTATTTTTACTCTTTGAGCGTGTGACCATGGGGTGGGCAGTATGGGGATCACCCCTTTCTTCGTCAGTTATTGTCTCCGGGGAAGCTGGGTAGTGACACAGTAAGGGAACAATTGGGTCGTTGTCTGTGGTAGAACTTCCTTCCGCTGTCGGGGATGTTGTTGCTGTTCTTCCAATGGACCTGTCGTTGGCGCTGGGGCGGGTCTGCAGTTTGTAGATCTTTACATCATGTAGGTGGTTCCAGGCACGCTTGTCCTTTAGTTTTACTGCTCTTGTTGATACGTCCTCTACCAGATGGGGGCCAGTGAACCTCTTATCGTTCCACTTCCTATTGAAATTGCGAAGTAGCACGTGGTCACCTTTGGCAAGTTTGCACAAGTTCTCCTTTTCCAATTCTGTACTGGCACCTTCTTCTTGATTGCTGGTAGACCCGCCCCGTGTGCGCTCGAGCTGTTGAGACACAAACACGACACTAGTAATCAAAGAAGACACATATTGATACATTTCATCACCTAACACACTCGCTGAACTTTCGTGGTCAGTGAATGCCCTTGACGTTGGCGTTAGGGGAAGGCGCATTTGACGTCCAGTAACCACCTCGTGAGGGGTGAGGTGGTGGTCGGACCCTGGCCTATTCCTTAATTCAAATAGGGCTAATGGAAGGCAATACAACCAGCTTTTCTTTGTTGTTTGTTGTATTTTTGCAATTGCCTCCTTCAATAGGCCATTCAGGCGTTCACATACACCGTTAGCCTGTGGGTGGTATGCACATGCAAATTTGTGTTTTATGCTCAGCAAGGATGTGATATGCTGGAACATTTCGTTTGCGAAATGCGGGCCATTGTCTGACC
The DNA here is from genome assembly GCF_040938575.1 of Ambystoma mexicanum. Lineage (NCBI taxonomy): Eukaryota > Metazoa > Chordata > Amphibia > Caudata > Ambystomatidae > Ambystoma > Ambystoma mexicanum. The sequence goes on along the minus strand of NC_090933.1, from coordinate 1,132,046,770 downwards.
TTAACACCTCGCACACTCCCCACCTGGGGAAGACCTCCCTTACTAGGAATTTGGCTGCTCTAAATGCATCTGGGTGTGAACAGGGCCCTGCTTCAATCCACCTAGAGAATGGGCATACTACTACAATCATATACCTATTACCTTGACATATGTTGATCATATCAACATAGTCAATATGGAGATGCCGAAAAGGTCCCTCTGGCCGGGGTATGGTACCTCTTATCACCTTTAGGGTATGACCGGCCGTAAACTGTTGACATGTGAGACAATTGCTGATAAAATTCGACACATGAGAATTTAACTCGGGACAGAACCAATCTTCTCTAATTCGTGCTGCAATTATTTCCTTGCCTGTATGGGCTGGGTGATGTAATTGGCTCAGGGCGGTGTTTAAAAGTGCCAATGGTATTACAACTTTTCCAGTGCCACCCTGGCGCCATAGTGCGTCGGTTGGTGACATTGTACATCCTCTTTTTACCCATATTTCTTTTTCGGCCATTGGTGCAGCCGCTTGTAGCTCCATAATCTGTGTGGCTGGGAGATGGGTGTACCCTTCTCTTATCAACATCTCCCTAGCCATTCCCCTCCCTCTCCCTCTCTGTGAGTCTGTGGGGTTCCATATCTCACCAAAGTATGCAGCATATTTCGCATGTGCGTCTGCTGCTGCATTCCCTTTTGAGACGTGGTCTTCACCATTGGTGTGTGCGGTGCATTTGACTAGGGCTAGTTCTTGGGGGTCGTTTATTACTTCAATTAGTTCAGCCAATAAGAGGGCATGTTGTACTGGACTGCCATCAGCTCTCCTAAACCCTCTTCTTCTCCATTTTGATAGCCCTGAGTGGACAGTGGATGTAACATATGCACTGTCGGAATATATGGTTACTCGTTTGTCAAAACTTTCCTTCAATGCCAATATTAGTGCAACCAGTTCCGCGGCTTGAGCAGAGTAATGCTGTGGTAATTGTACACATTTCATAGCCACACACACCGGCGCCTCCATCATTTTTACCACTGCTGCCCCAGTCCTCCGTATCCCATCTCCTTGATCAATAGTTGATGACCCATCAATAAACAAAAGCTCACCTCCCTCGAGTGCGTTTTCTTCAACTTTTCTAGTACATGAGTACATTTCAGTTATTTGGGTGCAGTCATGGGCGTAATCTCCCTCCTCAATTACTTCCGCTAGGAACCTTGCAGGGTTAACCGTGCTACATCTAACAATTGCTAGTTCAGCTCTAGACAAAATGATCTCATAACCTGATGCCCTCTGTGTTGTTAGTGTGGACTTGGGTTTATTCAATATTGCAAATAGTGCATGTTCCACAAACAGTGTAGTTGGACACCCCATGGTTATTGCTGATGCTTTTTCCACTGCAAAAGCAGCTGCAGCGAGACCTTGTTCGCAAGGGAAGTGACCTAACATCACAGGGTCTAAGTGACCGCTGTAAAATGCTACTGGTTTATAGCCCATGCTAGTTTTTTGGGCCAATACTGCTTTCATCACTGCTGAGTCGATATGTGAAAATATAAAAAATCGTCGCTCATAGTCTGGGGATGCCAGTACTGGAGCAGTTGATATCGCATCTTTCAATTCGTCAAAGGCCTCCCTCATTTCCATAGTCCACCCCAACTTTTTCTCCCCTTTATTGGCTTCCCTCAAACCCTCAAGCAGGGGTCCTATGTATGAACTGTAATCAAATACCCATGCTCTACAGTAGTTGCACAGCCCCAGAAATTGCTGCAGTTCTCTCACAGTCTGTGGCATTGGAGTGCTTGAAATGGCCTGTGCTCTTTGTGGTGCAATCTTTCTTCCATGTTGGGATATCAGTTGGCCAATGTAAAGTACCTGTTCCTGACAGTATTGTATCTTTTCCATGTCTACCTTGTACCCTTTTTCAGCCAATATCGTCAACATTTTTAACGAGTCCTCTCTGCATTTACTTTCGTTTGTACTGCAAATTATTATGTCATCCACATATTGTAACACTGTGCTTTCCACTTCAACGTTACCCAAATCCATCTGTATTACTCTATTGAAAATTGAGGGTGATTCACAATACCCCTGTGGTAATCTGGTATGTTTCCACTTTGTATTTCGGTAAGTGAAGCTTGTCAAATCCTGTGAGTCTGGGTGTAATGGTATTGAGAAAAAAGCATTTTTAAGGTCAATCACTGTAAATCGTGATGCTTCTGCTGGAATGCCACACAATATTGTGGCCGGGTTTGCTGTTACTGGATACTCTGCTTCTACTATGTTGTTCAAGGGCCTGAGGTCCTGTATGAAGCGCCAAGACCCCCCTTTAGCCTTGCGCACTGGGTACACAGCCGTGTTACATGGTGACTCTGAGGGGACCAATATGCCATTGTTTATAAGGGCCGTTATGGTTTCATATATGCCCTCATCTGCCTCTTTTGACAGTGGGTACTGTTTCACTCTTGGTAGTATGGCACCTTTTTTCAATTTTATCCTTACACCCCCTATGCTTTTTATGCATCCCACGTCATAAGGGCTAATAGTCCATAATGATTTGGGCACCCTTGACATATCCTCCTTAAAGAATGGGACTGGGGTGCATGCGGGTGCCTCAAGTGCCATTGCAATTTTCTGTGCTACTTGTTTGTGAGCCACTCTTAGCCATATTTCTACACTCATCATGAACACCATTTCACCTTCCTCCTTTTCTTCTGAGAACAGCTCTTCATCTGACACCTGGGTCAGCCTACATCCTTCTGCTAGTGCTATCACTGCCCTCCATGCTCTCCCTTCTTTATCTTGGGCGTGCACAGCAATATAATCAGCTGTTGCAATAATGCTCTCAATGTCCATTACAAACACCTTTCCTTCTGGTTCATTAACAGGTGTTTCTGGTCGGAACAGATAGGCTGCTGGCCTCCTCCATATTTTCCCTTCTATCCCTGGCATCCATGCAAATGCCATGTCTGTTCCATACTGGAATAGCTCGCCATCTACTGGCTCCGCCCTAATCGCTGTCTGTCCACAGTATGCTTGCATAATCTGTCGTGCTGCGAGCATGTTAATCCCTGGAGTAGAGCAAATTATGCCATCCTCTGTAAAGGAGATCGTCATATTCAACCTGTTCATTATGTCCCTCCCCAGTATATTTACTGGTGAGGCACTATAATACAAAAGTGGAACCGACAGATCATAATCTCCAATAGATAAGGGAACGTTATCAGTAAAGGGAACCAACCCTTTAGCCCCAGAAAATCCTTGGGTGTTCATGGCTTCACCTGACATCTTAAATTTACCTTCCCTTATGCAAGACCGGGTTGCCCCGGTGTCAACAAGGAATGATAATTTTTTGTCACCTATCGTTACCTCTATGCGTGGCTCCTCCGCACTATTAGGTGTTACTGACAGGATGGGACACACCAAGGCCGTCTGTGGGCTGTCCTATTGGGGGTACAATGATTGGCCATTCCCTGTGTAAGGGTTGTGTCCCAACACCGTCACCCTACCCAATTGCGTTTGTTGAGTTTGAGGTTGTTGTGTTAGCGCTACTTGTTGTTGTGGCAGTGGCTGTTGTTGTGTTATTTGTTGTTGTGGCAGTGAATATGTTTGTGGCTGTTGTTGTGTTAATTGTTGTTGTGGGTCACTTCCTTGTTGTAACGTCTGCTGTTGTTGTATGCCCTGCTGTTCTTGTGAGGTCCTAGGTTGTGCCTGTTCATTCCATGCTGGTGTTCCTGGCCTGACCCTACACGTACGTGACATGTGTCCTAATAATCCGCAACTCCAACACACGGGTGGTTCCCTGCTTTGCCATGGGAAGCTCCCTGTGTTGTCCTGGTATACTGGTTGCCCTGTGGGGTAGGAATTTCTAAGTCCTCCCACCTGCTGTTGGGTATTATATCCGTATCCTCTCCCTCTCATAAATCCTCCTCTCCCCCTGTTATAACTATAATACCCAGCTCCTTGCATTGGGTACCCTCCTCCCATGTTTGTTGCGTGTAATTGCAGTGGCGGCACTTGCTGTGTTATTCTCTGTGGAGGTGCTATTTGAGCGGGATCTTGTGCAGCCACTACTTGTGTGGGGCTTTGGGCCATTGGTGTGGGCGTAGTTATTAGTGCCCCTTCCATTGTGTATTTAGTAAGTTTTTTCTGTACTAGTTTAGCCTCTTCTGTTTTCCTGTCCTCTTCCTTTTGTTTCATTTTTCCTTGCCATGTCCTGCAGTGATGTACTATAGTCAGTTGTATTTCTGGCCATGGTTTTGCTTCCATTCCCACTACTTTCTTTAGTTGTTTCTGAACTCCTTCTGGGAGCCCTTGTACTAGTATATGATAAAATATGGCTGGTGTTTTGTCCCATTGTTCTCTAGTTTCCATGCGCCACTTCTCTTGGATATCCTGGATATAATCAACAGGATCCTCATTCTCACGCATCTTACGGGAAGTAATTGCTCCTATGTCTGATGTGTCTGGGTACTGTACTCTCAGTGCCTGCCATAGCGCATGTCTGCAGTTTGCAAATGGTGCCCCATCATGTGATGTGTTTGTTATTGTTACCCCATGGAATCCCGCTCTCTTCCAAATGTCATCCGCTCTATCCCCTAATATTGATATTAACAGGCCCTTCACATCTCCTACTGCTAGTTTCTGTCCTGCGGTGTGTTTTTCCATTTCATATATCCACTTACCCGCACCTCCACTTAGTGATGGGAGCCTACATTTTATATTTTCTTTATCCGTATGCTTCCAAGGGACGTACTGTGGTCTAACCCCTCCTCTCTCCAACAGTGGCATTAAGTTGTGTCTTGTGTCACCCTTTACGTTCCATAATATCGAGTCCTCACACCCCTCCTCTTCTTCCGTTTCCTTTACCTCTTCAATTTCGTCCTTATTACCCCTGCTCCTAACTCCTTCTCCATCCTTTCCTCTCCTTTCGTCATTTCCTGTGTTTAATGTGGGCGTGTTTATTTGTCTGTCTTGCCTGCGACTAGGGAGGTCTCTAAGCCGACATGCATAGGGCGTCAGTTCGTCCATGAAGGGCGCGAGCTTTATTCTGCGCAGCGAGCGTGCGGTGGTTGAGCATGTAGGGTGCGATGGGGGAGGGCGTGATGGAGATGGGGGTGGTGTGGTTTCATGGGTTTGTCTTTCCACTAGTTTTTTCACTCCCTCCTCACTTCTCTCCAGTTCCTCCCTTCTCCTACTGATCCATGGCGAGTCTATGTTTGTTCGAGTGAGGTATAGCTTATCTAAGCTTTCCCTTTCACTCTTTCTTCCTTCCCTCTCCACTCCTTCTTCCTCCTCACTACAAAAATCATTCATAAATGGTACCCCCCACTCTGCCTTTTTCCCTTTTATTGTTACTGTTTCTAAATCTATTAGGTCTATTTCTCCTTTTCCTTTGTTACCGACTGCTCCCCCTAGTGCTGATGTTGTTGCTACTTCTCTACTTCTATATACATCCCCCCATTTTTCACTCTTCCTACTCCTCCCTTCTCTTTCCCCTTCACTTCTCTCCTCCATCTCCCTACTATTTTCCTCCCTTTTCCTTTTCAATTCCTCCATCACTTCGTTGCTCATCTGTTCCAATATTCTTTCATCCTCTTTCTTCCTTTCCCATTTCACCCTTTCTCTTTCTACTATACTTTCTATTACTTTCCCCTCTTCATATTTCTTAGCTGTCTCTGATAGTACCCTCCTCTTCCATATTGCCATTTCCTTTTCCTTTTCTTCTTCTTCCTTCTTCTTTTCTCTCAGCACTACTCTTGATACCCTGTCTGCTGCTGCTTTTACCCTTTCAGCTTCTCTCCTTTGCTCCTCATTTCGTTCCCTTAATTTTTCCAATTCGTTCTTACCTTCTTTCCTTTTCCTCACTCTCTCTCTTTCCTCCCTCTCAAGCTGTTTGATCAATTCATTCTGCTCATCCCTTAGCTTTGCTAATCTTTTCTCCAAAATCTCTTCCTTTTGTCGTAATAGCTCCTCCCCCCTCATTTCACTCTCTCTTGCACTATCCTCGTCTGTTCTCTTTACTACCTCCCTCTCTTCTCCAGTTAGTGAACCTCGTAATTTTAATAATATTTGTGCAGCTACCCACTCATCATTTCCTATCTCTACAGTCTGCTCTTCTCCAATCCTCCCCTCCGCCACTGGTATCTTCCTATGAGCCACATATGGTGGAGGGCTGTATGCCGGGTTCGAGTATCCTTCAGCCGCCCTAAACTGTCCTTCTATTTCTCCTAATTCTCTTACAGGGTACAACCCTCCTCCCTTTGTTTTCACTCCCGGTGTTATGGGTATCTCGTTGCTCGGTTCCTTTTTTATGTCGTCTGATTTATCAATCTTTTCTCCTCCCTCTCCTCCGTTCCCCGTATTCTTTGTGCTTTCACGCCCCTTTTTCCCATCCTCTCCTTCTTTCTTAATCTCCTTTTCTTCCGGTGTTTCCCCCATAGTGAACATTCCATTTGGTCCTGGTCGGGACCCCTGGAACATCCTCCATAAGTTAAACACCTCCACATGGTTTGCCAACTTCTTCCCCTTGTATGTATTGTGCAGATGGTTTAGCAGTGAATGTTGGGCATATGGATCGAAACTACCATTAGGCGGCCATGGTGTTAACATTTTGTTATCCGTCCCCTGGGTCCACTCTATGCTGTACTTAATTAATTTCTCCCTATGGGGTGGCAGTGTGGTGCATATGTGTTGTAGTGGGGTAGTGAGGGTGTTCCCCCACCCTCCCGACCCTGTCCCGTGTGATATAGTGGCGCTCCACTTGTTACCCTTCCCTTCACTAGCAGTTTACAATATACAACCTTATATTGTTTACCTGGCCCCGCAAGTGTGGGGACTTACGACAATCCTTTGACAGATTATGCAATAAAAATTATTAAAAAAAATAAAAAAAAAATATATATATATATATATATATATGTGTATGATTTTATATTGTATATTCCTTCCCTTACGGCCCCCTGCGGCCGAAGCGCACGCAGCCCCCTGCGGCTGCGTACCCTTTATGACGCTCTTATACAGTCGTCCTGTTTCCCCGTTCTCCTCCCCCTTTTACACTTGCCGTGGCCGGCGTTCTCCGTGCGCAGCCACGCCCCTCTCCCCTTCTCCTTTTCCCGATCCACTCATCTATCGTTTATCTCCGTGTCCGCTCCCTTATCATATTTCTCTTCCCCACCACTCTCAAAACCAAAGTTTCTTGTGCTCGCGATATCCTATTAAATCCCTACTGGTGACGTCACCGATTTCTTCGAGCTACTGGTACATTCTTCATATGTTCTTTAAGTTCAAAATACACTTGCAATCTACCCCCGCTAACCCTACAGCTGTCTTCCTGTCACTCCTGGAACAAGGTAATCAAATCAATAATATAATCGGACTGCGCACGCTGCGTCGCCTCGCGTGTGATACGCCCCTCAACAGGAGGGCTTAACCAGGCAATTATCTTCCGTATTGGGCAACTAGGCAACTAGCTACCGCCTACAGGGAAACGTCATCTACCTATCGAGTTTCTTGCTCGAACAATAGGGATCCTCGTCTACTCATTGATCAATAAATGCCAAATCGTAGGAAACCACACACACCCACCCTTACACGTAGTCGCGACTTAGGCCAATCAGTGTCTTACGAGCGGCCGCACGTGATGTTTTCGTGCTCCGCCCCCCTCTTTCGCGTGACGTAGCCGACTGCTCTTGCACTCGTTTCGCTACCATTCATTCCATTGGCAACACTAAGTTGTTAGACCTTCGCCGTGCATCTGTACAACACCTCCCTCCTCCCTTACTTACTTCCTCCCTCCTCCCTCACAATTTCGCATTGCTTGTTGTGCGTGTCATGCTCACCAAGTTCTCTCGATGCAGGGCCGCTCGACTGCGTGCACCCCTCCAAGCGGCTCGCCACCTCCCCTCGTCTGGACCACGTCTGGACACTCGCCAACCGCGGGCGGGATACTTCTCAACCGGCTCCCGAGGGCCAATATCCGGATTGCGCTGTCCGGTCTTCTCGCAGCTCCGCGATGGTCCTGTAGTCCTCAGAAGGGGGCAATGGCAGAGGGGGCCGCGCCGCCGGGCCTCCTCGCAACGGGAGTGCCTGGAAAAAGTAAAAATAAAAAGTCGATCTTAAACAGATCTCAGCGGTGCCTCCAACTTGTCGGGGGGAAATTCTGCCGGGGTCGGCCGGGCCGTCCGCAGACCTCCAGGCAGGGAGGCCCCAACTCCTCCCGTGTATATCCCAGATGAGATAGAGTATGAGACACACACAAGGAGCAAGGTGACTCTGCTGTTTATTAGACAAAACGGCAGGGATGGGTCAAGGAGCATACGCGTCCGTCCTGACACACACACAATCGTGGGGCTCGCAGGCCCTTTTTACTGTATTATGACGCGCTACTTGCGTCACTTCAGAAAGTTAACAAAAAACCTATCGCCACTCTTAATTGGTTGCTCGAGTGGTAGGGTTAGTATAGCACACATATAGAGAACAATGTTAGTGGACAAAGGGTAGTCAGGTGATATATCTGGGTTGTCCCTACAATTAGATACATGAGAATTGTTACATGAAGACTCCTGAGGATTGGTTAATATTACTGGCGTCAGTAATAAGAGCCCCATGTTCTGATTGGTGCGCCCGTGAGCTTCCCAGCCTGGGACCACCGCTGTTCCCAGCTCTCGGTGTACCTGCAATTTGCAACAATGTTTCACTATGGGTACGTGCAGACAATGTGAGGATTTATTCATAGCTGGAAGGCTGACCGCTCCCACTGTCGCAGATGTCCATTGAGCCTTTCAAGTGTATCTGCCTGTGTCTCGTAGCGAGGGATCCAGACGCCTCTTCTCTCCTGGGTTTGGCATCTCGTCAGGTTCGGCTTGGTCACGTGGGGAGGGACCGTGTTTGAGGCAGAATTCTGCACAATTAATATTGCTTTTCCACTGTGTGTCTGGTTTAATTTGCAGGTGTGACTTTAACGTTGGTGCGCGGAGTGCGAGGTTGCAACATCGTGCCTTTGATGCTTTGTTCTTGGAATGTGGGTTTGCAACATTGCGACCTTGGCTGGTTGCTTCACCGGGCTCATTCTGCAGGATCAGCAACCTGACTCTTGCTTTGTTAATGTCCACGGGAGCTCTTGTTTGAGGCCTACTTGGGCCTGGTGCATAAGTGGTCCGTTTGGTGCATAGGTGCTTTAGGTTATAGTAGCATATAGTTCCATGACCAGTATCGTGTCTTCATTATACCTCTCATGGTGGTAACTGGTTTCAAGAGAAGCGTGAGCAAGCTTTGTAGATGAGTTCATGACGCGTCTTGCGTTTCTGCATTCTGAAAGCCTATGTAAAAATAATAAAGATGCACGTCCGTGAATATGTCTGTCGCCTACGTCATAGCACTGAGTATATTCTTCGTGTAGACCGGTGTGGGAATGTCCAGTGTGTATATTTGTACAGATGTGCTTTCCGTTGTCTAGGTCGTCATGGCATCTCTAATGACGTGTAGATTTTAGTCTAGTTGGTCCGTGCCGCAGGTGTCGGCATGGCCAGTGCGGGCTGCTGGGCAGGCAGATGGACACATCCGTATGTTCCTGTACCAGGGTATCTGGTCGTCTGGTAAATGGACAAACTCCTCTCGTGGCGGGTGTCTGGGTCGTGACCCTCTAGGCCAAGCGCGAGAGGTGAAGGACGGGAGCCTGGTCTTCCATTCTCCCACTTCAGTCCCCCCTCTGGTCGACTTGTCGACCACAAACATATCCTTCTCGTTATCTCCTCTTACTCGCCATATCTTAGTTATTCCTCCTAGATGTCCATAATGGTTTACATGATCTTCAAATGACCAATACATATATTCACAGGTTCCTCCAGGAGTACAGTATACCCATTTTCCTATGTAGCTCCTGGGGTTTCTTGGGTTCTCGACCTTCACTGATGGTGGGTCTAGATGGTTGGTGATGATTTGGGTGCGCAACTTCTCCCTCTCCTGTATTATCACACCTGTATGCTGGCCGTCATCTGCTGGCATCAAGGGGTGCATTCCCACCATTTCGAGCAACTCGTCAGTGGTACGTGCCTTCCGGGCCTTCCAAAATCTAATTATGATCAGCGTAGCTCCAGCCAAAATAGTACAACCCACTATTATTTTCAGTCCATCTGACAGCCAGGATGGCATCCATGACCATAATAGTGAAAACCAGCTCTTATCCTTGTTTACACCGTTACTTTCATCCATCATTTTGGAGTGCATCTGGGCCAATTGTGAAACTGCTTCTGTCAGTGTACCATTGTCAGCATCGTTGGCAGGTATGAACGTGCAGCATGATTGTCCTATCTTTGCACAAACTCCTCCTTCCATTGCTGTGAGAAGGTCCAATACATATCTGTTCTGGAGTGCTACCATCCTTATAGCTCGCAGCTCCTCTTTTATTGCGTTAAACCCATTTACTGTAGAATTGATGGTCATCATTAGTTCCCATCTAGTTATTTGGAGCCATTTTGCGTTTGCGTAAGCCTGCAGTCCCGGGTGTATTATTGAGGAGAAGAACATTGCTGCTCTGCTGAATAGTCTGTGTTCTGGCGGTATTGAGGTTAGTGCCGTTTCCGACCTTCCCCATAGGTAATTTCCTGTCAGTGGCTCTCCTTGTCTTTTTCTTCTATTTAGGACAGTATCATTGCTGTTGGTCCTGTTCCCTTGCTCCTCCTGAAGTGGTGCAGATCTCTTTTTTCTCTTGTCCCCTTCATCCATTTTGGGAAAGTTCGCCACATTGACATGCTTCTTAGGTACCACTAGTGATGGTACATTGACGTGCACCATTGTGCACACACCATTCCACAGGGGAGGCAGTGTATGGTATGCCTTTTCTCCACAGGCCCAATAATGGTCCATTATTACTGCTGTTCCTGCTCCCCCCTCAGGTAACTCCATCACACTTGCACAATTGGTGTTATATCCTACGTCCACCTCTCCTTTATGCTGGTAGCATAACTTGGGTGCAGTCAGCGGTAGTATTGTTATTGGGTCTTCATCTGTTTCTACCCACGTGAGCATTGGTACATACTTGATGCACGTCGTCCAACATCGGTGATTGTGTGCCTCGATAGTTGCGATAGTTTCTTTTGTTACCATGTTGCTGCCAATCACTCCTATCTCCCAGCTGTTGTCCAGATACACCTTTCCTGTTATCGTCACCAGCGGCCTCTCCCAGCATCCTTGTTTACCCGGAACTTCAGTGGCGTACCAATCACATGGTAGATACTGCAGTGTTACTTTCTTTGTTTCTCCTTTTGCAGGGCCACTTGTTATGTATCTGAATGCTTCAGCATGTAAACTGCTCTTGTGGTAACTCAAATAGGTCTTGAGGAAGTTGTTTTCATATGGGTATGAGTCTCGTGTTTTCCATGTCATGTGCACTACTGTCCCTTGAAATCTTCCTTTCGTTTGGAACAGTGCCAAGTATATTATGCACTGTGCTGTCTTTTCATCTATTTCGGTGGCAACAAATGTTCGTGAAGCACTCATGGCGTATGGTATTAATGAGCAAACGTAGCAGCTGTCCTCAGTTGTCTGCTTACCAATGCGGGTCATGTGTTGGTACCATATGTTGTTTGTGACGTGTGCTGAATCTTGTATATAATTATCAATACCTTTATTGTCTGAGTATGTGCTGCGTTTAACTCTATTTTGCTTGGGTGCAATGTTACTACTACCACCTGACGTAACACCTGTTGCAGCAGGGGACGGGGGTATATTAGGTTTGGGTGCAGCAATAAAATTAATAGCATAGCTGTACTGCCATACAGAGGCAGCCAAGAACCCGGTGATCATCAAAATCCCTATTACTTTTATTACATATGCTAATCTCACCGGCATTTTGCTCTTACCTTGCTGCAGTCCTGGCAGCGTATTCTTGCGACGTTAGAGTTGCCCGCCTAAAAATTCTCAAAATGCTTGTTATTAAATGTTAGTTTTTTGTTTCCTTTAAGCTCTCCCTATCCAATAGTCATTCAGTGCCCAGGCGAAGAGCTGCTCCCACGCTACTCTAAGTGATCGGTCTCTTAGGACCGGCAAGTATGGGCGGAGGTGGGGCATGGAATATTCTATGGCCAGGAGGAATGCTGTGTAGTAGACACGTACCCTTCTCTTTTTTAGGTATGTTGGCCTTTTTATTTCGTATACAAATTGGTGTGACAATTCTTCTGGGTAGTTATCGTCTGGGAGTACCATCTACGACTGGGCAGTGAACTTGTTAGTTAGCTTTTTTCTTAACAATACAATAATACGCAGTTCCTGTATGTGCGAGAGAAAAAAGAGAACATTCACGTGTTTACATGTGTATTTGTGCAGGCAATGTCTTTCAGTTCAGTTATAACTATACTTGGGGGTCAATGGGCGGGGGGTTTGGGCTCAGATGGCGGAAGTATTTTTACTCTTTGAGCGTGTGACCATGGGGTGGGCAGTATGGGGATCACCCCTTTCTTCGTCAGTTATTGTCTCCGGGGAAGCTGGGTAGTGACACAGTAAGGGAACAATTGGGTCGTTGTCTGTGGTAGAACTTCCTTCCGCTGTCGGGGATGTTGTTGCTGTTCTTCCAATGGACCTGTCGTTGGCGCTGGGGCGGGTCTGCAGTTTGTAGATCTTTACATCATGTAGGTGGTTCCAGGCACGCTTGTCCTTTAGTTTTACTGCTCTTGTTGATACGTCCTCTACCAGATGGGGGCCAGTGAACCTCTTATCGTTCCACTTCCTATTGAAATTGCGAAGTAGCACGTGGTCACCTTTGGCAAGTTTGCACAAGTTCTCCTTTTCCAATTCTGTACTGGCACCTTCTTCTTGATTGCTGGTAGACCCGCCCCGTGTGCGCTCGAGCTGTTGAGACACAAACACGACACTAGTAATCAAAGAAGACACATATTGATACATTTCATCACCTAACACACTCGCTGAACTTTCGTGGTCAGTGAATGCCCTTGACGTTGGCGTTAGGGGAAGGCGCATTTGACGTCCAGTAACCACCTCATGAGGGGTGAGGTGGTGGTCGGACCCTGGCCTATTCCTTAATTCAAATAGGGCTAATGGAAGGCAATACAACCAGCTTTTCTTTGTTGTTTGTTGTATTTTTGCAATTGCCTCCTTCAATAGGCCATTCAGGCGTTCACATACACCGTTAGCCTGTGGGTGGTATGCACATGCAAATTTGTGTTTTATGCTCAGCAAGGATGTGATATGCTGGAACATTTCGTTTGCGAAATGCGGGCCATTGTCTGACCTTAACACCTCGCACACTCCCCACCTGGGGAAGACCTCCCTTACTAGGAATTTGGCTGCTCTAAATGCATCTGGGTGTGAACAGGGCCCTGCTTCAATCCACCTAGAGAATGGGCATACTACTACAATCATATACCTATTACCTTGACATATGTTGATCATATCAACTTAGTCAATATGGAGATGCCGAAAAGGTCCCTCTGGCCGGGGTATGGTACCTCTTATCACCTTTAGGGTATGACCGGCCGTAAACTGTTGACATGTGAGACAATTGCTGATAAAATTCGACACATGAGAATTTAACTCGGGACAGAACCAATCTTCTCTAATTCGTGCTGCAATTATTTCCTTGCCTGTATGGGCTGGGTGATGTAATTGGCTCAGGGCGGTGTTTAAAAGTGCCAATGGTATTACAACTTTTCCAGTGCCACCCTGGCGCCATAGTGCGTCGGTTGGTGACATTGTACATCCTCTTTTTACCCATATTTCTTTTTCGGCCATTGGTGCAGCTGCTTGTAGCTCCATAATCTGTGTGGCTGGGAGATGGGTGTACCCTTCTCTTATCAACATCTCCCTAGCCATTCCCCTCCCTCTCCCTCTCTGTGAGTCTGTGGGGTTCCATATCTCACCAAAGTATGCAGCATATTTTGCATGTGCGTCTGCTGCTGCATTCCCTTTTGAGACGTGGTCTTCACCATTGGTGTGTGCGGTGCATTTGACTAGGGCTAGTTCTTGGGGGTCGTTTATTACTTCAATTAGTTCAGCCAATAAGAGGGCATGTTGTACTGGAGTGCCATCAGCTCTCCTAAACCCTCTTCTTCTCCATTTTGATAGCCCTGAGTGGACAGTGGATGTAACATATGCACTGTCGGAATATATGGTTACTCATTTGTCAAAACTTTCCTTCAATGCCAATATTAGTGCAACCAGTTCCGCGGCTTGAGCAGAGTAATGCTGTGGTAATTGTACACATTTCATAGCCACACACACCGGCGCCTCCATCATTTTTACCACTGCTGCCCCAGTCCTCCGTATCCCATCTCCTTGATCAATAGTTGATGACCCATCAATAAACAAAAGCTCACCTCCCTCGAGTGCGTTTTCGTCAACTTTTCTAGTACATGAGTACATTTCAGTTATTTGGGTGCAGTCATGGGCGTAATCTCCCTCCTCAATTACTTCCGCTAGGAACCTTGCAGGGTTAACCGTGCTACATCTAACAATTGCTAGTTCAGCTCTAGACAAAATGATCTCATAACCTGATGCCCTCTGTGTTGTTAGTGTGGACTTGGGTTTATTCAATGTTGCAAATAGTGCATGTTCCACAAACAGTGTAGTTGGACACCCCATGGTTATTGCTGATGCTTTTTCCACTGCAAAAGCAGCTGCAGCGAGACCTTGTTCGCAAGGGAAGTGACCTAACATCACAGGGTCTAAGTGACCGCTGTAAAATGCTACTGGTTTATAGCCCATGCTAGTTTTTTGGGCCAATACTGCTTTCATCACTGCTGAGTCGATATGTGAAAATATAAAAAATTGTCGCTCATAGTCTGGGGATGCCAGTACTGGAGCAGTTGATATCGCGTCTTTCAATTCGTCAAAAGCCTCCCTCATTTCCATAGTCCACCCCAACTTTTTCTCCCCTTTATTGGCTTCCCTCAAACCCTCAAGCAGGGGTCCTATGTATGAACTGTAATCAAATACCCATGCTCTACAGTAGTTGCACAGCCCCAGAAATTGCTGCAGTTCTCTCACAGTCTGTGGCATTGGAGTGCTTGAAATGGCCTGTGCTCTTTGTGGTGCAATCTTTCTTCCATGTTGGGATATCAGTTGGCCAATGTAAAGTACCTGTTCCTGACAGTATTGTATCTTTTCCATGTCTACCTTGTACCCTTTTTCAGCCAATATCGTCAACATTTTTAACGAGTCCTCTCTGCATTTACTTTCGTTTGTACTGCAAATTATTATGTCATCCACATATTGTAACACTGTGCTTTCCACTTCAACGTTACCCAAATCCATCTGTATTACTCTATTGAAAATTGAGGGTGATTCACAATACCCCTGTGGTAATCTGGTATGTTTCCACTTTGTATTTCGGTAAGTGAAGCTTGTCAAATCCTGTGAGTCTGGGTGTAATGGTATTGAGAAAAAAGCATTTTTAAGGTCAATCACTGTAAATCGTGATGCTTCTGCTGGAATGCCACACAATATTGTGGCCGGGTTTGCTGTTACTGGATACTCTGCTTCTACTATGTTGTTCAAGGGCCTGAGGTCCTGTATGAAGCGCCAAGACCCCCCTTTAGCCTTGCGCACTGGGTACACAGCCGTGTTACATGGTGACTCTGAGGGGACCAATATGCCATTGTTTATAAGGGCCGTTATGGTTTCATATATGCCCTCATCTGCCTCTTTTGACAGTGGGTACTGTTTCACTCTTGGTAGTATGGCACCTTTTTTCAATTTTATCCTTACACCCCCTATGCTTTTTATGCATCCCACGTCATAAGGGCTAATAGTCCATAATGATTTGGGCACCCTTGACATATCCTCCTTAAAGAATGGGACTGGGGTGCATGCGGGTGCCTCAAGTGCCATTGCAATTTTCTGTGCTACTTGTTTGTGAGCCACTCTTAGCCATATTTCTACACTCATCATGAACACCATTTCACCTTCCTCCTTTTCTTCTGAGAACAGCTCTTCATCTGACACCTGGGTCAGCCTACATCCTTCTGCTAGTGCTATCACTGCCCTCCATGCTCTCCCTTCTTTATCTTGGGCGTGCACAGCAATATAATCAGCTGTTGCAATAATGCTCTCAATGTCCATTACAAACACCTTTCCTTCTGGTTCATTAACAGGTGTTTCTGGTCGGAACAGATAGGCTGCTGGCCTCCTCCATATTTTCCCTTCTATCCCTGGCATCCATGCAAATGCCATGTCTGTTCCATACTGGAATAGCTCGCCATCTACTGGCTCCGCCCTAATCGCTGTCTGTCCACAGTATGCTTGCATAATCTGTCGTGCTGCGAGCATGTTAATCCCTGGAGTAGAGCAAATTATGCCATCCTCTGTAAAGGAGATCGTCATATTCAACCTGTTCATTATGTCCCTCCCCAGTATATTTACTGGTGAGGCACTATAATACAAAAGTGGAACCGACAGATCATAATCTCCAATAGATAAGGGAACGTTATCAGTAAAGGGAACCAACCCTTTAGCCCCAGAAAATCCTTGGGTGTTCATGGCTTCGCCTGACATCTTAAATTTACCTTCCCTTATGAAAGACCGGGTTGCCCCGGTGTCAACAAGGAATGATAATTTTTTGTCACCTATCGTTACCTCTATGCATGGCTCCTCCACACTATTAGGTGTTACTGACAGGATGGGACACACCAAGGCCGTCTGTGGGCTGTCCTATTGGGGGTACAATGATTGGCCATTCCCTGTGTAAGGGTTGTGTCCCAACACCGTCACCCTACCCAATTGCGTTTGTTGAGTTTGAGGTTGTTGTGTTAGCGCTACTTGTTGTTGTGGCAGTGGCTGTTGTTGTGTTATTTGTTGTTGTGGCAGTGAATATGTTTGTGGCTGTTGTTGTGTTAATTGTTGTTGTGGGTCACTTCCTTGTTGTAACGTCTGCTGTTGTTGTATGCCCTGCTGTTCTTGTGAGGTCCTAGGTTGTGCCTGTTCATTCCATGCTGGTGTTCCTGGCCTGACCCTACACGTACGTGACATGTGTCCTAATAATCCGCAACTCCAACACACGGGTGGTTCCCTGCTTTGCCATGGGAAGCTCCCTGTGTTGTCCTGGTATACTGGTTGCCCTGTGGGGTAGGAATTTCTAAGTCCTCCCACCTGCTGTTGGGTATTATATCCGTATCCTCTCCCTCTCATAAATCCTCCTCTCCCCCTGTTATAACTATAATACCCAGCTCCTTGCATTGGGTACCCTCCTCCCATGTTTGTTGTGTGTAATTGCAGTGGCGGCACTTGCTGTGTTATACTCTGTGGAGGTGCTATTTGAGCGGGATCTTGTGCAGCCACTACTTGTGTGGGGCTTTGGGCCATTGGTGTGGGCGTAGTTATTAGTGCCCCTTCCATTGTGTATTTAGTAAGTTTTTTCTGTACTAGTTTAGCCTCTTCTGTTTTCCTGTCCTCTTCCTTTTGTTTCATTTTTCCTTGCCATGTCCTGCAGTGATGTACTATAGTCAGTTGTATTTCTGGCCATGGTTTTGCTTCCATTCCCACTACTTTCTTTAGTTGTTTCTGAACTCCTTCTGGGAGCCCTTGTACTAGTATATGATAAAATATGGCTGGTGTTTTGTCCCATTGTTCTCTAGTTTCCATGCGCCACTTCTCTTGGATATCCTGGATATAATCAACAGGATCCTCATTCTCACGCATCTTACGGGAAGTAATTGCTCCTATGTCTGATGTGTCTGGGTACTGTACTCTCAGTGCCTGCCATAGCGCATGTCTGCAGTTTGCAAATGGTGCCCCATCATGTGATGTGTTTGTTATTGTTACCCCATGGAATCCCGCTCTCTTCCAAATGTCATCCGCTCTATCCTCTAATATTGATATTAACAGGCCCTTCACATCTCCTACTGCTAGTTTCTGTCCTGCGGTGTGTTTTTCCATTTCATATATCCACTTACCCGCACCTCCACTTAGTGATGGGAGCCTACATTTTATATTTTCTTTATCCGAATGCTTCCAAGGGACGTACTGTGGTCTAACCCCTCCTCTCTCCAACAGTGGCATTAAGTTGTGTCTTGTGTCACCCTTTACGTTCCATAATATCGAGTCCTCACACCCCTCCTCTTCTTCCGTTTCCTTTACCTCTTCAATTTTGTCCTTATTACCCCTGCTCCTAACTCCTTCTCCATCCTTTCCTCTCCTTTCGTCATTTCCTGTGTTTAATGTGGGCGTGTTTATTTGTCTGTCTTGCCTGCGACTAGGGAGGTCTCTAAGCCGACATGCATAGGGCGTCAGTTCGTCCATGAAGGGCGCGAGCTTTATTCTGCGCAGCGAGCGTGCGGTGGTTGAGCATGTAGGGTGCGATGGGGTAGGGCGTGATGGAGATGGGGGTGGTGTGGTTTCATGGGTTTGTCTTTCCACTAGTTTTTTCACTCCCTCCTCACTTCTCTCCAGTTCCTCCCTTCTCCTACTGATCCATGGCGAGTCTATGTTTGTTCGAGTGAGGTATAGCTTATCTAAGCTTTCCCTTTCACTCTTTCTTCCTTCCCTCTCCACTCCTTCTTCCTCCTCACTACAAAAATCATTCATAAATGGTACCCCCCACTCTGCCTTTTTCCCTTTTATTGTTACTGTTTCTAAATCTATTAGGTCTATTTCTCCTTTTCCTTTGTTACCGACTGCTCCCCCTAGTGCTGATGTTGTTGCTACTTCTCTACTTCTATATACATCCCCCCATTTTTCACTCTCCCTACTCCTCCCTTCTCTTTCCCCTTCACTTCTCTCCTCCATCTCCCTACTATTTTCCTCCCTTTTCCTTTTCAATTCCTCCATCACTTCGTTGCTCATCTGTTCCAATATTCTTTCATCCTCTTTCTTCCTTTCCCATTTCACCCTTTCTCTTTCTACTATACTTTCTATTACTTTCCCCTCTTCAAATTTCTTAGCTGTCTCTGATAGTACCCTCCTCTTCCATATTGCCATTTCCTTTTCCTTTTCTTCTTCTTCCTTCTTCTTTTCTCTCAGCACTACTCTTGATACCCTGTCTGCTGCTGCTTTTACCCTTTCAGCTTCTCTCCTTTGCTCCTCATTTCGTTCCCTTAATTTTTCCAATTCGTTCTTACCTTCTTTCCTTTTCCTCACTCTCTCTCTTTCCTCCCTCTCAAGCTGTTTGATCAATTCATTCTGCTCATCCCTTAGCTTTGCTAATCTTTTCTCCAAAATCTCTTCCTTTTGTCGTAATAGCTCCTCCCCCCTCATTTCACTCTCTCTTGCACTATCCTCGTCTGTTCTCTTTACTACCTCCCTCTCTTCTCCAGTTAGTGAACCTCGTAATTTTAATAATATTTGTGCAGCTACCCACTCATCATTTCCTATCTCTACAGTCTGCTCTTCTCCAATCCTCCCCTCCCCCACTGGTATCTTCCTATGAGCCACATATGGTGGAGGGCTGTATGCCGGGTTCGAGTAGCCTTCAGCCGCCCTTAACTGTCCTTCTATTTCTCCTAATTCTCTTAAAGGATACAACCCTCCTCCCTCTGTTTTCACTCCCGGTGTTATGGGTATCTCGTTGCTCGGTTCCTTTTTTATGTCGTCTGATTTATCAATCTTTTCTCCTCCCTCTCCTCCGTTCCCCGTATTCTTTGTGCTTTCACGCCCCTTTTTCCCATCCTCTCCTTCTTTCTTAATCTCCTTTTCTTCCGGTGTTTCCCCCATAGTGAACATTCCATTTGGTCCTGGTCGGGACCCCTGGAACATCCTCCATAAGTTAAACACCTCCACATGGTTTGCCAACTTCTTCCCCTTGTATGTATTGTGCAGATGGTTTAGCAGTGAATGTTGGGCATATGGATCGAAACTACCATTAGGCGGCCATGGTGTTAACATTTTGTTATCCGTCCCCTGGGTCCACTCTATGCTGTACTTAATTAATTTCTCCCTATGGGGTGGCAGTGTGGTGCATATGTGTTGTAGTGGGGTAGTGAGGGTGTTCCCCCACCCTCCCGACCCTGTCCCGTGTGACATAGTGGCGCTCCACTTGTTACCCTTCCCTTCACTAGCAGTTTACAATATACAACCTTATATTGTTTACCTGGCCCCGCAAGTGTGGGGACTTACGACAATCCTTTGACAGATTATGCAATAAAAATTATTAAAAAAAAAAAAAAAAGAAAAAATATATATATATGTGTATGATTTTATATTGTATATTCCTTCCCTTACGGCCCCCTGCGGCCGAAGCGCACGCAGCCCCCTGCGGCTGCGTACCCTTTATGACGCTCTTATACAGTCGTCCTGTTTCCCCGTTCTCCTCCCCCTTTTACACTTGCCGTGGCCGGCGTTCTCCGTGCGCAGCCACGCCCCTCTCCCCTTCTCCTTTTCCCGATCCACTCATCTATCGTTTATCTCCGTGTCCGCTCCCTTATCATATTTCTCTTCCCCACCACTCTCAAAACCAAAGTTCCTTGTGCTCGCGATATCCTATTAAATCCCTACTGGTGACGTCACCGATTTCTTCGAGCTACTGGTACATTCTTCATATGTTCTTTAAGTTCAAAATACACTTGCAATCTACCCCCGCTAACCCTACAGCTGTCTTCCTGTCACTCCTGGAACAAGGTAATCAAATCAATAATATAATCGGACTGCGCACGCTGCGTCGCCTCGCGTGTGATACGCCCCTCAACAGGAGGGCTTAACCAGCCAATTATCTTCCGTATTGGGCAACTAGGCAACTAGCTACCGCCTACAGGGAAACATCATCTACCTATCGAGTTTCTTGCTCGAACAATAGGGATCCTCGTCTACTCATTGATCAATAAATGCCAAATCGTAGGAAACCACACACACCCACCCTTACACGTAGTCGCGACTTAGGCCAATCAGTGTTTTACGAGCGGCCGCACGTGATGTTTTCGTGCTCCGCCCCCCTCTTTCGCGTGACGTAGCCGACTGCTCTCGCACTCGTTTCGCTACCATTCATTCCATTGGCAACACTAAGTTGTTAGACCTTCGCCGTGCATCTGTACAACACCTCCCTCCTCCCTTATTTACTTCCTCCCTCCTCCCTCACAATTTCGCATTGCTTGTTGTGCGTGTCATGCTCACCAAGTTCTCTCGATGCAGGGCCGCTCGACTGCGTGCACCCCTCCAAGCGGCGCGCCACCTCCCCTCGTCTGGACCACGTCTGGACACTCGCCAACCGCGGGCGGGATACTTCTCAACCGGCTCCCGAGGGCCAATATCCGGATTGCGCTGTCCGGTCTTCTCGCAGCTCCGCGATGGTCCTGTAGTCCTCAGAAGGGGGCAACGGCAGAGGGGGCCGCGCCGCCGGGCCTCCTCGCAACGGGAGTGCCTGGAAAAAGTAAAAATAAAAAGTCGATCTTAAACAGATCTCAGCGGTGCCTCCAACTTGTCGGGGGGAAATTCTGCCGGGGTCGGCCGGGCCGTCCGCAGACCTCCAGGCAGGGAGGCCCCAACTCCTCCCGTGTATATCCCAGATGAGATAGAGTATGAGACACACACAAGGAGCAAGGTGACTCTGCTGTTTATTAGACAAAACGGCAGGGATGGGTCAAGGAGCGTACGCGTCCGTCCTGACACACACACACAATCGTGGGGCTCGCAGGCCCTTTTTACTGTATTATGACGCGCTACTTGCGTCACTTCAGAAAGTTAACAAAAAACCTATCGCCACTCTTAATTGGTTGCTCGAGTGGTAGGGTTAGTATAGCACACATATAGAGAACAATGTTAGTGGACAAAGGGTAGTCAGGTGATATATCTGGGTTGTCCCTACAATTAGATACATGAGAATTGTTACATGAAGACTCCTGAGGATTGGTTAATATTACTGGCGTCAGTGATAAGAGCCCCATGTTCTGATTGGTGCGCCCGTGAGCTTCCCAGCCTGGGACCACCGCTGTTCCCAGCTCTCGGTGTACCTGCAATTTGCAACAATGTTTCACTATGGGTACGTGCAGACAATGTGAGGATTTATTCATAGCTGGAAGGCTGACCGCTCCCACTGTCGCAGATGTCCATTGAGCCTTTCAAGTGTATCTGCCTGTGTCTCGTAGCGAGGGATCCAGACGCCTCTTCTCTCCTGGGTTTGGCATCTCGTCAGGTTCGGCTTGGTCACGTGGGGAGGGACCGTGTTTGAGGCAGAATTCTGCACAATTAATATTGCTTTTCCACTGTGTGTCTGGTTTAATTTGCAGGTGTGACTTTAACGTTGGTGCGCGGGTTGCAAGGTTGCAACATCGTGCCTTTGATGCTTTGTTCTTGGAATGTGGGTTTGCAACATTGCGACCTTGGCTGGTTGCTTCACCGGGCTCATTCTGCAGGATCAGCAACCTGACTCTTGCTTTGTTAATGTCCACGGGAGCTCTTGTTTGAGGCCTACTTGGGCCTGGTGCATAAGTGGTCCGTTTGGTGCATAGGTGCTTTAGGTTATAGTAGCATATAGTTCCATGACCAGTATCGTGTCTTCATTATACCTCTCATGGTGGTAACTGGTTTCAAGAGAAGCGTGAGCAAGCTTTGTAGATGAGTTCATGACGCGTCTTGCGTTTCTGCATTCTGAAAGCCTATGTAAAAATAATAAAGATGCACGTCCGTGAATATGTCTGTCGCCTACGTCATAGCACTGAGTATATTCTTCGTGTAGACCGGTGTGGGAATGTCCAGTGTGTATATTTGTACA
This sequence comes from Ambystoma mexicanum, assembly GCF_040938575.1. Taxonomy (NCBI): domain Eukaryota; kingdom Metazoa; phylum Chordata; class Amphibia; order Caudata; family Ambystomatidae; genus Ambystoma; species Ambystoma mexicanum. The sequence continues at coordinate 1,132,024,151 of NC_090933.1, read as the reverse complement.
GATGTGCTTCCCGTTGTCTAGGTCGTCATGGCATCTCTAACGACGTGTAGATTTTAGTCTAGTTGGTCCGTGCCGCAGGTGTCGGCATGGCCAGTGCGGGCTGCTGGGCAGGCAGATGGACACATCCGTATGTTCCTGTACCAGGGTATCTGGTCGTCTGGTAAATGGACAAACTCCTCTCGTGGCGGGTGTCTGGGTCGTGACCCTCTAGGCCAAGCGCGAGAGGTGAAGGACGGGAGCCTGGTCTTCCATTCTCCCACTTCAGTCCCCCCTCTGGTCGACTTGTCGACCACAAACATATCCTTCTCGTTATCTCCTCTTACTCGCCATATCTTAGTTATTCCTCCTAGATGTCCATAATGGTTTACATGATCTTCAAATGACCAATACATATATTCACAGGTTCCTCCAGGAGTACAGTATACCCATTTTCCTATGTAGCTCCTGGGGTTTCTTGGGTTCTCGACCTTCACTGATGGTGGGTCTAGATGGTTGGTGATGATTTGGGTGCGCAACTTCTCCCTCTCCTGTATTATCACACCTGTATGCTGGCCGTCATCTGCTGGCATCAAGGGGTGCATTCCCACCATTTCGAGCAACTCGTCAGTGGTACGTGCCTTCCGGGCCTTCCAAAATCTAATTATGATCAGCGTAGCTCCAGCCAAAATAGTACAACCCACTATTATTTTCAGTCCATCTGACAGCCAGGATGGCATCCATGACCATAATAGTGAAAACCAGCTCTTATCCTTGTTTACACCGTTACTTTCATCCATCATTTTGGAGTGCATCTGGGCCAATTGTGAAACTGCTTCTGTCAGTGTACCATTGTCAGCATCGTTGGCAGGTATGAACGTGCAGCATGATTGTCCTATCTTTGCACAAACTCCTCCTTCCATTGCTGTGAGAAGGTCCAATACATATCTGTTCTGGAGTGCTACCATCCTTATAGCTCGCAGCTCCTCTTTTATTGCGTTAAACCCATTTACTGTAGAATTGATGGTCATCATTAGTTCCCATCTAGTTATTTGGAGCCATTTTGCGTTTGCGTAAGCCTGCAGTCCCGGGTGTATTATTGAGGAGAAGAACATTGCTGCTCTGCTGAATAGTCTGTGTTCTGGCAGTATTGAGGTTAGTGCCGTTTCCGACCTTCCCCATAGGTAATTTCCTGTCAGTGGCTCTCCTTGTCTTTTTCTTCTATTTAGGACAGTATCATTGCTGTTGGTCCTGTTCCCTTGCTCCTCCTGAAGTGGTGCAGATCTCTTTTTTCTCTTGTCCCCTTCATCCATTTTGGGAAAGTTCGCCACATTGACATGCTTCTTAGGTACCACTAGTGATGGTACATTGACGTGCACCATTGTGCACACACCATTCCACAGGGGAGGCAGTGTATGGTATGCCTTTTCTCCACAGGCCCAATAATGGTCCATTATTACTGCTGTTCCTGCTCCCCCCTCAGGTAACTCCATCACACTTGCACAATTGGTGTTATATCCTACGTCCACCTCTCCTTTATGCTGGTAGCATAACTTGGGCGCAGTCAGCGGTAGTATTGTTATTGGGTCTTCATCTGTTTCTACCCACGTGAGCATTGGTACATACTTGATCCACGTCGTCCAACATCGGTGATTGTGTGCCTCGATAGTTGCGATAGTTTCTTTTGTTACCATGTTGCTGCCAATCACTCCTATCTCCCAGCTGCTGTCCAGATACACCTTTCCTGTTATCGTCACCAGCGGCCTCTCCCAGCATCCTTGTTTACCCGGAACTTCAGTGGCGTACCAATCACATGGTAGATACTGCAGTGTTACTTTCTTTGTTTCTCCTTTTGCAGGGCCACTTGTTATGTATCTGAATGCTTCAGCATGTAAACTGCTCTTGTGGTAACTCAAATAGGTCTTGAGGAAGTTGTTTTCATATGGGTATGAGTCTCGTGTTTTCCATGTCATGTGCACTACTGTCCCTTGAAATCTTCCTTTCGTTTGGAACAGTGCCAAGTATATTATGCACTGTGCTGTCTTTTCATCTATTTCGGTGGCAACAAATGTTCGTGAAGCACTCATGGCGTATGGTATTAATGAGCAAACGTAGCAGCTGTCCTCAGTTGTCTGCTTACCAATGCGGGTCATGTGTTGGTACCATATGTTGTTTGTGACGTGTGCTGAATCTTGTATATAATTATCAATACCTTTATTGTCTGAGTATGTGCTGCGTTTAACTCTATTTTGCTTGGGTGCAATGTTACTACTACCACCTGACGTAACACCTGTTGCAGCAGGGGACGGGGGTATATTAGGTTTGGGTGCAGCAATAAAATTAATAGCATAGCTGTACTGCCATACAGAGGCAGCCAAGAACCCGGTGATCATCAAAATCCCTATTACTTTTATTACATATGCTAATCTCACCGGCATTTTGCTCTTACCTTGCTGCAGTCCTGGCAGCGTATTCTTGCGACGTTAGAGTTGCCCGCCTAAAAATTCTCAAAATGCTTGTTATTAAATGTTAGTTTTTTGTTTCCTTTAAGCTCTCCCTATCCAATAGTCATTCAGTGCCCAGGCGAAGAGCTGCTCCCACGCTACTCTAAGTGATCGGTCTCTTAGGACCGGCAAGTATGGGCGGAGGTGGGGCATGGAATATTCTATGGCCAGGAGGAATGCTGTGTAGTAGACACGTACCCTTCTCTTTTTTAGGTATGTTGGCCTTTTTATTTCGTATACAAATTGGTGTGACAATTCTTCTGGGTAGTTATCGTCTGGGAGTACCATCTACGACTGGGCAGTGAACTTGTTAGTTAGCTTTTTTCTTAACAATACAATAATACGCAGTTCCTGTATGTGCGAGAGAAAAAAGAGAACATTCACGTGTTTACATGTGTATTTGTGCAGGCAATGTCTTTCAGTTCAGTTATAACTATACTTGGGGGTCAATGGGCGGGGGGTTTGGGCTCAGATGGCGGAAGTATTTTTACTCTTTGAGCGTGTGACCATGGGGTGGGCAGTATGGGGATCACCCCTTTCTTCGTCAGTTATTGTCTCCGGGGAAGCTGGGTAGTGACACAGTAAGGGAACAATTGGGTCGTTGTCTGTGGTAGAACTTCCTTCCGCTGTCGGGGATGTTGTTGCTGTTCTTCCAATGGACCTGTCGTTGGCGCTGGGGCGGGTCTGCAGTTTGTAGATCTTTACATCATGTAGGTGGTTCCAGGCACGCTTGTCCTTTAGTTTTACTGCTCTTGTTGATACGTCCTCTACCAGATGGGGGCCAGTGAACCTCTTATCGTTCCACTTCCTATTGAAATTGCGAAGTAGCACGTGGTCACCTTTGGCAAGTTTGCACAAGTTCTCCTTTTCCAATTCTGTACTGGCACCTTCTTCTTGATTGCTGGTAGACCCGCCCCGTGTGCGCTCGAGCTGTTGAGACACAAACACGACACTAGTAATCAAAGAAGACACATATTGATACATTTCATCACCTAACACACTCGCTGAACTTTCGTGGTCAGTGAATGCCCTTGACGTTGGCGTTAGGGGAAGGCGCATTTGACGTCCAGTAACCACCTCATGAGGGGTGAGGTGGTGGTCGGACCCTGGCCTATTCCTTAATTCAAATAGGGCTAATGGAAGGCAATACAACCAGCTTTTCTTTGTTGTTTGTTGTATTTTTGCAATTGCCTCCTTCAATAGGCCATTCAGGCGTTCACATACACCGTTAGCCTGTGGGTGGTATGCACATGCAAATTTGTGTTTTATGCTCAGCAAGGATGTGATATGCTGGAACATTTCGTTTGCGAAATGCGGGCCATTGTCTGACCTTAACACCTCGCACACTCCCCACCTGGGGAAGACCTCCCTTACTAGGAATTTGGCTGCTCTAAATGCATCTGGGTGTGAACAGGGCCCTGCTTCAATCCACCTAGAGAATGGGCATACTACTACAATCATATACCTATTACCTTGACATATGTTGATCATATCAACTTAGTCAATATGGAGATGCCGAAAAGGTCCCTCTGGCCGGGGTATGGTACCTCTTATCACCTTTAGGGTATGACCGGCCGTAAACTGTTGACATGTGAGACAATTGCTGATAAAATTCGACACATGAGAATTTAACTCGGGACAGAACCAATCTTCTCTAATTCGTGCTGCAATTATTTCCTTGCCTGTATGGGCTGGGTGATGTAATTGGCTCAGGGCGGTGTTTAAAAGTGCCAATGGTATTACAACTTTTCCAGTGCCACCCTGGCGCCATAGTGCGTCGGTTGGTGACATTGTACATCCTCTTTTTACCCATATTTCTTTTTCGGCCATTGGTGCAGCTGCTTGTAGCTCCATAATCTGTGTGGCTGGGAGATGGGTGTACCCTTCTCTTATCAACATCTCCCTAGCCATTCCCCTCCCTCTCCCTCTCTGTGAGTCTGTGGGGTTCCATATCTCACCAAAGTATGCAGCATATTTTGCATGTGCGTCTGCTGCTGCATTCCCTTTTGAGACGTGGTCTTCACCATTGGTGTGTGCGGTGCATTTGACTAGGGCTAGTTCTTGGGGGTCGTTTATTACTTCAATTAGTTCAGCCAATAAGAGGGCATGTTGTACTGGAGTGCCATCAGCTCTCCTAAACCCTCTTCTTCTCCATTTTGATAGCCCTGAGTGGACAGTGGATGTAACATATGCACTGTCGGAATATATGGTTACTCGTTTGTCAAAACTTTCCTTCAATGCCAATATTAGTGCAACCAGTTCCGCGGCTTGAGCAGAGTAATGCTGTGGTAATTGTACACATTTCATAGCCACACACACCGGCGCCTCCATCATTTTTACCACTGCTGCCCCAGTCCTCCGTATCCCATCTCCTTGATCAATAGTTGATGACCCATCAATAAACAAAAGCTCACCTCCCTCGAGTGCGTTTTCGTCAACTTTTCTAGTACATGAGTACATTTCAGTTATTTGGGTGCAGTCATGGGCGTAATCTCCCTCCTCAATTACTTCCGCTAGGAACCTTGCAGGGTTAACCGTGCTACATCTAACAATTGCTAGTTCAGCTCTAGACAAAATGATCTCATAACCTGATGCCCTCTGTGTTGTTAGTGTGGACTTGGGTTTATTCAATGTTGCAAATAGTGCATGTTCCACAAACAGTGTAGTTGGACACCCCATGGTTATTGCTGATGCTTTTTCCACTGCAAAAGCAGCTGCAGCGAGACCTTGTTCGCAAGGGAAGTGACCTAACATCACAGGGTCTAAGTGACCGCTGTAAAATGCTACTGGTTTATAGCCCATGCTAGTTTTTTGGGCCAATACTGCTTTCATCACTGCTGAGTCGATATGTGAAAATATAAAAAATTGTCGCTCATAGTCTGGGGATGCCAGTACTGGAGCAGTTGATATCGCGTCTTTCAATTCGTCAAAAGCCTCCCTCATTTCCATAGTCCACCCCAACTTTTTCTCCCCTTTATTGGCTTCCCTCAAACCCTCAAGCAGGGGTCCTATGTATGAACTGTAATCAAATACCCATGCTCTACAGTAGTTGCACAGCCCCAGAAATTGCTGCAGTTCTCTCACAGTCTGTGGCATTGGAGTGCTTGAAATGGCCTGTGCTCTTTGTGGTGCAATCTTTCTTCCATGTTGGGATATCAGTTGGCCAATGTAAAGTACCTGTTCCTGACAGTATTGTATCTTTTCCATGTCTACCTTGTACCCTTTTTCAGCCAATATCGTCAACATTTTTAACGAGTCCTCTCTGCATTTACTTTCGTTTGTACTGCAAATTATTATGTCATCCACATATTGTAACACTGTGCTTTCCACTTCAACGTTACCCAAATCCATCTGTATTACTCTATTGAAAATTGAGGGTGATTCACAATACCCCTGTGGTAATCTGGTATGTTTCCACTTTGTATTTCGGTAAGTGAAGCTTGTCAAATCCTGTGAGTCTGGGTGTAATGGTATTGAGAAAAAAGCATTTTTAAGGTCAATCACTGTAAATCGTGATGCTTCTGCTGGAATGCCACACAATATTGTGGCCGGGTTTGCTGTTACTGGATACTCTGCTTCTACTATGTTGTTCAAGGGCCTGAGGTCCTGTATGAAGCGCCAAGACCCCCCTTTAGCCTTGCGCACTGGGTACACAGCCGTGTTACATGGTGACTCTGAGGGGACCAATATGCCATTGTTTATAAGGGCCGTTATGGTTTCATATATGCCCTCATCTGCCTCTTTTGACAGTGGGTACTGTTTCACTCTTGGTAGTATGGCACCTTTTTTCAATTTTATCCTTACACCCCCTATGCTTTTTATGCATCCCACGTCATAAGGGCTAATAGTCCATAATGATTTGGGCACCCTTGACATATCCTCCTTAAAGAATGGGACTGGGGTGCATGCGGGTGCCTCAAGTGCCATTGCAATTTTCTGTGCTACTTGTTTGTGAGCCACTCTTAGCCATATTTCTACACTCATCATGAACACCATTTCACCTTCCTCCTTTTCTTCTGAGAACAGCTCTTCATCTGACACCTGGGTCAGCCTACATCCTTCTGCTAGTGCTATCACTGCCCTCCATGCTCTCCCTTCTTTATCTTGGGCGTGCACAGCAATATAATCAGCTGTTGCAATAATGCTCTCAATGTCCATTACAAACACCTTTCCTTCTGGTTCATTAACAGGTGTTTCTGGTCGGAACAGATAGGCTGCTGGCCTCCTCCATATTTTCCCTTCTATCCCTGGCATCCATGCAAATGCCATGTCTGTTCCATACTGGAATAGCTCGCCATCTACTGGCTCCGCCCTAATCGCTGTCTGTCCACAGTATGCTTGCATAATCTGTCGTGCTGCGAGCATGTTAATCCCTGGAGTAGAGCAAATTATGCCATCCTCTGTAAAGGAGATCGTCATATTCAACCTGTTCATTATGTCCCTCCCCAGTATATTTACTGGTGAGGCACTATAATACAAAAGTGGAACCGACAGATCATAATCTCCAATAGATAAGGGAACGTTATCAGTAAAGGGAACCAACCCTTTAGCCCCAGAAAATCCTTGGGTGTTCATGGCTTCGCCTGACATCTTAAATTTACCTTCCCTTATGAAAGACCGGGTTGCCCCGGTGTCAACAAGGAATGATAATTTTTTGTCACCTATCGTTACCTCTATGCATGGCTCCTCCGCACTATTAGGTGTTACTGACAGGATGGGACACACCAAGGCCGTCTGTGGGCTGTCCTATTGGGGGTACAATGATTGGCCATTCCCTGTGTAAGGGTTGTGTCCCAACACCGTCACCCTACCCAATTGCGTTTGTTGAGTTTGAGGTTGTTGTGTTAGCGCTACTTGTTGTTGTGGCAGTGGCTGTTGTTGTGTTATTTGTTGTTGTGGCAGTGAATATGTTTGTGGCTGTTGTTGTGTTAATTGTTGTTGTGGGTCACTTCCTTGTTGTAACGTCTGCTGTTGTTGTATGCCCTGCTGTTCTTGTGAGGTCCTAGGTTGTGCCTGTTCATTCCATGCTGGTGTTCCTGGCCTGACCCTACACGTACGTGACATGTGTCCTAATAATCCGCAACTCCAACACACGGGTGGTTCCCTGCTTTGCCATGGGAAGCTCCCTGTGTTGTCCTGGTATACTGGTTGCCCTGTGGGGTAGGAATTTCTAAGTCCTCCCACCTGCTGTTGGGTATTATATCCGTATCCTCTCCCTCTCATAAATCCTCCTCTCCCCCTGTTATAACTATAATACCCAGCTCCTTGCATTGGGTACCCTCCTCCCATGTTTGTTGCGTGTAATTGCAGTGGCGGCACTTGCTGTGTTATACTCTGTGGAGGTGCTATTTGAGCGGGATCTTGTGCAGCCACTACTTGTGTGGGGCTTTGGGCCATTGGTGTGGGCGTAGTTATTAGTGCCCCTTCCATTGTGTATTTAGTAAGTTTTTTCTGTACTAGTTTAGCCTCTTCTGTTTTCCTGTCCTCTTCCTTTTGTTTCATTTTTCCTTGCCATGTCCTGCAGTGATGTACTATAGTCAGTTGTATTTCTGGCCATGGTTTTGCTTCCATTCCCACTACTTTCTTTAGTTGTTTCTGAACTCCTTCTGGGAGCCCTTGTACTAGTATATGATAAAATATGGCTGGTGTTTTGTCCCATTGTTCTCTAGTTTCCATGCGCCACTTCTCTTGGATATCCTGGATATAATCAACAGGATCCTCATTCTCACGCATCTTACGGGAAGTAATTGCTCCTATGTCTGATGTGTCTGGGTACTGTACTCTCAGTGCCTGCCATAGCGCATGTCTGCAGTTTGCAAATGGTGCCCCATCATGTGATGTGTTTGTTATTGTTACCCCATGGAATCCCGCTCTCTTCCAAATGTCATCCGCTCTATCCTCTAATATTGATATTAACAGGCCCTTCACATCTCCTACTGCTAGTTTCTGTCCTGCGGTGTGTTTTTCCATTTCATATATCCACTTACCCGCACCTCCACTTAGTGATGGGAGCCTACATTTTATATTTTCTTTATCCGAATGCTTCCAAGGGACGTACTGTGGTCTAACCCCTCCTCTCTCCAACAGTGGCATTAAGTTGTGTCTTGTGTCACCCTTTACGTTCCATAATATCGAGTCCTCACACCCCTCCTCTTCTTCCGTTTCCTTTACCTCTTCAATTTTGTCCTTATTACCCCTGCTCCTAACTCCTTCTCCATCCTTTCCTCTCCTTTCGTCATTTCCTGTGTTTAATGTGGGCGTGTTTATTTGTCTGTCTTGCCTGCGACTAGGGAGGTCTCTAAGCCGACATGCATAGGGCGTCAGTTCGTCCATGAAGGGCGCGAGCTTTATTCTGCGCAGCGAGCGTGCGGTGGTTGAGCATGTAGGGTGCGATGGGGTAGGGCGTGATGGAGATGGGGGTGGTGTGGTTTCATGGGTTTGTCTTTCCACTAGTTTTTTCACTCCCTCCTCACTTCTCTCCAGTTCCTCCCTTCTCCTACTGATCCATGGCGAGTCTATGTTTGTTCGAGTGAGGTATAGCTTATCTAAGCTTTCCCTTTCACTCATTCTTCCTTCCCTCTCCACTCCTTCTTCCTCCTCACTACAAAAATCATTCATAAATGGTACCCCCCACTCTGCCTTTTTCCCTTTTATTGTTACTGTTTCTAAATCTATTAGGTCTATTTCTCCTTTTCCTTTGTTACCGACTGCTCCCCCTAGTGCTGATGTTGTTGCTACTTCTCTACTTCTATATACATCCCCCCATTTTTCACTCTCCCTACTCCTCCCTTCTCTTTCCCCTTCACTTCTCTCCTCCATCTCCCTACTATTTTCCTCCCTTTTCCTTTTCAATTCCTCCATCACTTCGTTGCTCATCTGTTCCAATATTCTTTCATCCTCTTTCTTCCTTTCCCATTTCACCCTTTCTCTTTCTACTATACTTTCTATTACTTTCCCCTCTTCAAATTTCTTAGCTGTCTCTGATAGTACCCTCCTCTTCCATATTGCCATTTCCTTTTCCTTTTCTTCTTCTTCCTTCTTCTTTTCTCTCAGCACTACTCTTGATACCCTGTCTGCTGCTGCTTTTACCCTTTCAGCTTCTCTCCTTTGCTCCTCATTTCGTTCCCTTAATTTTTCCAATTCGTTCTTACCTTCTTTCCTTTTCCTCACTCTCTCTCTTTCCTCCCTCTCAAGCTGTTTGATCAATTCATTCTGCTCATCCCTTAGCTTTGCTAATCTTTTCTCCAAAATCTCTTCCTTTTGTCGTAATAGCTCCTCCCCCCTCATTTCACTCTCTCTTGCACTATCCTCGTCTGTTCTCTTTACTACCTCCCTCTCTTCTCCAGTTAGTGAACCTCGTAATTTTAATAATATTTGTGCAGCTACCCACTCATCATTTCCTATCTCTACAGTCTGCTCTTCTCCAATCCTCCCCTCCCCCACTGGTATCTTCCTATGAGCCACATATGGTGGAGGGCTGTATGCCGGGTTCGAGTATCCTTCAGCCGCCCTTAACTGTCCTTCTATTTCTCCTAATTCTCTTAAAGGATACAACCCTCCTCCCTCTGTTTTCACTCCCGGTGTTATGGGTATCTCGTTGCTCGGTTCCTTTTTTATGTCGTCTGATTTATCAATCTTTTCTCCTCCCTCTCCTCCGTTCCCCGTATTCTTTGTGCTTTCACGCCCCTTTTTCCCATCCTCTCCTTCTTTCTTAATCTCCTTTTCTTCCGGTGTTTCCCCCATAGTGAACATTCCATTTGGTCCTGGTCGGGACCCCTGGAACATCCTCCATAAGTTAAACACCTCCACATGGTTTGCCAACTTCTTCCCCTTGTATGTATTGTGCAGATGGTTTAGCAGTGAATGTTGGGCATATGGATCGAAACTACCATTAGGCGGCCATGGTGTTAACATTTTGTTATCCGTCCCCTGGGTCCACTCTATGCTGTACTTAATTAATTTCTCCCTATGGGGTGGCAGTGTGGTGCATATGTGTTGTAGTGGGGTAGTGAGGGTGTTCCCCCACCCTCCCGACCCTGTCCCGTGTGACATAGTGGCGCTCCACTTGTTACCCTTCCCTTCACTAGCAGTTTACAATATACAACCTTATATTGTTTACCTGGCCCCGCAAGTGTGGGGACTTACGACAATCCTTTGACAGATTATGCAATAAAAATTATTAAAAAAAATAAAAAAAAGAAAAAATATATATATATGTGTATGATTTTATATTGTATATTCCTTCCCTTACGGCCCCCTGCGGCCGAAGCGCACGCAGCCCCCTGCGGCTGCGTACCCTTTATGACGCTCTTATACAGTCGTCCTGTTTCCCCGTTCTCCTCCCCCTTTTACACTTGCCGTGGCCGGCGTTCTCCGTGCGCAGCCACGCCCCTCTCCCCTTCTCCTTTTCCCGATCCACTCATCTATCGTTTATCTCCGTGTCCGCTCCCTTATCATATTTCTCTTCCCCACCACTCTCAAAACCAAAGTTCCTTGTGCTCGCGATATCCTATTAAATCCCTACTGGTGACGTCACCGATTTCTTCGAGCTACTGGTACATTCTTCATATGTTCTTTAAGTTCAAAATACACTTGCAATCTACCCCCGCTAACCCTACAGCTGTCTTCCTGTCACTCCTGGAACAAGGTAATCAAATCAATAATATAATCGGACTGCGCACGCTGCGTCGCCTCGCGTGTGATACGCCCCTCAACAGGAGGGCTTAACCAGCCAATTATCTTCCGTATTGGGCAACTAGGCAACTAGCTACCGCCTACAGGGAAACGTCATCTACCTATCGAGTTTCTTGCTCGAACAATAGGGATCCTCGTCTACTCATTGATCAATAAATGCCAAATCGTAGGAAACCACACACACCCACCCTTACACGTAGTCGCGACTTAGGCCAATCAGTGTTTTACGAGCGGCCGCACGTGATGTTTTCGTGCTCCGCCCCCCTCTTTCGCGTGACGTAGCCGACTGCTCTCGCACTCGTTTCGCTACCATTCATTCCATTGGCAACACTAAGTTGTTAGACCTTCGCCGTGCATCTGTACAACACCTCCCTCCTCCCTTATTTACTTCCTCCCTCCTCCCTCACAATTTCGCATTGCTTGTTGTGCGTGTCATGCTCACCAAGTTCTCTCGATGCAGGGCCGCTCGACTGCGTGCACCCCTCCAAGCGGCGCGCCACCTCCCCTCGTCTGGACCACGTCTGGACACTCGCCAACCGCGGGCGGGATACTTCTCAACCGGCTCCCGAGGGCCAATATCCGGATTGCGCTGTCCAGTCTTCTCGCAGCTCCGCGATGGTCCTGTAGTCCTCAGAAGGGGGCAACGGCAGAGGGGGCCGCGCCGCCGGGCCTCCTCGCAACGGGAGTGCCTGGAAAAAGTAAAAATAAAAAGTCGATCTTAAACAGATCTCAGCGGTGCCTCCAACTTGTCGGGGGGAAATTCTGCCGGGGTCGGCCGGGCCGTCCGCAGACCTCCAGGCAGGGAGGCCCCAACTCCTCCCGTGTATATCCCAGATGAGATAGAGTATGAGACACACACAAGGAGCAAGGTGACTCTGCTGTTTATTAGACAAAACGGCAGGGATGGGTCAAGGAGCGTACGCGTCCGTCCTGACACACACACACAATCGTGGGGCTCGCAGGCTCTTTTTACTGTATTATGACGCGCTACTTGCGTCACTTCAGAAAGTTAACAAAAAACCTATCGCCACTCTTAATTGGTTGCTCGAGTGGTAGGGTTAGTATAGCACACATATAGAGAACAATGTTAGTGGACAAAGGGTAGTCAGGTGATATATCTGGGTTGTCCCTACAATTAGATACATGAGAATTGTTACATGAAGACTCCTGAGGATTGGTTAATATTACTGGCGTCAGTGATAAGAGCCCCATGTTCTGATTGGTGCGCCCGTGAGCTTCCCAGCCTGGGACCACCGCTGTTCCCAGCTCTCGGTGTACCTGCAATTTGCAACAATGTTTCACTATGGGTACGTGCAGACAATGTGAGGATTTATTCATAGCTGGAAGGCTGACCGCTCCCACTGTCGCAGATGTCCATTGAGCCTTTCAAGTGTATCTGCCTGTGTCTCGTAGCGAGGGATCCAGACGCCTCTTCTCTCCTGGGTTTGGCATCTCGTCAGGTTCGGCTTGGTCACGTGGGGAGGGACCGTGTTTGAGGCAGAATTCTGCACAATTAATATTGCTTTTCCACTGTGTGTCTGGTTTAATTTGCAGGTGTGACTTTAACGTTGGTGCGCGGAGTGCGAGGTTGCAACATCGTGCCTTTGATGCTTTGTTCTTGGAATGTGGGTTTGCAACATTGCGACCTTGGCTGGTTGCTTCACCGGGCTCATTCTGCAGGATCAGCAACCTGACTCTTGCTTTGTTAATGTCCACGGGAGCTCTTGTTTGAGGCCTACTTGGGCCTGGTGCATAAGTGGTCCGTTTGGTGCATAGGTGCTTTAGGTTATAGTAGCATATAGTTCCATGACCAGTATCGTGTCTTCATTATACCTCTCATGGTGGTAACTGGTTTCAAGAGAAGCGTGAGCAAGCTTTGTAGATGAGTTCATGACGCGTCTTGCGTTTCTGCATTCTGAAAGCCTATGTAAAAATAATAAAGATGCACGTCCGTGAATATGTCTGTCGCCTACGTCATAGCACTGAGTATATTCTTCGTGTAGACCGGTGTGGGAATGTCCAGTGTGTATATTTGTACAGATGTGCTTCCCGTTGTCTAGGTCGTCATGGCATCTCTAACGACGTGTAGATTTTAGTCTAGTTGGTCCGTGCCGCAGGTGTCGGCATGGCCAGTGCGGGCTGCTGGGCAGGCAGATGGACACATCCGTATGTTCCTGTACCAGGGTATCTGGTCGTCTGGTAAATGGACAAACTCCTCTCGTGGCGGGTGTCTGGGTCGTGACCCTCTAGGCCAAGCGCGAGAGGTGAAGGACGGGAGCCTGGTCTTCCATTCTCCCACTTCAGTCCCCCCTCTGGTCGACTTGTCGACCACAAACATATCCTTCTCGTTATCTCCTCTTACTCGCCATATCTTAGTTATTCCTCCTAGATGTCCATAATGGTTTACATGATCTTCAAATGACCAATACATATATTCACAGGTTCCTCCAGGAGTACAGTATACCCATTTTCCTATGTAGCTCCTGGGGTTTCTTGGGTTCTCGACCTTCACTGATGGTGGGTCTAGATGGTTGGTGATGATTTGGGTGCGCAACTTCTCCCTCTCCTGTATTATCACACCTGTATGCTGGCCGTCATCTGCTGGCATCAAGGGGTGCATTCCCACCATTTCGAGCAACTCGTCAGTGGTACGTGCCTTCCGGGCCTTCCAAAATCTAATTATGATCAGCGTAGCTCCAGCCAAAATAGTACAACCCACTATTATTTTCAGTCCATCTGACAGCCAGGATGGCATCCATGACCATAATAGTGAAAACCAGCTCTTATCCTTGTTTACACCGTTACTTTCATCCATCATTTTGGAGTGCATCTGGGCCAATTGTGAAACTGCTTCTGTCAGTGTACCATTGTCAGCATCGTTGGCAGGTATGAACGTGCAGCATGATTGTCCTATCTTTGCACAAACTCCTCCTTCCATTGCTGTGAGAAGGTCCAATACATATCTGTTCTGGAGTGCTACCATCCTTATAGCTCGCAGCTCCTCTTTTATTGCGTTAAACCCATTTACTGTAGAATTGATGGTCATCATTAGTTCCCATCTAGTTATTTGGAGCCATTTTGCGTTTGCGTAAGCCTGCAGTCCCGGGTGTATTATTGAGGAGAAGAACATTGCTGCTCTGCTGAATAGTCTGTGTTCTGGCGGTATTGAGGTTAGTGCCGTTTCCGACCTTCCCCATAGGTAATTTCCTGTCAGTGGCTCTCCTTGTCTTTTTCTTCTATTTAGGACAGTATCATTGCTGTTGGTCCTGTTCCCTTGCTCCTCCTGAAGTGGTGCAGATCTCTTTTTTCTCTTGTCCCCTTCATCCATTTTGGGAAAGTTCGCCACATTGACATGCTTCTTAGGTACCACTAGTGATGGTACATTGACGTGCACCATTGTGCACACACCATTCCACAGGGGAGGCAGTGTATGGTATGCCTTTTCTCCACAGGCCCAATAATGGTCCATTATTACTGCTGTTCCTGCTCCCCCCTCAGGTAACTCCATCACACTTGCACAATTGGTGTTATATCCTACGTCCACCTCTCCTTTATGCTGGTAGCATAACTTGGGCGCAGTCAGCGGTAGTATTGTTATTGGGTCTTCATCTGTTTCTACCCACGTGAGCATTGGTACATACTTGATCCACGTCGTCCAACATCGGTGATTGTGTGCCTCGATAGTTGCGATAGTTTCTTTTGTTACCATGTTGCTGCCAATCACTCCTATCTCCCAGCTGTTGTCCAGATACACCTTTCCTGTTATCGTCACCAGCGGCCTCTCCCAGCATCCTTGTTTACCCGGAACTTCAGTGGCGTACCAATCACATGGTAGATACTGCAGTGTTACTTTCTTTGTTTCTCCTTTTGCAGGGCCACTTGTTATGTATCTGAATGCTTCAGCATGTAAACTGCTCTTGTGGTAACTCAAATAGGTCTTGAGGAAGTTGTTTTCATATGGGTATGAGTCTCGTGTTTTCCATGTCATGTGCACTACTGTCCCTTGAAATCTTCCTTTCGTTTGGAACAGTGCCAAGTATATTATGCACTGTGCTGTCTTTTCATCTATTTCGGTGGCAACAAATGTTCGTGAAGCACTCATGGCGTATGGTATTAATGAGCAAACGTAGCAGCTGTCCTCAGTTGTCTGCTTACCAATGCGGGTCATGTGTTGGTACCATATGTTGTTTGTGACGTGTGCTGAATCTTGTATATAATTATCAATACCTTTATTGTCTGAGTATGTGCTGCGTTTAACTCTATTTTGCTTGGGTGCAATGTTACTACTACCACCTGACGTAACACCTGTTGCAGCAGGGGACGGGGGTATATTAGGTTTGGGTGCAGCAATAAAATTAATAGCATAGCTGTACTGCCATACAGAGGCAGCCAAGAACCCGGTGATCATCAAAATCCCTATTACTTTTATTACATATGCTAATCTCACCGGCATTTTGCTCTTACCTTGCTGCAGTCCTGGCAGCGTATTCTTGCGACGTTAGAGTTGCCCGCCTAAAAATTCTCAAAATGCTTGTTATTAAATGTTAGTTTTTTGTTTCCTTTAAGCTCTCCCTATCCAATAGTCATTCAGTGCCCAGGCGAAGAGCTGCTCCCACGCTACTCTAAGTGATCGGTCTCTTAGGACCGGCAAGTATGGGCGGAGGTGGGGCATGGAATATTCTATGGCCAGGAGGAATGCTGTGTAGTAGACACGTACCCTTCTCTTTTTTAGGTATGTTGGCCTTTTTATTTCGTATACAAATTGGTGTGACAATTCTTCTGGGTAGTTATCGTCTGGGAGTACCATCTACGACTGGGCAGTGAACTTGTTAGTTAGCTTTTTTCTTAACAATACAATAATACGCAGTTCCTGTATGTGCGAGAGAAAAAAGAGAACATTCACGTGTTTACATGTGTATTTGTGCAGGCAATGTCTTTCAGTTCAGTTATAACTATACTTGGGGGTCAATGGGCGGGGGGTTTGGGCTCAGATGGCGGAAGTATTTTTACTCTTTGAGCGTGTGACCATGGGGTGGGCAGTATGGGGATCACCCCTTTCTTCGTCAGTTATTGTCTCCGGGGAAGCTGGGTAGTGACACAGTAAGGGAACAATTGGGTCGTTGTCTGTGGTAGAACTTCCTTCCGCTGTCGGGGATGTTGTTGCTGTTCTTCCAATGGACCTGTCGTTGGCGCTGGGGCGGGTCTGCAGTTTGTAGATCTTTACATCATGTAGGTGGTTCCAGGCACGCTTGTCCTTTAGTTTTACTGCTCTTGTTGATACGTCCTCTACCAGATGGGGGCCAGTGAACCTCTTATCGTTCCACTTCCTATTGAAATTGCGAAGTAGCACGTGGTCACCTTTGGCAAGTTTGCACAAGTTCTCCTTTTCCAATTCTGTACTGGCACCTTCTTCTTGATTGCTGGTAGACCCGCCCCGTGTGCGCTCGAGCTGTTGAGACACAAACACGACACTAGTAATCAAAGAAGACACATATTGATACATTTCATCACCTAACACACTCGCTGAACTTTCGTGGTCAGTGAATGCCCTTGACGTTGGCGTTAGGGGAAGGCGCATTTGACGTCCAGTAACCACCTCATGAGGGGTGAGGTGGTGGTCGGACCCTGGCCTATTCCTTAATTCAAATAGGGCTAATGGAAGGCAATACAACCAGCTTTTCTTTGTTGTTTGTTGTATTTTTGCAATTGCCTCCTTCAATAGGCCATTCAGGCGTTCACATACACCGTTAGCCTGTGGGTGGTATGCACATGCAAATTTGTGTTTTATGCTCAGCAAGGATGTGATATGCTGGAACATTTCGTTTGCGAAATGCGGGCCATTGTCTGACCTTAACACCTCGCACACTCCCCACCTGGGGAAGACCTCCCTTACTAGGAATTTGGCTGCTCTAAATGCATCTGGGTGTGAACAGGGCCCTGCTTCAATCCACCTAGAGAATGGGCATACTACTACAATCATATACCTATTACCTTGACATATGTTGATCATATCAACTTAGTCAATATGGAGATGCCGAAAAGGTCCCTCTGGCCGGGGTATGGTACCTCTTATCACCTTTAGGGTATGACCGGCCGTAAACTGTTGACATGTGAGACAATTGCTGATAAAATTCGACACATGAGAATTTAACTCGGGACAGAACCAATCTTCTCTAATTCGTGCTGCAATTATTTCCTTGCCTGTATGGGCTGGGTGATGTAATTGGCTCAGGGCGGTGTTTAAAAGTGCCAATGGTATTACAACTTTTCCAGTGCCACCCTGGCGCCATAGTGCGTCGGTTGGTGACATTGTACATCCTCTTTTTACCCATATTTCTTTTTCGGCCATTGGTGCAGCCGCTTGTAGCTCCATAATCTGTGTGGCTGGGAGATGGGTGTACCCTTCTCTTATCAACATCTCCCTAGCCATTCCCCTCCCTCTCCCTCTCTGTGAGTCTGTGGGGTTCCATATCTCACCAAAGTATGCAGCATATTTTGCATGTGCGTCTGCTGCTGCATTCCCTTTTGAGACGTGGTCTTCACCATTGGTGTGTGCGGTGCATTTGACTAGGGCTAGTTCTTGGGGGTCGTTTATTACTTCAATTAGTTCAGCCAATAAGAGGGCATGTTGTACTGGAGTGCCATCAGCTCTCCTAAACCCTCTTCTTCTCCATTTTGATAGCCCTGAGTGGACAGTGGATGTAACATATGCACTGTCGGAATATATGGTTACTCGTTTGTCAAAACTTTCCTTCAATGCCAATATTAGTGCAACCAGTTCCGCGGCTTGAGCAGAGTAATGCTGTGGTAATTGTACACATTTCATAGCCACACACACCGGCGCCTCCATCATTTTTACCACTGCTGCCCCAGTCCTCCGTATCCCATCTCCTTGATCAATAGTTGATGACCCATCAATAAACAAAAGCTCACCTCCCTCGAGTGCGTTTTCGTCAACTTTTCTAGTACATGAGTACATTTCAGTTATTTGGGTGCAGTCATGGGCGTAATCTCCCTCCTCAATTACTTCCGCTAGGAACCTTGCAGGGTTAACCGTGCTACAGCTAACAATTGCTAGTTCAGCTCTAGACAAAATGATCTCATAACCTGATGCCCTCTGTGTTGTTAGTGTGGACTTGGGTTTATTCAATATTGCAAATAGTGCATGTTCCACAAACAGTGTAGTTGGACACCCCATGGTTATTGCTGATGCTTTTTCCACTGCAAAAGCAGCTGCAGCGAGACCTTGTTCGCAAGGGAAGTGACCTAACATCACAGGGTCTAAGTGACCGCTGTAAAATGCTACTGGTTTATAGCCCATGCTAGTTTTTTGGGCCAATACTGCTTTCATCACTGCTGAGTCGATATGTGAAAATATAAAAAATTGTCGCTCATAGTCTGGGGATGCCAGTACTGGAGCAGTTGATATCGCGTCTTTCAATTCGTCAAAAGCCTCCCTCATTTCCATAGTCCACCCCAACTTTTTCTCCCCTTTATTGGCTTCCCTCAAACCCTCAAGCAGGGGTCCTATGTATGAACTGTAATCAAATACCCATGCTCTACAGTAGTTGCACAGCCCCAGAAATTGCTGCAGTTCTCTCACAGTCTGTGGCATTGGAGTGCTTGAAATGGCCTGTGCTCTTTGTGGTGCAATCTTTCTTCCATGTTGGGATATCAGTTGGCCAATGTAAAGTACCTGTTCCTGACAGTATTGTATCTTTTCCATGTCTACCTTGTACCCTTTTTCAGCCAATATCGTCAACATTTTTAACGAGTCCTCTCTGCATTTACTTTCGTTTGTACTGCAAATTATTATGTCATCCACATATTGTAACACTGTGCTTTCCACTTCAACGTTACCCAAATCCATCTGTATTACTCTATTGAAAATTGAGGGTGATTCACAATACCCCTGTGGTAATCTGGTATGTTTCCACTTTGTATTTCGGTAAGTGAAGCTTGTCAAATCCTGTGAGTCTGGGTGTAATGGTATTGAGAAAAAAGCATTTTTAAGGTCAATCACTGTAAATCGTGATGCTTCTGCTGGAATGCCACACAATATTGTGGCCGGGTTTGCTGTTACTGGATACTCTGCTTCTACTATGTTGTTCAAGGGCCTGAGGTCCTGTATGAAGCGCCAAGACCCCCCTTTAGCCTTGCGCACTGGGTACACAGCCGTGTTACATGGTGACTCTGAGGGGACCAATATGCCATTGTTTATAAGGGCCGTTATGGTTTCATATATGCCCTCATCTGCCTCTTTTGACAGTGGGTACTGTTTCACTCTTGGTAGTATGGCACCTTTTTTCAATTTTATCCTTACACCCCCTATGCTTTTTATGCATCCCACGTCATAAGGGCTAATAGTCCATAATGATTTGGGCACCCTTGACATATCCTCCTTAAAGAATGGGACTGGGGTGCATGCGGGTGCCTCAAGTGCCATTGCAATTTTCTGTGCTACTTGTTTGTGAGCCACTCTTAGCCATATTTCTACACTCATCATGAACACCATTTCACCTTCCTCCTTTTCTTCTGAGAACAGCTCTTCATCTGACACCTGGGTCAGCCTACATCCTTCTGCTAGTGCTATCACTGCCCTCCATGCTCTCCCTTCTTTATCTTGGGCGTGCACAGCAATATAATCAGCTGTTGCAATAATGCTCTCAATGTCCATTACAAACACCTTTCCTTCTGGTTCATTAACAGGTGTTTCTGGTCGGAACAGATAGGCTGCTGGCCTCCTCCATATTTTCCCTTCTATCCCTGGCATCCATGCAAATGCCATGTCTGTTCCATACTGGAATAGCTCGCCATCTACTGGCTCCGCCCTAATCGCTGTCTGTCCACAGTATGCTTGCATAATCTGTCGTGCTGCGAGCATGTTAATCCCTGGAGTAGAGCAAATTATGCCATCCTCTGTAAAGGAGATCGTCATATTCAACCTGTTCATTATGTCCCTCCCCAGTATATTTACTGGTGAGGCACTATAATACAAAAGTGGAACCGACAGATCATAATCTCCAATAGATAAGGGAACGTTATCAGTAAAGGGAACCAACCCTTTAGCCCCAGAAAATCCTTGGGTGTTCATGGCTTCGCCTGACATCTTAAATTTACCTTCCCTTATGAAAGACCGGGTTGCCCCGGTGTCAACAAGGAATGATAATTTTTTGTCACCTATCGTTACCTCTATGCATGGCTCCTCCGCACTATTAGGTGTTACTGACAGGATGGGACACACCAAGGCCGTCTGTGGGCTGTCCTATTGGGGGTACAATGATTGGCCATTCCCTGTGTAAGGGTTGTGTCCCAACGCCGTCACCCTACCCAATTGCGTTTGTTGAGTTTGAGGTTGTTGTGTTAGCGCTACTTGTTGTTGTGGCAGTGGCTGTTGTTGTGTTATTTGTTGTTGTGGCAGTGAATATGTTTGTGGCTGTTGTTGTGTTAATTGTTGTTGTGGGTCACTTCCTTGTTGTAACGTCTGCTGTTGTTGTATGCCCTGCTGTTCTTGTGAGGTCCTAGGTTGTGCCTGTTCATTCCATGCTGGTGTTCCTGGCCTGACCCTACACGTACGTGACATGTGTCCTAATAATCCGCAACTCCAACACACGGGTGGTTCCCTGCTTTGCCATGGGAAGCTCCCTGTGTTGTCCTGGTATACTGGTTGCCCTGTGGGGTAGGAATTTCTAAGTCCTCCCACCTGCTGTTGGGTATTATATCCGTATCCTCTCCCTCTCATAAATCCTCCTCTCCCCCTGTTATAACTATAATACCCAGCTCCTTGCATTGGGTACCCTCCTCCCATGTTTGTTGCGTGTAATTGCAGTGGCGGCACTTGCTGTGTTATACTCTGTGGAGGTGCTATTTGAGCGGGATCTTGTGCAGCCACTACTTGTGTGGGGCTTTGGGCCATTGGTGTGGGCGTAGTTATTAGTGCCCCTTCCATTGTGTATTTAGTAAGTTTTTTCTGTACTAGTTTAGCCTCTTCTGTTTTCCTGTCCTCTTCCTTTTGTTTCATTTTTCCTTGCCATGTCCTGCAGTGATGTACTATAGTCAGTTGTATTTCTGGCCATGGTTTTGCTTCCATTCCCACTACTTTCTTTAGTTGTTTCTGAACTCCTTCTGGGAGCCCTTGTACTAGTATATGATAAAATATGGCTGGTGTTTTGTCCCATTGTTCTCTAGTTTCCATGCGCCACTTCTCTTGGATATCCTGGATATAATCAACAGGATCCTCATTCTCACGCATCTTACGGGAAGTAATTGCTCCTATGTCTGATGTGTCTGGGTACTGTACTCTCAGTGCCTGCCATAGCGCATGTCTGCAGTTTGCAAATGGTGCCCCATCATGTGATGTGTTTGTTATTGTTACCCCATGGAATCCCGCTCTCTTCCAAATGTCATCCGCTCTATCCTCTAATATTGATATTAACAGGCCCTTCACATCTCCTACTGCTAGTTTCTGTCCTGCGGTGTGTTTTTCCATTTCATATATCCACTTACCCGCACCTCCACTTAGTGATGGGAGCCTACATTTTATATTTTCTTTATCCGAATGCTTCCAAGGGACGTACTGTGGTCTAACCCCTCCTCTCTCCAACAGTGGCATTAAGTTGTGTCTTGTGTCACCCTTTACGTTCCATAATATCGAGTCCTCACACCCCTCCTCTTCTTCCGTTTCCTTTACCTCTTCAATTTTGTCCTTATTACCCCTGCTCCTAACTCCTTCTCCATCCTTTCCTCTCCTTTCGTCATTTCCTGTGTTTAATGTGGGCGTGTTTATTTGTCTGTCTTGCCTGCGACTAGGGAGGTCTCTAAGCCGACATGCATAGGGCGTCAGTTCGTCCATGAAGGGCGCGAGCTTTATTCTGCGCAGCGAGCGTGCGGTGGTTGAGCATGTAGGGTGCGATGGGGTAGGGCGTGATGGAGATGGGGGTGGTGTGGTTTCATGGGTTTGTCTTTCCACTAGTTTTTTCACTCCCTCCTCACTTCTCTCCAGTTCCTCCCTTCTCCTACTGATCCATGGCGAGTCTATGTTTGTTCGAGTGAGGTATAGCTTATCTAAGCTTTCCCTTTCACTCTTTCTTCCTTCCCTCTCCACTCCTTCTTCCTCCTCACTACAAAAATCATTCATAAATGGTACCCCCCACTCTGCCTTTTTCCCTTTTATTGTTACTGTTTCTAAATCTATTAGGTCTATTTCTCCTTTTCCTTTGTTACCGACTGCTCCCCCTAGTGCTGATGTTGTTGCTACTTCTCTACTTCTATATACATCCCCCCATTTTTCACTCTCCCTACTCCTCCCTTCTCTTTCCCCTTCACTTCTCTCCTCCATCTCCCTACTATTTTCCTCCCTTTTCCTTTTCAATTCCTCCATCACTTCGTTGCTCATCTGTTCCAATATTCTTTCATCCTCTTTCTTCCTTTCCCATTTCACCCTTTCTCTTTCTACTATACTTTCTATTACTTTCCCCTCTTCAAATTTCTTAGCTGTCTCTGATAGTACCCTCCTCTTCCATATTGCCATTTCCTTTTCCTTTTCTTCTTCTTCCTTCTTCTTTTCTCTCAGCACTACTCTTGATACCCTGTCTGCTGCTGCTTTTACCCTTTCAGCTTCTCTCCTTTGCTCCTCATTTCGTTCCCTTAATTTTTCCAATTCGTTCTTACCTTCTTTCCTTTTCCTCACTCTCTCTCTTTCCTCCCTCTCAAGCTGTTTGATCAATTCATTCTGCTCATCCCTTAGCTTTGCTAATCTTTTCTCCAAAATCTCTTCCTTTTGTCGTAATAGCTCCTCCCCCCTCATTTCACTCTCTCTTGCACTATCCTCGTCTGTTCTCTTTACTACCTCCCTCTCTTCTCCAGTTAGTGAACCTCGTAATTTTAATAATATTTGTGCAGCTACCCACTCATCATTTCCTATCTCTACAGTCTGCTCTTCTCCAATCCTCCCCTCCCCCACTGGTATCTTCCTATGAGCCACATATGGTGGAGGGCTGTATGCCGGGTTTGAGTATCCTTCAGCCGCCCTTAACTGTCCTTCTATTTCTCCTAATTCTCTTAAAGGATACAACCCTCCTCCCTCTGTTTTCACTCCCGGTGTTATGGGTATCTCGTTGCTCGGTTCCTTTTTTATGTCGTCTGATTTATCAATCTTTTCTCCTCCCTCTCCTCCGTTCCCCGTATTCTTTGTGCTTTCACGCCCCTTTTTCCCATCCTCTCCTTCTTTCTTAATCTCCTTTTCTTCCGGTGTTTCCCCCATAGTGAACATTCCATTTGGTCCTGGTCGGGACCCCTGGAACATCCTCCATAAGTTAAACACCTCCACATGGTTTGCCAACTTCTTCCCCTTGTATGTATTGTGCAGATGGTTTAGCAGTGAATGTTGGGCATATGGATCGAAACTACCATTAGGCGGCCATGGTGTTAACATTTTGTTATCCGTCCCCTGGGTCCACTCTATGCTGTACTTAATTAATTTCTCCCTATGGGGTGGCAGTGTGGTGCATATGTGTTGTAGTGGGGTAGTGAGGGTGTTCCCCCACCCTCCCGACCCTGTCCCGTGTGACATAGTGGCGCTCCACTTGTTACCCTTCCCTTCACTAGCAGTTTACAATATACAACCTTATATTGTTTACCTGGCCCCGCAAGTGTGGGGACTTACGACAATCCTTTGACAGATTATGCAATAAAAATTATTAAAAAAAAAAAAAAAAGAAAAAATATATATATATGTGTATGATTTTATATTGTATATTCCTTCCCTTACGGCCCCCTGCGGCCGAAGCGCACGCAGCCCCCTGCGGCTGCGTACCCTTTATGACGCTCTTATACAGTCGTCCTGTTTCCCCGTTCTCCTCCCCCTTTTACACTTGCCGTGGCCGGCGTTCTCCGTGCGCAGCCACGCCCCTCTCCCCTTCTCCTTTTCCCGATCCACTCATCTATCGTTTATCTCCGTGTCCGCTCCCTTATCATATTTCTCTTCCCCACCACTCTCAAAACCAAAGTTCCTTGTGCTCGCGATATCCTATTAAATCCCTACTGGTGACGTCACCGATTTCTTCGAGCTACTGGTACATTCTTCATATGTTCTTTAAGTTCAAAATACACTTGCAATCTACCCCCGCTAACCCTACAGCTGTCTTCCTGTCACTCCTGGAACAAGGTAATCAAATCAATAATATAATCGGACTGCGCACGCTGCGTCGCCTCGCGTGTGATACGCCCCTCAACAGGAGGGCTTAACCAGCCAATTATCTTCCGTATTGGGCAACTAGGCAACTAGCTACCGCCTACAGGGAAACGTCATCTACCTATCGAGTTTCTTGCTCGAACAATAGGGATCCTCGTCTACTCATTGATCAATAAATGCCAAATCGTAGGAAACCACACACACCCACCCTTACACGTAGTCGCGACTTAGGCCAATCAGTGTTTTACGAGCAGCCGCACGTGATGTTTTCGTGCTCCGCCCCCCTCTTTCGCGTGACGTAGCCGACTGCTCTCGCACTCGTTTCGCTACCATTCATTCCATTGGCAACACTAAGTTGTTAGACCTTCGCCGTGCATCTGTACAACACCTCCCTCCTCCCTTATTTACTTCCTCCCTCCTCCCTCACAATTTCGCATTGCTTGTTGTGCGTGTCATGCTCACCAAGTTCTCTCGATGCAGGGCCGCTCGACTGCGTGCACCCCTCCAAGCGGCGCGCCACCTCCCCTCGTCTGGACCACGTCTGGACACTCGCCAACCGCGGGCGGGATACTTCTCAACCGGCTCCCGAGGGCCAATATCCGGATTGCGCTGTCCGGTCTTCTCGCAGCTCCGCGATGGTCCTGTAGTCCTCAGAAGGGGGCAACGGCAGAGGGGGCCGCGCCGCCGGGCCTCCTCGCAACGGGAGTGCCTGGAAAAATTAAAAATAAAAAGTCGATCTTAAACAGATCTCAGCGGTGCCTCCAACTTGTCGGGGGGAAATTCTGCCGGGGTCGGCCGGGCCGTCCGCAGACCTCCAGGCAGGGAGGCCCCAACTCCTCCCGTGTATATCCCAGATGAGATAGAGTATGAGACACACACAAGGAGCAAGGTGACTCTGCTGTTTATTAGACAAAACGGCAGGGATGGGTCAAGGAGCGTACGCGTCCGTCCTGACACACACACACAATCGTGGGGCTCGCAGGCCCTTTTTACTGTATTATGACGCGCTACTTGCGTCACTTCAGAAAGTTAACAAAAAACCTATCGCCACTCTTAATTGGTTGCTCGAGTGGTAGGGTTAGTATAGCACACATATAGAGAACAATGTTAGTGGACAAAGGGTAGTCAGGTGATATATCTGGGTTGTCCCTACAATTAGATACATGAGAATTGTTACATGAAGACTCCTGAGGATTGGTTAATATTACTGGCGTCAGTGATAAGAGCCCCATGTTCTGATTGGTGCGCCCGTGAGCTTCCCAGCCTGGGACCACCGCTGTTCCCAGCTCTCGGTGTACCTGCAATTTGCAACAATGTTTCACTATGGGTACGTGCAGACAATGTGAGGATTTATTCATAGCTGGAAGGCTGACCGCTCCCACTGTCGCAGATGTCCATTGAGCCTTTCAAGTGTATCTGCCTGTGTCTCGTAGCGAGGGATCCAGACGCCTCTTCTCTCCTGGGTTTGGCATCTCGTCAGGTTCGGCTTGGTCACGTGGGGAGGGACCGTGTTTGAGGCAGAATTCTGCACAATTAATATTGCTTTTCCACTGTGTGTCTGGTTTAATTTGCAGGTGTGACTTTAACGTTGGTGCGCGGGTTGCAAGGTTGCAACATCGTGCCTTTGATGCTTTGTTCTTGGAATGTGGGTTTGCAACATTGCGACCTTGGCTGGTTGCTTCACCGGGCTCATTCTGCAGGATCAGCAACCTGACTCTTGCTTTGTTAATGTCCACGGGAGCTCTTGTTTGAGGCCTACTTGGGCCTGGTGCATAAGTGGTCCGTTTGGTGCATAGGTGCTTTAGGTTATAGTAGCATATAGTTCCATGACCAGTATCGTGTCTTCATTATACCTCTCATGGTGGTAACTGGTTTCAAGAGAAGCGTGAGCAAGCTTTGTAGATGAGTTCATGACGCGTCTTGCGTTTCTGCATTCTGAATGCCTATGTAAAAATAATAAAGATGCACGTCCGTGAATATGTCTGTCGCCTACGTCATAGCACTGAGTATATTCTTCGTGTAGACCGGTGTGGGAATGTCCAGTGTGTATATTTGTACAGATGTGCTTCCCGTTGTCTAGGTCGTCATGGCATCTCTAACGACGTGTAGATTTTAGTCTAGTTGGTCCGTGCCGCAGGTGTCGGCATGGCCAGTGCGGGCTGCTGGGCAGGCAGATGGACACATCCGTATGTTCCTGTACCAGGGTATCTGGTCGTCAGGTAAATGGACAAACTCCTCTCGTGGCGGGTGTCTGGGTCGTGACCCTCTAGGCCAAGCGCGAGAGGTGAAGGACGGGAGCCTGGTCTTCCATTCTCCCACTTCACAAGTATTACATAATCTGCCATGGTTTGCATTTTGTACAATTTGCTGAAATTGAATGGATTCACAGTTAGGTATGGATACATAAATTAAGCGTTCATTAGGGATGTGTTCCTGTGCCACATGGTTGCAGAGAGTGCATATATGTTTCCATATGTATGAAATCTGGAAGATTTCATTTATAGGTATGTTTTTGTTTTCCAGTACTTATAGTAAGTACATTAGAAATGCTTGTGGATCTTCTTGTGTGTTTATAGTGAATCTGACCATTCCAGCACAGTAGTCCAATTCCTGCCTTATTCCAGAAACACTTTAAGTGTTGTCAGGATTGTTGGTTCCATTTCTGTGAAGGACTAACATTTACAAACATAATTGGTCTGTCCCATTTAAGTAAATGCTTTCAATAATTGGTGGCAATCAAAAGGTTTTGAGATGGGGTGCGTAGATTGCACGTAGTCTATTGTATTCTAGAATGCAAGTAATATCAGCGTTTACTTTACTTGCATCAAAGTTGACTAGAAATAGTCCTTCAAGTGTACGTAGGCGTGATAGTGCTACATAGCTCATGCCTTCTTTAAACACTGTGCTGGCAATATCTATCAATGCTTGATATAGGGTTAGGCCTTGTGATTTATGAATGGTGACTGTGTATGCTAGAGAAAATTCTTCTATGCTTACATACATGTCTTTGAAAAGAAGGAATTGGGCTGTTGACTGTCCTATCCTTTTAACCTCTGACAGTTTGTCAAAGTGAATATTGACAAACTGAATGTTGTTGTCAAGTGGGTATGTTTGAAAGCCAACAACTGTACCAAGTGCTCCATTAACTAGTCCTTGTTCCACGTCACGTTTGAGCATTACTCTACAGTTTAAAGATAATTTTAATATTTTCTCTAAACCAGCTGTGTTAGAGATAGAGTTTTCTAAGGTA
Source organism: Ambystoma mexicanum (assembly GCF_040938575.1). NCBI lineage: Eukaryota > Metazoa > Chordata > Amphibia > Caudata > Ambystomatidae > Ambystoma > Ambystoma mexicanum. The sequence continues at coordinate 1,131,996,535 of NC_090933.1, read as the reverse complement.
TTGAGTCGTGCTGTGGCTTGTTCACACATGGGTAGTGGCATGCCGTGCAGGTCCAGTTTGTCTGTGGGGCAAATTTGAACTATTAGTTGCATTTCTTTTTTCAACATTGTTTCATTGAATTGTGCACAGGTTGCAAGAGTTGGCATCAAGGACATACAGTTTACATTTTTGTGTGCTAATTGTTCCATGACATCAGTAGCACCCATATAGGTCATGGATGAGCCTGGTATTCAAGATACTCTGTGCTTCCTTAGATAGTACACCAATTCGAATACTTTTCAAAATGTTGGCATAGGTGTCTGCAGACTGACGCATGTTTTCAGTTAATTCTTTGTATTGGAAATGTTGCCAAAGAGTGACATTTCCTATGGTGCCAAGAGTTTTACGGCATAGTTTGTGCTCTAAGGTTTTAAAATAGGTTCACCTTTAACTGGTGTTAATTGAAGAAGATCTCCGAAAACAATAATGTGTTTTCCTCCAAAGAGCTCTTCAAAGTCTGTTTTGAGGACCTGTAATCTGAGGTGAATGAAAGCCAACATCAGGTTGGAGACCATGCTCACCTGATCTATTAGCAGCATTTTCATGTGTTTCAAAACTCGGCGTAGCTCCATTGCAGCTTCTGGAGAAAGTTTGTAGTAGTCTAATTTGTCTTGGTGTTCTACTGGAAGGAGTAGTAATCGGTGTAAAGTGACACTGCCTATGTTGTAGGCAGCTAAACCTGTGGGGGCAGTTACAACAGCTGACAGTTTGTTGTTTGTCAATTGTTGGAGGAACTTGCTGATGATTTTTTATTAGGAATGTTTTCACTGAACCAGCTTGACCACTCACATATAGCAGTATAGGTTTGTAGTCTTGGCAGGTACAAATTTTAGTTTCATACTGCATACCATGTTCAATTTGTTTTGTTATTTCTAGGAAAATGCTACGCTGTTCATTGTTTAATTATGATTTGAGTACAGCAAAGTCTTCTGTATTGTCAGGTGTCTTGACCCAAGTTTGAATTATTATGCTACAACATTTGGTGCTGTGGGATTAGAAAATCCAAGATGGCCGAAAAGCCCACATTTGCGCCAGAATCCAGGAAAACCGCGCAGTTTTGCGCACACCAAAATGGTCGTCTGACCTGCCACCCACCAGTGGGAGCGTGATGGGCCAGAAGCGCCATGAGTGAAACGTGGTGCCAAAGGAAAAACAGCAGTGCCTGTTAGCTCAAAAAGCGCTTTGAAATCACATTTGTTTCTCTGAAATGCAAGCTCAAAATGCCTAGTTCAAACATTGCAAGATATTCAAAAATCTCACTGAACACCAGCAGACATTTGGCAGAATGTAGTCTTGTGTGCATACAAAATCTGGAAAGATGAAGAGCCTAAAACAATGTTTATAACAAAACTGGCTGAGCTGTGGCTGTCAGCATCTTAAGTGAAATTGGATTTAAAACCACTAAAATCGAAATGTTTAAAATAAATGAGTGACCTACTTTTAAGTGTCACATAGGTTGCAACTGTTTAAATGTCATAGTTTTGAACTTGGAATCTGCGTTCTAGCTGCATGTGTAAAAATTGTAAGTTTGATTTGAATGAAGAAAACTGGAACAAAAGTGACATTTAGCTGAAGCCTGGCTTGAAGAGATTGAATTCTGCCCGGCAACTACCCCCGACAGGAGTTGAAACTTGCCCAGCAACTGCATTCCCAGGCCTGGCCTGTCTTCTCCTGCCCCCACCAAAAGGAGATTACACCTCTCTGATTGAATTAGGGGAGGGGTACCTGGGGCTGCAGGAAAACAGAACAATGAACTTTCCTTGGCTCAGGCAAATGCTAAATCAGAGGTCGTAAATGGCTTCCTCTTGGAAGGAAATGGGAGGGCGCTACCTCTGGGAGCCACCTGCGCCTGAGGCAGGGACAGACAGAAATTCCCCCATGTGCTTTGGAACCTAAACCACACCCATCTGGGCCAGAGCATAATTTTTAAAAGATGGATAATTCATAGTACGGAAGTGTCAAAATTATGTAAATAATATAATTATTTCTGTGATTTTTCTGTGCACATTATAAGAGGTGTTAGGACTCTGTGGTATGTTCTGTGGAGTAGTAGCGAAAAATAGGGTGTTACTCCAAGTGTCTGTATGTTAAAAATCTGACACTTCATCATCTGATGCCCATATTCCTTGCGCACATTTGTGTACATTCTGGAAAAGTTTAGAGGTTGTGTTCTGGATGAAAAGGGCAGAATTCTGTCAGAAGTGGACACACCATCTTACAAATACAGGGATCGGATGGTTTGGTGCTACAGAAAATATGTTAACTGGACATATAATATTAGAAAAATTGTACATAGATAAATACGGATTTGGATCAAAAATAGATTTGTGTGCAAAGTGTTCTTTCTGTATGCCATAAAAATGACACCGGATGACTCACAACTCTGTTCTCCAGTGAGAGCACAGAAAATCCGCTAACCTATCAGGATCTTCAGAGGGTTGGGCATAGAAAGTCAGCCTTCCCACCCACTTTCAGAAGACATAAAAAGAGCCACTGAGACCCAGGTAGAGACACTCACTTCCCACTTCAAACTGATTTCCTGCGAAGCACTTTGCCAGAAGACTCCAGAACCAGAACTTAGAATCCAGACTTCAAATCCAGAAGACTCCAGAGCCAGAACTTAGAATCCAGACTTCAGAACTTGTAGCAGAGAGGCCTAGTCCACAAGCTGAATCCTTCAGAGGCCTCAGAATCCAGCAACCTAACCAAACTATTCAACAGCCGGGCAAGCTGTTTGATTCTGGCTAGAACCCTGTGCCAGAACCCAGAAAGCAGAGCTGTATCCAGACCGCCGTGCAGTGCTGATAGAAGACAAGACCCAGACCAGACCGCTGTGCAGTGCCAGAACTTTTGCCAGAACCAGAGATCCAGACCAGCAGAGCAGAGAGAACCGCAGCTAAACCTGTTGACCAGATCTGTGACGAGGCCCATTCCTTCCAAAATTAGGAGTGAGTATCCAGCCAGAACTGTGCATAGTCATCTATTAGTTTAAAATAATCTAATTCAAACCATTTTAACCTGTCTAGAACTGCATCATAAGAAACTGTGCGTCCATTCTGTGATTCAAACCTGTGAAAGTGTCATTTGCCATTTAAATCTTACTTTATTTCTGAAAATCTACCTCCACAAAATCGTCCGTATCTTTTGAACCGCGCGTGCTAGGAACGAGATTTAACTTTCATTTTAAAGCTAAGAATCTAAGCTTTCCAACAAGCTCAAACTTTCTACTCCTTATAGTTTTTCCGTAATTGCGCTCGACGCACTCGGAAAAAGTGCTGCAAATTGCAATTTGAATCAAATTTCTCCACCTGTCAAAATAGCTGTCTCTTGATTGCCTTGCTGAAATCCGTTTTCAACCTGACAATCCCTCATGAATCACTAATAGTGTTGACCTGAACCAATCTTAAGTAGCTATCACCTACCCTGAATCTCCTATAGGGAATTAAAATCATTTTTAGCATATTTTCACTTCTTTGCAAATCACATTTAAAGTATTTTGCCTGTGTTTTAAAATCATCCATGTTGCTCTAAGCTTGCTAGGGGGGAACTGAATTGGAATTGCATTTGATTGTATTCCTGAAAATTCCATCTCCTTATATTGCATAGGAGGGGAGTGAATTGTCAAAAGAAAAAGTGATCATATTATCTCTTGTGGAAACCATCTCAGTTATTTCTGTGCTGCACCCGGAAGTGGCACGTGTAACGCTCACCTGATTCTCGCAGAGGCGCCGGTCTTGACTGGGCGACTACCGTATCTTCAAAGGTGATGTGTAGCACCCGGTTGGCTCTTTGGGCTGGACCTCTGTGCACTGTATGCCTGACGTGTAGAGTAAGATGTCTGCAGATAGAAAATATGGGGTTAATGAACTGGGGTTATTGGGGTGTCCCTATCTCTTTCCTCTTCTCCTCTCCTGTAGACCCCCAAAGGTTAACGCTCTCACCTTAGGTAAGTGAATGCCGAGCTCTCCATCTGCCTCGGGGCAGGGTGCTGTAACCAGTTTCTTCACTGGATAGGTAGCGCAGGCCTCTTGACTTCAGAGGACTGCTGTCCGTCGTTTACTGCACAAACGGTAAGTTTCGAGTCATTCAAATGTCTTTAAAGTCTTTAGTAATGATGTCTCTTGTTTTGCAGGGTTCCGGCGATGGCGGATGACGGGCTGAAGTGAGTTGAAGATGGAGCCCGTGTGATGAATAGAAGCGCCTGGAAGCACGTAAGTAAGCGCTTGTTGCCTGCTTCACTATGCGCTCTAACTGTCTTTTTATTTTGCAGGTACGAGTTCGGAGCGGCTGCAGGGTGCCGGAATACCCACTGGATTAGATGTGGAAAGGAGTAATGGCACGTGAGTATTAAAGTTCCCCAATGTCTTTAAACGCACCTTGTTTTGTCTTTCAGATGCGGGATGCAGCGCCGAAGGCCTCCGGAGCGTGCGAAGAGTTGGTAAACTTTTGTCTTTCAGATGCCGGAATGCAGTGTGAAGACCTCCGGAGCGCACGAAGAGTAGGTAAGCCTTTGCCTTTCAGATGCCGGAATGCTAACCTGTTCTTTCTTGTCTTTATAGGTGTTGCTGAAGACTGGATTCAGGATGGTAAGCCTTTGCCTTTCAGATGCCGAAATGCTAACCTGTTCTTTCTTGTCTTTATAGGTGTTGCTGAAGACTGGATTCAGGATGGTAAGCCTTTTTCCTTAGGCCCAGGACCGGATGCAGAAGACACGATGAGCGTTCTGCTGCAGAGGTTGCAGAATAACGCAAAGCAAGATTCATCCACCGGGTGTGGTTTAAATAGCCTCCTGTAGTGCTTAGGTGTCTCCTTCCACAGCCACGCCTAAGTAAGAAAAGGGTTCCTGGTAAGAAAAGAGTTCCTGCCTTCCAGAAGAGTTTGTGTTCTGAATCTAGGGCGTGGCTCCAGCCCCACCCAACAGGAAAAGTAGTTCCAAACAGAAGAGGATCAGAGGCTCAACTGGCAGGCAAGTAAGCAGCATGGTCTGCTGAAGGTAAGTCCACCCAAGCATTATGAGCCCGGCGCTTCCAGCGCTGGGACTGGGCATATTTATGAGCCTGGTGCCACTGGCGCCAGGACTGGGTCCAAAAGGTCCCAATTGGGACTGGTTGGCACTCGGAACCTGGGTTATGGATCTGCTTCCAAGGGAGTTGGGAAAACCCTGACCTTTTGGAAGCAGAGATCATGACAGTACTCCCCCTCAAGGCCCCTCCCAAACCGGGCTTCTCCGGGGGTTTTGGCTTGTCAGGAAATGTTCGGTGAAATCTTTTGATTAGGCGAGGAGCGTGGACATATTCAGCAGGTTCCCAGGATCTCTCTTGGGGGCCGTAGCCTTTCCAGTCAATTAGGTAGAATAGTTTAGATTTGGAGATCTTGGAGTCCAGAATGCTTTTGACTTCAAACTCGAGTTCTCCATCCACTAGGATAGGTTTTGGAGATTTGGTTAGTCGGGTTTGAGGTTGCACGGGTTTTAATAGAGAGACGTGGAAGACCGGATGTATCTTCATGTGCGGGGGCAAGTCCAACTTGACCGCTACTGGGTTTACTATGGTAGTGATGGAATAGGGACCAAGGTATCTTGGGTTGAATGTGCGTGGCCCTTTCAGAGATAGATATTTGGTGGATAACCAGACTTGATCCCCTACTTGATAGTGAGGGGCTTCCTTCCGATGTTGATCTGCTCCTTTCTTGTATTGTTCTTTAGCCCTTTGAAGGTGAGAAACAGCTTCCTTAAAGGCTTGGGTGATTGTAGAATGCAGGTAGTCTACTGCTGGTGTTTCAAGATCTTGGAGGGGATCCAACTCCGAGGTTCGAGGGTGACTGCCGTACAAAAGAAAAAACGGGGTTTTCCCAGTTCCCGAATGGACAGAGTTATTGTAGGCATACTCGGCTATCCAAAGGATATCTTTCCAAGTTTTTTCAGTTTGTTGCAGCATGCAGCGTAAATACTGTTCCAGAGTTTGATTGGTCCTCTCGCTTTGTCCGTCGGTCTGAGGGTGGTGACTGGTCGATAGTCTCACATCAATTTGAGCCGACCGACAGCAACTTCGCCAAAAATGAGAAATAAATTGACTACCTCGATCCGAAATTAGAACCGAAGGAAAACCGTGCAGTCGGACGATGTTTTCGAGAAATTCTCGGGCCAGAGTTGCTGCTGTTGGCAAGCCTTTGAGCGGAATGAAATGCGCCATCTTGGAGAATAAGTCCACGATTACTAGAATCGTATTGTATCCGGAGCATGGAGGTAGATCGGTGATGAAGTCCATAGAAAGCGTATGCCAAGGGCGAGGTGGGATGTCAATAGGGCGTAAGAGGCCTGCTGGTCTTTCCTTTTGACTCTTGTTTTGGGCGCATACTCCACAGGACATTATAAAGTCTCTGATATCTTTTTTCCAAGACGGCCACCAGAAGTAGCGCTTGATCTTTTCTGAGGTCTTGGCTATACCGGGATGACCTTCCATTAAAGAGTCGTGATAACAAGAGATTACTTTTTTCTGTAAATCTGTGCTGGGTAGGTATAATCGTTCTTGGAAATACAATAAGTTGTCCTTTACTGCAAAGTCCTTTCCCTGCAGATGCCAATTCTGTATGTCTGCTGGAGTTACAAGTTGCCTGGCTTTATCCTTAACTTCCTCTATGGATTCTGTGGCGATTACACCCAGAATTCTTTGTTCGGGAATGATTGGTACAGGTTTAGGGTTGACCAAGTGTTCTTCCACTCCCATCCGAGAAAGGGCATCGGCTTTACCGTTCTTTGTACCAGGTCGATAGGTAATTATGAAGTCAAACTCGGCAAAGAATAATGCCCAACGGAGTTGTCTAGAGGATTGGGCTTTTGCGGTCTTCAAATATTGCAGGTTTCGGTGATCCGTAATCACAGTAACGGTGTGTCGGGCCCCCAGCAGATAATGCCGCCAAGCCTTAAAGGCAGACTTGATAGCCAGAAGTTCCTTGTCAGTAATCGTGTAATTGATTTCAGGAGGTGAGAATTTGCAGGACCAAAATGCCACGGGATGCAACTGATTGGTTACTGGGTCCTTTTGTGATAGAACTGCCCCCATGGCAAGGCTTGAAGCATCAGTTTCCACGATGTAGGGGAGTTCGGGGCGAGGGTGTTTTAAGATTGGTGCAGAGATAAATTTAGTCTTCAAATCCTGGAAAGCTTGTTCCCCCTCGGTAGACCATTCAAAACGTTTGTTTTTCTTTAACAAGGCAGTGATGGGCTGGACTATTCGAGAGAATTCGGGGATAAACCTGCGGTAAAAGTTAGCGAAGCCTAACATGCTTTGCACACCTTTTACGGAGGATGGTGATGGCCATTTGAGAACTGCATCGACCTTCTTTGAATCCATACGCACTCCGCCAGGTGATAATATGAATCCCAAGAATTCAACTTCAGTCACGTTGAAAACACATTTTTCCAACTTAGCGAAAAGTTTGTGTTGACGCAATCTTTCGAGGACCATTTTCACGTGTTTCCGATGTTCAGATTCCGATGAAGAATAAACTAGGATGTCGTCAATGTAAACAACAACACATACATCTATGAGCTCTCTGAGGACATCGTTCATAAAATATTGAAAGGCGGCCGGGGCATTGCAAAGTCCGAAGGGCATGACCTGATATTCAAATAGCCCATACTTGGTGCGGAAGGCCGTCTTCCATTCATCGCCCTCTTTTACTCGTACCAAGTGGTAAGCTCCTCTAAGATCCAGCTTTGTATATATGCATGCTTTTCTGACTTGGTCCAGGAGTTCAGGGATCAAAGGTAACGGATATCTATTCTTAACGGTGATCTGGTTCAGGGAGCGATAATCGATACAAGTTCTAAGGTCTCCTTCCTTTTTTGGAACGAAGAACAAAGCTGAAGAAGCAGGGGACTTGGAAGGACGAATAAACCCATTTGCCAGGTATTGATCCAGGTATTGTCGAAGGTGAAGGTTCTCAGGCTCGGTGAGGGCATAAATTCTACTACAAGGAGGAGTAGATCCAGGTATCAGGTCTATCTGGCAGTCATAAGACCTATGAGGAGGTAGAGAGTTAGCCTGATCCTTCCGGAAAACATCTTGGTATTCTAGGTATTCGGGAGGTAACTGGGGAGTCTCTGAAGAAATTGCGGCCAGTGCAACACCAGGTGGAGGGTGACAAGTAGAGACACATTCTGGAAACTGGACCGTTCTTGCTCGCCAATCGATCAGAGGATTGTGTTTCTCTAACCAAGGTATTCCTAGAATAATCTGAAACTGAGGGGCCTTGATCACATCGAACACGATCTTCTCATGGTGTCCATCTTGACTTACTAGCGTCACCTCTTGAGTGGTATGCGTTACTGGCCCGGAGGCTATCTCCGTACCATCCACCATAGTAATGACGTCCTTTACAGCCTTGGGACAAAGAGTTAGATTCATCCTCAAAACCATTTCATGATCCACATAATTGCCGATGGCACCGCTGTCGACGTAAGCTTCAATTGCATGTAATCGATCCGGATTATCAGGGCTAATGAGGACCATAGGTATCACGAAATGCGAGGTCACGGAACTGGTTTTCACGCTCGGCAAGAGGACCTCTATTCTTGTCGGGCGAGGTCGTTTCCCTGCTCAGAGTTTGTAACTTTGGTAACTGCAGCTCCTACTGCCTTCTTGGCAGGTTTCACCGGACAGTCTCGAAGAAAGTGCCCTGAGTTTCCGCAATATAGGCATAATTGCAACTGTTTCCTCCTTTCCCGCTCCCTTTGTGTTAGAGGACCTTTCAGACCCCCTATTTGCATGGGTTCCCCGGAGTCTACTCCTTTGGAAGGAGTTGGCGGTTTGGAAAATACTCGAGCATCAAACTTGAAACGATCGGCCTTCCTGCTCTGCAGCCTGTGATCTATTTGAACGACCAAGTCTATATAATCCGAACAGTCTTGTGGGGGATTCACTACTTGGGCTAAAACGTCTTTGAGCTCTCCACGTAGACCTCTATAAAACAGCGTAATCCTTTTGTCCTCAGGCCATTGAGTTTCCACTATTAGTCTATTGAAAGATGCAATATAAGCCAAAAGGTCTTGATTACCCTGTCGCAACGAAAGAAGCTCATTGTCCAAGGCCTGCCCCTGTGAATGTCTTGCGAACAGTTTTTCCATACTAAGCTGAAAGGCTTGAAAATCATGGAGAACCGGATCATCTTGATTAACTAGAGGGATCGACCAGTCTGCCGCATTGCCACTAAGGTACGAAAGTACAAAAGCTACTTTTGCTTGATCAGTTGGAAAGGCTGCTGGCCGGCATAAGAAGTGCAACCAGCACTGATTGATAAATACTGCAAACCTCTTTGGGTCACCAGAAAATCGTTCGGGCGGAGCCAGAGGTACATTCCCAGGTAGGTTGATCTGCACTGGATTCATAGAGGATGTTGAAGGAAGATTTGCCCCTGATGCGGGTAACGGGGTCTGTCCGGCTTGTGACTGTAGCACTTGTCTAGCAAGATTGTCTGTTCTCTCCTTGGAAACAATTAGTTCCCTTCTTAGAGCATTCGTTTCCTGACGAGCTGCATGCACTTCTTCCCTTAGTTCCCCAAGTAACCGGGCTAGGGGGTCAGTATCCGAGGTTTCCATAGCGCCTGGGCGAGAGTTTTGCGGTAGGCTTTGCGTTCTGTAACGCTCACCTGATTCTCGCAGAGGCGCCGGTCTTGACTGGGCGACTACCGTATCTTCAAAGGTGATGTGTAGCACCCGGTTGGCTCTTTGGGCTGGACCTCTGTGCACTGTATGCCTGACGTGTAGAGTAAGATGTCTGCAGATAGAAAATATGGGGTTAATGAACTGGGGTTATTGGGGTGTCCCTATCTCTTTCCTCTTCTCCTCTCCTGTAGACCCCCAAAGGTTAACGCTCTCACCTTAGGTAAGTGAATGCCGAGCTCTCCATCTGCCTCGGGGCAGGGTGCTGTAACCAGTTTCTTCACTGGATAGGTAGCGCAGGCCTCTTGACTTCAGAGGACTGCTGTCCGTCGTTTACTGCACGAACGGTAAGTTTCGAGTCATTCAAATGTCTTTAAAGTCTTTAGTAATGATGTCTCTTGTTTTGCAGGGTTCCGGCGATGGCGGATGACGGGCTGAAGTGAGTTGAAGATGGAGCCCGTGTGATGAATAGAAGCGCCTGGAAGCACGTAAGTAAGCGCTTGTTGCCTGCTTCACTATGCGCTCTAACTGTCTTTTTATTTTGCAGGTACGAGTTCGGAGCGGCTGCAGGGTGCCGGAATACCCACTGGATTAGATGTGGAAAGGAGTAATGGCACGTGAGTATTAAAGTTCCCCAATGTCTTTAAACGCACCTTGTTTTGTCTTTCAGATGCGGGATGCAGCGCCGAAGGCCTCCGGAGCGTGCGAAGAGTTGGTAAACTTTTGTCTTTCAGATGCCGGAATGCAGTGTGAAGACCTCCGGAGCGCACGAAGAGTAGGTAAGCCTTTGCCTTTCAGATGCCGGAATGCTAACCTGTTCTTTCTTGTCTTTATAGGTGTTGCTGAAGACTGGATTCAGGATGGTAAGCCTTTGCCTTTCAGATGCCGAAATGCTAACCTGTTCTTTCTTGTCTTTATAGGTGTTGCTGAAGACTGGATTCAGGATGGTAAGGCTTTTTCCTTAGGCCCAGGACCGGATGCAGAAGACACGATGAGCGTTCTGCTGCAGAGGTTGCAGAATAACGCAAAGCAAGATTCATCCACCGGGTGTGGTTTAAATAGCCTCCTGTAGTGCTTAGGTGTCTCCTTCCACAGCCACGCCTAAGTAAGAAAAGAGTTCCTGGTAAGAAAAGAGTTCCTGCCTTCCAGAAGAGTTTGTGTTCTGAATCTAGGGCGTGGCTCCAGCCCCACCCAACAGGAAAAGTAGTTCCAAACAGAAGAGGATCAGAGGCTCAACTGGCAGGCAAGTAAGCAGCATGGTCTGCTGAAGGTAAGTCCACCCAAGCATTATGAGCCCGGCGCTTCCAGCGCTGGGACTGGGCATATTTATAAGCCTGGTGCCACTGGCGCCAGGACTGGGTCCAAAAGGTCCCAATTCGGACTGGTTGGCACTCGGAACCTGGGTTATGGATCTGCTTCCAAGGGAGTTGGGAAAACCCTGACCTTTTGGAAGCAGAGATCATGACAGCACGTAAGTGGGCTGTTGGGCTGAAACGCTGCCAGAGACATTGTGGACTAGTGGACTCGTGAAATCGAAGTCCGTTTTCTGTGTCTACGGCCGTGATCCCGCGATCCCGCCTCCCTCCTGCATTTATTCCCCATTGCTAGCGCACCCGCGCGCGCACCCGGAAGTGGCACGCAAGTGGGCTGTTGGGCTGTTTGGTTGGCGGAGGGCAGAGGGGGTCTGACTTATTTTTGGTGAAATATGGAATGATACCAGGCTACTGTGTGAAGGAGTCTGGAGTTAGTTTGCTTGTATATGGTATACTTTTGTGGGGTTCAACTTGTTGAACTTTTGGGGGGACCAATTTGTTGAACTTTTGTGGGGTTCAATTGTTAGAACAGTTGTGGGGTTCAATTTGCTGAACTTTTGTGGGGTTCAATTTGTGGAACTGTTGTGGGGTTCAATTTGCTGAACTTTGGTGGGGTTCAATTTGCTGAACTTTTGTGGGGTTCAATTTGTGGAACTGTTGTGGGGTTCAATTTGCTGAACTTTGTGGGGTTCAATTGGCCAAACTTTTGTGGGGTTCAATTTGTGGAACTGTTGTGGGGTTCAATTTGCTGAACTTTGGTGGGGTTCGATCTGTTGAACTTTTGTGGGGTTCAATTTGTTGTTTGTAACTGAATTGAATACTGGGGAAAGCCAAACTCCCGCTCCGCAAAGATGCAAGGGCAGACTTCTTTATTGCGGTAAGCACTCGAAGGGCAAGTTTGGCCCGTGCAGCTGCCCTACCGTTGCCGGAGCCCAACGAGGAGGAGGCAGATTTTCTCCAATGTGCGCAACCAGCTTCCTCATTGGGAAAAGAGCAGGAGGATAATATTGACCCCTTTCAAGAGGCTGAATTTTTAAAAATTGTCCAAGAACGTTCTCTCCTCGAGAAACAGACTCAGGACATTATTGATCCCTCGCAATTGCTGTTTGGTGATGACGATATAGCGAATATTGATCTGCCTATAGGGATGGGAAGCAATTTGAATAAGGAGCAGAAGAATTTTCACAAACCTGATGATAATGAGGTGCATGACAATCCAAATTATGATAAACTGTTAGACTTTTCCAATGGTACTACTTTTGCCAAGGAGAATTCCACCAAAACTAGCATTGACTCTGAATTTACTGTAATGATGACAATCTATAATCGACTTATCTTATCGGAATTGCGCAAGCAAACGGAGTGTCTGACTAATTTAACCTCTGATTTCAGAGCTCTACCTGATATATTAACAGATGCATTGCTTAATTCACAGAAGAGATTTAAGGAAATAGAAGGGGAAGACAGGTTGGTGGATCTTACCAAGGCATCACTGAGTGAAGAGATTATTTTGGTAGATGCATCACAAGAACATGCACTTGATTCATTGGGGGTGGGGGGGTCATATTTCACTGGAGGACACTGACCCTAATTGTCTAGATGAATGTACCGGGGCAAATAGGTCAGGGGGTCAAATGACAGAATTTAAACTGTCTAAAAGACAGGTAAAAAAAATGGCAAAACAAAATACAAAAAATACGAACAAAAAGGGTGGAATGGCCACAACTTCTAGAAAATTTCTGAGAAATGTAATTCAGGGGTCTGTGAATGATGAATCTCCACCTAGAGTAAATTTACAACCGCAGAATAAAATCTCATTAATGGAGAATGGTGGGATCTCCAATAAGGGGAAGGATCAAGCTATTCAAAGTGATTATATACAGGGAAACCAGCAACTATGTGAAGTAATGAAAAATAAAAAAAAGGACGAGGTATATGAAATTTTTAATGCAGCGCCCCCGCAGGAAATGATGTCTACCATAGGGCTGCCTGTAAAAGTTAATGAGATAAACCATGTAAAACGAAGTGAGGGACTTATGACCAAAAGCATGCCGAAGGGGAGAAATGAAATACCTATTAATAAGGGACCTGTAAGGAACATGATACCCATAGCGGATATTAGGGGTGAGAGTAGCAGGGATTGGAAAATTCCCCAGAGTAATGAAAGTGAAATCAACCCGGATTTGACCAGGGGCATTATAAATCCCTGTACCCTAGATCAGGGATCGGATTGGGGGGCATACAACCCACGTAAACAGAATTCTGAGGATAACAGTGGGGTCCCAAGGGGAAACCTGGAGCAGCAGGACAATCAGATACCGGGAGGGAAAACACATGAGAATGCAAATGATGAGGCGCTGTACCTAAACATCCTTAGAGTGTTAAGGGACAAACAGCAGCAGGAAGCTCCCAAAAGTGGGTTTGAACTGCGACAGAATTTTAGGAGGGCAGATTCATATGAAGAATACTGCACGGGAAGGAAGGAGGATGTGTTGGAGAGGGGAAATGAGATGAAGGAGAAGGACCAGCTTCATTCATATCGGCCACTTGATCTGAAGGACCCGGTGAGACCAGACCTACCAGGCCTGGTGCTGACTACACTATTCTTAGATCAGAACAATACTTCTCTTAATGAACCATATATTTTGTCCTTACTGGGTCAGATTCCAAATTAAAGCCTGATTGAATCAACAGACATTTACCTGGTGGATTATATACATAGGCAGAGGCTGGATTATGTCCGTTTAGTTATACCTTCTCCTTTGGTCAGAAACCTAATGATGAAAGAAGCTGAAGAATTTCATCGAAGGGGTTTCGATATATTTGAGTATGCTCAGACTCACTCTCATCTGACTGAGCTAACACGTAACACAGGTAGATTACAGAAGGAGGATCCTTCAAATAAAGAGGATGGAGTGAGGGGTGAGGAGAGGGAAAAGGATGTGAGTCAGGACTGGAGATGGCTCGCATTGACGCTGAGAGAGTCAATTGACAGCCTCAAGAAACTAGGGAAGCCACTTTAGTTAAGGTAAATGGTAAGTGGAAACTGTTAACATGGAACTCGAGAGGTTCGGTTAATCTCCTAAATAATGTGAATTTAATGAGGGACTTGGCACAATATGATCTGCTCTTCATCCAAGAAACATGGTCAAGGGTTCCTTTATGTTGGGAGGGTTATACGGTATACTCTCTATGTGCACAATGGGGAGGAAGAGGTCGTCCTAAAGGTGGCCTCCTCATAGCTGCAAAAAACCATTTGAACCCGAAAGTTAGGGGAGAATGGGCTTTTGCACATCATTTCCTGGCGGTGGGCCTCTCATTGTTGTACAATAATAGGGACACACCTTTTTTGTTGGTTAATACATATTGGAATCCGGCTGAACTTTCGGACAGGCAATTATGGGCGGGACTATGCAATTTAGGGTCCCTTCTGCAGAACTGGTTGCTAATTAATATAGGTGGCCAGATAGTGATCGCGGGTGATCTCAATGCAGTCATTCATGGGGACTCTTTCATAGGGGATGTTTTGATTAGCAGGCTGGGGGATGCTTCTATAAGTCTTGATAATTCAATCTGCAGGGGGAGGTTGTGGTCCCACTTTGTAGAGATGTGGGGCTTGGAAATTCTGGTAAACCATCTTCCAACTTGGAAAGCTAGAGGCTGCTACTCAATAATTGACTACATTATCTGTTCAGGGGACTTGTTCTATAGTTCTGATAAACTTGAGTGCATTGAGACTTCCCTTAGTGATCATTGCATTTTGTCACTGGAAATAGGTATTACTGTACTTACCGAACCCAAAACTGTATATAATTATAATCTAAACGTCAATCAAACAGGGAATAGAATTTCATGGACGGGGAAAAAAAGTAGACAATTTATTGTTTCCATGGTAGCAGATTTTGAGAATTTTTCAGAACCAGAAAAAAAAAGACATATGCGGCTAACAACTTTACAGACTACATCGGCAGTGCCATGGCAAAATTGGGCTACACCAATTTAAGGGACAACCGATGGAAGAATGATAAATCCCATAACTTTGACATAGAAATCAGGGAAACAAAGAGGGATATGAGAAAAGAGATCAGACTAATTAGGAAATTGGGAATTACTCTAGAAAATACAGCTGAAAGGATAAAAAAAGTTAAACAAAGCTACAAAAATTGGTCCATACAACATAGAATAAATAAAGGTCAGAGTGAGGGGGAAAAATGTTAAGTGCATTAAGAGGCACAAATTCAAGAAACCTTTGGTATTTAATTAACAATTGGGACAAACCACAGAAAGAGCACTTAGTGAACCCAATCAACGAAGCAATGTGGCAGGGTCATTTTTCAAACATGTTTGCTCTTAATAAGGAGGGGGCTAGGGTTCCCTGGAAGCATGAAACAAATTGGCTCCTGAATTTTACCGTTTGGGACATAAAAAACCTTATTGTAAAATCAAAAAATTCGGGAGTGCCGGGTTCTAATAACTTATCTAACAAAATTCTCAAGACTGATCCCGAATTATGGTCAAAAATATTGTCTACCTTGTTTTCGAATATACTACTGACCAAGTCATTTCCCCTGTCCTGGAGGGTATCCATTATTATGCCTGTATTCAAAAAAGGCTCCTGATTATGTCCCAAGAGCTACCGGCCTATAGCCATTGCCGATCCGGAATCCAAGCTATTTTCTTCGCTTGTTTTAAGAGACATCCAGAAATGGATTGATGATAACAAAATTTTGGATATGAGACACTTCGGTTTTAGGAAAAATATGGGGATGGAATGTGGGGGGCTTATTCTGTATTGCCTGAGAGCTGAAGCGATGAAAAAGGCGGATACCTCGGTCTTCATAGCGTCTATGGACCTGAGTTCCGCTTTTGACCTGGTGGATAGGAATATATTATGTATGGTCAAGATTAAGAACACTAAAAATGCCGGCAATTTTGCTAGACATAGTGAGGGCAATATATTCTCAGACTGATGTGAAAGTAAGACTGGACTCTGCAGGTACCCTTTCGGAGCAATTTACTATCCACAATGGATTGCGCCAAGGATGTAGATTGGCTCCCACAATCTTCAACCTATATGTTAGCGGCGCAAACCAGGCGTTATTAAATAGGGGATTAGTACCTCCAAGAATTTGTAATACTTGTATGTCCTGGTTGGCATATGCGGACGATTTCCTCCTAATTGACACCACTAAGGTGGGACTCCAACGCATGCTTAGAGCTTTTGAGGGATTTATTACCTCAATTGCTCTTAAGGTTAACCCGGACAAAACAGTAATTGTGCGCTTGGGGAAGAAGAACAAGAAATCAAACACGCTATATTGGGTATCTGGGAATATAAGTCTCAAAGCAAAAGCGGAGTTTAAATATCTGGGCTTCTCAATAGCAGGGCACAGTCCAGACCCCTACTTAGGACACAATAGAATCTCATGACTGACATTGCTATCTCTCACATGCGGGCATTAGATGCAAAATTTGGGAAATTTTCTATGTCCCCTCTAAGAGAATTTTATACGAAAAAAGTAATTCCCCGCCTAATATATGGGGCCGAATTTCATTCCTCAACGTGTGAAGGTGAGTGGGCGTCGATAGAAAGCTATATTTGGAAATCGGTAATGTATTACTTACCTAAATGTATCCCGTATAACTTAATCAAGTACGAAATGGGTTTAAATTAGCTTCAGGCGCTAGTGAGATGGAAACGAATGACGCTATCGAGAAAATGCAATTCTTCAGAGACTAACACTTTATATTATCATGCAGGTCGGGATATTTGCAATCCTTTCATAGTGGAATTAAACAAAGAAATAAATAAAAACTTGATGCTAATGGGTATTTCCACGATTTCTCTTAGGAACAACCCGGTAAGGGTGAAGGAAAGTGTGCTGGGTTTCGATTGGATCCATACCAAAAATGCGATATTGAGCTCCAAACTCTACCAACAAGTGTGTGCTGTAAATAAATGGTTACCAGGGATGGAAAGTTACCTAACAAAGTATCCAAATAAAATAATCCGTAACGATTTTATGCATTTTAGATTCAACGTATTGCCCACTAACCAAATACTCTCAATTAGATCCATTGCTCAACTTATATGGCCGTGGTGTAGGTTCTGTGGTATTGAAGGTATGGTAGAGGACCTTAAACACATATTGCTGGTATGCCCGGCATTGAGGAAAAAAGACTCCTATATTTTGTGCAATATGTTCACAACACTGCGGAAGTAAATAGAGAATTTATTTGGTATAAAATGCTACACAACAGTATTGGCAATTTGAATATCAGGGTAGCAACATTTCTGAGAAATGTTTGTGCTCTGTTTTAAATCCTCTGTTCTTTCTCTCTTTTCCGTTTATTTTAATCTGGCTTTGGTTTTCTTACTATGTAAGAGTAATGAGGATGAACTTTTGGATCTTTATTAGGTGACTTCGTTAAGTAATATTGTGAAAAATAATTATATGAATTGGATAATAGTGTTAATATGCTAGATATAGGAAATTAACTGTGTTTTCTTTTTATCTGAAAATGTGAATATGTTTTTTTTTTGTTTCGCTATTCTGTTCTTATTTTGTATTCTCTGTAACGAAAATGAATATTTTTGTAAAGGTTTTTCTAAACCAAAACAAATAAACAAATAATAATAATAATTTCTGTGCTGCATTCTTTTCCATCATTGCATTTCCTTGAACCCATAAAAGCATTCTCAGCTACTTTATCCTCTCTATGCCAACTCCTAAGTAATTCAAAAAGTGTGCTAGTGTAATATTATCCATTGTTGATCACTGTCATATTCATAAGTGTGCTATCAAATATTAATGTATTTATAAAAGTGTGATATATATATTGTTTAATTTGTAAAATAAATCTTTTAATTTGCAAAACAAACCTACTTCTTGGCTCAGTGAGGTCAGGGGGATACAAAGAGAGGGGCGTTATACAAGGGTTTATCATCCAGATCTATGAACTTGTCATAAAAATATATAAATAAGGGCTTCCCTTGGGCCTCCCAGACTAGGCACTGACTTAGTTGGAGTACTGAATTGAAGTCGCTTAACAGTATACCCTTCATACTGGTACATGATGTTTTCTACTTCTGTCATGGCTAATTCAGCCTCATTTGCTATGAGTTGCTGTCCAAGTGGTTCTTAGCTTCCTGTTAGAGAAGGTTGACTGCTGTTAGGAGTGTCTACATTTAGTTGTGCCTAGAGTTCTTCTTGTCGCTGTTCATTGTCTAACATTGTTTTGGACTGCGTAAAGTCTGTTATAGTGCTTTCATTTGCTTTGAAAGCATCTTCATAGGAGTCATGGGTATCTAATACATCTTCTTCTTTTCTGTATGGTTTAAAAAGTTGTAGTAGTAATACAATTCGTTATGTTGAAGAGTTTTTAATGACAATTTGATATGATTAATTAAGCTTCGTTTGGTAAGTTTCACTAGGCTGCCTTCTCAATTTTTGACTCTGTATCTACCTTTCTTCTCATCTGGTTTAATATTTTTGTATGTGAAATTTTGGGCTACGTGGTATAGACACATGGTTTCCAAAGTGGTACTCATGTTTGGGTAGTATGTGTCTAGTAAGTTGTTTTTCAAAATGTCTTGGCTATTGGGACCATTTTTGGCTATTGTTTCTATTTCTTCATATGATTTGGGAACTATTTTATTTAATTTAGCAGCACCAAGGCTTAGCTATACTATGTTTTCAGATTTTCCATACAAGGCAGTTCCGGTTAAATGGTCTGCGGCTTTGTAACAGCCACATTCTCTATGGGAGAGCATTTTTATGTCTTAGCTGTACAATTTCTGTTTTTTGTCAGATGATATGTCATCCCAGAGGTCTTTGAGCTCTGTTTTTTCTGCTTTGGTTAAGTAGGCTGTGACATATCGTGCAACTGCAGTGGGATTGTCTGCAATGTATTGCACATCTATATTTGCATTCCATAGGTGGGCAGTGATTGCATTGTCATTGATGTACTTTGATCCTTTTATTCTTTTTATGAAGTATGTGTTCTTAGGTGATTTACCTTTGCCACTATGGGCCTCATTACGAGTTTGGAGGTAGCCATGCCGTTTTTAGCGGCATGGCTACCTCCAAACTCGGGTCCGGGTCCCGAAAAAAGGGATTTACTGGGCCATTCCGACCTTGGAGGGCCCGGTAATTCCCTTTCGTGGGACCCGGACCCGGTACATCAGAGGGCTCAATGGGAATGGGGAGGATGCTAACAATAACAACGGGCCTGTTAATGACGGGCCCGTTGTTAGCATCCTGTTCTGCTAGCGGGTCCCGCTATGCACGTCTGGTCTGACCAGGCATGCAGAGCGGGACCCACTGCAGAACTCATAATGTGGCGGCCGGAATGAACGGTGCCGGTCCCTTACTGGCACCGTTCATTCCGTGGCCACCACACTTGTAATGACGCCCTATGTCTAACTGAAGACATGAAGTTGTTCACTTGACCTATTGTCGAAACTGGTCTAGGGAAACCAAAGTGGCATTTGGTGTAGTATTTCCCTTTATTTTTATATTTGCACCGACAATACTTCCCACACTTGTGTCTTTGAAATTGTAAAATGTGTGCATGTAGGTCAATATGCGTAATTTGTGAATGAATTTCACAAGTGACATATTTCTGAATGAACTGGCATCACTGTCCTGACCGAATTTAGGAGCATCTTTAATCCACAAAAGCATGTGGATGTGTGGTACTCCTCTGGCTTGGTATTCTTTTCTCCAGAAGAAGTGTTTCACTTCTCCGAGGGGAGGCACTGTTTCATTACAAATGAAGTGAAGCATGGCAATAAAGCGATGATGGAAATATCTTGATACATTTACAGGGTCTAGAGAGCAGAGTTCTCCTGGTGTTTTTATATCTATATTTGTTTCATTTTTGTTTGCTATGCGTAGGAAATTGTGTAAATCTTCCCATGCATATTCTGCACAACTTAATGTCACAAACCATGTGGGTGGGCCAAGGTTTCTTATCATACACTGTACCTCTGCGTATCGTCGGAACCAGTATCCTTTTGTACCACGCATGTTTGCAAAATGTTTGTAATGCTTGACTGTAAAACTGTTACGCTCACCTGGCTCCCACAGGGGCATCGATCTGAACTGGACAGCTGCGGTCTCCACCAATGTGACGCGTAGTGCCGAGATGACATACTGGACTGGCCCACCTAGCTTCATTTGATTGGCCCGTAGGAGTATTCTTCTGCAAATGGAGAAAGAGAATTAACCACCCGTGGAGTTGAGTGTTAACCCCCCACCCCCCGCTGTTCTCCCCACTGATCACCTTTAATGTCCCCTCTTATAGTCTCACCTGATGGTTTGGAAAGATGAGCTCTCCATCCTGCATTGAGCACAGGGGCACGTAGATAACCAGTTGCTTCACTGGTTCGAAGGAATTGGTGAGTTCCAGAACAATATTGACTCTGAGATTTCCGGCGAGACGCCGTAAGTATATAGTTCGTAAGAGTTCAAATGTCTGACTTTCACTCTTGTCCGATTCCTTGCAGGTTGCAGCTTGACCCTAGCGAAGAGTTCCTCGTGGCAACCGGTAACATTCAGGTAAGGATTTGTATTATCCAACACAGTTCGATAAAATATTGCTTTCTCCCTTATTCAGGTGCTGAGAGAAATTATGACGTCTCGGGGAATAATGCCTCCG
Organism: Ambystoma mexicanum; assembly: GCF_040938575.1. Taxonomy (NCBI): domain Eukaryota; kingdom Metazoa; phylum Chordata; class Amphibia; order Caudata; family Ambystomatidae; genus Ambystoma; species Ambystoma mexicanum. Next base: position 1,131,975,859 of record NC_090933.1, on the reverse strand, counting down.
GCGGTAAAATTAGGTAAGTCCATTGTGGTGAAAAGGATTCCCCTTGTTTGTCCCTTTGTTTCACCTTGCTGTCCTTTTGTTCCCCTTAGGGGCCAGGGTGCGGCAAAGATGCGGTGGAGGCTGCGCCGACCCGTGAACAGGAATAGTACCCCCGGCGGTAAAATCAGGTAAGTCTATGGGGGGTAACTAATATTGCCTCTGTTTATTCCCTTGGCTCACCTTGCTGTTCTTGTGTTCCCCTTAGGTGCCGTAGTGCGGCGGGAACATGCAGAAGGATGTGGTGGATAGTGAAGATGCTGCAAAGCCGGTGAGTTTAGAGCGGCGCTGCAGCAGGCGAGGCGACGCGCATAAAATAACTTCTTTCTTCCAGCTCGAAGGCGCAGTGGATCGGGAATTCAGGTAAGAATTAAAGGTATTGCTCTTGTTCTAACCTTTTCTCCTTCTTTCTCCCTCTTTCTAGGAGCTCCAGACTCGAGGCGGGCGTGGCAGAAGACTGGATGCAGACTTGCCGGCACGGTGAGCGTTACGCTGCTGGATGCAGAATAACGCGAAGCGTGTGCTGCTCTTCGGATGTGGTTTAAATAGCCTCCAAAGTAGTCCCAGGTAAGTATTCCTCCTCGACCCTCCCCCCCCCCGAGTAAAACAAATAGTCCCTAGGTAAAGTAGTCCCTTCCAAGCCTCTTTTGGCTTGGAGCTCTTGCAGCATGGTCTGCATCAGGTATGTTTGCAGCATGGTCTGCATCAGGTAAGTTTTAATCTATGAGCCTGGCGCCTAAGGCGCCAGGACTGACTCTCCATATGAGCCTGGGGCCATAGACGCCAGGACTGCACCCAAATAGCCCCTAGCAGGCGTTGTTGGGTTTGCTTGGAATAACTTGATGCCTGCTTCCGGGGTTGCTGGACTTGATATGGATCCCCGGGGGTAGGCATCATGACAAAAACTTCATCTTTATCTTGCAATTTTTGTCCTATTTGCATAGCAGACATATTTTGAAAATTGGTACGTGATTTCAATGTGTGTGCAACTCCATATCATAGAGTTGCTAGTTCCCTTTCAAAGAGAAGGTGGAATATGTATTCCACGTTTTGTCTGAATCTGGGTCCAATAGGAAAGAGTAGAGGAAAGGCTTGTGCTTCTACACTTTTTTCCCCATATGCTGATTGGAGATCCTTTGGCTTGCCACATTTGGTAGGTTTCCAGTGCATCGTCTATGGTGTCTTTAGAGTGCAATGGGTGAATTGTATAGTGGTCTAAAATATTAGATTCTGTCATAGGATCTAGAAGTTGAAATTGGCCAGTTCCTGTCGAGTCTTGAATTATTTCAGTGGTTTCCATCAGGTTTTCTTCAATGTCTATTTCTTTGTAGTATTCATTGTTGTCTTTTAGATATTGCAGGGCTTCTCTAACTTTATGTAAGTCCTCTAGTTGCTGCCAATTTTGTTTTGTCTTTTGTAGTTACGCCATTTACTAGGATAATCAAAGATTGATCTATTGCCCATTGCACTCCCAGAGTGTGTACATTTTCTTTGTGATCTAATGGCAAATAAACTACTTTGCCACAAATGCCTTTTAGTAATTCAGAGGGAGGTAGTTTTGCTGTTTTTGGTTGAAGGCGTATTATTGCTTGAAATGGGTGCACTGTTTGAATGAATTATAATGCTCTCAAAAAAGTTATGTTGTTGCAGTAGTTTTGGCAGTGGGAATAATTCCAAGTTATAAGTGATAGCACGTGAAGATATTTGGTTGTTGTCAAGTTTTGCAGTGCAGTATCTGCAAAGTATTGAGGGGTTAGTAATTTCGTATTTGTTTTCTGCTATAGGATAGAGAGCCAATTGGAACCACTTGGAATCTTCATTGTCTTCTATTTTGTACATTATGTCTACAGTTTTTGTGCTATTTTTATAAAAAGTCCTGCGGCAACACACACACACACGGTTTGGTAGTTCAGCAGATGTACTTTTAAACTTTTGTATTTCTTTTTTATACATGTGTAGTAGAAGATTACCATCTATAAAGTTGTTGCTAGTCTGTTCTAAAGATATTGAATTTTGTAAATGGCTTTCACTTCCAAAATATTTTCTCTGGATGTGCTCTATTTCTTCGAGTAGTTCTTTGGCTGTACCATGTAGAAGAATGTTAATTAAAATTAGCCAGTGCTAAAGCAGGACTTTTGGCATGGTACAGTTTATGAACGAGATTTCTTACAGTTGAATGATGTTTTCCTATCATTTTGATATGGTGGAAGGTGCTTTTGCAAGTAGGTCCAGAAATGCAGGCTAATGAATGTCCTTGTAGTGTGGTGTATTTTCGCACTGGACAGGAGTCCATAGTTTGTAATAGTTTTATTTTCAGTTTGTCTTTGCCTTTCACATACTAATTGAGGAACTGGCATAAAGAAAAAAAAGAAAGTGTGGGTTGGGACGCTGTGCAATGTATATGTGCATTGTGCATGAGTGTCTGAGTATGATTGTAGGCATGTATGTAGAGATGTGTAATTGTGGAATGGGCTGTTACTTCAGGTTGGGAAGGTTATTCTCATATTTGTGTGTTTCTATACTAGTGTTCAGATGACAATACAAAGTGTGCACCTGCTGAGGTGAAATTAGTAATACTGAATCTAATGCTGTAGGGTTGATACAAATGTTCTACAATACTAAAAAACGACAGTGTTTGACTAACAGTTCGAACACTACGATAGTATTGCACTTACTTTGTTGGATGGAAAGAGTAGGTTTCTTCTGGGTTCTGTCTTGTACTTCAGACGCTGCTGGTTTTCAGGAGTGTGGTCTACACTGCAATTGTGAAAGAAAGAAGTTAGTACATATGCGTGTTAATGTCACAGTCATTTCACTTGAAGAATAGATTAGTAGCATTTGCAAAAGGAATTCTTTCTAGGAAGAGGTACTGTATGTGTTAAATTGCATAGCTTTGTAAATGAATGGGGATTTTGGAGCATCAGCTTCATTGCTAAGGGGGTAAGTGGAGTATTTACAGGTGTGTCCTATGAGGTGCACTTTTGAAAGTATGTGTTGCTGTTGCACTGTTTAGTGTGGTAATAGATTAGCGGAAGTTTTAGTAGGAAGAGAAAAACAGCTTGGAAAAATGTACAGATTGAAAGGGAGAATGTTGTGTGTGTGTGTAATTCCATAATTTGTTTGTGCATAGATGTTTCCTACATGAGTGCTGGAAACCTTTCAGTTCTTTGACTTTGTTATCCACATTCCTATTAGCACTGTTCTGAATGCATACTTGTATTTGTTTGGTTTTGCAAGTATGGCAAGTGTCAGGCATTCTGTTTAAATAAATGCATTTTCTGTACTTGCAATGCTTTTGTAAAATAAAAGCTGGTCTCCTGTTGTGTGTTCATTCTAGCAAGTTATAATAGTGTGTTAAGGGGTAAGTGGTTGTGAAAATGGCAGAAGGAAATAAGAGGATTATAGGTTGGACATTGCAATGAGTAATATGGGTAAATTCAAATTTGGAAAGCAGACAGATTTGCAAGTGAACTTGATTATAGGAGATGGGAGAAATTAAAGTATGCTTTTTTGCAGATCATGCAGGGTGAATGGCAGGTACCCTGTTCAAATGCATTTATAAAAGAGTTGCACATTTACTGTAAACAAAATATTCATACCTGTAGTTTGTATTGATGTATGTAGATGTAGTTGAATCTGGAAGGAGACATCTTGAAGAGTTTTATAGTAGTTTTAGCTGTATGTGCTTTGCAATCACAGGGCACTTGTACGCAGAGTGATGAACAGTTCATCTAATGTGCTGAATTGTGATGACAGAGTTAGATGTAGAGTTCTTGGATGTGATTGGTGGATGTTTGTGTGACTCCTTATGTGTATCCAATGAGAGAGTGGTGCAGACAGTGATGTGGAAAGGGAAAAAGGGCTGCCCCTGCGTTGCAGGGTCTTCAGACAGCACGGCTGTTGGCACACAGGGTGTGCCACATCTGGGGTTTCTCAGCCAATCCAGCATGGAAAGGGGACTGGGGGGATTAGCCAATCAGGTGCTGGAGGTGTCATTCATAGGGAGAGAGGGTAAACATTTTTTAATTGCTGTATGTAGTGAAGATGGCTGTGATTGCAGAGATGGACAGATTCAGAGTGTGGATAGTGGGAGATGGTGTTATCACTAATCTACAATGGTATGTAAACATGTGTGGCATTTGTGCAATCCTGGGTTGCAGGGAGTGACGGCTATGTGGTGTGATGTGCCAGGGAGAAATTTGCAAGGTGTATTTACACTTTGTAAAAATATGGCTGTTTTTAACACTCCAGATGTCATGGTGGTAAATTGTGGAGGAATGCATGTGGGGTATCTGAGTGCAATAGGTTTGCAGGGTGCACTGAAGCAGTTGCTAAAGGAACTGATGTACCTACTTCCATCTGGAAAGATAATTTTTCCCCAAATACCACCTAGGACTGTATGGATGTCTTGTGGTGTCTTTAATCCGCAACAAGACATAGCAAGATGTTTTGTTAATGAAGGAATATCTTCTTTCATGTCTTCTGTAGGCATGCCATCATTCCAAAATGAGAACCTTTTGGAAGATGGTGCAATTTCTTTTGTGATGGAATGACTTTCACAGATTGTGGTAATGCAATATTTCTTAGAAATATTCAATATTCAGAACTCAGAAAGTTGTTGTGAAGTTATGTAGCAGACAAAATCTGAAAAAAGCCTCAAAAATGCTCCAGAGAAAAGGCTCTTTTCAGAGCCAACATAAAATGGGAAGTGGAGTACACTATTCTAAATTGTATTCCCCACTCTCAGATTTCACGATCTGTCCAAAGACACCGCGGCTGTCTGCAGATTGCGCGTGTTACATGCAGGGATTTTGAGGATGAGAGGAATGCAAATTGGATTAAAGCGCTATATAAACTCAATAAACATAAACATAAAGATAAACAAATGAGACTGTGCAGGCCAAGGGATTGGTCAATAAGGTTTACTGGCTGTGATGTGTAAGGAGAGACTTTGGCAGAAAGTCTGTTTCCTGAGAGGAGAGCAGATAGCTATGGCTGTGTCTTTCAGAAGACAGATTGTCTGGAATTTGGGTGACTTGTGGATAAATTGGTTGGAGGTGCATGCAGATCGCTGTGGAGTGGCTGCACCTCTTGGATTCCCCCATGTGATTGTGCACTTGCATGGAGTGCGCAGAATTAAGTGGTTAGATTTGGTTCCTATTTGAGCCACTTTGATGACACACTGTCATCCAGACATTATTATTATTCATTTTGGAGGGAACAGTTTAGGCCATGTCTCTGGACTCCCCTTGCAATTTGCAATGAAAGAAGGACTTGGGAAAGTCATGGACATGTTTCCAGAGTCCCGAGTAGTTTTTTCAACATTGGGCAGAGACAAATGTGGCTGTGTTCTTCTTCACTTGTTCCACAAATGGAGAAAGCGAGGCGCAATGTCAACATGGCTGTTTACACTTTTTTTGAGAGATGTTGGTATGTCCTCTTTTCACAATGAAAATTTTATGTTTCGTAGCACGCACATTTTTTGCAGAGATGGAGCCCATCTTATTCATACTGAGAATCAGATTTTTCTGCGAAATATACACAATGCATTGCGACCCTTTTTGGAATCATAGGAATCCTTTTTCCACTAGATGCTGACCACTTGAAGTTTTCGAAACACATAAAAACACCACAAAAAGGCTCTTTTCAGACCCACCACTTCCTCCCGGAGAAGAGTGCAATGGTTTTCATAGCACAGTACCCCAAAAATGTACATGTCCGTGACTGCCAGCGGACTTATAAAAATGCACAGGGACCTGGAGAATTTCATTGGCACTTCTATTTTGAACTGTGAAAGGCGGCTATGAAAAGAGCCTTTTTTTGTTTTTTGTTGTTTTGTATTTTTTTTTAACAAGACACACAAGGAAAGGAAGGGAAGGGAGGGTAAGGAAGGGGCACCAACCACAGGGATAAGAAAGGGCAGGTTGAGAGAGGAAGATGTTGGGTGGGCCTTAATCAGGTAGGTGGCAGACATTCTCATGCTCCCGGACCATAGCCTCAAAAGCACTTTGAAGTGTCTCCCCTCTGCAGAGTGCCACGTTGCAGTACATAGACAATACAGTGACCCTTGAAAGGTAAGGGTCTTCTGCAGAGCGTATGGCCTGCAAGGATGCTTCAGGGATGCCCTGCTCCACAGGAGTATTTCTTGTGGTGGCAGGAGCAGAAACAGCGCTTGCTGTAGAGTAACTCACCTACTACTTTTATCGTAGGGGACGACCCTCCAAAATTGCCCCGTGTGGAACGATCTTAGGTGTCACCGCATGGAAATAGTTCCGTAACTGTACAAACCCGGTTTAATGTCATGGGTGTTATTGTTAGCAGTGCACTGTGGTGGTGCGAGTTATGGTTGCTTAGCTTACCATAACTGACAAATTCCAGGGGGTTTTTCGGTTTTACTCGTAACCATAACGTCCCTTTAACAAAGTTTTTTCACTGAATTTCATAGGTTTTTAGTAGCGAAACTTAACCCTACCGTCCCTTTAACAAAGTTTTTCACTGAATCATATCCTAAATCAACGTAGCAAATATATAACCCCTTAGAGAAACAAGTTAAGCAATAAGAGTATGACTGAAGTGTTGTTTCTCCATCTTGAATGGAAGTACATAATGCAGTATTGCATGAACCTAAACAATGGCCTCTTGGTTTTATAAATGTGCTCTCAAGACTTAGATAAACAACAAAGTATACTGTGTAATACTGTCAAATGGTTGTAGTCATTATTGAACTCAAGTATGCTGCATATATGATGTGAAAAAAGAGGCAAACTCGTTTTGGTGCGTCAAATAAGCAAACATGAAAATAAGGGAGACAAAGCTTTTTGGGGAAATCCTTTTAATTCTCTTGGAAAAAAAGCACATCGATAAATAGAGCTTGAATTTTCAGAAGATAACGGTGCCCATTGCAGTGCTTCTCACTAAAACGTTAAAACTAACCATTTAAATTCCCTGCCATAACAAAGAGAATGTTAAGTATTTGATGGGTCCCAGGGGTCATGTACAGTGACTTTGCTGAGTCACCGGGAGGTGATGTTAGGAAGAAATGTTCCAGGGCCTCAAGGGAAAATGAGGGTTTTGGTGGGGGAGTCTACAACACTTCACAAAGCAGTAAGAAGGGCCTCAGGGAATGGAAACACCCCTTCCGAAATAAAGTCTTAGGGTCCGATTAATGGAATTATTTGTGCGGTAATTGTGGACTTTGAGCGCCAAACTGTATGCGAAATCCAATTAGTAAATTCATGGAATCTACTGCGCGGCACTTTTTTGTACCTTGTTGGGAATTTGCGCAGGCTCAGCAAGTACCTATGAGGGGCCGAGCGCCTTGCGCAAGACACCACGCAGAGCATGGGCGTGGCTTGTGCAGAGGCCAGGGAAGGGGGCGAAACTCATAAAAATGAGGAAGAACAAGGGAAAATGTGGGCGCTACGAGGGACGGCCCGCATTCAGTCCATCGCATACCCACTATTGCGTGGAACGATACGTATTCATGTATCTGACCGCACAACCTCTCGGCAGGGATTTGGCCACACAAAGCCCTTATCCGATCCGCCACCTAAAGGCATGTTTACAGACACTTGCGCATGGGAATGACAGCGCAGAGGTTAGATTGGGTGTCGGGTTAAGGGGTGCGTGCACACAGCCTGGGTTCCCAACTCACTTAGGGGTGTGCATACGCAGTGGGGTTCAGGAACAGTTTACTGGGATTTGCACACAGATTTTCCAACACAAATCGTATGCATGTTATCAGGGGTCTGGTAACAGCTACAGGGGACCCCGTGCAGGGTCTCTGAGATGGTGGTCAGTCAAAATCTCGGAAAAATAATCTCGAATGCCAATAAGGTCGAAAAAAAAATCTCGAAAAAAAAAAGTCGAATTACTCCTTTTTTAATTATATATTTATTTTGGGGTCCGAGATAAAAAAAAAATGGGTTAAAAAAAAAGGGGGGCCTTTGGGGGGGGAACCCCCCCATTTCAAATAAAAAACGGCATTAAAAAAAAATTCGACTTTTTTTTTTTCGACCTTTTTTTGTTCGAGTTTTTGACATTCGAGATTTTATTTTTCGATTTTATCACTATAAACCCTCCGAGATACAGGCCTGGTTGCAGGGGACCCAACTTACTGTTTTAAGGGTGCATCTATCCGCACCCTGTGAGCATGCAAAGGCAGGAGTTTCTAAGTGTTTTTGCTTTGCGTGAGGGCGTGTTGGGAGTGTTCCGCTCACAACTTGCATATTCGGTTACTTTGCAGTATCATGCAAAGTTGTCTCGGCTCTCAGGCTTTGCAGGATCTCTGCGCACTATTCCATGAATCAGGTCCTTAGGGTTGTTCGTATAAAGGTGAAAGCTTCTACCTGCCAGACATCATTCAAAGCAGAGGACTCAAGCTTCCCGTCCCTAGGGCCATCCCTGTCAGGGGACATCAAAACAAGATATGTGACGGCAATGGACTTTATCGACTATATAGCTGCTGCTTTTGTCTCTGGAGAGTAGACAGGGAGTTTATTTCTGTCGAGTATAGGAGGGGCCTGCACACTTGTTAGAGAGAAATTCTCTGTCAAGGTGTTCGGCTGAGGCGACCACAACTTTCTGAGTTGCACATACCTGTTTGTAATGCAAAATGCACACTTGCTGTTATACATTAAATAACATCTTAACACTGAGCTAAACAGTTTGTAAGAAGCTCTTGGAACATCTAAAACAGGGTTCAAATAAAAGACTCCACCAATATCATGTCAGTCCTTCCAGTATGTGTCATTCATATATTTACATCCCAAATATAGTCCACCATTTGCAAATTATGTCCAAAAGTAAGTTGCAATAGATTAATTGTTTAACCACTCTGGGGATTTTTTTTTACACAGATCTATCGTACAATTAAGCACCCTGCAGTTATGTTCCATGCAGGCCTGGCTATGAATTAATGGACCTGCATTCGCATCGCATTGGTGTAAGTGGGGCACTGATATGTAAGGTGCTGGCTTGAGATTCAAAAGTGGCTGAGTCGCCCAACAGCGTCAAACCCACGACCTACAGAAAAGGTTACATAATGATCTCTGCAATAGACGCCCTGCCTCAACCACTATTCCTGATCGTCATTTAGGTGTCCAGTTGCTAGGTATTGGGGCGCTGCAATTGACTCGATTCCCCTGTTAAGACTGTCACTGAGGAGGTGTAGAGGAATGGGGAAGGAGTGAGGTTGGCCGCGACTTCTTTGCTGCTGTGGTGACTTCAATGATCCCAGCCTTCATCTCATGGCAACGTTGATCAGCCTCCAAAAACTGGTGAGGGGCAGCAAGCCATCTCAAAATCCTACTTCACCGTCCCCAGATTCCGCCAGCTAAAAATCACAATCCTTATCAAAGACAGCAGTTTGGGCTTTTATGTGGGCATGGGAAGGGCATTTTCCAGGTACTGCCATAAGGGTACCACCTGGCCAGAAATTGGCAACAGCTGGCAAATGGGGTTAGCCCTTCGGTTTTTATGACAGTGCCTGGCAAATGGCAATGCGTGTTATTAACAGGAAAAGGTGCAAGAAACAGATACAAGGATACATATTGATTATAAATCAAGTGTCTGAAACTACACTTGGCTAAGATGTTTTTCCTTACACCAGGCTCTGTTTTATAGTTATAAGTACAACATTACTTTAAAAATATGGTTTAGAGATCAAATAGGCTTTGCCTTAACAGCACAGAGCTAACTCAAAGAGATCCTTGGGGGTGGGGGTTTTATATGGGGAGGGACAGGAAGTAGTTAAGAATGGTCATAGGGACAAGCATGGCCATGGGCAGTCAATGAGATGATACAAATCCAAACAGTACCCACATCATGTGTCCTCCACCCCCGCATTCCATCTCTCAACTAGCTTCACTTTCCATCTCTCAACTAGCTTCACTTTCCATCTCTCAACTAGCTTCACTTTCCATGCCAATAGCTACAGCTTATAGGCAGCCATTAAAGCGCCACCTAAGTGCCAAAACTTAAAAACATTTCTAGAATCTTACCCTAAGTCCTTTATCTCATTCTGCTGCTTTATAAAAACTTGCGATCCCAGCGCTCTCAAGTTTCAAGTGGCCATGCATTTGAAGGCCATCTAGTCCTGTTTTTTTTCCCCTTTCGATCCCATTTGAAATTTAGGAAAACTACAAGTCCCAAAATTCCAAGTAAAAAGCAGGACTGAATGGCTTTCTCGAGCATGGCCACAGGAAGCTTGAGAGCTCGGTGATTCCTGCCTCCATGCCACCTCAGGAGAGTTAAACATTTGAGCTTGGACTGCAATCTTATCCAGTGAGCTCAAACGTACTTTAATCAAGCATTTTGATTTGCTTCCATCTGCAAACCAGTTGTTAGGGTAGTATATTGTAATTTGCTCCTGGCCACTTTTGCCTTCTAGGCCCCCACTCCAGTTCCCAAAACAGGACAACCTTAACATAAAAAGCGTTACTGTAAATATTTCATGAGAAGTTATGGCATGTGGCCAATTAAAAAGGAGTCACAGAGAAATGTTTACGTAGGCTAACACAAACTACGACACGCAGAAAACACATTTGCTTTAAACTATGAAATAATGAAGGACGTGAAAGTATTTACTTGTTAAAACCTGCCAGTGTGCACATGTCCCAGTTAGCACAGTAATAATCCTGGTAAGAAATGAATAATTCTCTTTCAAATATCAATATCGTGGCTTTTCTTATCATCCTCCACAAAAAGGTTTCGACCAAAAATGACCAAAGTTCTTCATGTATCAAAGATCATAAGTGAATGAGACATGTGTATATTTCACAGGCTACAGCCTCTTTAGTGTGAAACAATATGGTGGCCACTTGATAAATGGCTAAATGTAAAGAATACATTCACTCAATAAAAATGGAATGATGTTGTGCAATTGGCATCGTCTGTTTAAAGATCTTCATGAGCAATCAGAAAAGATGCCCAGAAAAGATATACCCAGAAAACCTAGTCCATGCAAGGAGCAGATATAAATCCGTGGGATGCAGGCACACTTGGTTAGACATTTTTATTACACCAGTAGCGCATTTTACAGCTGCAGTTAAGCAACTGACACTCAGCAGGCAGCTTAAAAATAATAATGGTAGAGCAAAGTTTGATGTTACTGGTTGATAATGATTGCTCAAAGAGATTCTAGTAGGATGGGTTTTGGGTGGGAAGGGCCATGTACTAGGCGGAAATGACCATAGGGATTAGTATGGCCATGAGCAGTCAATGGGTGGGTAAATAACCACCTACAAGGTGTGTGTCAATCCTTATATGCCATCTCTCTCCTAGCTGTACTCCAATGTGATAGTTAACATATAGGTGGTTCTGAAGCGCCAACTAATAGTCAAAACTAAAAAAAATGGCCACACCAACACAGGTGAGCAGCCTGCAAATTCTAAAGACGGTAGTGTTCCACTTGATACCACTATCCTTCAAAACACCTATACTTTAAAAAAAACATTTCCAGGGCTATTTTGGTTCCCAGTCCACTCCTGGATACTGCATACCTTTGTACAGGATCTTTCAATGAGAGCCTGTCAAATCTGAAAGTTCAGAGTGTTAGCGTGTGGCAGTAGCCGCCCCAGCTCCAGTCCCGCAATTAGCACCCGTGCAGCCAGAAGACCATAGGAGGACAAGTCTTCTTGCTGCAGCACGGTAGTATAGCTCAGCGGCAACGCGCTCGTCTTGACGCATAGCAATCCAGGTTTGAATCCCGAGTCCACACTTAGAAACCTTGTGGGTATCAAGGTGTTATAAATAACCAATTATAATTATTATTTTAAAAAAGCAAGTCTTGAAGTTCTTCATATTTAAGGACAAAGAAAAAAGGCGAATCAGTGCTTTGGCGCCAGACATTTCAAAGAGACTGAATCTGGCCCGGTTCTTCTGAAAAAACATACCAAAAAGAACCCTAACCCTTTGAAATTACGAGTGTGAGCACCATAATTGGCCACTTGTGAGTACCTCGGAGCACCAAATATTAAGGGTGATATTTGGTTCAGAACACAAACAAGGCTGAGTGGACGGTCACTCAGCATTACTTGGACACGTTGAGCAACCCTCTTGCCCACATATGAAATACTTCTATCATGTTGCATGGCATCACTGTTGTGTCCAATGCAAGCAGTGTGGCATCTGTGCCTTCTTTAACACACATCTATAATTCTACAACTGACATGTCTGTGTTGCTTATGACTGTGACAATCTTCTCCTTTTGCAATTGTGCCACGAGACTTGTTGCCTGGCATTAAGTGAGCTGTTTGGTTAATGGGAGACTATTCTGCATAACTTCATTGCAAAAGAAAATGTTTTCCTTCTCCAGCATGGGGTCTGGCATGGATTCACATGCTCATTAATATTCCCCGTCGTCAGGTCGGGAATCCTCGGTACAAGAAAAGATTGTTTCATTTTCACGTAAAAACCGTCTTTCTCCTATAAACCAATCACTGAGCTCTGGGTCATACAGCCCCCAGCTAAAGACTGCCCTCTCCCTAAGCCCCTCCTCTGGAAGCCATCTTCAGATTTTTACAGCATGTTCAAGTGTTGGGAGTCTTTGTGTTTTGCTCTCAGAGTGTTTCTATGTTTTCGCTCTTTTTTCATCAAAAATTTCAAATTTTGTCAAATAGAGCCTGTGTGCGCTTTTGTTCTGTTGACTGGCAAGCAGGGATCCATTTGTCTGCGTCTTTCATTGCCCCTCAGGGGTAAGAATTGTCGAGAGTTCATTGAAGATTCCAGAAGGCCATCGGGCCTACACCGCACGCCTGACCATGTCGAAGGAGAAGATGGACAGAGGTTCTCTCTTCCAGCTCTGCTTCAGCTACGGATTGAGGAATGTGTTCGTGGAGTACAAACACTCCCAGTGCCTCTACTGTCTCCATCCGAATCACAAGGAAGCGGATTGCGAAATTTGCCTGGGATTCTCCGAGCACATCATCAAGGATCAGCACAGTAGATTCTCGGCGTGGCTCAAGGCCAAGGCCTCTACCCCGTGTGGCAAACAGGGGCATGCCTCACCAAGGACCGGCCGGTCCAAGGAGCGGGCTTCTAAGTCCTTTGAGGGCGTTCCATCCGTGGGGGTCCAAGACAAGGACAAGCACTGCAAGTCCTTTCCATCGGGGTCGCCGCGCAAGCGGGACGAGCATGGTGCGCTCATCTTCACTGTCTGCCTCTGTCTCAAGCCATCGATCCAGCTCCTCTTCGAAGATGATGTCGGCTAACCCATGGAAGCTGCAGGAGAACCCGGAGAAGTCCAAGGAACCGGGTAAGGTGTCTGACCTACCCCTGAAGGCCAAGCTGGTCCAGGAGAAGTCGTCCTCGTCAATCGAATTGGTGGAGGCTGCCCTCTCGAAGGCGAAAGGGGCTGACCCGGTCCAGGGGACCCCTACCAAGCCCAGAGTGGCCCTTCCTCCCAGGTGGGAGGCCTCAGCCAAGCTGGTGCAGAAGACACCAGAGAAATGGATGCCGTCACTGAGCCCGGCTGCTACCCCTCAGGACACAAAAAAGGGCGGGGGCAATGGAGGCCTCCACGGTGGTCCAAGGCACGGATGTTTCTGCTTTCGGATGAATAGGACATGGTTTCCGTTCACATGGTCCCGGTGGACGTGGGAAACTATGGTGGCAATGGCGGAAATGCAGAGGAGGACGACACAATTGTCGAAGGGGACAATGACGACTTCGGCGGAGCTGACAACGACTTAGGCACTGGGCCCAGCAAGCCTCCTCCCCTCCACCTCCCAGGGACATATCACTGGACATCCTGTCAACTCTCCTCACGCTGGTGTTGGAGATACAGAGGAGAATGCCGACAGCACCTGTGGCACCGGGCCCCCCGCCAGCGAAGAAGAGGAAACTGCACCTCACACCTCCTCACCAAACACCTCACATCATACCCTCACCCCTAGGGATACAAGTACGGACACGGCGACGATAGACACAGACAACGATGGTGGCGTCACCCCGCTGCAGAGAGCTTCTCCACCGGATGAAGTGGGATTGTTCCATGCTATGGCCGCCTGTGCGTCTGAGCTCTTCCAGCTGACACCAGAAGAGGCCAAGAAGGAGGGTTTCCTTTACCAGTGCCGGGAGGCGAAGAGGAAGACCATTCTGGCAAGCCTCCCCTGGACGCCGTCTGGGATGAGGGCCTAGCGCTGATGAGGAATCCCGTCTCAGTCCCGGTGAAAAGAGACATGCTGGAAAAGAAATACCGGGTGCCGTAGTCCGCTCTGAAGTGACTGTGGTCGCAGCCCTCCCCGGACTCAGTGGTCTCGGTGGCTGCAAAGAATAAGTCCTCAAATCCATCGTCTTCAGTCTCCATTCCCCCGGACAGCTAGGGCAAGAAGTTGGACTCCACGGGTACAAAGGTCATCTACTCAGCGGTGACGACGGTCCAAGCAGCGAATGCTCTTGTGATCCTGGCCAGATACAACAGGGAGCCCTGGTACAAGATGGCCCCACTAATGGAATGTCTCCCGGATGACAAGCGGGTTGAGGAGCTGGAAATTCTCCAGGCGGGTGAGATGGCATCGGACCATGCCATCACGGTGGCCCCGGACATTGCGGACACAGGTTTCCGACAGATGGGGAACGGTGTCTACCTCCATAGTTGTGGCTGGTTGAAAGCCACCAATTTTAGGCAGAAAGTTCAGGCAAGGGTCTTGGACATGCCTTTCGACTGCGACAACCTCTTTGGGAAGGCCGTCAATGAGTCATTGCAGGCTATCACGACTGACACGAAAACGGACCAGCCCTAGGCATGCTGTAGCAGCATCAGCCTTCCTTTCGTGCCTGTTGAGGCAAATCCGGAAGATCGTTGAAGGGTTTTGGTGGGGGATCCTCCACATAACGCCAACCCTCCCGTTCCACAACCCAGGAAGCTTACAGGGGTTGTTCCAAAGGGTTCGGAGGTGGCCACCTTCGTAACTCCCAAGGCGGCACACAGGCCTCTAAGCAGGATTCAACCGGCCAGGACGTGAAGCAACCATCCATGCACCCTGGTGGGAGGCTGGGTGGCGGGCTTTGTCAGCAAGTGGGAAAAGATCTCCACCGACCCATGGGTGCTGGACGCTCTCACCGACAGACACACTCTAGAGTTCCAGCAGAAGTGTCCCCGGATACCACCAGTGGCCTGGCAGGAGCAGCACATCCCTCAGCTTCTGCAAGAAGTACATGCTAAGAAAAGGGGTGATGGACCTGGTTCCAAAGCGACTCCGGGGCTCCGGAGTCTCCGCCAGATACTACTAGAGTAAGAAAGAAGACCGCGGTCTGGAGCCCCATCCACGACCTGTGACATCTAAACAAGTTCTCCAAGTCCCAAAAATTCAGGATGCTCATGTTGCAACACGTGCTCGGCCAACTGGAGGAAGGGGACTTCCTATCATCACTGGAACTAGAGGACGCTTACATGCACGTCCCCATTCACGAGAAGCATCGGAAGTTCCTGTGCTTTGTTGGGCAAGGCAAACACCAATTCAAGGCCCTCCCCTTCGGACTGAAGTCGGCACCCTGGGTGTTTACGAAGTGCCTAGCACCAGTGGCGGCACACCTGCATCTGCAAGGGATACATGTGTAGCCGAACCTCGACGACTGGCTCATTCGGGCCAAGTCAAGGGAGATCACCATCAAACACACAGACAGGACCGTCCGGCTACTGACGGATCTGGGATTCTCATTGACCTATCCAAAGTCCTGCTTGATTCCATCGCAGGATGTGCTATTCCTGGGGTCCAGGCTCAACACGGTCTCCTGCCTGGTGGCCCCCTCGGAGGAAAGGATAGCGGCCATTTTTGGCAAGGTGCAATGGCTGCTTGCACTGAAGATCGCCATGGTACGGACCATCAACGGCATTATGTCGTTGTGTATCTACCTGTCCAGGCTCTGCAGGTTGTGGATGCGACCCCTTCAGGAATTCCTGGACGCTTGATGGGTCCAGGTGTCCGAAAGCTTCACAGACAGGATTGTGCTCGACAAGGAGTTCTGTCGAGCGATAAGGTGTTGGGGTGTGCTCTCCAACATCACAGGGGGCACAGATTTCCAGAGTCCCCAATACCAGGAGACAGTCACCACGGACGCTTCACAGGAGGGCTGGGAAACCCACACCGGACGTCTCCACGCCAGAGGCCTGTGGCTACAGGAGGAGGAGGGTCTCCACATCAATGTCCTAGAACTGCAAGCAGTGTTCTGGGCCCTCAAGTCATTACTCCCTTTCCTCAAGGGCAAAGTGGTGAGGGTCTTCACGAACAATACCACCACAATGTTCTACATCAGGAAGCAGGGGGGCACCAGATCCCCATCACTCTCCAGAGAGGTGCAGGATTTGTGGCATTGGGCCGTTGCCCAAAGGATGTTTCTCAGCAGGGAGCTGCGCTCTTGCCACAAGTAGGAGCTTCCGCAGGATCAAGTGGACAGACTCTTCTTCAGGTGAGGCAGACCCCAGATCGATCTGTTTGTGATGGATACAAACTCCAAATGCAGGAGATTCACCAGCTGGTTCCACCAACCGGAGAGAATGGGGCACACGTTCTCCTTCCTTTCGGAAGGACTGTTCCTGTACAAGTTACCGCCTTTGCCTCTCCTGTTGCGAGTCATCAGTCAACTCAAACGGTGCTAATGCAGGATGATCCTCATTGCCCCGGTGTGGCCGAGGCAGATTTGGTCCCGGACCTTCTCAGCATGTCAACGTCACCTCCAGTTAAGCAGACCATGGTCGCAGAGCTGCTCGACCAGGGAAGGAGGCAAAATCCTCAACCACAATCCAGGATCGCTGAACCTGAAGGCCTGCCGCCTTAGAGTTCAGTGGGAACGAGCTACCAGCGGAATGCAGGGAGGACCTGGCCAGGGCCAGAGCATCATCGACTCTTAAATGCTACAGGCACAAGTGTAAGCAGATTGCAACGTGGTGCTGGACGTAGAAGATCAACTCCCTGAGGGTCACAGCCCCTCAGGTTCTCCCGTACTTGTTGTTTTTGCCCAAGGCGGCACTGGCGCATGCCTCCATCAAAGTGCATCTGGCGGACTGTTTCGATCTTTCCCACCAGTGAAGGCACCCGCCCCGCCATGGGAACTCAAACGTGGTGCTGACAAGGCTCATGGGAGCCCCCTTCGAGCTGATGCATCAAGCTCCTCTAAACTTCCTTTCATGGAAAACGGACTTCCTTGTGGCCATCACCTCAGGCAGGATGGTAGGTGAGTTCCAGGCCCTGTCCTGCAAGTGCCCTTATCTGACTTTCCCCGAGACGAGGTTAGTGCTGTGGACTCACCCCTCCTTCATGCCAAAGGTCCTGTGGGAGTTCCACCTTAACAAACCTTTGGTGTTGCCTGTGTTTTTTCCGGCATCTTTATCTCCGGTAGAAAGGACTTTGCACTCGCTGGATGTGGTGCGTGCTCTGAAGTTCTATGTGGCGCACATGAAGCGTTTCCTGAAGACATCTCAAGTTTTCATGAACTTTGGTCCTGTGAACCATGGGAAAGATTTGTCCAAGGATTCCATTTACAGGTGGCTCTCCGGCTATATCACACTTTGTCACTGGTTGGCAAATTGACCTTGCCTGGCCATCCAAGAGCCCATTCTACCAGAGCGATTGCTGCCATGACGGCGTTCCTGTCTGGTGTGCCCCTGCTGGACATTTGCAGGGCTGCTACGTGGAGGTCTACGCACACCTTCACAAGAATCTACTGCGTCAACAGGGATTCCAGAGAGGAGTCCAGGGTCGGCCAAGCAGTGCTACACAACCTGTTTGCTTGACGGTGAGAATGTTCCCGACTTAAGGGTGTTTGCTTCTGTTGAGCCTTGCCACCTTCCATGGTTGTGTATGTTTTACTGCTACGTATTCTTTATTCATGAGCATGTGAATCCATGCCAGATGCCATGCTGGAAAAGGAACAAGTTACTTACCTGTAACTGTTGTTCTCCAGCATGGGTCTGGCATGGATTCACATGCACTGGTGTGGTGGGCACTGGCTGGCACTCCGGATTACCTAAAGAGGAGAGTCTTTGCTTTCTTCTTGAACATATCTAATGATTTTTCATTTCTGAGGTCAGGTGGGATAGAGTTCCAGAGTCTGGGTGCTGTTATACAGAACTCACTTTTATTAACTTGAGACAACTTTGCTCTTGGTACAACCAGCATATTGGTGTTATCCGATCCTAGATTTTTTACAGCATGCTTCTTTTTTATCCTTTCTGCCAAATATTGTGGATTCATACCCTCCAGGCATTTGTGCACTATGGTAAACAACAGAAGTGTATCCTAGCCTCCACTGGGAGCCAATGTAAGCCCTTCCTTGCTTCTCAGATATGGTAGTATTTTTTAAGTTCGACTATAGCTCTAATGGCACTGTTCTGTATGATGGGGAGTCTTGTGATTGCCTCTTTTTTAACTCCTGTCAAAAGGCTACTGCAATAGCCTATCTTGGAACCCATAATCTCTCTAGTAATAGTCTCACGGCCCTTTGTGGAGAGATACGTGGGTATATAAGAGAATAGTCATACATAATAGGAAGATGTAGATGCAAGACAATTAATTTGAGCTTTCACATCAAGGTGTTGATCAAAGAAAACTCCAAGGACTTTGATCTTTTTTGTAGGAATTTTTCATTCTGCTATTTTGAACTCCAGATAATCAGCTCCTAATCTAAAGATGATGGGGCTTGTCTCTATGATCATGAGTTCCGTTTTCTTGTTGTTTAACGCAAGCCCATTCTTCTTCATCCACAGTTGGATGAGATCAAATATCTCATTGATAGCAAGCATATCCTCCCTCTAATTGCTGGATAAGGGGATGATACACTGCATATCATCTGCGTAGATGGAGAAACATATGGCCTTATTCTTTAGTATTTGACAGAAGGGGGTAGTAAAAATGTTGGACAGGGAGGGAGGCAAAGAGGTTCCTAGTGGTACACCATAAGGAAGAGGAAATGGGCAGGCATCTGCAGTGCCACTGCAGACCATAACAGATCTACCCTCCAAGAAGGTTGTACCCAAGCCACAGCATCTTCACTAAAGAGTACCACGTCCTTCAATCTATGTAAAAAAAGTGGATGTTCCACCAAATCAAATGTGGCTGAAAGGTCCAGTACCATCAGTAACATCGTTGGGCCATTGACCATAGTACACAACATGTTGGTCTTCAGTTTTAAGAGAGCCAATTCGGTGCTGAAACCTTTTCTGATGCCTGACTGCCACTTATTAAGGAGATTATGCTTTGTCAAGTTGTCTAATATTTGTTGATAGGTCATCCTATCCATAATTTTCAACAAAAGTGGGGAGTTGGTAATAGGTCTATAATTTCCTGGTATAGTCCAGGCTTTTTGAAAGTGGTGTTATCCATGCTTTGCTAAGATCCAGGGGCACGTGGCATTCACTCAATGAAGTGTTGACAATTTTAGTCAGGGTGCTGTGAAGTGATTCTAAGCAAGCTTTTACCAGCAAGGCTGGGCAGATATCCCCCTTACAATTCGTCGGTTTGAGGTTGCTTAAAATCATACTAAGTTCTACTTCCGTCACCATTCTGAAATTGAAAGTGTGGATTGCTTGCCTTTGTGGAGCATCTGTTTTGACTGTGCAACTAACACATTTTAGAGCAACTATATTCACTCACTAGCCTGCCCTTCTTTATGTTGAGTTTTATTACCTCCAGTTTCTTTATCTTGGCATCCTGGATGGAGGTACACCAGGCTTTATCTTCGGCTGGCACCTCTCGAGTACTATTCAGGGGGGTTTCTAATTCCTTGAGGATTGTAAATAATTCCTTGGAGTCATGTTGTGTCTTTTTCGATTCTTGATGCAAAGATGTCTTTTTTTTGCTTGTATCACAGCCATGTTATACTTGATGCTATAGCTTAATCTGTGCCCATCTGATTGGGAATGTTTCCATATATAAAAGTGTTTCCTTTTACATTTCCTGAGAACCTTCAGTTCAGGAGAGAACCACGTGTTATTTTTCTTCGGAGCATCAGATTTGGTTTTAAGCAGAGCTAAAATATTTGTGGCCTTCTTCATTGTCTCTTGATAAGATTTAATCAGTTGTTGAGAGGTATGGAAGTTGGGTAGGTCATTCATTAATGGCAAAATCCAACCCTGCAGCATTTTTTCCGGCTGCACCTTGCTAGTATTTCTCAAAGTTATCAGTGTTTTGGACCTCTGGTTTCCTTGGTCTGGTGACAAAAGGCACACCGTGAAGTACATCGAAGTACTGTTGACTGGCGCCGGGTGCTGCTGGACGCCTATTTGGAATTGCTTTGTGACTCAAGTAAAGGATTTCTCATCGGTTCTTATCAGCGCGTGTATTTGGACACAGCAGGAAGTCTTTGAAGGCTGCACACGTTGCCTGACTCCAACGTGAGGAAAAAGAAGGTGACTGTTTGCTGCTTGAAAAGACACGCCTTTGACTTTGTGAGAGGCTGGCAACGTTGTGATTTTCACGTTGTGTTTGGGGACTGAACAATTGGTTTCACGTCGTGTTCACGTTGTGTTTCACGGAACGGGCTCCCTCCCACTACGGGTTAATACACACCCCTCTGCCTTGTCATTTATGTATGTTGTAAATACTTAACATAGGTCACACTGACTTAATTATCCCTCTCTCCTTCTTGAAGGTGTGTCCCTGCGACGCCTCTCCGCCCCCTGTTGTGGCTACGCCCCTGGCCTGCATAAATCACACGCATCCAGCGCACCCACGCACGCACCGTGAAGTACATCGAAGTACTGTTGACTGTTCACGGTGCGCGGTACGCGGTGACACTGGATGCTGCAAAGGGCCTGCCTTTGCCGCAAGAATAGTCAACATACGGTAACCTTCTCAACTATGGATGCACTACACACTGCAATGCTTTTGCGCTCGCCTTAATTTTAAAAACCACTTTCTATTTCAACAAAGGTGCATCGCTAATGTCCAACGAATTCTGAAGGGCATCGGTTTTGTATGGCACAGTCCTTATGGTTTACTCCTTACGTAGCGGTTGCCCCCCCTGCAAAACTGTGCCAAAAAACAAAAACTCGGGGGCGCTGTTGAGCAGCCGTCAAAATGGCTGCCTAGCTTTTTAGCTCCGTGTGCGGCTGCTTCGAATCTGCTTCCATCTGCGGTTTGCTACTTTCTCCCGACCTGAGACCTGGTCCATACCTTGCTGACACTTGGAACTACCTACCTGCGAAATTTGGCCCTGAATCGGACCTTCTGTCCCTGTATTCGGCTGCGGGCTCTGGCCCCGCGCTGGCCCGGCCGGGCCCTCGCGCTTCCGATGGACGGCTTGCGCGGCGGCGCCGAATAATCTGCTGCGGGCGACCTGCGGCTCGCCTTCTGGGCTGGCTCTCCACCGCTGCGCCCAGCTGCCCCGAGCTGCGGGCCTGATTTGGTGCCTGGGGGTCGCCTGTGTGGCCCGTGACGACGGGGCGGAACCGACGTGGGCACCCGGCGCCGGACGCCTGAACCCCCCAGCGACTGCCCGCCGCGGCCCGCCCGAGGGACCACTGATCGGCGTTGGGATTGGATCGCCGCTCCTGAGGTGAGGGGGTGTGGGGACCGCAGCGTGTAAACTTATTTTGCATTTCCCGAGCCCGCCCGGCTGCTGCCCCCCCACCTCCCTGCTGGGACTGTGCTCCGCGGCGCGGCGTCCCACGACGCGCAACTACTTCACCTCCTGTGATACGCCGGAGCGCACTGCCTGATCATACTATCCAGATCCTGGCCTAGAGGTACCGGTGACTCTTCTCTGATAGCTCTGCCGGCTGCTGCCGCGGACCGGTGGTACGGCGACCCACGAGACTAACTACGGCCCTTGGGCTCCAGGACTCCGCGCCACATAATGTCCAACAGGTCTAGAAACACCAGCAAGACAGGGGCCATGGACAAATTCGCAAAAGCTGCCCCGAGGTCTGACCCGGCCCGTGCATCGGGCGACCAGGACGACTCACCACTCCCTGAGGGGCCCCCCGCAGACCTGACTGTCATGATGGAGTCTATGGCTAGAAATTTTGCGGCCTTCCACGAGAAATTGGATGACATTAATGCAAACGTGGCGTCTCTCAAGACTAAACTAGATCAACAGGGGGTGCGAATCACCGAATCTGAACACAGGATCAGCTCCAATGAGGACAATATTCTCACACTGCAGAGTACGGTGTCCACCCTTGTCGCAGACATGAAGTCGGTAAAGGCCAAATGCGATGACCTCGAATCCAGATCACGTAGAAACAACATACGTATCATTGGAGTCCCGGAAAATGCACTGAAGGGCCGACTTGAACTGGCTGTCGAGACCCTCCTAAAGGAGCTGTTAGACAATCCGGATCTCTCTCCCTTTTTCACTGTCGAAAGGGCCCACAGAGCGCTGGCTCCGCGTCCCAAGCCGGGGGACTTCCCGAGGCCCATCATCGCGAAAATTCTGAGCTTCAGAGACCGTGATCGGATCCTCCGCCTTGCTCGTGAAAAGGGTGAGCTTAGATTGGACTCGCAAGTGATTCGAATCTTCCCTGACTTTTCGACCGGAGTTCAACAGTAGCGTCGTCAATTCCTTGGCGTTAAAAAACTGCTCAGGGAGAGAAGCATTCCCTATGCCATCCTGTTTCCTGCGCGTCTGAAGTT
The DNA here is from genome assembly GCF_040938575.1 of Ambystoma mexicanum. Lineage (NCBI taxonomy): Eukaryota > Metazoa > Chordata > Amphibia > Caudata > Ambystomatidae > Ambystoma > Ambystoma mexicanum. The sequence continues at coordinate 1,131,953,249 of NC_090933.1, read as the reverse complement.
CACATTTAATGATAAGCTCTACTTCTTCACTGTGCCCTCGGAAGCGGTGAAATTCATAGAAGCGCATATTCCCCCTCGCCCACCTGCTGACATGATGGAGAATGACTGAAGGTCGGTTATTATTTGCAACTGCTGACCGTCCTTTGGACAGGCATTCTGTTGGCTCCACTGCCCATTTGCCTCCTCTACAACTACACTGCTGTTAGGTTCAAGTTTCTCATTCACTCTGAGCTTCACTCGCAGCACCTAATTGCCCAACTACGTTCCTTTAAATTACCAGATTGCTGCACTACTCAACGTCCCCTTGTTGACTCTCTATTGTTGTTGCATGGAATGCTACTTTGACTTTCATTGTGACTCGTACGATCCCTCCATGCTGAAACGTTCTACATTAGTAAACCGCACACAATGCTTGTTTTCTCTCGTATCCCTTTGGTTCCAGGCATGCTGGCACACGGCAATGGCGTTCCCCACTGCGATTGCACTGTTCTTTATAACTATGTTTTGGGTTAGCCCCTGTTGGGCTCCTGCACAAGCTGGTTCATGTTGGGGTCGACCCAGCTGTGCACTGGGTGGGATGGGTGGGGTTTACACTGCTGAGCTTGGGTTGGTGGTGAGGGAGGGGGTCGGGCACGGGGTATTGTTTCTAAAAGGCACACGAGGTTGCATGAGGCGTACACTACAGAGCCACGATTGCAGGGTGGATTCTAGACTTGGGAGCACGCACTACAGTTGGGTTTGGGATGTCCATTGAGAATATGCGATATGTAATGGAATATCTGTCATTGCAATGTCTACCATCCTAATGTCATGGAATGTCCGTGGGTTGAGCAACCACACTAAAGCCCGCAAAATAATGGCCTATGCCAACAGGCATGATTGCAAAATATTGTTCCTACAGGAGACTCATTCCGATGGCCACATTCCTAGGACTATGGCTCCGGCCTGGGGCCTGGCGAGATTCTTCACCTCCTACTCCACTCAATCCAGGGGTGTTCTAACCATGATTCATAAATCTATTAAGTTTACATTACACAAAAGTTACATTGACCCTGAGGGTCGCTATGTAATACTGCATTGCACTCTGGTTAACAGAGAATATTTACTTGCTAACACCTATTGCCCCAATGTCGACTCCCCTGGATTTTTCGACTCTATTGCCACCATTCTGTTGGGATATGTGGGCATACCGATTCTCTGGGGTGGTGATCTGAACCTTATCCTCGACACGGTCCTTGACAGAACTGGTACTACTTCCCGCCCCCTGTCTAGTGCTGCGCGCAGATTGCACTCCCACATCAGAGGCCTTGACATCTGTGATGCCTGGAGGACGCTACACCCCCAATCGAGGGACTACACGTTCTACTCATCAGTGCACGATAGCTCCTCTAGGATTGACCTATTCCTTGTGTCCAGAGGGATTATGGGTGGGGTGGCGGACTCCCAGATCCTATCCCGCACACTATCTGATCATGCCCCGATTACACTCTCGGTTAGGCTGGGTGTGCCCGTCCCGACATTTAGTACCTGGCGTTTCAAATCGGATGCCCTTAGGGATGTGGTGTTCAAGGCCGAAATACTTGCCGACATTTTGTCTTTCTTCGAACACAACACTCTTCGGGACACCTCGGCTGCAGTCCGATGGGACGCCTTCAAAGTGTATATAAGGGGTATGTCCATTTCTCGGGAGGCTGGAGTACTGAAAACGATTAGAACCGCACTGGGCCGATCTGAAGCCAAATTAAAGCAACTGGAACTGCAGTGTGCCACCAGGGCTGACCCTGCCATACTCGCCCAAGTCTCCGATGAACTCCGGGCGTTCAATACGCTCGCCGTTAGCGAAATACAATACCTTGGCCGCCCTCAGGCGGCCAAGAAGTATGGGGAGGGAGATAGGCCTGGGAGAACGTTAGCTACACTAGTCAAATGGGAATCTGGCCGTACGCAAATCACCTCCATTAAAGACAAACATGGCAATGTTCAATGGGCTGACCAACAAATCCTGGATACATTCACTGACTTCTATAGGTCCCTCTACTCCCAACCTACCGAACACTCTGAGCAACATATGCTAGAACTTCTCGACCAGATCCCCACCACTGAAATTTCCTCCACTACCCGCGATGAGTTGGACTCCCCCATTACACTGGATGAGATAGTGACAGCCATCTCTGATCTACCCAAAGGCAAAGCCCCGGGACCTGACGGTCTAACTGCCGCTTTCTACCAAGAACACGTTGCCATTATTGCCCCCAGGCTACTCGAGGTCTGGGATGAATCGCTCCGATTATCTATCCTCCCCCTCTCCATGCGCGAGGCGGCTATTACAGTGCTGCTTAAACCTGGCAAACCGGAGGATGAATGTGGGTCCTATCGGCCCCTCTCCCTCATGAATATAGACACGAAGATCTTTGCGAAAATCATTGCAAACCGATTTTTGCCCATTATGCCGTACTTGGTACATGAAGATCAAGCCGGCTTCGTACCGGGGAGATCTACTTCCCATAATATCAGGAGACTATTTAACGTAATGTCCCGCATTGATCAAAAGGTGCACGCCGTGGCGGTCGCGTTGGACGCCCAGAAGGCCTTTGATGTGGTCTCCTGGAAATATACATGGCTTGTGCTGGAGGTTATGGGTATTGGCCCGAACATGCTCAGGTTTATCAAATTGTTATATACCTTCCCTGTGGCGCGCGTTAGGTCCAATGCCCTGACGTCCGACCTTATCACACTGCTGAGGGGTACCCGACAGGGATGCCCCTTCTCTCCGATACTGTTTGCTCTAGCAATAGAGCCCATGGCAGACTATGTCCGCGCTCATCACGCCCGCAGGGGAATAAGATTAAAAGACACCCCCGAGATAATATCTCTTTATGCAGATGATGTTTTACTTTATATCAGAGACCCCACGGTGAATTTAGATCCAATACTGAGAGATATCACCCGTATTGGCACCCACTCCGGCTTTGCCATTAACTACTCCAAATCAGAGATTTTCCCGCTCACGGCATCCACCCAACAGCCCACCACTGAATACCCCCTCCGATGGTCACCGAAGGGTATCAGATATTTAGGTGTGCAAATATCCCTAACTAAATCCGCCCTCCTCGCTGATAATTATTGTGCGGTAGCACAGTTGGTCGAGTCTAAAGTTTTACGGTGGCGTGCCCTTACACTGTCCATCGCAGGTCGGCTCTCCCTCGTTAAAATGATCTTACTTCCCAAACTGCTTTACACCTTTAGCAATGTACCGGTGTGGCCCGGGAAGGACTACTTTGCCAGGCTACACACAACATGCGCCCAGTTCCTCTGGCACTCGGGTGCGGTCCGCAAAAAGTGGACTGACATGACACTCCCATACAGACAAGGAGGACTCACGGCTCCGGAGCTGACGCTCTACTGGTGCGCGGCCCAGGCACAATATGACACTCACTGTTATCCTGATACTCCGGTGCGTCCCCATGTCAAATTGGAACGGTTGGCTGCCGCTGGCACTGACCTGATGTCCATCATACTAACTCGACAATACACACCCGACTCTCCTTTTGACCCACTCGCCACGACCCTACTAGCCTGGGCTCGCCTGCTGTTTCAGACTCCGGAGAGCTCCCCGTACTACAGATGGCTTCCTGTATGGGCCTTTCCCGGCCTGGAGCCCACTCATGATGTGGCGTTGGCTCGGCATTGGGAGGGGCTGGGATACCGTGCACTGACGGACTTCTACCCTGATGGCAGGTTCATTGACCCTCAAACTTGGAAACCGGGCCACACGGGGTCCGCCTTGGAAACCTTTCAGTACTTTAGACTACCGGCTGCGTTCCGCACCAAATGGCCCTCCTTCCCCGAGGAGCCCCCTGACAATCCGGCCATTGCATATATCGCCAACTCCGGTGGCGCCCGTGGTATAGTGTCAGCGCTTTACAAGATCCTTCAGGCTACTACCCCTACTCCCACCCTCAGGGCCCGAGGGGAATGGGCCGCCGAGCTGGGTCTGGAGGTATCGGATGGGACCTGGTCGGCTATGTGCCTACACACTCAAAAAGTCTCCCTCAATTTCCGTTTCCGCGCCATGCAATATAAACTTCTAAATAGACTGTACTATACCCCGTTTAGGACCTCGAGGTTTGCCCGGGCTGCGGTGCATCCCTGCCCCCGGTGTGGGGCCATGGAGGCTGATCACTTACACATGTTCTGGGCCTGTAACAAGCTGCATAGATTTTGGGAAAGTATTCTAGAAACACTCACGGCTATCACTGACACTGTAATCGACCCCGACCCATTGGCTGTCCTATTCGGAATCTGGAAGACTGAGGACACCAGAGGCTCGGCTAGATTTCTTAACATTGGTTGCATGATAGCTAAGAAATGTATCCTTCAGTGCTGGAAAAGCCCCTTCCCCCCGACTCACCAGAAATGGCTTCACATGCTTACTTGGTCGCGCAACTGTGAAGAGGAATACATATCCATGCTCCCGGCCACCTCTCGTCCCAGAAACATCTGGTTGGAATTCAACTCATACCTGAACTGCCAAGGAGAGGGCATCTCCAGCTCTGTCTCGTCTCCCATCCCGTTGGCGTCCACTCCTACTGCATGAACCTTTACCTACGGGATTCCTAAGTGACCGTTGCTTGACACTGTTATCAACAATGTATTATGCTCTATGTACTGCTCCATCTCATGCTATCTGACCATGATTGTTGGCTTGATGTATGTACCATGCTGCCTCTGCCGCCAAAAATAAAAGTTAAAAAAAAAAAAAAAAAAAAAAAAACTCTAAAAATAAGAAAAAAATAGTTTTGTCCAATCTTTCTCCAATTGTCGAAATAGCAATTATGGAGACACCTCTCAGCGCACAAACTATTCCATCCGCATTGAATGCCGCTGCGGCAAACGACACAATCTGTCACAAAGTGGCGTTTGCATATGCACGAGCACAGGCGGAACTATCAATGCCACTTCTGCCTAAACAGTTCATTGCTCCACAGGGAGGGGGTCCAGCTCGCCCTGCCTCATCTAGGAAGAGTTTCTTGAGCATGAGAATGGACGAGCCTTCTTTTATGGGGGAGGGAACTAATGATCCGCTGAACACCTCGCCCTCTGATAATTCTATTCTTGCCCCGGCAGTTCTTGCGGCCCTTGAAAAACGGGTTCGGCTGTCAGATGGCCCCTCCACCCCAGTTACTTTGCCCAGCTGCAAAAGAGCTGATGTTCACCTATACTGCAAGGAAAGAGTGACGCTAGATATTTCTAACATCTCATCTAGCTCAACTACGCGCATCAAACCTCCGCTGACAACGGATTTGTCCAATGATCTTCCCTTGCCACCCAAAATAGATCCAACTCCTTTGTTAGCTGCGGCTGATTCATCTCCATCTTTTAGACCCCCTATTCCCCCCGCTGGGCTTTGACCTGCTGGATCCCTCAGATGATTTGCAGTCCTTAGAGGCTTCAGATCCAGTTCTAACTCATATTCTGAATCTACTTGACAAAGGTCATGAATATACGCACTATGAACTTAGGGACTGCAAGTCCTCCTTGAATCAAATACTATTCAAACTTAACAAACTGGAGCATTTCGTTTTTGCGGACTCCATCCGCGTGGAAGGAACAAATCCTTCGATCGGGGGGCTAATATCTGCACACAAAAAAAACAGAAAAGGTGGAATGCGTAAATACTGCTACTCAAACCCAACTGAATGAACAAGTGGTGGCATCTGCCATGTTGCCTTCAACCCAGCCAAACACCTCCTCATTTGCACAATCTTTTGCCCAAACGGTTGCTGCTCCTCCGGGTCCTTCTCACCACCACATATTACTCATGCCCAGCTATGCCAAATGATCAACAGCAACACAGAGAAGATCGATCAGATATTGTTCTTTGTTCAAAAAGGAAATCCTATGAACTGTCAAACTGACTGTGAAGAGGATCAAGAGGTCTTGGAGGTGGATACAATCTTCCACCCAGATAGTCCATGTGCCCTTATTAACCTCTTCTCAGAGTCTAGGTGCGAAACAACGATCCTGGATGGCAAAGTTAAGGTTAATGCTGGCGATGCAGCCAGTGCTGGTCAATTCTTTACTTCTCGTAAAGAAAAGCGCCTCTTCCTCAGAGCTCTAAAGAGGAAAGAGGTGAGGCAGCCTCCCCCTCCAGTGGCTAAACCACCTAACTCCAAAACAAACAAAAAAACGAAAAATGCCAACAATAAAAATAAAAATCCAGATTCTACACGAAATGACACTATTACACAGGATTCCAAACAGTCAGTAGGCAATGAATTAGGCACGTTGCCTTGTGCCTTACCTAGCGCTGCAAAAAAAGCTTTCCAGTCTGCTTTTGAAAGCATAGACATGGGACCGAAATCCATAAAACAAAAAGGAAAAATGAATGCGAAACCTTATAAAGAACTAAAAGGGCCCATTTCTTGTGGACCCCTTGTGCACAATGATAAAACACTGATCACTGTCCAAACTCAGTTATCAGCTTTTTTTAAGCCCATTGCAATCAAAGCATTACAGGCTGGTAATGCACACCAACAATCTCCCGGCCCTCAGGAAGGGTTACAAACATCAAAGATGCAGCCCAATGAAACTAGTGATTCCCCACAATCCAATCCATCTCCAACAAGGGACATCAATTCTGATCAAATTGATTATATGAATACACAGAATGGGCATCAAATGGAGGGCCACCAACCTGCAAAGATGCCATTTGAACGTGCAGATTCATCAAAGCCCACAAACAAAAGCAATCTATCCATTCCCACGATACTTGGTTGGGAATCAGATCCGAATATTTACGGCAATAGACGTCTAAATCGGTCTGCCCTACTGAAGACCTTTAGACAAATTCCAGCACTCAGGACGCTCCATTCAGATGATATTGAATGGATTACGCTTCCGCAAGCACAAAATTACAGGATGGTATGCAAAGTGCAAACCACCATCATTTCCGATTTGATATGGCAACAGAGGCGCAAACTGCAAACGATCAGCCTTTTACCGATACCATTTGAAATTCTTGATGAGGCCTTAGCCTTTAACGAAACACCACTCAGACAATCTGCTCCAACATCAAAAATTGAAGCTTCCACAAAAGGTCATGGCGGGATCCACCCAGAAGTTATTACCCAATTGGTGGCCCTTTCAAATACCAGCAAGGATTGGTCATGGCTATCTTCCTTGGCTTCCACATTAAACCCCGCAATGGAAAACATTCCGACTTAAAAAGATCCACAAGTTTTCCATAGCTTCATGGAACTCTTGCGGCTATACAAATCTTCTTTCCTGGTTCAACAAGACGCATGATGTCTCAAATTACGACATACTACTTTGTCAAGAGACTATGGCCATGTATCACATGACATTGCCTGGCTTTCTAGTCTTTCAAAAACCGGCTGAGCGCGGCCCAACTGGACACCCGCATGGTGGAATTGCTATTTGCATAAACACCAACTTGCATTTTACTACCCATGAAGTTTATCAATCCCCATTGTTTGTAGCAGTTGTCATAGCCTTTCAACTTCCCACAGTGGAGTACTTTCTATGTGCATCCTTATATCACAATCCTAATCGTCTGAAAATCAACAGTGCTTTTGATCATTTGGATGCACTACTAGATAAAGTTCTCACTAAATATGCTGCATGCCGGATAATTATCGGCGGCGATTATAACGCGGAATGTTGGGTGCAACCTTGTATAAACATCGTTAAAGAGCTTCCCCTATCCTCACATGGCAGGGGAGCAATGTGGAAGCGGCATTTAGAACAATGGGATTTAACATTTCTCCCTAATCAACATCCTAGTTTAGATTACACCTGGAAGAGGGGTCCATATAGATCTCAAATAGACCCCTTTGCTATGTCTGCAAACCTCCAAGAGTGCTCTACTGCCATTTTAACTATAGATCCTGAATTTGGCGACCACATGCTGATTTCGTCAACCATACACATGAATGTAATTGCATTAGCCCAGGGATTCTTGGAAGTTGACAGACCACATCTTTCAATAAGATGGAACAACCGTTTATGTGACAGACTTAATGATTATATTGACAATTGGCTCGAGGGACTCCAGGACAGTCCTGGAAAATTTAAATCAATTGACAAAGATCCAACCATGTATTTGCAAATGATAGCGCATACAATGGCTAGGATCCAAAAGGAATCAAACAATTCTACTGCACCAAATAAAACAAATGACTGTCTTGAACTCCTTGTAGCCAAATGAATTAAAAATGCAGAATTGCGCAAACTAAAAAAAAAATTTGTTACACACTAGACAAATACCATAAGCTGAAAACAACGATCTGCACCACATATCGCAATAAATGCAAAAATATTAAACGGCAGATCCATATTCTCACCAATCAAAGGATAATTAACACACTATGTCGTAATGATCGAAGATCAACATGGGCAATTCTGAGGTCAGATGCTGGTAGACTGGATAAGAATCAGGCGTCTATAATAACTGCCACGACATGGGCGAACTTCTATGAAAACAAATTTGCGGTTGCACCATGTTTTGCCAATGTAAATGCAATTATGCCACCGACTCCGCAATCGCCAATAATCCCATGGTCAATACAAGATATTGAGTGTGCCATCAATACTCTCAATTATTCAAAGGCAGCAGGCCTGGACGGGATACCTCCCTGTGTTCTGAAACATCAGCCTTTACTTTGGGCTAAAGTATTGAAACCCCAATTTGATAATGTGCTTTCATCCTTAGTTATTCCATCTTCATGGTTGGGCTCTATCATTGTGCCCATTTACAAAAAGGGGGAAAGAAGTGATCCCGCCAACTATCGACCTATCGCATTAATAGACACGTCCGCAAAAGTTTTCGCCATATTAATTTTACGGGAACTCCAATTTTTTTCGAAAAACAACAATACTTTATCTCGCTTTCAGATCGGTTTCAGAGCAAGGATGGGGACTTCCCTAAACGCTACGATAATGGCACATTTACTTGCCAAAGCGAAGATTCCGGACACAGGGCCAATATATATGGCCTCAGTGGATTTATCTACTGCCTTTGATTGCGTTGTGCGTGGTTTGCTTTGGAAAAGAATGAGAGCATTGGGCATACCAGACCATCTTACATATCTAATTGCCAAATTGCACACTAACACCGTGTATTTTATCAGAGTCAATCAGGCCGGAGCTACCACAGGACCAATTGCGATTGCTTTAGGGGTGAAACAGGGTTGCAACTTGGCTGCCACCCTGTTTAATTTATATCTGTGTACCATCAATGATATATGGTTGGAACGAATCAGTTATCCAGCTCGACTAGGTCACCTCAAAATCCAGTTGCTAGCATTTGCCGACGATATTGTCATCTTTGATTGAACTCCATCAGGACTGCAAACAAAGCTTTCATTGTTTGTGGAATATTGCCTAACTCATAATTTGCAGTTCAATGCAGCCAAATCAAACATCTTTCTATTTAACAACTTAAAGAAACAGATCTGTTCAAGGATTAGGACTATTGGCTCAATTTCCATCCCACGGACCTCCACAATTCGCTACTTAGGTTATTTAATATCTGACTCTAACGCAATGTCAATGTGGAAGAATACATTAAACCTAAAAGCAAAAACTCTATCCACACAAATGCGCATGATTTTAGTTAAGTACTGTAAGTTTTCATTGCTTCCATCACGCGAATTCTACATCCTTAAAGTAGAGGCAATCTTACTTTACGCACTTGACATGTGCTTGGCCAATATAAATCCCTTTTTGGACCAACTACAGGGCCGCATTTGGAAGGGTGTGCTGCGACTAGCTAATTCACCCCCTAATTTGGTTCTAAGATAGGAATTGGGACTGATATCATTGTTTGCTCGTTACAACTGGCGACAACTCTCAAATTTTGCAAAAATGCTTTATCCAGTCCAAAATTCGCTATATGAAGATATGGGAAGGATGAACACTAACCTGAATCATCCTTCCATTGAAAAATATCATAGAAAAATGAAAGTTCTTTTGGATGAGATAGAATTAAAGCCCTCCGATCTTGAATCTCGCCTAGCACATGTCAAGATCCGTCTATTCGCCCACGACTGGTGTAAAACCCTAAGTGCTATGGAAAAGTTCAAGTCCTACAAAGAAGCTGCTAAATTTGCTACAGTTCGATCTGCATGCAAACAATATCTTCAGCAATTTCCTTGCCCTATAGCCAGGGACTTGTACCTAAGGTTTAAACTCAACAAATTACCAACTCTAGAGAAGACTATAAACTGGAGAAAATCAAACGAAACCGGGTTTGGGGATAATTGTAGATTCTGCAAAATGCTTGACACCCATGAAACACTCAAGCATTTGACCATTTATTGTACTTATTTTGAAGTGCAGCGCAATGAATCTTTCAAAAACCAACCTGTGATAGAATCTGTCGTCGAAAGTAGGGAATGGCTATGGCTGGTTTGTATGTGGGGCTCTCCAACCAAAGTTATTTACAGCTCACGCGCTTTCTAACCTTAGTGAATGCCGAATTAGAAAAAAAACATAGCAACATAAGTAAACGTTATAATGCCATTCTGAAGGGAAATATTTGAAAAGCATGTGACCCCAGTATTTCAAAGGCAAAAAAATTCAACCTGCTGTGAAACTGAAAATTAACAACGTGCTCAAAAGTATGGGGATTCCCTTGGTAAATCAAAAAACTGAAGTTGCAAGATGGGGGAACTGCCAGCTGCATATTGTATACATTTTATATATACTGGGATGCATTTAAAGTGTCCTTTTTTATTTTGTATTGTCCAGTATCAGAAAACCTGAAGCTTTCTTTCAAATTGAAATCATGTGCATGCAAAATCATACGAAAATGGAAATGGAAATATGTGTATTGTAAAAGCATGTTGTAAAAGTTTGTTTAACAAACTATAAACAACGGTTTGAATAAAAAAAAACAATTTAAAAAAAGGCAGGACAATGGACAGGATCTTTCAGGAGCAATCTCAAGGGATGACCTCTGGCAAGGATTTCATCAGCTTCTCTGGTCAGTATGTGGTTTTGGCACCTTTTCGTCAGCACCAACACTGGACATGATTTGCCCGGTCAACCTTCTCAGATTCCTGGAGTCCAGCACTCTGCTGAGGGGACTTGGATGGGTCAGATTGTGTCTATGGAGATTCACCTGTAGCTCAGCAAAGACTTGGATGAATTTGGCCTTTCAAAGACGATGCACTTCAATTGGGTCGGAGGTCTGTGGAGAGGCACAGCACCTTGAGAGATTGGAGTTAATTTAGGGCTTGTTGTTCCAACCAGTAAAAGGGAAGGAGTCATCCTCTTTGGAGTTCTTCACACAGAATACAGGGTCAGGACAGCAGTGGTTGTTTCACAGTGTTGCAAAGAGTCTGCAGGTGACTCTGGACGTCTTCTCTATGGTTACTTCAGTTTCCAGTGGTCGACTTGCCTTTCACCTCAGAAACCTTACCTTTTATTCAACTTCAGCACACACTCCTGTGCAATATTTCTCAGCAGTTTACAGAACAGGGCAGGTAGTTGTCCAATCAGGAGAGCCAGACCACCAGTGGGAGCTGGTTCCATTCAGGTGAAGGGCAGGGGAGTGAAAAACTTCTCCCCCACTTCCTGCCTGCCCCGACACACTGAAGCCTAGGCAGGGACACCCAAGGGTTCCCGTCAAAGGCAAAACAGTCACATAGACCTCCCCCTCCCAGAATGGCAGAAGAAGGGTTAACAAAGAACAACCATGTTGCAAAATGCGAAAAAAGAAAGTAGCCCCCACGTTAGTACTTAGGTGCCCCCTGTAAATCCAGTTTGCAGTTAAAAATAGCACCATAGTCAGTAGAACACATCCACTGCCACCATCCATAACTTGAAGGTTGTCTATGTGACTAAAATGTCACAGCAGCAGCGAGAAGGGGGATACTATGTATCCCCTTGGCACTCTGCATAAGGAGGTGTGGGCCAATCTCGCAGGATGTAACATTTTATGAGAGATACAAAGTATCTCTCCATCCTTAAGAACAGTAGAACTTAAGGATAATGTAAGAATCTCAAAGGAGAATCCAAAGGGGTCCCAGCAACACTGCCCATAAGGAGCTGTGTGCTGCAAAAGTAAAATACAGATGCCTCAAAAGATATATGGAGGAAAGTAGACTCCACAGAAAAAGTAAAACACAGAGAATACAGTTCCAAAACACAGAGCCCATAAGAATGAATGAGTGGGAAAAGGCTCCACTCATTCAGGACATAAAGAAAAATGTCCAGAGGTCCAGCAAAAAGTGCTTGGGGTGTCACTGGGAGAGGGGATGAAGCATAAACATGATAAATTTCCCTAACAGCTGGCCTCCTCCGCATTCACCTTTTGCATCTTTCCTTTTCTTGTGTACCTCTCCTCCATGTTTAGATCCGCATTTCTGGCTTGATGTGGAGCTCAACTTTAATGACACGCATCAATAGTGCAGCTCTGTAGGTTCTAACAGTTCTTGATTCTTCTATCCGCATTTTGTGCGACACATCATTCCATTCGCCACTCTGCATTGGCGCGCTTCACCCGGCGTTCCAATGATGGCGGGTTCCTTCATTTTCGTTGTGGCTGCTGTCATTATTCTGGTTGGCCCTCAGAACCAATCAGAGCTCCAGACCACCTCCAAAATGGACTCTCTATTGTAATTGTTCTCATACTGGCCACGTGGCCACGCGGACACTCAAACATTCAGTTCACATTCCAACATCCTGCATCTCAGACTTCCACTTGTATCTTTCTTTGTCTTTTTCTCTGCACTCCATCAGTGCCAATGTTCACAGTACTTGAAGCATTGACTGGTTTCCTTGGGTTCTTAGTATTTCAGCACTACATCCCTGTTCTACTGTCTCTTGATGGCCACTCTGGGTAATTTAACTCTTTCGGGGGTTGGAGAGGCAGTGGGTTCACCGTTGGCTGCTTCCCCCACCAAAGCTCCACTCAAGCTACAGTCCAATATACTTTTCATGAATGCTTGAGTCTGTTTCCTTGCTGCCACTTGGGCCAACTCGTAGCCAATGTTGCAAAGAGCTCCCAGCACTCAATTAAATCTCTGTATACGTGGCTTTATTCACTTACAAGTCAAGTGCATTGCAGACTAGGGCCCACTGGCTACATCTTTCCAGCTCCCTGGAGTGGAGCACCAGGGCCGCAAAACACTACATGCAGTCCACCTTCTCTTCCACTCCACACCAATGCCATGACACTCCACACTGGCAGGGAAAGGGACGCATGTTCTATAAGGGGACATGAAAGAAAAGCAATGGAAGGATTACACATGAAATAGACTTGCCTCTGAGCATAGGGGCTTTCAGAATGACAGCAAGTCCTCCAGATATAAATGTAAGTTCGATTTAGAAAACGTATAATGCGCAATTAGATGAAGAATAGTGTTTTTTTGCATACAGAAAAGGAATGATGAAACATATTCAAATTAGAGGACAACTACTGCTGGGCTAGTTTGACAGCAACTGAAGAATAATGTATAAAAGACCAGTCCATTTTGTGTTGGATAATGTGTTTCTAGAGCGAAAACAGAGATGCACATTTCAAAATGTACAAAAGCATCACAGCAAGGCACTTATAGTTGTAGAAAACAAAAAGTCTAACTTCTTCAAGTTGTACAAAACAGGCGAGTGAGCCATGGGGGGAGCTCGTCCTGAGTTGTGCAGCGCCAGCCCCGCATAATGAGAAGCTTCCCAGTGCCTGCCTCCCGCCACTGCAGGAGGCGGGAACACTGCCAGGGGCTTATCGCGGAGCAGCGTGCGAAGCTCAGCGCTGTCAGGCCGAGAGAGGGTCACAGCGGGAGACCCCGTAGCAATCCATCGCCCGCCCAGAGAGCGCGTGCGGCCGCCGCCGAGCGTGAGGCCCAGACTTCAGGGATCAATCGCCGCTGCTCCCCGAATTACTGCCAGATGAAAATACTAAACTTACCTTTTTGTCCCTCGAGTGAGAAATGTTCTACTGTGTGATTCTCCGGCGGGGATTTCTTGTTCTGGCTCTAATGGAAAAATAATATTGCGACTTGTTTTGACAGTGGCTCCCGCGGAGGGCACCGTGGCTTCCGCTGTGGGAAGTAAGTTTAATTTCCATCCAAAGCTTAGATTTCTGGTGTTTTTCAGAGCTGCACAAATTGGTTGTTCCCTATTGGTTGCCATGTTCTCAAATGTACCGTCTGGTTTCATCAAACTGCAGGGTGGGGTGCTGCGTTTCGAGGGATTCGGTGTGAAAGGAGCGCCCAATGGCAGGCCCAAATGCAGCCAGAAGTTGTATTATGGAGCTCTTCTCCCTCTTTTACTGATTTTTTAAATCATATAAGAAAACATAACTGGAAATACAGCTTGTGAGGGTCGGGAGTGTTGAGGGTCTAACAATCAGGGTCTGTAACCTCCGACTGTCAAGATGTTATGGACTGCAGGTCCCATAATCGATCAACATTGACAATCCTAGCTTGGGATAATGGGAATTGTAATCCAAAACATCTGGATAGCCAATGGTTACACACGCAGGGACTCTTCTTGAACTCACCAAGCGACTTCATATTTTGGCCCACCATCCAGCATCTCCACGGCCTACTGCTGGCTAGCTACAATGAAGTTAAAGCCCTAACTCTGGTCCATTGGGCTTGCTCTTCTGTTGACCCCCTCCTTTCTCATTGATAAAAAGCCTCACTGAGAGTTTACTGCTGCTGGTAAAACACGTTTAATTTCCAAAACTCTGCATGCTTTGGTGTGTAGGTAATAACCACTGCACAAATGTGTTCCCGCGTGTGGTATTATCCATGAAGTAGAAGTGCATGCAGACATACCGCATGACCCTAGTGCAGACCTGTTGGACTCAAGCATGGGGAATCGCTCTGCATTGATCTGCATCCTGCAGACCCCTCCACTTACCACATCATCACTGCATGTGGTAAAGGAACACGATCCTGACAGTGATGCTGGCGGTAATACTGAGCATGTTCTCATGATTCACCCTCCGTGCTCATTTTGTACTATTTGACTATTTATGTGTGCCACCTTCCTGGAAGTCCTCGGCTGTGGGGTGCAGGGTAAGGCTTTTCTGCTAAAATCTTAACTCTGTAGTATCACCAACCACCTTCAATGAGACTTCAAATCAGTCTCGGGAAGACAGCGCAAGGGCAACGTGCTCGCCTTGAAAGCAAGACAACGCAGAGCAACACAGGTTTGATCCCTGGGTCCGCGCTTAGAAACCTCTGGATATTAAGCGCGTTATAAATAACCAATCATATCATAAAACACTTCCATTTGAGGAACCCCATAAAGAACTGGTTATTTCGACATTCATTTGCCTTTCAGCCAGAATTTCGGGTACTTTACCAAACGTTTCCCTTCCGCTGTTTTGCTTTATATTTATTTCACTTGTTATATTTCTTCTTTGTATTTGATCACACGTTTAGTAGCTGATGTGTGCTTTATATCACCCTTTTATATTCCGGATGTGCTCCGGCGACGATTGGGATAAGAGTCGTGCTAAAATAAATCAATAAATACAGTTATTGTCTTTCAACCTGCTTGTATTCAGTGCCCTGAAGCACTCAAGTAAATGTCCTTCGGCAAAGCATAACAACACGCTAAGTTGTATGCATGCGAACAAAACAAAGGAACACAGACTGATATAGGAACGGGAACTTTATTGATAAATCAGTCAGCCCAACGCTTTATATTTGAATTTACAAATTCATCAAACGACGACAAATAAAAAATACAAAGCATCCATTGGTGCAATATTATACAAATCAACTGTATAACAGTTTAGAAAGTTCTTCATATGAATTCTATGACAAGACTGGAGGAGGGCATTATGCTTCAACTTCTTTAATTTACTACTCTTCAGCAGTTTCACCAAACTAAAAAAACCATAACAAAACATTGAAAACAGTCTGAACAGACTTTTCTTCCTTTGAACTACAATCCCCATAGTCTCTGTAGTCCAAATCCTTCCATGCTCAGCTATGACCAACACTTGTCCCTGAGCTCCTCCTCTTCTTTTACTGCTCTTCAAGCAGATAATTACCTTTCTAGCTATCCTCCTACTGAATGTGGAAATGTAATAGTTTCAGCATGTAGAGTTCGGATAGAAGGAGTAAAACATCCCATTTGCAGGCGCAGGGACTATAGCGCAGGAATGCATATTGTTTTTTTTGCTCAGCAGAGCTTTGATTTCGGTTCTTAGTAGTGAGGTGCGCGGCATTTTATTACAGCGAGAACGTTGCATTTAGCCCGCAGTGTTCGTGTGACGAGCAGTTTCCTCCTCGGCACGTCCGCCCCGTGCTGTACTCACGACACCCCTGGGGTGGCTGTCCGTAGCCGAGGAGGTGCATAGCGGCTCTGTGGAGCTGAACGAAGATAGGGACTCCTGCCCCTCCGCCGCAGAGGCGAAGCAGCGGGTCCTCAAGCGCAACTACGGCCCCCTCCCTCGGTGAGGCGGAGCCGGCAGCGCCCTAGTGCACTGGGGACCTTAGGCCCCTGCCTTTGCAGGGGCGGGGCCAGAGCGTGTGTCTGTTTCTGCATTCGCACTAACGGCTGCGATACGGAACGGAGCACAAGCGAGCCGGGGCCAGCGGTGATCAGAAAGCTACGCTGTAGCATTAAAGGACATCTGATCAAGTACCGAGCGTAGAAGCTCGTAAAAGGACACGTGCGCAGGAGCGCGGATAAGAGTAGCGCTCAGCTGCAGTAGAACCGACAGACTCACTTGGTGAGCAAAGATATTGGCTGAGTTCCACTCAGCGCTCCTCACAGGCAGTGAGGAGAATCCAAAGTTGAAGTACTATTGTAAGTCCAGGCGGCCACATAAAAGAAAATAAAAATAAAAAAAATAAAAAGGACACTATTCTGATCAAGGATTTATCGATTGAAAGATCCTAAGCACCTATAGTGAAAGGGCAGGTAAAGTGACACCCTCACGGGTATATCAGGCATGCAGCACACTCCCATAATGTCAGACTTTGAGTGGTGCGAAGAGGAGCAGCCTTCAGACCTTGCAGCCAGCTTCAAGGAGGTGCTGGGGAGTTCAATTATAGATGCAGTGGCTCAGGGGGTCAAACCCCTACAAGATAGGCTGGAGTCCTTAGAGGCTAGACTGAACCAGCCCATAGACAACACCGGACGGAAAGAGCGCACGCCCGCAGAACCCTCTGAATCAGGGTCAATGGGGAGTACTAAGGCCCGAAAGAGGAAAGCCCCTCTCGACCCCAAGGGCCCTTTGGATGGGGCAAATGATAAGGCCCGGAGGTCGTCGACACTTTCGCAAAGCTCCGTGAGGCATTTTTGCAGCGTCAGACTGTGCCAGACCTCACGACCCCCACTACAGGGGAGGAAGGAGATGGAGAAGAGAACCCGGGCTCGGAAGAGGAGCTGGAAGAAGGGGAAAGTCACTCCCAAGATGAAGAGGAATCAAGGGAGGAGGAGATCAAACCCAGCGGTGGCAAGCGACTCCGCAAAGAGAAGCACCTCGAGGAGGTGGAGGAGGATATGTTTGATCCGGACAGCATCCGGAATCCGAGATCCTCAGACTGGCAGCCCTCGCCGAGAGTGGCGCAGTATATGACCAAGAGGTTACGAAAAGCTCTGGACAAAGAGGTTCACCAGAGACTACGAGCGGAATGCCCGAGATTGGACCTACCAGGGAAAGTGGCTGAGACGCCAGAACTGGACCCCAAAATGCTGACTTTCGTTTCGAAGACAAGCAAGGACCCACGTAAAGGTATTGATAGATCTTGGAGGAGTTGCCAAGAGAGAGTGCGTGACCTGGCCGGGCCATTGGCGAAAATAATGGACCTGGCGGAGAGAGCCAAGGATACGGGGGAAGAAGTAGACCCCGACACCCTAGCAGGCTGGGCGCAGAGGGCAGTGTGCCTTTTAGGAAATGCGAACTGCGCCATCGCCTCGGAACGCCAGAGAGGCCTATTATTGGAAATTGATGAGAAGGTCAGTGATCTAGCCTCATACGAGGCCGGAGAGGCAGCTCAAGGATTGCTCTTCGGAGAAACCTTCGGCAAAGAAATGGGCCGCTTCGTCGGCACATACACATCCCTGGAGAAGGCCCAAGCTTCCATCCGCAAGATTTTTCCCAACCGTGTTTTTGGAGGGACCAGCCGCCACAGGGATTGGTCGTCTGGTCGCAACTAAGGTGGAAGAAGACCCCAGAATCCCAGAGCCCAATACTGGGAGAATAGGCAGCAGGACTCCTTCTTCCCATCCAGAGGTCGCTTTCCAAGAGGACGCAGAGGGAGAGGATCCGGCCGGGGGCAAGGATTCACTTAAGGTGAGAGCAGCGTATTATCCCCCAGTGGGGGGGAAAACTGGCAAGTTCTTGAGAAACTGGCACGTGCAGGCCTCACCAACAGTGCTTAGAACGCGCAGAGCAGAGGCTTCTAGACCAAGAGCTAGCCCTGCTAGCAACAAAGAACGCCATGGAGAGGTGCCAGACAGACCCCGAATTTGTAAGCAAAATGTTTCTGGTGCACAGAAAAGAGAAAGTGCGTCCAGTAATAAACTTAAAGGAGCTGAGCGGTTGGATAGTATACCGGTATTTCAAGATTGAGGGCATCCATCAGAGAGAACGATTGGTTGACAAGACTGGGTTTGAAGGATGCTTACCTAACGATCCCAATAGCAGAAGATTTCAGGACTTTCCTAGCTTTTCGCTGGAAAGAACAGCTCTGGAGATTCAAAACTATGCCCTTTGGGCTTGCTTCAGCGCCATGGGCCTTTACCAAGGTGATGAAGCCGATAGCACCAGCAATAATGGAGAAAGGAATAAGACTGATCATCTACCTAGACGACCTACTGCTTCTAGCAGAGGACCGAGAGATCCTCAAGTATCAGACGCGATGGATCCAGTACCTGCTATCATCCCTGGGATTTCTGGTGAACATAGAGAAGTCAGACACCGAACCAGCGCAAAGGCTGGACTTTCTGGGCTTCATCCTGGACACCAGGAAAGCTACGCTCGAACTTCCAGCTTGGAAGATCCGTGACATCAAGAGGGAATTGAGAGGATGCCTGCAACGTCAGGTAGTGTCCCTCCGAACTCTAGCAAGGATTGTGGGGCTATTAGCAGCTTCTATTCAAGCCATTATTCCAGGACCGTTACATTATCGAGCATTGCAGAGAATGAAAATAAGACACCTGCAGCAAGGCCTGGGATACCATCAATCGGTGCCATTGGACCAGGAATCCAGGACAGAACTGCAATGGTGGTTAAAGAATATGGACGCCTGGAATGGGCGTGCCATTTTCGGAGACACTCTGGATCTGATTATAGAATCCAACGCCAGTCGAGAGGGCTGGGGTGCAAGGTGCGGGGACCTGCAAACAGGGGCGAACTGGAGCGAGATGGAGCTCCAGTTACACATAAACTGTCTGGAGTTGCTAGCAGGTTCGTTTGCAATCAGAGCCTTCACAAAAGTGAAAACGAGATCATGCGTCCTATTAAAGATGAACAACATATCGGCGGTACGATACATAAACCACCTAGGCGGCACCAAATACAGAATGCTAGCCAAGCTAGCAAAGGACTTTTGGCACTTCTGCCTGCAGTCAGAGACGTCAGTCACAGCGGAGTACCTTCCCGGAATGCTGAACGTAATAGCGGACTGGAACTCATGGTACCTCGCGGATTCCAGCGATTGGAGGCTGGATCCAGCAGTGTTTCGGAGGATGACCGAGAGATGGGGCCCGATAATCATAGACCTGTTCACATCCCGGTTGAACGCCCAGACGGCAGAATATTACAGCTGGAGGCTGGACCCGGGAGCTCGAGGGACAGATGCTTTTCTGCAGGAATGGAGCAGAGGTCCGCACTACGCTTTTCCTCCATTCATGATGCTGAGCAGAGTTCTAGCAAAGTGTTGGAGGGAGAAAGCAGAGTTGCTCTTGGTAGCACCGAGCTGGAAATTGCAAGGGTGGGTCCCGGCTCTCATGGAACTGGCAGTGGACTATCCGAGGATACTCCCAGAAGGAGAGCACCTGCGCACGGACCCAGCTGGGTCGTATCACCCTCTGAGAGTGAAGGGGACACTCCCGCTCATCGCGTGCAGGATATCAGGCGACGCTGGGCGTTGCCAAGCATTTCGTCTCAAGCTGCTCAGCTCATCGCAGAATCCTTGGCGCTGTCCACGAGAAGGAGCTAAGACGTGGCTTGGGCCAAATGGACTGGCTGGTGCAAGGGGAGAGGTGTTCATCCCATTTCTGCACCTGTAGTAATGATTCTGAACTTTCTAGCACAACTATTACAAGGTGGTAAAGCATTCCGTACCATTGGAGTGTACAGGTCCGCCATTTCCGCGGGACACCTTCCTATAGAGGGTGTCCCAGCAGGCGAACATCCAGCAGTAGTGAGGCTCATTCGAGGAGCAAAATTTAGAGTACCCCGGAACCTCGATATAAAACAGTTTGGGATGTGCTAATAGTGCTTAAGCTATTGGAGAGCTGGCCAGGGAACAGATATTTATCTCTGAAGCAATTGTCAGGAAAGCTAGCAATGCTTTTGTGGCTAGTTTCTTGTAAAAGAGTATCAGACGTGAAGGCCCTAGAAGTAGATAGAAAAACATTCGGGCCCGAAGGGGTAACATTTTCGATAGTGGGAAGAACGAAGACAGGGACATCCTCAGGACACTACACTTACTTACACTACACTTACTTACTTCCTGAGTAGACCAAAATGGTGCGTAGCAAGCTGTGTGAGAGAGTATGAGAGCAGGATGGCGGAACACAGAGCAGCAAATACTAGGCAATTGCTTATAGCGCGTAGGAAAACTTTCAAAGGAGTATCCACAGCTACTATCGCCAGATGGGTCAAAGAAGTCATGCGCGCAGCAGGAATAGATGTAGAGAAGTATGGAGCGCATTCGGTGCACGGAGCTATGGCATCTAAAGCATTTAAGGCAGGAGTATCTCTTAGAGATATTATTCTAACAGCAGACTGGTTGAATGATCGAACTTTTAAAGAATTGTATTTCAAGCCGAGAGTTTAGTGGTCGCAGTGTTGGGAAGCTTTGAACAAGCATAATGCTCGCCTCCAGTCTTGTCATAGAATAAAGATTACCACTGCTAACTGCGCAGGGAGTATTAATTCTATTAAAGACTAGGAGGCGAGCATTAAATTCCCGCCCAAGCTATGTATTGCACAGGATATTGGTTTATTGCATGTAATAAAAATGTGATGATATGGGCAATACATGGACACCACCCTGATTTCTCTGCTTTGTATTATTCCTAGGAGAGGAGCAGAAGAACAATTGAAGTAGGAGACTAGCAGAGTAGTCACCTGGAGTCGAGGAAGTTCGACATTCTGTTTGGAGTGGTTCATGTCTTTGCCAGTTGCAGGGCTTTGCGTAGAATTCTCAGAGTAACTTTTCAGAGCGAGTAAAAGAGAGGAGGAGCTCAGGGACAGGAAGTGGTCATAGCTGAGCATGGAAGGAAATGGACTTCAGAGACTAAGGGGATTGTAGTTCAAAGGAAGAAAAGTCTGTTCAGACAGTTTTCAGTGTTTTGTTATGGTTTTTTGAGTTTGTTGAAACTGCTGAAGAGTAGTAAATTAAAGAAGTTGAAGCATAATGCTCACCTCCTAGTCTTTAATAGAATTAATACTCCCTGCGCAGCTAGCAGGGGTAATCTTTATTGTCTAATCTAGCAGCTCGCTAAACATCAGTGAATACTTATTTCAGAAAATGGATGAGCCAAAGTGCATAAGTGCGCATCCCTCTGTCAACATGAGGGTCGGGGGTTGCATTGGTGTACATTCCACATCCAAGTATGCTTGTAGCAGCCCCCATTCACAGGGAGTCCACAGACAGAGATAGAAAAGCAGTGTGTGGGCCTACTACAAAGTGAATCGCAGCCATTTTCTTTAGGGCAATGGCTTTTGGTGTATTTACTGACGTACAAGTGTTAAGGAGAGAGAACGAAGCGCTAATCAGGGAACACCTCTAATGTAGCCTAAACTTCCGAGTTCACGGTGATGCATTTTACATGATGACTCTGTGGGATTGCCCCTTTGTAAAACGCTTTTGTAAAACAGGCTCTATATTGATTCCCAGCAGAGAGCATATAGGGACAATGTGCTACATACACTAAATAAAGGTTGGATTCAAATAAAAGTGTCTTAATATAATGCAATGTAAGCGGCCCTTTGAAACCGCCTTTTTGCCACTTTTGGTGGTCTTGCTGCACCTGGCTCTGTAAGAAAAAGTGGACATTGGGCGTAATTAGTGGGACAGCAGGAAAGGTAGATGCAAAACATTTGGTGTTGATGGGTGCAGGTCAGAAGGGCCTGATTCCTGTGTGCCTATATTTCCATGTTTTTGGCTGAAACATTTGGGGTATGTTAGCCATAGGGAAGTGCCCAAGATCTGATGGACTACAGATCTTTGGGTCTGGCTAACTGCTGTTGTGTGAGGGTGTGATAGGACGAAAGGGCGGAGATTAGTCATGTTGTGCTGACAGTAAGGCCTGGGCAGTTGTCTGTGGGAGATGCTGCCCTGCACAAGGAAACAGACGAGTAGAGGCTAAAATGCCCACTCATCACTCCCGCTGCTACAAACCAAGAGCCAACACAATCATAAAGGTAAAATAGTCCCAGTTCAGAGATATAAACCGTCTTCGCCTTTTGTGGTAATGTGGGCCAAGGGAAGGCTATGCACTTAAGAGAGGGGTGAATGTGATTCAGTAGCGACACAAACAGCAAAGCATAACAGTCAAAAATAAAGGGAATGCCCACTCAAGGTTCTATACAAATAGATGTACTTTAATAAAAACACCTGCAAAGTAACTAAATAGAAAAATACAACACAGAATCCTCTCCTGAGGAAAGAACAGTCAATAAGCAACAATAGCGAAATGAAGCACTATGAGTAATGAATCAGGGGTGTAAGCCAAGTAAAAACCACAATTTATGACCTAACGAGTCTCTGGAGCTCAGAACTGGAGCAAGGGGGCAGTTAATAGTCAATCGTGTTTATTTTTATTTATTTTTTATTTTTAGTGTATTGCAGTTGACAAAACATTTAACACATTACAAAAACATACAGAACTTCCAATACATATCTAATTACCATAATAACCTACTATACATACTTAAAATACATCTCTAAAAGCAAAAATGCTATACAATAAAAAATTGCATTCCAATCTCTTCATAATATTGGCCCAAAGCCCACAAAGAGAGCCAGAGAGCTGTAGTTGCACACAAACAACAATACAACCAAATGTCCTCTGACTCAATCGGTTGTTTGTTATATACATATTTGCTGCAAGACTTTGTGTACCACAATTTCAGTCAGGGACACTTTGTTAACAAATGTTGTGTAGTCTCTAGGCTTGATACCGATTTACAGAGCCTACATCTTCGTTCCTCACGTGGGGGTATCCAGTCTGGGCCCCATTGTCATCTAACACTGTAGAAGATTGAAATTTAGCAACATCTTAAATCTCTGTAGTTTCGCCGTAGGCAATGTGATAAAATATCTTTGTAATTTTAAATGGTACTCCACTAAAGTAGTTTTAGGGGCCACATGGACAATATTATTAATATGGTCCCACAGCACAGCCTTTCTTTTTAATTGAATACAAAGCAGAGTAAAACCCAGTGAGAGATTCCATTTTAGACCGATCTTATCGTGAAAAATAGAACAAGTATGAGCAAATTCCTGTAAAGCTTTACATTTCCAGGAGCGATATTTAAATAAATCTCGGAATTTTCTCATAATCATATTATCTTGTCCCAAGAGCATTGTTAAAAACAAAACACTCTTTCTAATCTCTAATTGGGTTTTTAAGGAGACTATGCCTATTTCCAATCTTATGGCCTGAATTGAAGAACAAGTCAGCAGGCCCAGAACTGGCTTCCACAGTTCTCCTTCCAATGTATCCAGCCAGCTAAATGTAGCTGTAAAATATGTTTCTAGGATACATAATATACCTGGGACAATACCTGTGTTATATAACTGGATAAGGCCCAGGGTGGAACATCCGCCCGTAGAGCGAATATGTTTGTTTGCAGCCAGGCATTTGCCCCTTACTCTCCATCTAACCTTTTCCTCCACCATTCCCTCACTGTTTTTATTACTCAGAACTGCTCCCAGATATTTAAAAGAGTTCACTACTTCCAACTTTTGCTCTTCAATATGCTACTTCCCAGGACAGACCTTCCTTCGTAACTTACCCATGATCATTGTTGTATTCAGTTATGCTGGCAGGTTACCCATGCGCCCAAGTTTTACCGAAAAAGGTACGAGAACATTTCTGCACGTAGAAGAGGAACGGGGGTTGGGATTTAACCCGAGACGTGCAATAAAGACTTTAAGATATATATACAAACAACCACTATTCGGCCCTGATTTGAGAAAGACGGGAGTGCCATCGAAACACATGTAATCACAGAGGGCATTTTCAATTTGCATTAAAATTCACACTGTAGCACTGAAAAAGAGGTCATCAGTCTTCTTTTTCGGTAAAACGTGGGCGCATGGGTAACCTGCCAGCGTAACTGCATACAACAATTTTTTCTACCTGAACGGAGTTGAGGAGCCAGAGATTCCGTTGTTACCTTCTCATGCAACCCTGAAAAGGAGCAATTTTCCAGTGGAAATAAGGGCGCTGAGGTCCACCACAAGGTACCCCCCTAAAAAGGTTCCTCACCCATTTTAACGGTTACCCATGATCATGACTTTAGTTTGGTTCTGATTGATCTGTAGGCCTTTTTGTGCGGCATAGGTAGCTAGGGTGTTTACGGAACGTTGCAGGCCCGCGATAGTGTGATCTACCAAAACAATATAGTTGGCATATCCAACCACTCTGACCGTTCTTGGCCAAATTTAGGCAGAAAAGTCTGGGCACTACATAATGCCTCATGTAAATCCACCATAAAGTGATTAAAAATAAAAGTGGCCAACAAACACCCCTGTCCAAGCCCCTTATTCATTAACACTGGTTTTCACAGGTTGCCTTTGTTGTCTACCTTCACTTATACCAAGGTACCCTCATATAGTTGTTTAATTAAATTGATTAAACCTCTTGGTATACCCAATGGCTTAATAGTCAATACTATCTTTTTGCAGTTTGTGGTGGTTCAACAGGGCTGAGCCCGGCTTTGAGCAGCTATGCGAGCGGATCGAGCTCAGTTTGGATATGATGAATTGTGTGTACCCAAGCAGCAAGCAAGAGTCAAGCAGGTTCTAATGTGGTAGCTTTGCATGGTTGGGATATGGCATTCAGCAAAGCAGGCCGGCCACTTATCAGGTCTGTTCAAAGTAGAGCCAGGTCAAGTCGGGTTGTAACGACTGGCAAGGATCGACAAGTGATGTTCCAGCGACTCTAGTCGGCAGACGCGATTATTCTAATCAGTAATCCTGTTGCTCTGGTGTGAAGTTCGGTGAAGGGGCAGCTCAAAGGTGAGTCAGATCAAGTCTTGGTGTAACTTCTGGTTCGAGTCGGCAAGTGACTCTCCAGCGGTTCAAGTCGGGTTCCGGTGATGAGCGGTTGTTTCAAGCATAGCAGTTGGTGAGCTTTGGAACGGTACAACACAGCTTCAAGCTGGTTCGAGATGCAGGCAATGCATTTCAAATGATTGGAGGCGTACCAAAGGCAGCACCAGTGGGATCCCTCTTTTTCCATGAGTGGCAAACACAGTTCTACAACAGGTCAACCACTTTGGGACATCAGAACAGGGAGCCTTAGCTGATCTAGTCCTCCAGATGCTGTGTGACCCACTCCAGGGGCTCTAGGACAGGATGAGTCCTTTCTGGGTTTGCTCTCCCAGCCTTGGAAGATGCTGGTGCAGAGTGGAAGGTCCTTTTCTAGAGCAAGAGTCACTCCCCATGTGCCCTGGGAATGAGTAGGGGGCAGATCTTTTTTCTACTTGAACTGCTCCTTCATCTTATTGGAAAGTGCGACTCTCCCAAAAGAAGTCCAGTGAATACTTCTGAGGTGTTGTTTCAGAGTGAATCAAAGAAGTGTTGTGAGAGCCCTTCCTTTAAAGGCAAAAGCCAAAAAAAAGGTTGTATTAAAACTTGCTTGCTTCAGTGGTCACATCCCTGTTCTTGAAAGAGTGGATTTTGGCCTTCTGACATTACACCCAAAGTGCTTTGCTCTAGATGAATTTTAGGGACAGGAACGAGAAAGAGAGGCGGAGAGAAACAAGATGGCAGAATCCTCCCCAACTGTACAGGTCTCTTTCTGGCTACACTAAGCCTGCCCCTTCCATTCTCAATAGTTAGAATTAAAGGACTTTAAAAATGCAGCACCTTGGTGTGAGGCCTAACCCTTTTTGAGTGGGTGTGCCCCCTGATTCCCGTTCCCAGTCCAGCTTCCTGTGGAGTGTCTGTCCATGGGGAAAGGGAGTTAGCTGCCTTACAAAGGAACAAAGAGAAGAGAAGAAATCCCCCAAGGCTAGAGTCATGGCAGTGGGCAGGTGGATCCTTGTCTCTAACAAATACACATTACCTTCCACAGCTGAGCCTGGCACATGTGTGATATAAAATTTAATGTGGCGGCAATGATAATAAGTAGTGCCATGCACCATGTCTTAACTCAGCCATAGCTTTATTTTACAGTGTATCCTTCCGCCATCATGTGCTTATGATCATCACAGTTTTGATGTAAGGGGGCATATCTTAAATGCAGCACATTGCTCCAGAGACTTAGCTGTCTCTACAGCTGTCCCTTACTTAGGAGGTACTAAGATTTGAACTTGCCCCGGGGCAGGGGGTGCTCGATGCCTCGGCTCCCCAGAGTGCTGAGGTACATTTCATCCTTTCTTCTTCTCACTTTTTTCAACCATCCTTTCCCAATGGTTCTTTTTAGAATTGTCTCTCCCCTGGCCAGCCCATTGTTGGGAAGGGGTGACCTGTCCTTTTTTTCTTGCATTTTTCAGATTCCACCCAACCCCATAATGGGATGGATGGTTCATTCCAAGTCTGAACACAAACACTACAAAATACATTACATAAAACTAACACAGTATATCAAATATTTTCCCTGCAGCCTGGTAACTGTGTCTTTATTGCCAATTTCCCCTCAGCCAGGCCTAACTGGGCACAGGTTTTACGTATCACTTTGTAAGGGATTCAAAGACACCCTTACACCAAATTTTCACACCTAAGATTATTAGATAATGGCAGCGAATGGTTTTTATGGAACCAATGGCAGGATGGAAAATGGCTGAACATGATTCCATCTAATAGCCATAATGTTACAATTGATTTCAATCCAATTGAGTGGATAGTGTCAAGGAAAGAAGGTGGCCTCGTTGATTGAATCCACTCCTGGGTTTCTACAACGTTGGCTCAGTAAACCTTAGCAGTTCTTTTCTGAGCGAAAAAACTCCTATCAATAAACAACAATGTTAGAGCTGCAATTCACCCTACTCTCCACAACAATGCCACCCACAATTCAGGAGTGAAATAGTAGAGATGTTCGGTATCGGACAAAAATGGTGACAATAAAATGCTGAATGCGCATTTACTGTGCGTTCGGCTGTTTGCAAAATACTGACGCCCATTACACCGAACAAGAGAAGCGGAAGTTGCGGGGTCTCCCCCACTCACCTTGTTTGGTATAGTGGGCTCAGGGGCTCCGGGGGTGTCTCCCACTACCATTACATGGATAGCAGGGGACAATAAAGTTAAAAAAGGGGGAGAAAAAGAAAAAAGGGCCCTGAAGGGCCAATTCTGTTTACGTTAGTGGAAGGGAACTGACGCCACAGGTATAGCGGGAAGTCGGTGGCACACACAGAATTGTGACGCCCAAAGTTAAGTAGGGAGGGAAAGAGGAGGAGGGCATTGGGTTGCGGGCAAAAGTGATCTATTTTTGTGTCTACCTTTTGGTCGGCACAGTGATCACATAGATCCGAGATGCTCACCTGCCCCGTGCAAAATGCCCCAGGGAATAGAAAACGCAAAGCTCTAGCACTTGGGCCAAGATGCAGCTCTTACTCACATGTTCTCCAGTCCAATTTAATTAAACCCGGTGTGGCCTATTTTTAATCCGGCATTAATCTCACAGAAAGAAAAGTGTCCATGGCCCTTCTCATTGGATTCTGATTGTTACTGGTCATAGTGGGCAAAAAACCCTGGCATCTAGGCAGTTACTGTGTTCCCATGGCCTTTATCACCTAGGCCAGTAAACACACGGTAATGCCAGTCAACACGTACATGCATGACAGCCGACATTACAATGAATCCCTATGGCATGCTCCTTCTTACACCTGTAAAAAGCAGGGGTGAATCTATAGGGACTCAGGTCTCTGCCCGCATTACCTTAGATAAGTCCAGAGACTCAGGTGGTTTTACTTCTGGGAGTAGGGGAATGCACATTTGAGATGGCATCAGCGGGCTTTGTAATGGAGTCTGCTACCCCTTGCTCTTTAATTTAATAGTTGGGTGTGAAGTTGGGGAATGTGCATGCATGTGCTCTGCACTATTTAGTGGTGACATTTTCTTTGTCTGGATATGTCAATAAAACGGTATTGTAAAAAAAAATGTTTGGGAGAATTTCAGACTGAGGTTCCAGTTTCTCATTCAATCATAGTGGATCGATCAGGGCTCCTCTGAAAATGTGATGAACATCAAAGTCCTTTCATGTGTGTAGCTATACATAGCATGCACACGGCAGCAAACAGAGAATAATTTGCTATAAACAATGTTCCCATAAAATGTGCAAGACATAATCACTAATCAGTGATCATTGATTCTTTTAACCCACCCATTTTGTGTTTTATTAAACCCATATGTAGCACAAACAGCTGACAGTTTTTGTGGGTAAACATTGGGCTGTTTGCTTCTTTTGCAGTTACTCCAAACGACGCTGGAAACATGCCCTCAAGAATTCCAAAAGTGGGAGGTACATTTTCATTTTTCACAACCTTCGTTCTTATAGAAAATGTTCTAAAATAAAGTCTTGAAGATTGCGCTCTTGTATCTATGGACTTATTGTTGGGAGGTCTTCTCTTCCCTAGATAACTCCACTGGCCTAAGTGAACCCGGATATGGAACTCCTCTAAGAGGAAGTAAGTGGTTAACAGAAATAATATATTTAAATGTGAAACCTGTGTGAATATGTGTACATTTCGCTGCAGATATACAGTGCACCAACTATGTAATTCCTATTATCCCATCCTTTGTATTGTGCTGCATGACTAGAAAGTTAATATCCAGTTCACAATTATCCCCTTTCCTTTACTGTAAAAGGCTTTTTGCTGGGCTACTACCCATCGCTGCCTGACAAACAATGCCCCTTTGTATCTAGCACAGAGACTCAATATGCGCACGTCTGCCAGACTCCTGAGAGCCACCCACAGTCACTGCCTCACCACCCCCAGATTCAAATGCAAAAGAGCTGGACAGTCCATCTTCCCGGTGGTGGCAGCCAACCTTTGGAACAATCTACCACCTCACCTCTAATCGGAACCCTCTGACTGTTCAGGAAAAAGCTCAAGAGTCACTTGTTCAATTAATTATATTCTGTATACATTCACTGTTCTCAGTATGTCTGTGACCAGTGCCTAGATGCCCAAATGCTTTGCGCGCTTATAAAAATGGAAAAATAAATAAATAACTACTAACAAAGGCAGTGAAGAAATCATGTAAGGGTTTGCTTGAGGTTAATCATTTGCATACACACTCCATTCATTTATATGCACATGCTATTAGGTCTCTAGCTGCAGTCATAGATATTCATACCCTACCCTAGCACTGTGTATGCATCCCCACTGCACTAGCCATGGCTTCAGTTAGGAACATTACTAGCACTCCTGCTGTTACCAGTCACTATGCCGTGTTGCCTCAGAATGAGACTGTACCCGACAACTATGTTTTTGGGTAATTCATTGAAAATCAATGGCATGTGCTTCATTCTTTATATCTGATATTAAAGTAAGACAGTGGGCCTCATTACAAGGTTGGCGATCCGGTAATAACGATACCGGTAAGGGAATACCGGCATCCATTACTGGACCAGTGCATTACGACCTGCGATGTCAGTGCTACCAGCACCACCAGGGACCGGCTGTGACCAGGTAGCACCAATCCGGAATGGGCACGGGCACGCGGCAGCTCTGCCAGTAATAACGGCATGCCGCATAGTAGGGCACATTACGGGTTGCATGGACAAGCACATACCGCTATCCAGATGCCGATAAGAAGGGTTACCACGATGCCGGTTACACCAGCATCGCAGGGCAGCCGTTAACAGCAATCTGCTGTGTCCAGACCTGCAACAGGTGCACACAATCAGCAAAGGTGGAGGTAATGGAGTCTGACACAGCACAAAAGGAGCACACCCACACACCACACCCCTTCCAAATCCAAAATGATACCACTAGCAGTTGCTATACAGGAGCTGGAGGACATGCCTGCACTGCTACTGCTTGAGCAGGTAGTAAACCATGGAATGCAGAGGAGGCGTAGGAAGAGAAGGAGGGTGAGACTGGGCCATGCCACCAGTGCAGGCCGTGGTTCCCCGCAGGCAGCCACCAATCCCTCGCCTAAGGGCAGTCCATTTCACTTAACCCCAGCACAATTCCACACCCTGTACCGCCTGGACAGGGACACCATCACCACCATCGTGGATCTCCTTCATGATGACCTGGTCAGTCTGATCAACATCTGCACCGCCATTCCCCCTCTGCTAGTGTCTGTGCTCCACTTCCTGGTCACAGGCACCTACCAGCACACAGTGGGGCAGCTGCATGGCATCTCACAGCCATGTTTTTCCAGTGTGCTGGACCAGGTGCTGGATGCACTCCTAAAGCACGCAAGTGCCTACATATCCCTACCACGGGCTGCACAGTAGGTGAATGACACCTAAATTGCATTACATGCACTGGAAGGCAGGATAGTGTTTTTTCAGTAACAGGTCCTGTCTGCAGTGGATTGCAATGGACTGTGTTTTTCAAGATGGCCAACGGCGCAAATCCTGTACGGTGCAATCACGTCACTTCCGGTTCTGGTAATAGCGATGCCGGTTTGAATGGTGCCAGTCTTAGCGGCATCAGCGATGCCAGTGGTGATGTCTGCGCATTTGATGATGCCGCTATTGGGGGGTTTGAGGCCCTTACCGGCATGCTGTGCTGCCGTTACCGGCATGCCAGAATGCACGCTGACTTGGAATCTACCTTAGATTCCGGCAGCAGTGCTACACGGACACGGTGGCACCGGAATGCCGGTAATGATGATTTCTTACCGCTGAACTCATAATGAGGCCCTATATAGTATTATAATTATGTCCCACCTTCCGCCGGAATAATGTGCATTGATGGGTGTAATTTATTCTAGGATGGGTGAATGAACAGTGAGGAATTAGAGCAGCCCTTTGCAATCTTTTTCTCTCCAGATGTTTTGGACTCCAACCCTCATCACCCTAACCAGCAGAGTCAATCGTGAGGCTTCATGACAATTGTAGTCTAAAACATCTGAGGAGCTGCAGTTTGCAGACTCATGAATTACGGGATATTTTGCTGGATCACTGACCTTCCGCCAATCTGTGATATGTTTATGCTTGCGTAAAGTTTAGGGTATCTGACAACATAAGCTTTGCGGCTGAGCAATATGAGTGTAAATAACATTTATAGTATGCACTGGCTGAATGTGATCATATTGTACACCCAAAAACACTGTTTTCCACAATAGCATAATGTTATCTGCTATGCCTGATTTTACTAAATGAGAGAGTGAATGTTGCCATAAAACCTCATAAATCAAGATTAGTCATTATTCACAAGGTACAGCCCCCCATGCTCAGATACTGACATCTAAAGTAAAGAGCAGCCGTAAGTGCACAGAGGCACACTTACCCTATGGTCAGGAAAATCCATCTTATTCTCGAAATGGCATTGCATGTTTGTTCCAGAGAATATGTTGAGTGTACTTGGACATTTCCACAGCTGTTCTCCTCAAATTATTTCTACTCTCTCAATGCTGCGTCACTCTCCCTCTGACCTGAGGGTGGTTTTTCTAGGCCCGCTGGTGGTGGTGGGACGGCTGGAATGTCAGTCTAAGAAGCAACAAGTACATGCAGCCAGTAGTCCGTCCTCTCTGCCTATGTCTGAGAGCGTGTGAAATTACACTAGCCACAAGGGCACGAGCAAGTGACGCGTGCAGGCAGAGGATAGGTGTAGCAGTGATAGCAGGATTGCTCGCCTAACGCTACTGCTCAATGGACAATGTGCACCACAAGCCTGCTATGCTGTCTCATAAATCTGTAAATAAAACACAGAGCATGAACAGATAAGACCGCTGTGTGAGAGATTTACTAAGAATGCTTCACATACATCACATTACAGTATTCCATTGCATTTTAGAGACTCCTACAATAGTGTGGCAGGACGGTACTGAAACACCAAAACAGCCTGCTATCAGATCACTCTCCAGATTTTCATAAAAGTTACACCTCCCACACTGCGGTTGAGATTCCTATACAAAAACACAGAAGCACTAGATGCAGTGGAGTAGGAAGAATACAGAAAGAAACCCATGTTACTGAACAATCTGGGGATAGTGGGACACTGTTATTTGAAAGCCTACTGTACATCCGCTAATAATAGCAGATATTACTTTGTGCATTTTCAGAGGTCAATTTACGCATGCAGAAAAGGTCTGCGGATGTGCAAAACGTAATGCTGCCAAGGTTCAAGTTCTACACCAGGAAACAAACCTCATCATAGACCATTAAAGACTTTTCAGAAGTTCTTCAGGACCTGGATGTCACCGGTCATGTTGGTGCTACTCGTGAAGACAGAATCAAAGTATGTTCCTAATCAACTGCAGAGATGACAAAATCGAAGTGAAATGATAAACGTAAAAAACTCCTGCTTGATGAAGTGATCGTGTTTGCACGATCATGATTGCAGTTGGCGAGTCACAAACATGCACAGAAAAGTGAATAAGCTGAAGTTAAAGTGATACTGAGACAGAGAAATCACAGTGAAAGAGGAGACCACAAATGCAACATGAAACCGACCACAATGTTTCATAAATCAGACAAACAAATCAAATGTTGTAGGTGTGGACGGGCAACATTTACCAATCCCAAATATTCTGCAAGGGAGGAAACTGCAAAAAGATAAATCATTTCACAAACAGCACATTTAGGTAAAGCCAGGAGGTCCGCATGAACGTGGTTTCTTGAAGTCACTCTGAGGCCAATGCATTGGAAGGACCTATAGCCCTTGCAGTGAATAAAAAATACAGACGCCCTAAGTCTAAACCGTAACGTGATGTATTGAACAATGATACCAAGGTGTCTATGCAACCTGACTCAAAGTTAGACGTCACCATACTTCATATGTAAACCTGCATGGGGAAGGAAGAAATATTGCTCTGATCTTCAGACCTTCAGACATTGAACCTGGAGTGTATGGTAGAAACATCATCAACCTCAATGGCTACACCAAGTGCGGCCTGGCCTTCAAATGGAAGCACAGACCATGGAGAGTATATGCCACTGATGTACCTGACCCAATCACAGGATGACACAATTGAAGGAGTCTTAAAATCCATTTAGATCCTTGAAGGCAAGATCAAGCCTACTGGCCTTGTCAAGAGAGGATACAAATCCCTATTTACAGTTTTTGGAGGAGAAAGGAGGGTTCCAGGAGCCATCCTGACTCTTTCATTTGCAGCGATCACCGAGACGGAAAAGAAAAAGAGTGAAGAAGAGAAACCCCAACCACCAAGATCAGTGGTTTACCAGACGTGCCATAAACGCTGCACAGATTGGGCAGGCACAGCACTGGAGGGACACAAGCACAGATGAAAGAATGAGAGTAAGAGCCACCGGACAGAGCCGTGACTCTATGCAGCATTTGTGTAAACAGCAAGGGGCTGTTCAGAAGCGTCAGTGGACACCCGTATACACAAGGCGACCCCCTAGATGTTGAGACACGGGAGAACTTGCCTTACTGGGGAAAGCCCAGTTACAAACTTGAACATTGCCTGTGGCAGGTCGTCCTTACCTTTGTTACGCAACAAATCCAGGTGGATAAAGGGGGTGGGGCTTAGTGCCCTGTTTAAGGCATTGTCTAAATGTAACACCTTCAGGGCAGGGAAGATTGGCTAGGGAAAGTGAACAGATCGTCAGATGAGGTGGGCTATAAGAAGAGCCCACAGAAAGCAGGAAGTATAGGGATTTTGGTTGATGTCAGCAGCAGAGATGGAGGGGATGAACCAAGAGACCAACAGGAGGTAGGAAGGAATAGCGGAATGTGAAGTCTATTTTTGGAGAAAGGTCAGGTACTGTCTCAGTGGGTGCAAGGGTACTGCAGTGTAAGTGTGTGTGTGTGTGCGTGTATGTGATGAGAGTGTAGAAAGGGTAATGTAGGTGTGAATGCTGGTACAGAATGAAAAAAGTGTGTTTGAGTAGTAGTTTGGGAGGAGAAGTAGTAGTGTGGGAGGAGGAGTAGTAGTGTGGGAGGAGGAGTAATAGTGTGGGAAGAGTGGTAGTAGCACAGTGGGAGGAGAAGGAGAAGAGTTAACCTCAAAGGGTGGAGGCAAGAGAAGGGTGGAGTGAAACATTGGAGAGAAAGAAGGTTGGCGGGGAGGAGTTGGGAAAAGGAGGCAGGTAGAGTAGAAGGGCAGGATGATGGTGGTCATGAGTGGAACCAGGTAAATATGACAGAGCAATTTCCAGGCGTGACCCCATTCCTCCATTAGAACACTTACCTGTGGTGATAGTAGGGGAAAGTTGGAAAGTCCCTGATGGAGTCAGTGAACCTGCTTTTAGGGACACACTAGTCTAAATCGGTACTTAGACAGTAGGGGTCAAAAATCGATATCACTAACCAGGTTCAAGGATTCCTGGGTTAGGGAGGAGGTTCCTGAGCAGACGGGAGAGAGATAGGTGGCACTAGCGCCACTCCCAAAAACCCTTCTCCAGCCAGTGCCTGTTATCGAACTACTGAACTGTCTCTGTGCTGTACAAGTGCATAATTGCTCAAAGAACCCTCTGAATACCTTGTGCAGTATCCGTAATAAAATCCCCTTTGCTACCACAAAGTCTCTGAGTATTTCTGTGCCGCCTATGTGTGCCCAGTAAGCTCAAAGTCCTTGAAAGGCATGCTCAACAGCCATGCAGAAATATTTGACAGAAAGCTTGGTTGTATGAGACACTACACTTACATTATCCTCTTGAAGAAAAGCCTGATAGCGGTTATGGTTATGAATGAACTGAAAATACTTCTAGAACACATGGAAGGAAAAAGTCCCATTGAAGCCATGAAATCCACCAGCTGGCCAAGTCTGGCAGTCCTTACAAATATAGATACCTAGGTAAACTGCAGATGTGTATCAACCTACATAGTCTCAACAAAATTCTGATTAAATGAATCAAACATGAAATAGACAATGCCCCATTTATCATGCCCTTTGACAAAAACATGGAGACAGGCGTCACAGTAGATGCCAGTTTGTGAATTATAGGAGCCACCTCA
Source organism: Ambystoma mexicanum (assembly GCF_040938575.1). Taxonomy (NCBI): domain Eukaryota; kingdom Metazoa; phylum Chordata; class Amphibia; order Caudata; family Ambystomatidae; genus Ambystoma; species Ambystoma mexicanum. The sequence continues at coordinate 1,131,917,800 of NC_090933.1, read as the reverse complement.
TTGCAACAGAAGTGGCAGTGCGATTAAATAGTGGCCTACACATCCAAATTGCATTTCAGCAGAGAAACAAACTACTCAGTCATTGAGAATATGTTGTCATAAGCATGAGTACAGCAGCACTTCAAGTATTATTTACGGGGAAGGATGTTTTGCCTTTTCATGGATCATAAATTACCAGTCAACTTTCCTCAAACGGGAGGACATATACCTTCCACACCAGGTCTGGTTAGCGGCAAACATGCAGTAATATTTCTTGGAGGTAAAACACATTCGGGGTTGGAGAAATAGGCAGGGAGACTGCATTACTGTTTGCTCTGCACTGTGTTAAACTAGGGTGCTTTTCTCCCCTCGCAGGATTCTCAAACTTAGGTGGCCCTGACCTACGCATTACTGTTTTGCTCTGCATTGTGTTAAACTAGGGTGCTTTTCTCCCCTCGCAGGATTCTCAAACTTAGGTGGCCCTGACCTACGCATTACTGTTTGCTCTGCACTGTGTTAAACTAGGGTGCTTTTCTCCCCTCGCAGGATTCTCAAACTTAGGTGGCCCTGACCTACGCATTACTGTTTGCTCTGCACTGTGTTAAACTAGGGTTCTTTTTCTCCCCTCGCAGGATTCTCAAACTTAGGTGGCCCTGACCTACGCATTACTGTTTGCTCTGCATTGTGTTAAACTAGTGCCCTCCACTCACTTCCTGTCTGCATACTCGTGTCGTCCGCCTCCCCTCCTACTCCATGGTGCTCTCTATCTCGCCTATCTACTCTAACTGCTTCTCTATTGACTATCCTGCTCTCCTCACTAAATCCGGTAGGAAAAAGTTTAAAAAGGACATCCTGGTCTCCAACCCAGGCCTCCCTATCGCTGACACCTACACGAGCACCTGCTCCAAGGAAACTCTCACTGACATTCTCTTTTTCGTGCCTTCACCTGACCTATGGACCCTTCACATGGTCGCTGTGCTCTCTCCTTTCTCCACCTCTCCCATTAATGGTGGCACCCGTTGGGATGTCCTCTTGGCCCCTTTCCACTCCTCTAAGGCCATCATTAATGTCTATGCTAACGGGACCGTCTTGGTCCAAGGCCCTCAGGCCAACCTTCTCCTCTTTGATAGACGCTTCCCATGCCTCATCAACTTCCTCTCCGCTCCCGCTGTCCCCCCTCCTCTGTCCTCGGCTACCTTGCCTCTCCCCTCCCTCCCTGCCCCTTCTCTTGCTCCCTCTTCAACTCCTTCTCTAACACCTCCGCAGGGCGTACCTCTGATCTGTACCCCTCCCCGGAAGTTTTTCAAGGGTGGCAACCTTCTCCACATTGCCACTCTAAATTCTCGCTCTGCCATCAAGCACTCCTCTGATATCTGTCGCCTTCTTGAGGAACTGGACCTCGACGTCCTCGTTCTCACTGAGACTTGGTTCACTGCCAGCTCTGCCACCAGCTTCGACACACTCCTACCTGACGGCTACAAGATCCTCTCTGTGCCCAGGCCCAACCGTTCAGGGGGTGGTGTTGCCCTTATCTTCCCTGAGTGGATTCCTGCCACTGTCACTCCTACGCAGACCTACTCCTCTTTTGAATGTCTTGTCTGCCGACTCTCTCTCTCTCCTAGCCATTCCCTTACCGTGGCTACTATCTATCGGCCACCTGGTCAAATTTCCTCCTTCCTCTCTGAGTGGGCTGACCTCTCCTCCTCACTCCTGTCCTCAACCACCCAACTCCTCTTTCTCGGTGACTTCAACATCCACCTCGATGCCTCTTGTCCCCTCACTGGTCTCTTTCGCGAACTCTGCAACTCTCTCTCACTCTCTATTCTCCCGTCTGGGCCTACTCACTCTGCAGGGCACACTCTTGATGCTCTGATCTCTTCTGACCTTCCCCTCTCCCTCCCTCTCTCCACTCCTCTCTCCTGGAGCGATCACTTTCTCCTATCCTCCCACCTCTCCCTCCCTACCCCACAGGCAAAGCCACCCTCTTCACTGCCACCCACCTTCTCGGTCATCCGACCCATGAAGCGCGTGTCAGTTGAGGCTTTCGCTGCTACCTTCTCGCCCCCTCCTCCCCCCTCGGCTGACTCCCACCCTGACACAGCCCTCTCCATGCTCTATTCCTCTATATCTGATACTCTCGATATCCTTGCCCCCGTCATGAGAATCCGCCTGAAGCCCAAAGCCAAATGTAACTCCTGGTATGACTCAGATCTCGTCACCCTAAAACGCAAGTGCAGGGTGGCAGAGAGGAAATGGCGTGCTTCATGTTCATCCTCTGACAAACTGGCCTGCCGCCTGCTCCAAAGGCAATACCGGCTCTCCGTTCTCACCAAGAAGAGAGCCCTTATCCAAGCCCGCATCTCTGAGGCATCTAACAACTCGGCCGAACTCTTTAAAATCTGCAAGGAGCTGGCCAACCCTGCTGCAGTCTCTACCTCTCCTGTCCCCTCCCAGGCCCTCTGCACTGCACTGGCCTCGCACTTCATCTCAAAAACTCAGGACATCCTGTCCTCGCTCTCCTCCTCTCTCCTCCCTCCCTCTCTTCCCGGCTCTTCCTCTTGCTCTCTTGCAGCCGCCCCTCCGCCCTCCTTCTCTGCTTTTCCACCTTTTTCTGCTGATGAGGTTTCCAGACAAGTCCGATCTATGAAAGCCTCGTCTAAACAGGTTCACCCCTGTTCCTCCAAAACCATCAAGGACCACATCGACTCCCTGGCTCCTGCCCTGGCTGACTTTTGCAACCACTCATTCGCCTCTGGAGTCTTCCCATCCCCCCTCAAGCACTCCCTTGTGCACCCCCTCCTCAAGAAACCCTCTTCCGACCCCTCCTGCCCGGCCAACTATCGCCCAATCTCCATTACTCCCTTCCTGGGCAAGCTCCTGGAGAAACTGGCCATCTCCCAGCTTAACCTCCATGCTGAATCTGTTGGTAATCTTCATGACCATCAATCCGGCTTCAGAGCGGCCAGAAGCACGGAAACTGCTCTCCTGAACATCCGTGAGGACCTGCTCCTGAACCTCGATTCCAACACTCCCTGTGTTCTCATTCTGCTCGATCTCTCCTCTGCCTTTGACACTGTCAACCATGCCATCCTGCTCAACCGTCTCCGTGATAACCTGGGTATCACTGGTCAGGCTCTGGCATGGCTGACCTCTTTCCTTTCCGGTCGACCCTCCCAGGTCCAAATGGGCTCCTTCCTCTCTGACATCTTTTTCTCCACCTGTGGTGTCCCCCAGGGATCCAACCTCTCTCCCTGGCTTTTCAACCAGTATCTGGCACTCCTTGCCCACCGCATCGCCGCTCTCTGCCCCCACTTCCAGTGCTATGCGGACGATACCCAGCTCATTTTCAGGCTACCCTCGGCCTCCTCCTCTCCTTCCCTCATCTCTGACTGTCTGTCTGCTATCCAGGAATGGTGTGCCGCCAATGACCTCTGCCTTAACGCCAGTAAGACTGAGATTCTACTCATCGGCGCACCCACTCCCTCCTTCCCTGCAGCTCTCTGGCCGGCCTCCCTTGGCCCCCTTCCGGCCCCTACCTGCAAGGCTAAAAACCTTGGGGTCATCTTCGACTCCACACTCTCCTTCTCTCCTCATATATCTGACGTCTCTAAGAAGTCACACTACCAGCTGCACCTCCTCAGAGGTATTCTTCCCTTCCTCTCCTTCCCCCAGAAGCTCACTGTCTCCCGAGCCCTGGTTCTCTCAAGGCTGAACTACTGCAACAGCCTCTATCTTAATCTGCCTGCCTCCACTCTCCGCCCTCTGCAACTTATCCAGAACAGAACTGCGAGACTTGTCCTTGGCCTCAAGCCCAGGGACCGTATCTCTCCAGGACTGAAATCTCTTCACTGGCTCCCAGTGGCTGCGAGGATTAAGTTCAAAACCCTCTGCATTGTCCACAAGGCCTTCTGGGGCCTGGGGCCTAAATACCTTCAACTCTCTCTTCCTAAATATCTTCCTTCACGAGCCCTTCGCTCATCCGTCTCCAACTCCCTCATGGTCAGCCGCTTCTCTAAGCAACGAGCTGGGGGTAGATCTCTCTCCGCAGCAGGGGCCTCCCTCTGGAACAGCCTTCCTGCCTCCCTGAAACTTGAGGAGAACCATCTCCGGTTCCGGAAGCACCTCAAAACCTTCCTCTTCGCTTCTGCCTTCTCTCTCCCTCTCCCCTGCTAAACCTTCTTAACTCCCCACTGAATTCTGCACTAAACCTGCATCTGGGCCACTCTCAGCGACCTCGGTCCAGGGCCCAGCCACTCTCCACTTGCACTGCCTCCCTGGCTCCCCCTGCACTGTGGGACTGTCACTGTATCCCTACAGCCCCCTTCCCAGCACTTCCCAGCACTTGCTCTGCACTTACCTCGCACTTGCCACCAGCTGGCCCTTTTTATTTATCATTTATTATTTATTTTTTATTACGCTACTTACCTTGTACTGCACTTTCCCCCCACCTCCTCCCCTTGCACTTTCTCCTTTTCCCCTTACCTCTGCACTTGCGCGATCTGAATGACACCTGGCCTAGTAGGATCGTTTGTCTGTCTTCCCCTTGTTTCCCTCCCTCCCTGCCTCGTCGCGCCTTGAAACACTTGTGTATAGGCGCGTTACAAATACCATATCATATCATATCATATCATATCATGTCATGATTGCCTATCATGGTTTCCAGTAAAGATGATTTCCTAAGCAACAAATGCATAGTAGCGTCCATAGAGAGATGATTGGGATAGCCACAATTGTGAGAACTCCTGACCATGTCACAATGACGAGGATCCTGATATGGCGCAAATTCATCAGTTTTCAGCTACAGCATGTGTGCCGATGGACCTCTGATCACCTTAACCCAAAGTAGGCACACCTCTTTAGAAGCGAGTGTATGTTTGTCTGTAAAGCAAGTTTATTGTACAAACGGTCAGGAGGAGCTAGGTGACGCTGTGGAGTGAAACTAACTCAAGTCTCCTCGAGCCACACAAGTTTACCCATTTTATACATTTTTGCAACAGTTAAAACACTCCCACATTTTTTATTACAAATCATCCCCCACACATAAACCTATACAGAGAGATGTAATCTTCTTCAATTCACACTCTCTCATTGGACACATTTACTTAACTAACATCCCCTTTCAACATATCTTTGCATCAGCTCATATTTACAGCACACCCCTTTTGGAGATCTTTCCGTGGTAGGTCATGAATTTGTTCCACAGTTACACAGTGACACAACAAACATAATTCATTACAAGTTCCAACTAGCAGGAAAGCTCTAACCCCGAACTTCATGCACATTACCTTTGCAAGGATATTTCAAAGATATGAGAAGGGGAAGAAATAAACATGTTCCCTTCATTCCTTCATTATTTCACCCTAATCTATATGACTACCAATTCAGCATGCATGGATTCTGGGCACATCCTGAAAATGTGCTCAAACCATAAACCATTTGTCAACTCTACCCTTAAGCATCTCATGCACCGGGTGTATTACCCGTGGCCAAACTAACTCTACCAGATGGCTGGACTTCTCTACACAATGAATAACTGCCTCTCATATACTTAAAAAGATTGCATCTTCTCTCCTTCATAGTAGCAAGTGGCAAAAACCTGAGCCTGGCCGTAACTGACCATCTGATACTATTGCATCTGCCCGCTGCCCTTTCTCAACCTCCAACCTTGCTAACCTACACAATCCCTACCCTTTGAGAGATTTTGCGGCATACAGATTTGTTTTATTCACCATGTACCCCAACTGTCCCAAACACATGTTTCTAATGACTCCCGTGTATCTATGTCTGTGCAGGTATGTTCAAGATTACCGCGTCCTCTCACAGTGGCTTCTCCATTGCAAATGTCCTTTCTCGCATGTGCATATCAAATTCCTTGTTGCCCAACTTTTAGGTACTACGAGGAACACCACACCCCTACATTATATTTATATTGCATCAGCAGATTTGACTGTGCACGTGTAACTCTAAAATGTATCAACTTAAATGCAAAGTAACACTAAAATTAACACTTATGCCTTCCTTATTAACTACACTAGATATATGCTAAATTGCAACATCGAGTCAACATCTCCATCCCCCAGTCACCAATATGGCACGCTCAACGCAAATCCCTCTTTCTCATTGGGAACTTTATCGACCACCCCAATACATGGCCTGATGAAAAGAAACTACTGCACTACATTCAGCCATACCAGAAGGTAGCAGATTAAATCACGTCGCATGGCAAGTTGATCATGTGAGAAGATAAGTTCATATCGCTGAGAGGGATGAGCAAATGCATTATTGATAAGGCTCATGAGGGCCACCTCAGAGCAACACTGACTTTTAAAAGGACATAGGAGACATATTGGTGGTCATCTAGGGGCACAGATATTGATCTCACAGCCAACATTGGAATCCCAGAGCTAACATGAAAAAAATAGGTTTAGATTTCATGGGGCCTTTGGATCGCATGGAAGAAGATTGGAAGTACGACATTGTTGCAGTAGACTGCACGTTCGAATGGAAAGAACACAAATGTGTGCAAGATATCGCAACCAAGTCCATGATTTACTTCATGGAGGATCTATTCTGAGGGAAACTACCCCTCAGAAGGAGTCACAGACAATGTGGTTCAGCTAACCTCTCGTTAAATGCAAAGGTCTCTAAGGATAAACAATATGCCACAGTGTTGTGCAGCAGTGAAAAGTCACTTGAAAGAGAGCCGTTCTGTTTTTTATGCCCGGCACAGGATGTTTCTAATGGTGATCTTCGAATTTTGCAGTGGTTGGCTGTGAACTCAACATTATTTAGGGGCATATCGCAACACTTTTGGGCATACCTTCCACCCCTCCCCAGTCACAGGTTCAGTGGAAGGGGCCACTCATTTAACTGTCAATGCAACATCCAGTTTCCCTTTGATAGTTTATGTAGCGCAGCATGCATGCCCTATGTGCCATGCAAGGGCTGGGGCATTTTGCTACCCGAGCCTTGCATGGGTATAATCAGGCTTGTTGAGGAGCCAGGGGAATGATTGGAGCTCCTATCCCATGCACAGTATCCCCAGTGGACACCATGTTTGTATGACGGTGGCAGGGGCTGAGCCAAATGTCATTCCCCAAGCAGATTATCCACTGGTCATGGCCCGAGGCCATGTCATTTTTCAAAATGTGTGTTTTGTTTCTGCTACACCAGGCATGAGAGGGCACGCAGGCACATGGCCTTGTGACATTATTTCCACATGCTACAGTTATTCTGAGAGAACACAGGCTTACTATGGGCCTCATTACGAGTTTGGAGGTAGCCATGCCCTTTGCTACCTCCAAACTCGGGTCCGGGTCCCCTGAATGGGGAAATACCGGGCCATTCCGACCTTGGAGGGCCTGGTAATTCCCCATTCATGGAACCCCAACCATCCCCATTCCCATAGAGCCCCCATAGGGCTCAATGGGAATGGGGAGCATGCTAACAACGGGCCCGTTAGCATGCTGACCCTCTTGCAGGACCCGCTAAGGACGTCTGGTAGAACCAGACGTCCAGACAAAGTGCCGCAAGGGGACCTCGTGATAGGGCGGTATGGGGTTAACGGCTCCGGTGCCTTTACCGGCGCCGTTCCCCCTTGGAGGTAGCCATGCCCTTTGCTGCCTCCAAACCCGGGTCCGGGTCCCCTGAATGGGGAAATACCGGGCCATTCCGACCTTGGAGGGCCTGGTATTTCCCCATTCAGGGAACCCGGACCATCCCCATTCCCATTTGAGCCCCCATAGGGCTCAATGGGAATGGGGAGCATGCTAACAACGGGCCGTAAATGACGGGCCCGTTGTTAGCATGCTGGCCTCCTTGCGGGACCCGCTCTGGACGTCTGGTAGAACCAGACATCCAGAGCGGGACCCGCAAGGGGACCTCGTGATAGGGCATTATGGGGTTAACGGCTCTGGCGCCTTTACCGGCGCCGTTAACCTCTCACCGCCCAACTCATAATGAAGCCCTATATGTGTTTCTGGAAAAAAATACCTTTCCTCTTCAACATTAACATTTACAAAAATGGCATAACCGATGGTCCAAGCAAATTAAACCAACTCTCCAGGCTTTGACAAAGGTTTGCAGTCTCTGAAATATAGTAGTCAGCTGGAGCAGGTCAAGCCATTGAATCATGCATGTAATATTCCCTTTCAATCCTGCACCCACTTCCCACCTATCACCCCAACCCTGATACACTGCACCTGGATCTCTCATTATGGTATCCTCAGTCTCTCTGCTTTCATTTCTCTACAAAGAATCAAGTCTATACACGGATCTCCAAACCCATCCTCCCATTTGCAAAGCTCCAACACCATGCCCCCAACTGCCACTTGGCACACTGACCACCATCAGGCAAACAAACCGACGGTGCACTGCATCCCTCTCCCCTGGAACAGGGGCTCCACAAGACACAACAGGCAGGCGTGTGCTAGAGGATGCAGATTTTCTTGTCATGTATCTATGGTATGGAACTCTCTGCCCCTAGACTTAATGACCACCCATGATCTAGTAAAAGCTATTGAAAGCTTGGCTTAACCTTGTCCTATCTAGTGGGCATATTGATTAGTGATTTGTATTTCTTCTTGAAATTTAGCCAATGCCAGGATGGTTAAAGTTGTTTGCATGCTTAAATGAGAAATACAAATGCAAAATGCAAAACATTTTAGGGATGCTACCTCAAAACCAAATCAGCTTCTGCGCATGTCTACAACATCTCGGGCACCATCAAGGATCTTGGCATCACCCACTAACCCTCACAGAAGCGTGGCTTATTGAACCATCGACATCCCTGGCTCTAGATCTACTCCCCCAGGTGTGCAACATTCTATCTGGAACCAATCATCCAGTTGCAACATTGTAGTAGCATTCATTTTCACTGATGCTTATCCCTGCAAGTATATATATGATCCTTGCTCGAACACCTGTCCACAAAATTCAATACTGGAGTCCAATCACAGCTTTCGATAGTGCAATCATATAATACGCTATCGAGAAAGCCAGCTCATCATATTTCCATTAGATAGTTTGGAATATCTCCAAGCAATACACCATGCTGGGTGACTTTACCATTTGGGTAGATGAGCTTGCAAGCTCCTACGCACATGAATTAATGATATTAGTAACCATGGATTCTCCCAAATAGCGACAACACCTACAGATGAAGACAGACACACCCTGCTCAGGGTGGACATACAGGGCAATAATAGGAAGCAATAAAGAAAGCAATAATACTGAGCCAGACGACACACGGGCAGGGGCTGAAGCAATACATTCAAATGCATTCAAGTGCGGATCAAAAAGGATGTTATGGTGGTGAAAAAGATATGACCTATAATGCAGCATAATTTGGATGCACGGAGGACTGAATATCTGAGGCCTCATTCACAGTACTATATTGACAAAAATCAACAAAACTAGATGAAATAAATCTTTCACACTGGATGCGATATTGGATGTGATAGTGTCTCTCCTCTTCAGTGGCATTGCAGTTTTCTCAGGGGGTTCCAAACCCTTTCTTCTGACCTCGTTCCTCAAAGATGAGCATCTCTATCAGTTGTAAAGTCATTTGAACCAGAGTGGTTCAGGGGCCTTCACCATCTACTTTTAGTATTTCACCATTTCTCAGCCTAGTGATCCCTTCTATTGTAGAGTCATTGGTCTCCCCTGCCACTTCTCTGTCCTCTCTGCCAGGGTCTCATTCTTTCACCCGCCTCATTAACCTGCCTTGAGCCAGTCCCACCTCTTCGTACCTTCCTGCTCCTTGAAGCTAAGGGGTCGCCCTTCATCTCCCCCACAACTGTGGGTACCTCCACTCAGTCCACTTCCTCTAATCTGACACCACCTCCTCCTCTGATGTTACTTCATCTCTTCATCTGATGTTATAAATGCCTCCTCTCTTAATACAACCTTCAACTTCTCTATTATTCCCTTCTCGCCTCCAGCACCTCCTAATCATTCCTATCTCACTCCAACTCCTTCTCACTGTTGCCACAACCTTCGCCAACAACCCACACTTTCTGACTGGAGCTGGGTGTTTTTATCGTCTAATATATGTGAGGAAATGCCAGTTGAAAAATATTCACAATACTGTTTTTCCTTTACGTGCATATTATCATCATTTGTCGTTCACCTTTTTGGTTTATGTATTGTCATAATAGAAAAATAAGGAGTTTATCATTTAAAAATGGGCCTCAGTATTAGTTTGGCGGAGCAGGAAAAAAGTGGAGGTAATTACCTCCATTTTTCACATAGCACCAAACTACATATTTGGCGGAATTACCTCTGGCGGAGAAAGGGGTTCACAGTCAATTGCAGTTTTCCCATCAAGGTATTCTTGAGTCCTGAGCGTGTGGCGTTGGCTATGATACCAAAGAGGCTCTCTTGATCAGTTGTTCGCCTTATGTTGTTGTATAACTTAGTTCATCGTAATTTCCTCAGTGTAGAGAGTTATACAATTCCCAGCCCACACCTAATGGCTTCTCGCAGAACTGCGCTAGGGAGCTTGAGTACAGGTCTCCATAGCCTCCCTTCAAGTCTATTAAGCCATGTGACATATTTCTCTTCAAGTATCTCCAATGCATAAAGAGCTCCCGGGATAGTACTGTATTTATACATTTCAGAAAATCCCTCAATTGAATATCCACCCCTCTTCCCAAGATATCTTCTAATAACATTCCATCTATTCGTCATCTTGCATGATCGTGTATTGTCATACAGCAAAATTGAAAGATGGTTAACAATAGGCATACCCAAGTAAGGACAGGTATCCACCACCTCCAAAAGTTAATTATTAATCCTCCACGAGTAAAGTTTTATTGTTTCCTGGATTGAGCACCTATTATCATTACCTTTGTCGTTTTTATTTTAATAACAGGGTCATTTCTTGTAGCATAACTACACAAGGGGACACCTAGGGGACACTAGCCCCAGTCTACCAACGAAGGAGCCACAAACACAGCTCACTAAGGGAGCATTACTGAATGTCAGGTCATTGGTAGCACACGCAACTGAGATTGCCGACATTATTGTGAACAATAACCTTGACTTCCTTGTAATGACAGAAACCTGGCTGCATGAGGCAGCAGGCCCTTCTATTGCCCTAGCTGTCCCAGATAATTACTCCATTCTCCGTGTAGACAGACCCACGGCTCGTGGAGGAGGAATAGCCATTATCTTTAAAGCCACTCTCAATATAAGACTAGCCACCCCTACATCGCTGGCATCATGTGAACTCCTCTCTGTTAAGTTCCAAACCTCACCTAAAAGTACGATCACACTACACATCATTTACAGGCCTCCAGGACCCCCTGGGTCCTCTGAAGAAGATATCAGAGCCCTAGCAGCCGACACCACCAAACCCACGACACAAAATATCATTTTAGGAGATTTCAACCTCGGTCACAAGGACATTAGCGACCCACACGCCATCTCTCTAACCTCTGCACTACTAGAACAAGGCTACACTCAAATCAGCACCAAACCCACCCACGAAAAAGGAAGGATACTTGACTGGGTTTCAGTTCTCAATTGCACCATCACCCTACTAGATCCGACTCCACTAGTATGGTCAGACCACCACCTTATCACCTTTGAATTGCATATCAACAACTTGGAAATGAAAAAGCCCATTATTGCTCCCCCCTGCCTCACAAGGAATAAACGTAACATCACAGCAGATGCTCTAGTTCCTTTGGTAGCCCCCCTAGTCAATGCCATACCGGACACCAATGATCCTAACACTCTAATTAACATCTACAATGAGACCATGACTAAAGCCATTGATGCTATTGCCCCACTAAAACTACGAAAAAGCAAACCCAAAGCCCATCTTAACTTGTGGTTCACCCCAGAGCTAAAAACACTCTGTACTAAAAAAAGAAAATGTGAATCACGCTGGAAATCATCCCCTTCATCTGAAAACAAAACCAACCTTGCTATTATCACTGCCACCTACAGATATAAGATAGTCCAGGCTAAAAAAGAAACCTATAATAACAGTCTAGCCCAAGCCAGCTCCAGTACTAAAGAATTATTCAACATTCTAAGAGAACTAGAGAACCCCAACCCACCGCCAGATACATGCTCGAAGGATAAAGCCTGGTGCACCAGAATTCAAAATGCCCTTTCCAATAAAATTAAAGGACTGCAGACCAAAATAGCTGACAAAAGATCCCAACTAACAGTCACCACACCAGCACCTAACCCTCACATTAACTCAGGCTTCACATTCAAAAAAGTCACCATCCCTGAAGTCCAAAAAATCATTGCATCTCTTAAACCATCTAACTGTAATGGCGATAGCTGCCCAGCCCAGATTATAAAAGACGCAGCTAGAGACCTTGCCCCATTCATTACCAAACCTGTAAACTCCTCCTTCTCTAACAACTCCGTCCCTAGTAACCTTAAACAGTCTTGGGTTCTACCACTTTTAAAAAAACAGACCCTTGACCCAGCTATGCCCACAAACTATAGACCAATTACGACAGTCCCCTTTCTTCTGAAAATTCTGGACAGAATAGCCTACCTGCAAATACAAGGTTATCTTGAAGCTTACAAATTACTCGGTACCCGTCAGTCTGGCTTCAGACCCAACATGGTACAGAAACCGCACTTGTCGACCTCAAAAGCCAGATCGATGAATTAAAAGACAAAGGAAAGATGGCCATCCTACTTCTACTCGACCTCTCTGCGGCTTTTGATATGGTGGATCACTCCATACTCTGTAACCACATATCCTCAGCGGCCCATTTCTCCAGTTCTGCAGTTGCCTGGATCCAATCATTCCTCGCTAACAGAACTATGCGCGTGTTCTCACCTTCAGCAGCTGCTGACCCCATCCCCATCACCTGCGGAGTCCCTCAAGGATCCTGCGTCTCGCCCACTTTGTACAACATTTTTACAAAGCCACTATTTGACAAACTGGACCGTCTGGGTGTCACATACACAAATTATGCGGATGATACCCAGATACTTCTACCCCTTTCAGGAACCTATGACATTGACGTTGCGCGGATTAACGAAGTCTACATCATCATTCAGGCATGGATGTCCACACATGGCCTCTGCCTGAATGATGAAAAGACAGAATTACTCCTAGTCGGTTCATCTAATAACCTTCTCAAACTAAGTCCTCACTACACAAATATCGTCATCGATGGGAACAGTATACCCATTGCCAAACATGTAAAAACTTTAGGTTTCTATCTCGATGCCCAGTCTAACCTAATTAAGCAGATTAACATGACCTCATCGGCCACAGCCTACACAGGCAAGTTGATCAGAGCCTGTAGACCTTTACTATACCCCACCAGCTGCCTTACTATGTCGAGAGCGCTCATACAATCTAAATTGGATTATTGCAACAGCCTTTACCTAGGAGCGAACAAAACCATCTTAAATAAACTCCAGATCATGCAAAATAACGCGCTTAGAGCAGCGTTGAATATTCCCAAAAGAGAGCACATATCAGAAACTAGAAAGCACCATAGGTGGCTCTCTATACATGACAAAATTGACCTAAAAACCATCTGCCTCACTCACAAAGCGCTTAACTACCAAGCCCCCCCCCCATATCTCACAGATAAATTCACATGGAAAGTATCCAAAAGAATCACTAGATCATCCAACATACCATGTCTGGTGCCCAGATATAATCTAAAAAGAGCCGGAGGCTCTAGCTTCCCGGTATTAGCCTTCCAGCTTTGGAATACTCTCACTCAGAATATTCAGTCTATTCAAACCTTCAACAAATTCAGAAACCATGTTATCACATGGATTCTCAACAAAACATAAATTATAGCTCTTGATACCACTAACCGCTAGATTGTCTGCACAAACTAGTATGTGTGATACATCCTATATTACTGCCATAACCTGTGTATAATATGTATAATGTTTAATATGTATATATGTACCATTGTAATGTTCCTTGAATGCTCAAACTGTATTCATGTATTCAACTGCCTATACTATGCCATGTAACCATTACTATCCTCTAGCGCCCAATTACCTCCGTGTCAGGTGCGCGATATAAATAAAATAAACAAACAAACAAGGCATCCAGCAATCTTTGTAAACCAATAGGAGTCTTGCCTATGATAACTGTGTCATCGGCGTATGATAACCATCTAATTCCTACTCCATCCATTTTAGAAGGAAAACTGTTAATTCCAGTCAAACTGGAGTTCATATCTGCCACATATAAATTGTACAGGACAGGAGCAACCACAAAGCCCTGTTTAAGGCCTTTATTTGTATTTACAGGAACAGTAAGGGACCTGCGTGTGTCTATACAGAGGGAAACCGAAGTGTCAAAATATATTGCCTTAATAAAATGTAACACCAAGGGGCAGACGCCCCATCCCTGTAGTTTCTTCCAGAGTCTTTCACAGTTGACACAGTCAAAAGCCCCGCTCTGGTCTATGAAACACAAGTATGAGCTACCTTCAGGGCATCAAGAATTGTCAGATATGAGGTAGCTAAGCGTATACATGTTATCGAGAGCACTATATCCTGACCTGAATCCAGTTTGCTGGTAGGGGATGAAGTTATTCTCCTTAATCCATATATTAATAGATTTCAGTAATAATGTAATACAAATGTTATGTAAGCGATATTCAATCAACACTACAGCTAAGTCAGTGCCTAGTCTGGGATGCTGAGGAAAACCCTTATTGATATATTTTTATATCCAGTTCAGTACTCTGGATGACAACCCTTGTATAACACCCCCCTCTTAGAATCCCCCTGACCCCACTGAGCCAAGAAGTAGGTTTGTTTTGCAAATTAAAAGGTTTATTTGAAAATTTAAACAATATTTATATATATCACACTTCTATAAATAAATTGATAATGGATATTACACTGGTGAATATGAGCAGTAGTCCGCAAGAGGTAACTTATGAATAGGAACAGAAGAATAAGGTGGGAAAAAATGCTTTATATGGTTCAAGGAAACGCAAGGTGGAATAAAATGCAGTACAGAAATAACTTGTTATGATTTTAGCAAAAGGTAATATGATCACTTTTTCTTTTGACAATTCACTCCCCCCCTATGCAATACAAGAAATGGAAGGAGAGCACACAGTGTTCAAGAATCCCAACAAATCACACTTTATAATGCAATACACAGTTCCAGTTCTCCCAGCAAGCTTAGGGAAAACAGGGATGAGTTTTAAACACAGGCACATTACTTTAATGTGGTTTGCAAGGAAGTGAAAAGGTGCTAAAATTGCTTTTAATTCCCTCTAGAGGTTCCGGGTAGGTGATGGCTACTTTATATTAGTTCAGGCTCACTTTAACAATACTCTATGAATGATTAGCAGATTGCAAACGAATTTTAGCAAAGAGAAGCAAAAAGCTGCTGATTTCTACAGATGAAGAAATCGGGCCAAATCGCAAATCGCGGTAAATTTCGCGAGTGTGTGTCTCGCGATTACGGACAAAGTAAAACTCAAAATGACAGGTGACAGCTTGCAGCTGCAGAATTGACAGGTGACAGTTGTGCAGCTTTAAAAATGACAGATGACACGATTTCTAGGAGGCTGTTCTACTTAGGTTAAAATAGTTTGGATTAGATATTTTAACTAAGAGATTGGGTACTGCACAGTTCTGGCGGTACTCACAATATATTTTGGGCAGGAATGGGCCTCGCCACGGATCTGGTCAGGTTTTGGACTGGACTCCGGTTCTGGTCTCGGCACTTTACAGCGATCTAGGTCAGCTCTGCTCTCTGGGTCTGTCAAGCACCGGATCTGCTCACAACGGCCTGGTTTGTGGTTCTCTCGGGTTCCGGATACAGCACTGCTTTCTGGATACTGCTACAGGTTCTTGCAAAAATTCTTGGCAAAAATTCAAACAGCTCACCCGGCTGTTGAATAGTTTGGTTGGTTCTGAGGCCTGCTGAAGAGGATTCAGCTGGTGGATTCAGGCCTCTCTGCTACAAATTCTGGAGTTAATTTCTGCTACAGGTTCTGGAGATTGATGGATTTGAAGTCTGGATCTCTGGATGTGAAGTCGTCGGTCAGCATTCTCCGCAGCAAATGGAATTGAATGTCTCTACCTGTCCCAGCAGTCTCCTTTTATGTGTTTTAAAAAGTGGGTGGAGAGGCTAGCATCCCTAAGCCTGCCCCTCTCTTGATTTGATAGGTCAATAGATTCTTTGGTCCCTGATTTGGGAAGGGATAGTGTGTCAGAGTGATGTCATTTTTATGACCTGCACAAATGACACTCCCCTGGTCAATGTGCACACAAATCTATTCCTGATCCAAATACATATTTCCCAGGTACACAGTTGTTTGACATCACATACCCACATCATATATTACTAAAAATAGTCCCTGTCCCGACTCTGGCGTTTCTAGGAGCTTGTACTGGTACTGCATCAATTTTTGAGTTGTCTTGAATTACTGCATTTCAATAGAGTGGTCTTTTGCTTGATAGTATAGGACCCTTGCTTAACATTGTTTTGATGGCATCCTTACAGTAGAGTGGTGATGTGGAACCCCCCACAAGAAGGTTGTATCTTTGGAGTGGTCTTGTGCCAACTACGCAGTTCTCCTATTCTGGTGTGAATGTGGGCGGCAATAGCTCATCCCCACATCCACCCAGTCTATTGATTTATTTTGTTCTGGGATAGAATAATGGGCGGCGACAGCTCATCCCCACATCTACCCAGTCTATTGATTCAACATGGGTCAAAACCCTTGACAAAACCCCCCCGCCCGACTACGCTTTGATTCAAGTCGAGGGGAAGTCAGGTGCAAAGGAGGTTTTGAGCCCTTGCGCTGGCATGTCCCCATTATCTTCTTCCAATTCCGAAAATGCCACAGTTCAGCATCTTTTCCTCCATCCGATTGGATCGATCGGTTCTCCTCGCCGGTCCTGATGGGAATATTGGGCGGTACCCCGGGCCCCTCGGGTCTCTGCTCCCGGTCCCCGGATCGTCCTCCTTGGCCAGTCTCCAGGTTTTCTTTCTCCTAGGACGACAAAGGAAAGCGGCAATAGCTATTCATAGACATTTCTTCCCCACCATTGATATAGTGGGGTGGCATATACATTTTATAGTCAAAACATTTGCGTTTTTATTTTAACAAAAAACAAGATACAATTATAAGACATTTTTTTTTCCAAATCATAATATTTTAGAGACTATATGTGGGATATTTTAGTGTTGGAATTAAATTACTCTGGAGCGGTCCCCTCTGGTATTGCAGAGGACTCCTCCAGTTGCTGCAGAGTGTGCCTGGAATGGCAACACTTCAGCTGATTAATATGGACCCACTTATCTTCCCCTTCCACCAAATTACCTTTGGGGATGCAGATTTTGTAGGCAACAGGGGAGATCTTGTCTCTAATTTCAAAGGGTCCCTTCCATGTAGGCAAAAATGTTCGCTGTTTGGCCTGGTTCCTTTGGAAATTGTATAGATAGACCCGGTCCCCCACAGTATATTCCTTTTGGGTAGTTTTTAAATCATAGTGGGTCTTCATGCTCTCGGCTGATCTTTCTAGATTCCGCTGAGCATAGGCAAAAGCATGTTGAAGGTGTTTCCTTAAATTTTCCACATACTCATGAGTTGTGGAGGCATTTATCAACGTTTGCTCTTGGGTTCTGTAGAGCAAATGCTGGGGAAGCACCATCTTGCGTCCAGTCATCAACTCAAATGGTGACATTTTAGTTGCAGATGAAGGGGTAGATCTGATGGCCATTAGGACCAGAGGTAATCGGATATCCCAACTTGGCCCAGAATCTGCCACAAACTTTTTGAAGATGCTCACAATGGTTCGGTTATATCTCTCCACTGCTCCAGAAGAAGCTGGCCTGTAAGCAATGTGTAGCTTCCTTTTAACCCCCAGTATCTCCCACATCTTTGTCATTACTTCACTGGTGAAGTGGCTACCTCTGTCCGACTCAATCCTTTGAGGTAGACCGAAACGGGAAAAGATGTGGTTAATCATCAGGGCAGCTGCTGTTTCTGCCTTGCAGTTTGGGGCTGGGAGACATTCCACCCACTTGCTAAACAAGCATGTAACGGTCAACATGTACTTGTTTCCTCTAGACGAGCGAATTACAGGGCCTACAAAGTCGATTTGCAAATCTGACCATGGCAGAGTCATCCCCCTCTTTTGGAGAGGCGCACGGTGTGTGAGGGATGATGGCTGAAATTGTGCACACACAAGACACCCCTTCAAGTATTGGTCGAGGTCCTGCCCCATGTGTGGCCAGTATGCAACCTCTCTTAAGATTTCCAGTGTTGTGTGAAACCCCCTATGACCGGCGGTGGCCGCATCATGGGCGTGACTTAACATCAGGCTTCGGAATGAGGTAGGGACCACCCACTGATCATGGCCAGCTTGGGATTTCCTTACCAACAAACCGCCTTGGATTCGGAACCTTTTTGGACATTTCATCAACACTCTTAGGTCCTCTTTCCCAATGTAATCGGTATCCGTCAGGGGAAAGTTCTCAGGGTCCTCAAGGTGTTGGTAAAACTTACCAATAATTGGATCCCCCTTCTGAGCTGTAATTAAATCAGCATCAGGGGTCTCCTTACTCCATTGTGCAGTTGAAAGATCATTGTGAGCATTTGTCTGGGACCTAGTGATAGCAGTGACCTGGATGTCCCCCAATAGGGACTCAATCTCTATTAGATCCCCTTGGATGGCCCCGGTTTTGACCAGCTGATCAGCTAAGTCATTTCCCATTTTGTCTGGTCCCTCTACTTTGGAATGACCCTTGATCTTTTTCCGGTAGATGGTCATCCCATTCGAGGTGACCAGATCATCAATGTTTTGGATTAACTTCCCATGTTTCAAGGGTTTGTTATTAGCACATAACATGCCTCTGGTTTTCCAATTTACCAGGTGCTCCACGAACCCGTTCCGTACATAATCCGAATCTGTGATTATGACCAGTTTGTGGAGTTGATGTTGGACAGCAGTGAGGATGGCCTGATGCACAGCCAACAATTCTGCCACCTGACTACTTCGGGGACCAATTTTGTATCCAGTGGAGGGTTCTGGGGACTCGTTCACCCATGCATTCCCTACGCCGGCCACCAGTTCTTTCTCCCCGTTGTCGTCAACATGGTACGAGCATCCATCCACATAGACAGTGGGCATTCCCTCACACTTGTCTTCTTCAAAGACTTTGTGTGGGGAATTAAGGTATGCCTCCATGTTGTCCTTGGTTTTTAGACTTTTGTCCTCGAGACAGTTTTCTCTGGCACAATCATGCAAGTCAGCCAGACCTTGCGCGAGGGGACTCTTCTTGTTTTGGCCATATCTGACCTCTACAGGAAAGCCTTGCATTGACAGAATCCAGGAAGTAATTCGGGAATTACTCACATTTCCGGCCCGGATCCTGTCACTTTGGAGATATTGCAGAGGCTGGTGTGGAGTCTCCACTATGATGTGTTCCCCCTGGATAAACGGGCGGTAATTCTTCAATGCCCACACCGTTGCCAGGAGTGCCTTCTCACAATCGTTGAATTTTTCCTCCACAGAGGATAAAGTTTTGCTCGCATAGGAGATTACTTTATTGACCTTCTCATGCTTTTGGTATAATACTGCCGTCAAGCACGTATTAGAGAACCCTGTCTCCAGGAAGAACTCCTTGTTTCTGACAGGGTAAGCTAGGCAAGGCACTTGTGAGAGGCTTCTTTTGAGTTGTCTTACTGCCTCGGATTGTTCTGGACCCCATTCCCACTTGACCCCCCCCCCTTCAAGAGATGAATCACGGGTCTAGTGATCTCTGCGTAGCCTTCAATGAACTTTCTGCTGTAATTAGTCAGTCCAAGGAAGCTCCTTAGTTCCCGCAGAGTTGTGGGGTCTTTCAGTTTCTGGAGTGCTTCCACTTTCTTTTCTTGGGGACAGAGACCCTGAGGAGTAATCTCATGCCCCAAGAAATTAACACGGGTTCTACACCACTGTGCTTTCTGAAAGGAAAGTTTTGCTCCTGCGGCCCTCAACTGTGTCAGAACATAACAGATCTCTGCTATGTGTTCCTTCACAGATGAACTTTTGATGAGGACATCATCTACATAAGCCAGGTTACCCCTCGCACCCAGGTCGCGCATGGCCTTATGTAGGAAAATGTTGAATTCATTGCCGGAGTTGAGGTATTCGAAGGGAGTCCGGGTACATGTGTACTGCTGGCCCCCAAAGGTAAAAGCCAGTTTGTATTGGTCCTACTGACAGGCATGGTCCAGTATCCATTGGTCAGGTCTATTGCTGTGAATACCTGTGACCCCTGGATCTGGGCCAGCCCTTGGTCAATGTAGGGCAGAGGCCATCGGGAAGTATGGACCTGTTTGTTGAGCTCCCTAAGGTCGGCGCAGAGTCTCCACTGGCCGTTTGGCTTCAATATTCCCAGCACCGGATTATTGAAGGTGCTGTGTACTGGACGGATTATTCCCCCGGACTCAAGGTTCTTAATTATTTCAGTAAGGGACTCCATGGATGCGAGAGGCAAGCGATATTGTTTCACAAACACTGGAGTCATGCCAGGGTCCGTGGGAATTGTTGTCGTGTGGATGTCGGTGCGACCACTGTCATATGAGTCTACCGCAAAGAGATCTTGGAAATCCAAGAAAATTTGTTTCAACTTTTGCTTTTGTTCCAGAGTCACGCAGGCATCAGCTAGGTTGGCCCTCTCTTCCACCATCTGCCTGAAGCCTGGAAAGACTTCTGGTTTGGCTATCTCTGTGGCCTCCTCCAGCTGGGTGGAGAAGTCCCTGGTCAGAGTGCTGATTTGGACTGGAGGCTTCAGGTGGGAAAGGCAGCCCTCATGGACCTGGAAAATCACCTCATCCCTCCTGAAGTCACAAGTCACATCTTCCTTACCATAAGGGCAAGAAGTGTACACCAGGAAGTTTCCTCCATGCCGGGTGAAAATCATGTCTGGTGTTGTATATTCCTCACTGTCACTGTCAAAACAGTCCTTGGGGATTGGTCCTAACAGTTAATTTCCTAAATCAATGGAGAAATGTCGGTCATCAACCACCATTCCAATAATGGTGCCTGCGGTTAGAGTAATACTCTTTAAGTCGCTGTTATCCACCTCTATTGGAATGGTGTCATGTTCTATGTTGACTAATGGAGTTGGGTTTACCCTCAACCCTTGCTGTTGGAGAGAAGCATTTAGATGTATATAAGCATCAGGGTTTTTCAATTTTTGTCCTCTTTTAACTTTCACTTCCAGGGAGAATTGTCGGGTCCTTTCTGGGATGGTGACCTCCTCTTTAAGCTGAACTTCAACTGCATAAGGTAGCAATTGAGCTGACCTAAATGCTTTTTCTTGATCATCAAAGCCCATGGGCTTATCCGCTAATCGGGACCAAGCTTTGAAGTTTATTGGCAAAGCGATTGAGAATGTCACTGCCTAAGTAAAAGGCGGCAGTGACGTCTCGCACGACCCAACAATTATGGATTATGCTCTTGTTGCCAATGGAGATTTTGAGCATACACCTGCTTGTTAGGCGATGTTTGGAATTGGGTGTTTCCAGATCCATTTCCCATGTGTCTATTAGTTTGAATGTGGGAATGGCTGGATCTTTTGGGAGTTGGCGGAACATGGCTTAGTTGATGAAGCTCTTACCGTTGTTCATGCACACTCGGGCGAGAACAGAGTCCTTCCCCTCATTTAACTGAACAGGGATGAACAACTGATCTCCAATTTGCTGAATATCAGCCAGGCTCTGAGCTGATTTCACATCTTTCTGGACTATCGGAGTGGGAGTTTCTGATTGTGGATTAGTAAAGAATTTCAGAGTGTTTCCTTCCAGTGTGGAATACCACCTTAAACTGGAAGGAAGGTTGATTTTCAGAAATAGAGAGGACCCCCCCATCACCAGTCTGTTGTCCTACTGCTATTACTGTCACGTCTGGAATTTGGTTGTTCTGGAAGTGAAATTCTACTTGGTCAGATTTTTGTTCAACCATGTGGCAGGTGTCGTTTAAACTAACATGGTTGACACTCTGTTTTAATTTTATTGGTCGGCTAGTCTGGGTCCAGAGGACCTTGTTTATGCAATCTATTAGGGGTGACAACCTTCTCAGGAGGTCATTCCCTAGTAAACAAGGGGTGCCCTCTGGAGTCACTACTATGACCGGGTGTTTCACCTTGTGTCGCTGAATTTTGATGTCCAAATCTGCAGTCCCCTCGACAGGAATTTCCTTCCCGTCAAAGTTCTGCAGTTGTCCAGGAAGAGAGGTGAGAGGAATACGGTAATTCTCCCCCTTCCTGCATTTAGTTCCTCAAAGGCCCTTTTGGACAGAAGGGTAGCTTGGGATCCAGTGTCCACCAGTGCCAAAATTGTTCCCTGCCCCTGTACTTGTACCGGGGCATAGTATCTTCCCTCCTTCTCCTCAAGGGGGCACAGATAATGCACATTTTTGGACAACTGGTGGGCTAACTTTCTGGTTTTGGACATTGCTAGCGAAGAGATTTGGGCAGAATTCTGTGGAGAGCCTGGGGAATCTGAAAGAAAAAGTTGGTAACTGGAAATGGTTTCGGGTTCTGGGACGCCCCCCCTTTTTTGGAGGCAGTCATCAGGATGGGTTTGACCCATGGGATTTTGGTATTGTCGGTTCTGGGATGAGATGATGGGCGGCGTTAGCTCAGTCTCCACATCTCCCCAGTCTGAATTGGCATCCCTTGGGACCCATTTTTCCTTTGGAGGAGTTCCCCCATCTCTGAAGGAGAAGATCCTTTTCCCAGGATCTTCTGAGGATCCCTCTCCCTCGAATTGGAAGACCTGTATCTCCTCCACAAAGCGGGTCTGTTTGGGTCCTTTGTTTCTCCTACCCCCCCTCTGCTCCTTGGGAGGCAGGCTTTCAGGGGCAGGAGATTGTGTTTCCGGTTCCTGGTTTTCCAGGGGCTGTTTACAAGTTGGAAAGGAAGCTTCCTCCAAGGCTTTACACCTCCCTTCCCCTTGTGCCTCATCCCTGGGAACCGGTGGGTTATCGGGGTGCTGCCCCGTCATTGTTCTGGAGCACCAGGTCCAGAGTTTGGGGCATTCTGCGGCAGCATGCTCATCTGAGGGTTCTGTTGTGTTCAGTATGTGACCCAGATCCCGTGCCATATTTTGGACTTGGCGCTCAAGTTGTGAAACCCGCTCAGGCTGATACCGGGCTCTATTTTCTCCCCTGGGCTGATCCCGGGAAGGGTAGCTATCCCTTCTCTGGTAATACCCCGGATTGGGAAGATTTGGGTACCCCTCCACCCTTGGCCTCCCCTCTCCCGGATTAGGTTGTCTGGGCTCAGGGGATTGGGGAAAGAAGGATGGATGATTTTGGGTCTGGAAATTTGGTGGATACCTGGGGAAAAGGTTCTGCCCAGGATTTGGAAAATTTCTGCCCTCCTGTGGGAAGTTGGGAGGGAAGTTCCCTGGGTTAGGTGCTTGGCTGGATCCCCCCCTTGGGCTGGAGGAGTCCACACATAACCCAGGATTGGTCGGTTTCCCTTGTAGCGGGGACTTACATAGTCAGGGGAGCGGGGGACCCCATTTGTGGGACTACCTCCTCGACTCCCTGTCTGTGACTGGCCCGAGGGCCTTCTGGGCTGTGAATTATTTGGTGCAGGCAGGTTTTTAGGCCCCCCCATCTCCAAATCTAAAACGGGGGCAACCTTTACCTCTGCCACCTTGGCAGCAGCAGGGGTGCTGTTGGTTTTGGGGTTTCTCGGTGCATTATTTTTATTTTCGATGGGCTTCTGCACCTCATAGATCCGGGTAGCCTGTTCAAGGACCCAGTCTAAAGATCTTTTCTCATGAAAATCTCTCATGAGCTGGGTCATTATGTATTTGGCTAAGGCATGGAAAAACGTATTGATAAATTCTCTGCTATCCGTGCGCACCCTTCTGGTGGTCTGCGCAAAAGCACGTTTTAATTCTTGCACAAACTCTTGTGGGGCCTGATCCTCCCCACATTGCAAATTGTAGGCTGCCTTGCGAGCCTCTTGAGGATTTCTGTGCACAGAAAAATGTTTCAAGATGGCCGCCCTGTATGTGGACCACCTTGAATGGTTTTGATCCTCCAGCCCCGCAAAGAAACTGGAGTATTCTGGTGAGAAGGTCCACTTTACATATTGAATATAGCTTTGGCTGTCCTTCAAATGGAAAGTCTCCATCATTTTCTCATAGAGCTCCAAGTGTTCCCAAACAGAATACTTGGCGTTCTTATGATAAGGCGTGATGACACTCCTTATTGACTTTATTTGTTTCAATGGGTCCTTAAGCAAGGCCGTTTTTGCCTTATTGGCCTTTTTGGTTCGGGTAACCCTGGTCCATTCATCCTCCGACTTAGAAGCACTGCTCCCAGAGGTGCCCGTCTGATCTTCCAGGTTTTCCCGGATTCTGCGAGCCTGGGAATGGCCGGCAGAATGTTGGGACCTGGTCTCCTGTGTCCTGTAATGCTCAGAGGAGTCTTAAGATCCCTCCTTGCTGCCAGGATTTGATGGGTACCCCCCCCCCACTGACCTAACTGCGCAGAGGTTTTCAGGATGCCCTTACTGGGCCTACTGTCCTGGGGTTCCCCACTAAATTGCACTGTGCTTGGGTGCCCATACCCGGATGCCCGCCCATCCATTCCTGGGAGGTACTGGCCTATGAGCCCCATATTTCTAGCTGGATAGTAATCTGCCATCCCCGTGGCCCTGGGCTCATGTGCGCGAGGGGACATGGGGGTGGCAGAGTCCAGGGACTGGGAGAGATGAAGGCCTCTGGTACTAGGGCTCCTGAGGTTATGCTCAGGAGTTTTTCTTTCCCAGCGAACCTCATCTCTATCCGCCCCTGCTTCCTGTTGCAAAGCAAGAGCCTGCACTTTCAGTTCCTCAGTTAAGGCCTTAGTAGACTATCAGTCTCTCCTGCATGGCTACCTGTTGCTGGAGCCTATCATTGTGCTGACAGAGAGCCTCATTTTCTCTTTGTGCCTCCTGATTGGTCCTGGAGTACTGGGCTAGTCTCTGCTGCAGGAGGGTTACCTCCTCAGTCCCATCCCTACTGGCCTGCTCCTGTCTTGCCAGAGCCTCCTCCACCCACCTGGTGTGATCTAGCAAGCCCTGATGCTCTTTTTGGAGGTCACCCAGCCCCTGGAGGGCCAAGTGATTTTCTTCCATTTTTCTTTTTAAATTGCTGACTTCCTGGCCTAAGGTATCCCTTTCCTGACCAAGAGCCTGCATTTGTGACGCCAGGTCGTCCCTCTGCCTTTAAAAGGAACCAGCTTTCTGGCGTTCTTCATCAAACTCTGCCTGGGTATCCAGGTCTTTCAAAATCAATTTATTGCTTTCCTCTTTCTCTCTGTCTAGTTGGATTTGCAGGGTGGCTACCTGCTCTGTGCATGCCCTGTTGAAATTGATCTGTTGCTCCAGCTTTTTCTGGCTCTGCAGTAAGGAGTCCAAACTGTCTTGGTGCTCCTTCTGCAAAGCCAGAATTCTGGTATCCTGGTCTGTCTTTTCCTGTTGCAGTATATCCATGTCCTCTTTTATTTTAATGATATACTGCCTACTATCATTTTCTGACTCCTGGCTCCTCTGCAGCCTCTGCTCAGAACAGACCAGGTCAGATTGGGCCTTTTATAACGCCATCTGTTGCCTACTTGCCAGATCTTGGCCTTCAGCACATTTGTCCTGCATGGCTCCCATATATAGAAACAAATATGCCGCTATCCTAACCATCTTGTCGTGTTCATCTTTAGCTTTAGGAGCCATATATAATTCACTCAAGGCCACATGTAATGGACCCTGATCTCTCCATATATCTGACCCTGTTTCAGTGACCTGTTGCGCGATTGTCTGCAACCAGACCGTTTGGTCCTGATGAGTCCACTCACCTCTCACAAATAGCTTATGTAAGAAGTGCTCTCTGGCTATTTTCATATCTACCAAGATCGTCATTCTGGAATTTGAGTTCCTTCCTGACTTACAGAAGTTTGTATTCTATTTTGCAAAACAGACCGTTTCCTTAGAGCGTTCCTTTGAGGGATGCTTTCACAGTGTAAAACAGCGTGGTGATCTAACCGGATATGTGTATCTGGTCAGTTGGCACACTGTATTAATCTGCACAAGTAGTAATTCTAACCCAGAATATCCCGGCTCCAAGCCCCCACTTTTGTAAGCGATATTCAATCAACATTACAGCTAAGTCAATGCCTAGTCTGGGATGCTGAGGAAAACCCTTATTGATATATTTTTATATCCAGTTCAGTACTCTGGATGACAACCCTTGTATAACACCCCCCTCTTAGAATCCCCCTGACCCCACTGAGCCAAGAAGTAGGTTTGTTTTGCAAATTAAAATGTTTATTTGAAAATTTAAACAATATTTATATATATCACACTTCTATAAATAAATTGATAATGGATATTACACTTGTGAATATGAGAAGTAGTCCGCAAGAGGTAACTTATGAATAGGAACAGAAGAATAAGGTGGGAAAGAATGCTTTATATGGTTCAAGGAAACGCAAGGTGGAATAAAATGCAGTACAGAAATAACTTGTTATGATTTTAGCAAAAGGTAATATGATCACTTTTTCTTTTGACAATTCACTCCCCCCTATGCAATACAAGAAATGGAAGGAGAGCACACAGTCTTCAAGAATCCCAACAAATCACACTTTATAATGCAATACACAGTTCCAGTTCTCCCAGCAAGTTTAGGGAAAACAGGGATGAGTTTTAAACACAGGCGAATTACTTTAATGTGGTTTGCAAGGAAGTGAAAAGGTGCTAAAATTGCTTTTAATTCCCTCTAGAGGTTCCGGGTAGGTGATGGCTACTTTATATTAGTTCAGGCTCACTTTAACAATATTCTATGAATGATTAGCAGATTGCAAACGAATTTAAGCAAAGAGAAGCAAAAAGCTGCTGATTTCTACAGATGAAGAAATCGGGCCAAATCGCAAATCGCGGTAAATTTTGCGAGTGCGTGTCTCGCGATTACGGAAAAAGTATAGGGAGTAGGAAGTCGGTTCGTTGGAAAGCCTAGAATCACAGCTTTAAAATGAAAGTTAAACCACGTTCCTAGCCCAAACGGTTCCAGAGATACGGACGATTTAATAAAGGTAGATTTTCGGATTTAAAGTAAAACTCAAAATGACAGGTGACAGCTTGCAGCTGCAGAATTGACAGGTGACAGTTGTGCAGCTTTAAAAATGACAGATGACACGATTTCTAGGAGGCTGTTCTACTTAGGTTAAAATAGTTTGGATTAGATTATTTTAACTAAGAGATTGGGTTCTGCACAGTTCTGGCGGTACTCACAATATATTTTGGGCAGGAATGGGCCTCGCCACAGATCTGGTCAGGTTTTGGACTGGACTCCGGTTCTGGTCTCGGCACTTCACAGCGATCTGGGTCAGCTCTGCTCTCTGGGTCTGTCAAGCACCGGATCTGCTCACAACGGTCTGGTTTGTGGTTCTCTCGGGTTCCGGATACAGCACTGCTTTCTGGATACTGCTACAGGTTCTTGCAAAAATTCTTGGCAAAAATTCAAACAGCTCGCCCGGCTGTTGAATAGTTTGGTTGGTTCTGAGGCCTGCTGAAGAGGATTCAGCTGGTGGATTCAGGCCTCTCTGCTACAAATTCTGGAGTTAATTTCTGCTACAGGTTCTGGAGATTGATGGATTTGAAGTCTGGATCTCTGGATGTGAAGTCGTCGGTCAGCATGCTCCGCAGCAAATGGAATTGAATGTCTCTACCTGTCCCAGCAGTCTCTTTTAATGTTTTTTAAAAAGTGGGTGGAGAGGCTAGCATCCCTAAGCCTGCCCCTCTCTTGATTTGATAGGTCAATAGATTCTTTGGTCCCTGATTTGGGAAGGGATAGTGTGTCAGAGTGATGTCATTTTTATGACCTGCACAAATGACACTCCCCTGGTCAATGTGCACACAAATCTATTCCTGATCCAAATACATATTTCCCAGGTACACAGTTGTTTGACATCACATACCCACATCATATATTACTAAAAATAGTCCCTGTCCCGACTCTGGCATTTCTAGGAGCTTGCATTCAAAAATGGCAACTTATTTTCGATTTTAGTGGGTTTTGCAATATGGGATTTTCATCAAAAATTATACAAAGGTACATTTCCCTTCCACATATATCCCAGTAACTTTCCATGTCTCTAGCTTAAACACATTGTCTACAATAATCATAATTAGCGGGGTTTGATCCCAGAACATGGTACAAATTGGAGTTTGGACTCAAATTGTGAGGGCATTTTTCAAACTAAGACTCTCAAAGTTATACATTCCTGTCATTTGGTTACAATAAATTAGCACTGTTTCTATAAAATATATATTTGTTGCAATTCAACTCCCCCAAAGTGTTTGGGTCCGCCTCCAGGAGTCTGGGTGGGTCAGTGATCACATGTCTCTCCTTGCTGGCAGAGGGCTGTTGACAGGAAACACTCAAAATTAACATACCCCATTCAACAGAAAGAGCCTTTTGTGTGGGCTCCAGCAGGCTGCCTGGAAGTCTCTCCTCAATCAATCAACAGGGTCATGTGATATCCTGCCTTCTGTGGTGAGTCTCTGGGGTGTTAAGGTTTCCCAGCCTCTTGGCCTCTGGGAACAGCAGGTGGCTAAGATTTCCAATTAACTAACAAGCTTTGAAGTCCCTCTTGCAACTCCTAAATACAGTTTCCCTGTCAGAGTTTAGACCGCTAGCGCCACCTTGGGGAATTTGTCGGTACTGCATCCATTTTTGAGTTGTCTTGAATTACTGCATTTCAATAGAGTGGTCTTTTGCTTGATAGTATAGGACCCTTGCTTAACATTGTTTTGATGGCATCCTTACAGTAGAGTGGTGATGTGGAACCCCCCACAAGAAGGTTGTATCTTTGGAGTGGTCTCGTGCCAACTGCGCAGTTCTCCTATTCTGCCGTGAATGTGGGCGGCGATAGCTCATCCCCACATCCACCCAGTCTATTGATTTATTTTGTTCTGGGATAGAACAATGGGCAGCGACAGCTCATCCCCACATCTACCCAGTCTATTGATTCAACATGGGTCAAAACCCTTGACAGTTACAACACGTGTCTGACATGGCAAGTATTCTATGGTCGGTGGGAGAGGAGCGTTATCCAATGAGGATTAACATGGATTTTCTGCAGCTCTCTGGTATTTCAGCACTTTCCCATATAGAGGCAACCCGTGGCAGGTTGTTCACTTGATCGAATTACATTTAATTAAAATGTTTACAAGCCCACCTGGACATGGAGCTATGTATGCTTGAATTATTGGGAGGTCTCATATATCCTGACACAAAATCAGGAATGGATTGACCTTCAACATTTTCAGTATTATAATAACCACAAACATACTCAACCCATTCTTCTGCACTGATACCATTGACTTCATTAATGTAGTCATCTGTATGGTATTGCCTATAAAGATACCAAAATCGCTTTGAATCATTGGTTTTTAATTTTTTTTAATCCTTTTCCAATTGGCATTATTTGTATCACATTTATAGAAACACAGCCAATTCTTATATTGCGTACGGTGGCGAGATGCTGCTCTCTTTTTCTCCAAATCACTCATTGAGTATGTTTGTTTAATCATTCCGATAGTTTTACCGAACATTTTTTTCTTACGTAGATGTGCTTTCATAGTTATTATCATGTTTTTTCCCCGAATGTTGCTTAATCTTGTATTTAGGAGGAGTCATAAGAATGGTCTCAAGCATCTTACAAATGTCCATTGTGTTCATTAATGTCAAATCATGATCTTCTAGACAGAAATATCCTCTCAAATCTATCGATGTTTTGATCTGGCCACATTATCCTGGAGTCTCATGTGCTTCAGTTTTTTTGACTGTTTCGCCTTACCGTATAGAATGAGTTTCAAGTTCTTATGGTCACGAACATTGGTGAATTCAGGAACCATATCTTTCATGGCATTACACACTCCCTCACTTACAAAGATATAATCAGTTCTGGGCGTTACTGTACCATTAGACCAAGTGTCCCTGTTTCACTCAGTGGTTGGGTGAGAAGGATTGAAACATTTTGGATTGAAATTTCTCAATCCTTCTCACCCAAACACAGAGTCTCAAGACGTTTTATGCCTTTCTTTAGTTGGGTCCGATTGTTGTAATTTGGTTTGACCAAATCAATAGGGCGAGACAGCACAAATGAACCATAAGCTTCCATCCAATCATCCATAATAGTGGATGCCAGCTGGCCGTAGGAATTGAAATCTCCAACTACCATCAATTGAGATTTTGGAGCCTCCTCCCTCCATACCTCCATTGTGTCCTCTACTAACTTAAAAATGGCCTCAATATGTGCGTCCCCAGGAGGGGAGGAAACATTAATGAGAAGCAACTCCACGGTAAGGCCTAGACCGGAGATAATACCACTAAGGACAAAAGGTGACCTATCATGTTTACAATACTCCCTGAGCATCAAGGTATTGTTAACCCCTATACACAATCCACCTGTAGGTCGTCCAACTCCAGAGTGAGCAGCAGGGTTAATTAAGATCTTAAATCCATCTATAAATATTCTGCCACTAACCCAGGTTTGTTGTAATGCAAACATTTCACAGTTGGAGATATCGATACTCCCTCCCGGCCTAAGAAAAGAGCGATAACCCCTTGTATTCCATGACAGTAGAGTAATAACATCCCTAACAGGTAATCTTCATTGAGCATTATGCTGTAATCTTTCAGTGTACTAAGATTCAGTTTTTCTATTACCATAAGGTACACGTTGGTGACTAGAATGGGCCTCATTACGACCCAGGCGGTAAGTTACCGCCTGGGCCGTGACTTTACCACCATGGCGTAAACGTTTACGCCATGGTGGTTGGCGGACTTACCGCCCCATTCCGACCTTGGCGGGGCGGTAAGTCCCCAATCCCCATTTACCCTTCCCCATTCCCATTTTTGCCCCACAGGGCATAATGGGAGTGGGGAAGGCGTTAATTACGCCACCGTAAATTACGGTGGCGTAATTAACTCCATGGTCCCTTAGCGCCATGGATTTTAACACCTGCTAAAAGCAGGTGTTAAGTCCGCCATGGCGCTAAGGGACCTCGTACTCAGGCGGTAAGGGTCGGCGCTGTTTACGCTGCCGTAAACCCCTTACCGCCTGAGTCGTAATGAGGCCCAATGTATTTGTATCAAGCTATTTCTCTCCAATGGATAACTATGAACATAAACGGGAGGGTTAATGAGTGTATGGGATAAATGACTCAGCATTGATATATATTGTTCAAATTACCATCCTTAAAGCCTTCCTCAAAAGTAGGGCTGTGTGAAGCCTTCTGACCACAAAAGTGATGGGTGGAAGGTTTTGAATGAATCTGTACCACTGGCGTTGCTCTGGGCAACCTTGCACACCACCGTTTTTTAGCCTGACTGCGCCATTGCAAAAGGGATACAGCCATGTGCAAATCAGTCTGGTACTGCCACCTATGGTAGCAGCCCAGCCCGAACTGCTAGGCCAGGTCCCCTCTGCACGGAAACACAAGCAACCCCAGACATGTTTCAGCCTTGTTGGGCCTTCTCAGTGAGGTGCAGCTTGGTTCCCTATGGCGCAGCGAGCAAGGGTCCCACGTCTGGGCAAACCTTCTGTCACATAGTGAGACAAACTGTAACCACAAAAGTGATGGGTGGAAGGTTTTGAATGAATCTGTACCACTGGCGTTGCTCTGGGCAACCTTGCACACCACCGTTTTTTAGCCTGACTGCGCCATTGCAAAAGGGATACAGCCATGTGCAAATCAGTCTGGTACTGCCACCTATGGTAGCAGCCCAGCCCGAACTGCTAGGCCAGGTCCCCTCTGCACGGAAACACAAGCAACCCCAGACATGTTTCAGCCTTGTTGGGCCTTCTCAGTGAGGTGCAGCTTGGTTCCCTATAGCGCAGCGAGCAAGGGACCCACGTCTGGGCATACCCTCTCTCACATAGTGAGACAAACTGTGACCACAAAAGTGATGGGTGGAAGGTTACCATTTCTTCTATAATAGGTGATAAAAATTGAACAAGAGATCCAGTAGGCCAATACAATAAGCTCAATGTCACTTGAAGTAATCGGACCCAATTCATTGACCCAATGTGTAGTCTTTACTCTCATTCCCAGCAGTGTAACAAATGTGAATATTATTCGAGTTAGGACCCCCATTATCCATGTCATAGCCATCTACACTGTTCTACCTAGCTATGTCAACCACACTTTCCCTGGTGGTATTCAATGTAGTGACTGCTGGCAAAGAAGGTGTTCCCCTTCGACAATCTGTAGTCTTAACTTCTTGACTGGTGGAGGGCCTAGCAAAGGTTTTACCAATATTGGCATGTTTATCATTCATCCATCCGTCCAATGGACCATCCATTTCCGCTTCCACACTCTTTTTAGCTAGATGTAATCTCATACCTACTGCCCACACTAATACAGACAATGTCATCAGTGTTGATTTTCGCCAATGATTCACTATTCGTCTTGGGCTGCTTTGTGGTAGTCTCCTTACCATTTTTGGCTTTATTTTTAACACACTTTTTATTATTGCGTTTCCGACGTAATCTTTCTTTTGCCAAAGGTAGAGACCTCACACGCAGAGATGTCATTAGTGTCAGAGGGCACACTTTTTACTGCTTTATCACTTTCATGAACAAATCTGTTAGCCAACAAGGGAACTTCCATCCATACCAACCTGGGCATTATCCATAATAACTGCACACAGATCACCAACCGATACATCAGAATTTGACACCTGACTCTTTAAGTGCTCATGATTATTACAATTACTGTTGTACAAAATCAAATCAACAATTTATGCAACAACGGTATTAAGGTCTCGATGCTCCTTCATAATGGATGAACATGTACAGAGGCCAAAAACAGCATCTAACGTGGCTGCAATCTCCTGCAGCTTGTTGCTAGTGCATGTCAAGTCCTCCTTGGGAGCTTGGGACAATACATTACTTTCAAACGTGTCATTATCATAGTGTGTAGATATATGTGTTCAGATGTTTGGGATAAAAGTGTACTTTTAAACGTAATGCTATCCCCCTGAGATGGTGTAGGTGCAACAGCAAAGCGTGACAAGCCCGTAGAGACGGATATGTTACTGCCAATTCCATGCTGCGACAAGTCCTTTCCGCTTATGACAAAGGAGGAATGCTCGTTGAGCAAAGAATGATCATCCCCCATGGAGTTAGCAGCACTATTAGTAGATGTAATAGATTCAAGAGCTTCCGGATTCTTTATATTAGTGTCATTTGCTACTGTTACATTAGGAACCAGAAACTCTGTAATTTTGGGTTGATCCTTGGCATGCCTCTTTTTCATTTCCTTGCTCTCAGATGTGGTTTTAGAGATCTTCTGACCTTTAGACTTTTTTTGTGTTTGCACGCCCATAGAGGAGGAGTGGGATTCCGCAGAGACCTATTTTATTGCCCCGTGCATTATGAGAACAGTGTTTAGGGGGCATGGTTAAATGTCAGGAAAAGATTTATACAAATGAGGTTTATTGACCAACGAACAGTGGCCCAGAAGGTTTGCTCGCCACAAAGGATACCAAGCTCACCAAGAGCAAGTTAGTTCATTTAGGGGGTCAATGGGTGCTTTAGAAATATGTATGCACACAGATAACGTGAAGGACACTCACCCTATGTGCCAAAGGGCAGTAATGCTCCCCAACTCCCAAACTGCCAAACTGCTTTGCAACACTTTGTCTTCACTTTCACATTTGCACGCGCATTTGTGCTCAGTGAAGGATTTTATGGTCTGCACCAGTCTTCACTTGCTGAGCGCCGAGCTCCCAGGCAAGAGTGAGTGGATGCAGATAACTCGAGCCACTCACCCAGCAGAGAAGAGTCCGCTGCCAAACTGCTTACCAAAACTTTGGCTTCACTTTCACATTTGCGCCCGCAATCGCATTTAGTGAAGAATTTTATAGTCTGCACCAGTCTTCACTTGCCGAGCACCCAGGCAAGAGTAAGTGGATGCAGATCATTCGAGCCACTCACTCAGCAGAGCAGAGTCAGCTGCCAAACTGCTGTGCAACACTTTGTCTTCACTTTCACATTCACATTTCACAATAGTCTTTTTCTAGTTTGTACTTCTTGGCATTTGGTTCGGTTGTATCAATTCTCTCAAGATTATCTTTTACTCAAAATTGACATATGGCAGCATTAGAAAAACTTTAGGTAGATTTGTATGCCGATACTTCATTTTAGGCAACATTATGTGTAAGAATAAATACACTAATTAACTAGTGGTCCCAAGAAATCCCAGAATACATTTGTGGAGGCATTTTGTTATTTGAGCTATCAGTATTTTATTTATTGGTAAAGCAGTACTGTTTGTATTTTAAATGTTTGCATTAACAAAAAAAACATGAACCATAGGAAAAGGGAAATGAAAAGGGTAAAGGAGTATGATGCTTTTCTCCACTAGAGCAAAAAAGAAAGCACCTTGAAAGTTGTAATTTTTCTGCAGATGAAGACTGAGCAGTACACCTGGAGAGAAAAGGTGAAAACCGTCTTGTTTATTAGCAGATGTGGGGCATATAATATTACAAATGTCAACATAATGCTGCTGTTTTTGATTGAACAATGAATTTATTCATACACTAATTCCTGTATCTGATTGATGTGAGCAGTTTTTATTTGCAGAAACAGATAAATCTCTAAAGGGCCACCTAACACAATATATGGCATTAGCTGCACCCGGTGCATCACACTCTGGTCGTGCTCCAGATGTGGTTTTGCAGAGTATTTTACACCCAGTTTTCTAAAGTTGGATGTAAGGTGATATAGGATCATCAAATAGTATTTCCAGGTATCTTTTTGGGCAAGTAAAAATGCATTTAAACTTATATATAGTTTTTGTAATGCACACATGTTTGCACCTATTATTTCGTGGAAATAAAAGATTCATATTTACTCCAATGTTATGATCAGATAGGCATGCTTTTGGAGCTTCCTCAAGGGGCATTGTTCTGATGATACCTCTGAGCTCAACATATCCGTGAAGCTGTGTAGGGAAAGTAGGGGGCACCGCCTATATTTTCGTAATTTCTTATTTTATGTTGGAAGTCATTGTACTCCCCTTTTGTATTTGTTGGTGGTACCTGTCTATTTTTAGGGAGCACATGTGTCTTGTGTGCTGCTCCTCTCTAGGACTAGCTATGGCATTACAATAGTAAAATACTCTGTCAATTGATGAAATATCTTATTACGTGGAGAAATAAAACCACAACAAAGTAAATGAGTGCTAATGGTAAGAGTTGCAGTCCTCTCCATCAATTGACAATGCTGTTTTCTACAATGCTACTTTCCCATTATCATAACATGTACCTCGAGCAAAGCATTAGATCAGGGGTGCACAACTGATTTTGACAGAGGGCCGAAAGTACCTTACATGATGGCTATAGTGGGCCGAAAAGTAAATGTGGGTGTGGCAGTAGGCGCGGTGGGGCGTGGCGTGGCAGGAGGCTTTTTCAACCCCCAATTTTTATCAAACACATGGAAAAAGAATATGTTTTTGAGGTGTAATGATTTCTGTTTGCATTTCAAACTTACATTTTGTACTACACAAGACACCCACCCCTCATGCAAACACTATGCTCCAAGACACCCACTCCCCAACCAAACACTATGCCCCATGGCCCCCACTCCCCAACCAAACATTATGCACCATGGTCACCACCCCCACCAAACACTATGCCCCAAGACACCCACCCCTCACGCAAACACTATGCCCCAAGACACCCACCCCTCATGCAAACACTATGCCCCAAGACACCCACCCCTCATGCAAACACTATGCCCCAAGACACCCACCCCTCATGCAAACACTATGCCCCAAGACACCCACTCCCCAACCAAACACTATGCCCCAGGACACCCATCCCTCATGCAAACACTATGCCCCAAGACACCCACCCCTCATGCAAACACTATGCCCCAAGACACCCACCCCTCACGCAAACACTATGCCCCAAAACACCCACCCCTCACGCAAACACTATGCCCCAAGACACCCACCCCTCATGCAAACACTATGCACCAAGACACCCACCCCTCATGCAAACACTATGCCCCAAGACACTCACCACTCATGCAAACACTATGCCCCAAGACACCCACCCCTCATGCAAACACTATGCACCCATACAGACCTGAACCCCCACCCCCGACTCAGCACACAGACTCACAAGCATACACCAATACACTATGCACCCTTACAGACCCCCACCCCAACTCACCATACAAACTCACAAACATACACCATGCATCCATACAGACCTGAACCCCCCAACCCCCAACTCACCAAACAAACTCACAAGCATGCACCCATACAGACCCGGACCACCCACCCCCGCATCTCAACATACACTGAACGTGCACACAAACATATTCAGGCAGACCCGACACTAACCCCACCCCCGCCTCTCAACATACACTGAACTTGCACATAAAAACAAACATTCAGGCAGACCCGACACACACCTTAATGTCTTTATTGGATGGAAGGCAGTGACTTTTGATCGAAGGTGTTCGGCTCTTTGTCCATACAGTGCCTGTGAGTGGGATGCGGGGGCTGATCAGTATTTCTGTTTTGTTTGGGTTTAGTTTTGGGTTGCTGTTGGTCACCCAGTGACTTATCTCATTGAAGAAATGATTGAGCGAGGGGTTTGAGTTTGTACCTGTAGTCATATTGAAAATTTAGTGTTACCTGCATAATTGTACCATGTGTACCCATGCCTTTTAAAATTAATTTCATGATATGGGCCATGTTTATATTGAAGAGAAGGGGTGTGAGGCTTGATCCTTGTGGGATACCGTAGTTGTTGGGTCTTGTAGGTACAGGCATACCTGATAGGAACAACGTTCATAGTAGATGAGCACTGGGCATATTTTGGTAACACGTGGCAAAATATAACACTACCTGGCACTACAGGTGGCAAAAGGTGCGACTACCTGTGCTCATGAAGACAGTACTGGACAAACGCCTACCCAATGCCTGCACAAAAGCAAAGACTTTTGGCTTTACCAATGCTTGTTTTTTAGTTTTTTTTTTACTGCAGCTGAATAATTGTTCTGGGGGAACACGTTGTTTGTGGACTTTCAGAAGACTGTACTCAGTTGAGCTTATTCGAAACCTTTCATGAAGCACTGGACCTCAGTGGGTGGAGGAGACCTTGCGAGGGGACTGAGTCTTGCAATAAGTGTGTTTCTTTAGGGGGGCTTTGGAGGTTGCAGCCTCTGTGTTAGGGTAGCACACTGCTGCCCCCAAAGAGCTGGTGAAGTAGATGAGCAGAGCACTGTGCCTGCTCCCCAAATCTGTAAATTGCATGTTTCATGCCTGAATCCAAACAGCCTGCAGGTTTCATCCTGATTGGGTACCGTTCGGTTGCAGATTTTGTGTTAACAATGCAGAATGTTTCCATCACTGTAAACCCAAAAGACTGCTACATTCGGTGTTATAGATATAAAACCGAGTTTTTATTTGTCTCGGGAGGATAGCTCAGGGACAACGCGCTTGCCTTGGAAGCAAGACAATGGTTCCTAGGTCGCGCTTACAAACATTCGGGTATTAAACGCATTATAAATAGCCAATTACAATTAATACAAGGGATACTGCTGGCTCGCGGTCTTTTGATAATTTGCGACTATTAACTGTATCTTTGTCTCCATTATCATGTATGCCCCCCCAAGGGGTCACTCGGACTGCTTTTCATTCTAAACAAAGGATGGATTAGATATTGAGAGGCCGATTCATGGCAAAGTGCGCATTTCTCCGGCAATGACACAATAAAAAATGCACGCCACATGTATTCATGGAATTAACTACGCAAAGTAACCCTATTCGCAAGTCGCGCCGGAACGACTATGACACGCCCCCATACAAATCATAAGCAGCCACAACAGCTTCGAACAGTGCTTGGGGTCCCCCGCAATCAGGGATGTATTGCCGTAACTGTTGCCGGCACCCCGACAACATGCCTATGAAATATCGTACCTTGGTTAAACTCAGTAAATCTTTGTACAACCCCCCGTAAAGCGTTCGTGCACCCCGCTGCACTGCATACTCACACCCCTAAATCAATCGGAACCCTGGTTACATACATGCACCCCTACATCCAACATGCAAACCCAACTCCGCGCTGCAAATCCTATGCGCAAGTATCCTTATGCCTGCCTTCGTCTGGCGTAGTGATCGAGGGATTTGTGTCGCCATTTCTATGCCGAGAGGCTGCGCGGGTGGTTCCATGAATGCGTGTCGTTTGGTGCAAATATGGGTGTGCGAGGGACTCCCGTAAACGCTCACTTTTTTGCATGTTCTTCCCCATTTTCTGAGTTCTGCCCCCTTCTGAGCCCTCTGTGCAAGCCACACCCACGCTCTGCGTGGCGTCTCGCTTAAGGCGCTTGACGGCTCGCAGAGACATGCTGAGTCTGCCCAAACTCCTTACAAGTCTTGGTGAAGTCCTACGCATTCGATTCCATGAATGGACGAACAAGATTTTGCACGCAGTTTGGCGTGCATGTTCCCTATTTCCCGTGCAAATAATTCCATGAATCGGCCCCTAAGGGAGAATATATTTTTTATATCATATAATATTTCATCACAAAAGCATGCTTGTGTTTATATTCCTCAAAAGGAAAGTTCTGATGTCATATCTTCTTTTGTACTTCAACAGCAGCAAGCTTACCAACGCCTGCGTCAGAACGTAAGTGATTCTTCTAAAATGCTGAATAAGTTTGCATTTATGCATGAGGTTTGTAAAGCACAAAGCTACCGTGAAGCAATGCAGGGTAGAATCAACTAAATATGTACTAATTTATTAAAATTAAGCTTTATAAACCTAGACCGAGGGCTGTACGGGGAGTTTTGCGACCTGAAGACCGAGTTAAAGGCCTGAGCACATCAAGGGCATGTAACAAGGTCTTCAGGGCCCATAACTCCCTGCACAGTCTAAGGGCATGGCCCATAAATCTATTATGTCCTGGGCTATACGGGGGTAAAATAGAAAAAAAGAAGGCAATCTGTCCGGAGGGGTTGCTGAGTTCTGGCTGGTTCCCAGCAACCATGTACAATGTAATAAGAGAGGGAGGGGCATAAATCCCAAACGGACATGTCGGGTGGCACATCCCATCAAGACAAGTGAGTGGCGGTTGGGGACGGTAAAGCTAAGCCAGGCCACGGCTGCCTGGTGCGGCCTGGCAAAGCTTTTGTGCAAGAGGGCTGCTGTTTTTGATTGAACAATGAATTTATTCATACATCAATTCCTGTATCTATGATTGATGTGAGCAGTTTTTATTTGCAGAGAAATCTCTAAAGGGCCACCTAACATAATATATGGCATTAGCTGCACCCGGTGCATCACACTCTGGTCCTGCTCCAGATGTGTTTTTGCAGAGTATTTTACACCCTGTTTTCTAAAGTTGGGTGTAAGGTGATATAGGAGGGAGTCAAATAGTATTTCCAGGTATCTTTTGGGGCAAGTAGAAATGCATTTACACTTTAAGAAAAAAGATATATCTTTTGTAATCCGTACTTGTATACACCTAGTAATTCATGGAAATAAAAGATTCATATTTACTCCAATGTTATGATCAGATAGGCATGCTTTTGGAGCTTCTTCCTGGAGTTCCTCTGAGCCCAACATATCCCTGAAGCTGTGTAGGTGAAAGTAGGGGCCAAGCTCCTATATTTTTGTCATTTCTTACTTTGTGTTGGAAGTAATTGTACTCCCTATTTGTATTTGTTGGTGGTACTTTTCTATTTTTAGGGAGCAAATGTGTCTTGTGTGCTGCTCCTCTCTAGGAGTAGCTATGGGATTGTGTTTATGTTCATATAGATTATATTTTGTTCTTGTCATTGCAAAATGTATCTGAACGTACGCTCTTACAATAGTAAAATACTATGTCAATTGATGAAATTTGTCATTACGTGGACAAAATGACGCAACCAAGTAAATGAGTGCTAATGGCAAGAGTTGCAGTCCTCTCCATCAATTGACAATGCTGTTTTCTACAATGCTACTTTCCCATTATCATAACATGTACCTCGAGCAAAGCATTAGACATTAAGGGAGCATATAATTTTCATATCATATTATATGTCATGGCAACAGCATGCTTGTGTTTATATCCCTCAAATGCAAAGTTCTGATGTCATCTCTTCTTTTGTACTTCAACAGCAGCAAGCTTACCAACGCCTCCGTCAGAACGTAAGTGATTCTTCGAAAATGCTGAATAAGTTTGCATTAATGCATGAGGTGTGTAAAGCACAAAGCTAGCGGGAAGCAATGGAGAGTAGTATCGAGTAAGTAGTACTTGTAAGTAGTACTTGGAGTTTTGCGACCTGCAGTCCGAGTTAAAGGCCTGAGCGCATTTAGGGCATTTAACGAGGTCTTCAGGGCCCTGCGCAGCCCAAGGGCATGGCCTATAAAGCTATTATGTCATGGGCTATCTAGGGGTAAAAACGAAAAAAAGGCAATCTATCTGGAGTGGTTGCTGGGATCTGGCTGGTTCCAAGCGTCCAATGTAATGAGAGAGGGGCTTAAATCCCAACCGGACCATGTCTGGTGGAAAGGCCCATCAAGGTAAGTGAGTGGCGGTTGAGAAGGGTAAAGCTAAGCCGGCCCACGTCTGCCAGGTGCAGCCCAGCAAAACTTTTGTGCAAGGGGCAGAATCCCCTTCCCCAGTCGGATTAAGTTAAGGAGGGGTGTGGGGGGCAGGGGATTCAGAGTGCAAAGGCCGCATCAGCCAGGTGCAGTCTGGCCAATGTAAAAGAGTCTGCCAGCTCTGGCAGCAGGGCTCCTGGAGTGGTGCTCCCTCTCGTCATGGGAGCGCCACACTGACAGCTGTGTCACTGCTCTGGCTGCAGGGCTCTCTGCACAGCAATCCTTCTCATCGCATAAGCCCTGCACCGAAAGCAACACTGCGTCTATGACGCTGCTTCCCCATAATTGGTCAATTTCCGTGCCATATGGAAATTCCGAGCCATACCTGCTCGTATAGACTGGAAATTGGCCAATGGGGGAGTGCCACGTGTCTCCCCCAGGACATAAGTACACAATACTTATTGGAATCATATTTAATGGGCATTTACGTATTCCTGCTAGAGAACAATTCTTAAAATAGTGAATGGAATACATGCAAACTGCCTTTTCGATTCCTTATGCTTGTTTTTTGAGCTGTCGATAAAAGCGCTGGCTATGGCATTCTCGTTTGGCCACTATGCCCTGCAGGTAGGTAAGGGTTGTAGATGGTCAGGGAAGGGTATGGGAAATGGTTCACCCAAAGACGAAGCTATTAAGGGATTCTTCATTAATATATATATATCACAGTCACAATCAATATACAGATGAAAATGGTGGATTACAAAAAACACAGTACACCCTCATTGCTGATGGCTAAACTGGAATAAGGTAGTTTAACACATTCCCGGTGCAAAAAAAATATAATATAATAAGGGTTTGAAGTGCATTAAATGACATGAAGATATGACATAGAGGTGGAGTGTGTGGATTTCAATTTGTTATTGGAAGGTAGGGAACGTTCCTACGTTCAATTCGGTTAGGAATGGATATCTAACAATGCTGATATTGTCAATGTAAGATGGTCATGTTTCTCTGTTAGCGGGCATTGCTGCGAGAAACTGAATCTGTGGGTTGTTGGAGGAAATGCAAAGTGGCTGAAGCGGCAGGGGTGTGGAATGTCAAGGGAGTATACACGGCAATAAAGAAAGACAAAGGGGCTAGGCCCGTTGAAGATGATGCAGACATCAAACTGTGAGCCTTTTTGTGTGAGATCATGTTCAAGAAAAATATACATTCCACTCTGCTGCAGGAAACAAACTCAAAAACAAACAGAGATACCCATGTTAACATAAAAGGGTAAGCCCCCTTTGACCCTCTCCGAGTCCAGCAGGCTTTTATATATTCCTACTTATGTACGATTCAATACAAAGTGCTCTCATCAAAGTGAATTTAGGGTTGTGGTTTCCATTCAAACTCAGGTACCCAAGGTCCTATACATAGTTAGTAGGTAGGTCATCCTTGCAACTGGCTGGGCAAGGGGTGTAGGATAATGGACTTTGAAGTTTGTCCTGCAAACCCACAGCTGCGGGAGACATTATTAGTTCATATCCTTTTCATCGTTCATAGCGTCTAAGCAGTCTACAATTTTAATTGTGCTACCATTGCAAAATATAAATGTGAAGTGAATATGTTATTTTCTCTTCTCTAGGATTAGGTTGTATCAATTTAAAAAAGGTTTCCGCTCATTAAGGCCTTGCGGTTTTACGACAGGTTGATGTTTTAACGTTATATTATCCTTCAAGTTCTGTTTTTACCCCACAGTCACCCTCCTCTGAGGCTAATTCAGAACAGCACCTCACAACTCACAATTGCAGCATGTTGAATAATCATTTCTAAGTAACAGCCATCACTCCCTTTGTAGAATTCTTCAGATACCTTCATAAGCATCAATTTTTCCTGAATGTTTACTTGTGTTTTCATGTGCAGCTGAAGGCGTACTTCAGAAGTAATACGGCACAATGAACTCCAAACAGGATTGCCAAAATAAATCAGAACATCATGTTTTATGAAATTTCCTAAAGACCCTATTGATCCTGTGAGCCAACCCATAAGCACAAGCCTGGGTCTGTGTTCTCTCGGTGCAAGGCTGCTGCGGACCTGCGGATGTGAGAGGCATTATCAGATAAAGTTTGTGAATGGTCAGGAGCACATGTGCAGCATTCTGAACCGGTTGCGTCAGAGTATCAAAGTTATCATTAGCACTTTGTCTAACAATAGGGGACTCCTACAGGAATAGGGGCATTCCACGGGCATAGGGCCATCTCACAGATTTGGTCTTGGTGTAATTTAGTACCTACCATGGATATTGGGTAACCCATACCTTCAGCAAACTCCTCCCACCCTATTAGCTTTTGTGTTTTGTGCATGAGGGTTGCTTGGCATAGTCTCTGATGTGGGTAAGAGATATCCCATGTACCAAGAACCTGAGCAATTCATTGCGAGGCAGCTGTAAGGGGAAGTGCCGCAAATGATATAGGAGCCATGGTATGTAGCATAGCCTAATTCATCTAAAGAGAATCCTAATTTAAATAAGAAAAAGACACCATCTACAGAGATATTCTTTGCAGTAGGGGATATCTACACCTACTAATTCCTGCAGCAGCAGCTAGCCAAGCCGAAATAATGATCCTCAGATTTCGCATTACATGTTTGGGAACTCATAGGATGAGATCAATTTGGTCCTGAGCAGGATATCTATCTCCCACAGTCATGCCTTGGCCCAATTAGGGGACTTGGGTCTGTCACAATTTGAGCATTATCGCAAGAGGTTTATGATCCATTGGAGCAAGTGCACTCCACAGATCAAGGAAAATGTGCTGGAATGATTCTAGAGATGGTTAATGTTAACGTTAATGTTAAAGGTATTTATATAGCGCACCGTCACCAACGGAGTTGGTCTCCAGGCGCTCAGGCGGATCTGTAAAAAAAAGGTGGACAGGGTGGGTTAGTGGGTGAAGAGGGCATAGGAAAGTGAGAGGTGGTGTACTGTTGGCAGCTTCAGTTCGGTTTTCACCGTGCGCTGAGCTTGGGTGTGCAAGTAGGATCGAAGCGGATCCTCGTGTGCTGTTGTTGCAATCTATGTGTTGGTTGTTTGTTGTTGCGGTGTGGTGAAGTCCGTGCAGTTTGCTGTGAGAGAGGTGGTTGTGTGGGTTTTGTGTGCATTAACTAAGCAGAAATTAGAGGTTTTGGTTAGTGAGTTGTATGTATCATAATCCCTGTAGTTTAGTTTATGAATCAGGTAGTCATATTGGGTTGGTTTGTTCTCTCTCTAGGTTTACTTGATTGTCTAGCTTCTATGGTGATACTATGATTGGTTTATCAGATTAATTAGCATAATACCCCTGGTTCAGTGAGCATTGTCCCTAAATCGATAGTGGTGTTTATTATCATTAACCAGCTACTTTCTTTCTATTACTGTCGGTAGTCCATTGGGTGGTATAACTTCTCTTCCCTGACTGTCTAGTATCAGTGCCGGGGGATGAGGATGGCCTCCAGCTAAGTTATTGAGCTTGGTACACCCAGGGGGCGGGCATAGTCCTACTTGGTGTAATACTGTTATGGTCCATAGCTGCCTGTGCCCTCAAGGTTGATCGTTGTCATTACTGGGTAAAGCCTTGCTCTCCCTTCCAATTGATCTGTGGGTATTCTTGTTATGATTGGTGAGGTTTGTTTTTAATTGATAAGTGGATGTGTTACATGTCCGTAAATCCTTATTTTAATAAGCGTTGATGATTAAGGAAGTCAGGGTAGGCTCTTCTCTCGGGCTAGTTCCTCTGTGTATGTCCTTATGGGCACTCTTTCTGGATATGGGTGAAGAGCCATGATTTGAGGAGTTTCCTGAATTGTAGGTGATCTCTTGTGTTCCTTATGTTCTTTGGAAGTTCGTTCCAGGTTTTTGGGGCGAGGTGAGAAAAAGAGGATCCTTCGAGTTTTCTCTTGTTGAACGATTTGGGTTCCAAACGGATGTCGCTGCTGGATCTGATTGTCCTTGCAGTGTGATGTACGTTTAGTTTTCTTCTGATGAACTCTACGCCTTGGTTGTGGATTGCTCTGTGGGTTATGCACATTGATTTGAACTTCATCCGCTGTTTGATGGGTAGCCAGTGTAGTGTTTTCAGCGCTGGTGTGATGTGTTCTCTTCGAGGTAGTTTAAGGAGCAGTCTGGCCACCGCATTTTGTATGC
Source organism: Ambystoma mexicanum (assembly GCF_040938575.1). Classification (NCBI taxonomy): domain Eukaryota; kingdom Metazoa; phylum Chordata; class Amphibia; order Caudata; family Ambystomatidae; genus Ambystoma; species Ambystoma mexicanum. The sequence continues at coordinate 1,131,873,076 of NC_090933.1, read as the reverse complement.
CTTGGAGTTTATTTAGGAGGCGTTCAGGGAGGGCCAAATATAGGTTGCTGGCGTAGTCTAGTCTGGACATGATGAGGGCGATGTCGGCAGTCGTTTTGTTGGTGACTGAGAGGAAAGGTAGGATCCTTTTAACCGATCACAGGAGAAAGAAGGATTTCTTAATTAGGGCATTCAATTGTGGTTCTAGAGTGAGTTGGTGATGCCAAAAGCATTTAATCTATGTACTGCACCAAAGGAGACACTCCTCTGAACACAAGAGAGTCTGAATCTCTCTTACAAATTTGAGAAAAGTGGGTAGGGTACACTACAAACCTCTGTGGAAGCCATTTGAAAGTATATATAAGCATTAAACACCCACCTCTGCCAATAAACTTCCTAGTACTGTTTTATTCTTCATGCCTGATTTTTAAGATCTGCACAGAAATACAGTTCAGTCTGCCCATTGCGCAGTATAAATAACCATAATCAAATTCATATCAAAATCAGTTCAAATATATATATATCACTAAAGACAAACAAATATTGACTATCTCAGATGACAGGCACTGAAAAGAAATTCCACACACAAATCGACGATAGCGAGATGGGTTGCTTGTCAACCGATGCAAGATAAAACGATTTAAGAATTTTCAACAATAGGAAAGATGGGCAGAATGGCCGCATTCACAACATGTGGATATTGTCTATTTACCAGATTACAGCGGTCAGAATGGAGTCATTGCAAGGGATTCAGTAGAGAGTCAGTGACATGTCTCATACTTCCCTCTGCCCCTCCCCAAATAGCATATTGCAAGATGCTGGGAAACATTTTGGCTGGCTATGCAGTGATACGCATAGGTTCTATATTCAGTATGTGTCCAACCTCATTTGCATGAGTGGACCCTAATTGCGGATGATGTGGGTCCAACCATCCCAGTTGCAAGTAGAGAGTATTGTTCTGTGGTCTGTCTGCCAGGGCACATAGATCCTGTAACACAGCCAAAACGCCAGTTTCCTGTGTACAGAGACCCCCTTGGGTGAACTGCAAATATATCTAGTAGCAAAAGGTTCAAACTTGTGACAGGGCTTAGTAGAAAAACATGAGGGTCAGAGATAGGGCCCAGAGTAACAGTCAAAGCTTGTGAAACAGGGAGGGGTGTAGCCTGACCGCCAATACCCACAGAATGTACGGCTTCATCTGAACGTGGAGCATGCAGACATTCTGAAGCTTTCAGTGTAGAGCAGGAAGTTGCGTTGTCCACTAGACAAGATACATTTGTACTACTAATGGAGCTTTCTATAAATGGAGCAGATGATTCAGGCAGGATTAGCAGTACAATGATTTGCTGTCCTACTTGGACTTGAAGGTAGCAGGGGGAGGGAAAGCATTAGGGATATGATTGGGTTATCTGCTGAGCTGGCGTATTCAGACAATTCTGATTCCTAACGGCTGAACTCTTTACAGCGATTGCATTGGCCATTGTGTGAATTGGGGGGCAGATTGGTGCCTATTCAGGGCTCTGTCTGGATCAGGTGTGACAAATGTACTCCTACACCCTCCCCCCTTCTCCCTCTGTGCCAGTCCTACTCTCTCTTGATAGGATTGGAGTTGGTTATTCTATAACGCCATGAACTTTGTTTCAGTAACCTCATTCTGTGTTTTCATGAAAATACTGCACAGCTACCAAAACTCCAGTAAGATTCTCTATCTCCAAAACTATGAGTATCACCTTTATTCAATGCTCAATCTTGGGGTGCAGCCCATTGGGAAAGTGAGCATAACAGCTTATTGCACTGTTTCAGCTTCATAGTTTATCCCGGAGTACTGATTGAAGTTGTGTTTTAACCCTTCCAGATAATTAGTTCTTACATTGCTTGCAAGCATTGAGCTTTGTCCAGTTAGCTTTCTTAGGGCACATTTCTCAAATTGTGTGCAAAAGTGGGTCAGTGAACTTCTCTGGGGGTCTTGTTAGAGCCTGTTTCATTTTTATAAGTAGGGTAAATGTCTCAGGGGGAACAGCAACTCCAAGCAACTGCTTTAAATTAGAACAATGTGAATCATAAAGTATATTACCACCTGGAGTTCTTCTTGGAACTTGATGGGATCGTCTCTTGTTTTAGGGAAATGTTGGACGATGTTAAACAGGCATGTGGATCACCATAGGCATGCACAGTAGCTAGTGTGTCCTCGGTTTCTGGCAATTGTTGTAAAGGAAGTGGCAAGGATCTATTTGGAGACGTGGGATTAGGGATTTCTTCAAAGGGGCTCCTGCAGAGGGTAAGGTACAAGAAATGTTTGAAATTGACCTTGTCTCACATAATAAATTGAAGGTTGAGGGCGACTGTGTGACTGACGCAGGTTGCTGGTGACTGTATAGTGGTAAAACTGACTGTATACTGGATGTTCACTCAGTAGTGTTAAGGCTTTGTATTTCAACCTGTTTATGGAGCTGGTGTGGAGGCGCAGATGACTGTATTTGTGGCTGATCGAGTGGTGGGTTCAGTATAGAAGGATTTCATGTGTCAAGAATGTGTTCTTGAGATTCTCTCAGTGGAGATAACTCTGGCTTTGATGGATATAGCCAGTTATAGCCTTTATTGGTCTTCAAGACATCGAAGTTTGCTCTTAAGTATTTTAATTCTTTCAGCTGATCTTGTAACTTTGCCTGGACATCTCTCAGTGTCCTGGTTTTAGATCCGGTGGTTCATTTGGTAGCTTTCGTACACCAATAACAAATAGAGTCCCATGGTTTATGATACATTTTCAACCACAGAATTCCAGAGCTCTGCGGAAATTGACAATTCCATCTGCATCAAATGTGCCTACCTTAGGGAATCTCTTGGTGACGTCATCTTTGTAAAAAATAATGCTGTTGATCCAGGAACCTGCCGGTTTTGGATGAGTAATTTAAATATATAAAATAGGTGGACTCCATATAGGAGCTCTACTATGGAAGGGACTGTGTCTTCGGGTCAGATGGGCAGATACTGCCACATGGCAGGACAGGAACCCAGAGGGCCCTGCCTCTCTTTGATTCTCTTTGTGAGGGCCGGTTAACCCTCTACCCCAGATACAGCCACACAGCAGGTAGCTGTCCTGGGCCCAGGTATCAAAGGAGCACACCTATTCAGGAGGAGTAGCCTCACACCAGGGTGCTGCATATCCAAAGGTCTTTGTTTTCAATAGGAGGGAATAGGGCATGAGTAGGATAGGCAGGAGTGCTCTGGACAGTGGACCATCTTATTTCTCACTGTATCTCTTTCCCTTTCTGGTCTCCTCCACTTCCTCTGAAGCAAAGCACTTTGGGTGCAAGATCAACAGGGAAAAGTCCACTCCAACAAGGAACAGGGATTTGTCTCTTAAGCAGGCTAGCTTTAGATCAATCAACTGAGGACTTGTGCCTTTAAAAGAAAGAGTCTCGCACCCTTTCATCAGAATTCCCTCAGTTCCTCAAGGATCCTCTAAGGCTGAAGAGATGTTCATAACATTCTCACCTGGCTTCCTTTGGATCAGCACCACTGTCAAAAGCCCTCCTCCAGAGGTAAAAAAGGAGCGGTCCAAGACAGAATGAAGATCTGTCCCCTAAACACTCACAGGCAACATCGGGAGTGATCAGTGCTGTTGACCAGCACCAAACCCTCTGAAACAGATCTTCTGTGCCACAAGATGTTAGGGAGAATTCTCCAGAATGGCTAATTTCCCTTACCTACTGAGTCTCCCAGCAGCTTTGCTGGATTTCTAGGAGTTAAACTTTTCACCTGGTAAGAGTGTGAGTCTTTTTTCCCACTCTTACATGTGTTTTTGGCTATGTGTTGTACATTTTGTGCTCATGGACTATCAAGTCTCACCTACTCCATAGGCATCATCTATTTACTGTGTGTCACACGGCACCTTTAGTGCATTGACACAGGGTTGTCTTTTAGACTCCCAACTGATAAACTCCATTTTCTGGGACTGACTCATGTCTCCCAGAACATGTAAAGTTGCCATTGACTTTAATAGTCTTTTTAAATTTACAGACCCAGTACAAACTATCTTCCATAGGGTTAATAGTTATCCCTTTTTGTCTGTTTCTCATGGAACATTATTTTGTTCCCCTTTCTCTGAGATTTGGCTGGTGGCAGTGGTATTTTTATTCTACCGCGAGCTATGAAAATAGCCTCGGTACTGTTAGAGGTTATGGTGGTAGCCTCGAACTGTAATCCGCTGGAGTCCTTTTATTTTTATTTGGTTCCGGTTGGGTTTATTCGTCATTTCTTTTTGTAAAGGTCTTAATCGTGTTTTACTCTGCGCGCCAAACCAGGTTTGGTTCCTTTGTTCGCCATCCTTTGGTGGGCTTCTGCACAGAAGCCCTCCTTAGGCACCTGAGTGTCTGGGTGGACAGGATATGAGGGAGGGGTTTGAGGCCCCCTGCACAAGATCTTCTTGGAGACCCAAGTCGCACTCTAGTTTGATTGGCTAGGTGACTGTCCTGCCAGGACAGCCACCCTGCTGTGTGATTGACAGCCAGGCTGTGTGAATGGAGGGAAACCTGCTTAAAAGCAGGTCTCTGGGACTTGGAAGGCAGAGTCGCCACTGGATCGAGAGAACCGAGGAGAAGCTGGAGGAAGACGACTGCTGCAACTACTGGACATCCCAGTGAAGCCCTGCTGCAGGTCCGAATCGCCCGAACTTCGACAATAGAGAAAATCTGCAATGAATCTTCTTCCCTTGAGCTTGGTGGGACCAACTAGCTCGCCAAATGCCAGACATCGATCCTCTCCCTGGTCGAATTTGCTGTGCATCGCTGCAGTGAACCGGATAGCCAGGTGGAGAGTAACATGTTTGGGTTTTAAGGAGCGCACCTTTTATTGGATGTTTTGCTCCGCTGCTGGCTTCTTCCCTGGGCAGCGCAGGACCCTCCAGTCTTCCTCCTTCTTGTCAGTACGACAGTTGCTTCAGGAACCGTGAGCCTGCAGGAACTGCCAGGAACAACCGCCTCAGCTACAGCCTTCTTCTTCTAAGGTACTCTTCAAATCCGGTCGTTCGTTTCGTCCGACTGCGGTGAAAGTGTTTTAAATCTTTCGCCTCTCCGAAGCATTGTCCTTCTCTACTCTTTTGAATAACTTTTGCTCTGACCAACTTTGTTTTGAACTCTTGGCAAAGACTTAACCGCAAACTACTTTGAACTGTGTGATCCTCTGCAAACACTCTGAGCCATTAACATTGACCCAGGCCCATTGATTTGAATCCTATTTGTAGTAAGCCTTTTCTAGATTGCCCTGCCTATTACTTGTTGGTGTTGTTGATATTTGATAACCTTGTCCTTTCCGTCCCTTTTAAATTGCTGCAGTGCCATTTTGCTCACACTTCATTTTGAGCTTAACTTGTCCAGAATTGATTGGGTCTTGTGTAGTGTATTAAGATTGTGATTTTCCGCTGCTTTACATTAGTGTACTGTTTTATAACTGATGGTGTAAATAAATGTATATTCTTTTACTCAGAAACCTTGAATCAGTGTTTGCTTGAAGCATAGTAATTGCTGTCCTTTGTGTAACTTCTTATACTGCTCACTTTACTCTTGAGATAAGTCTGGCTGCTCAGCCATCGCTACCACCTTACTGTTTAGTACAGGCTTGTACCAAAGGTGAATTTATACTTGTACTTGTAGTGTTAATTGTGTGTGGTGTTCCCAAAGGGTACTGCATATGATTCTGCCTAACACTGGTGTACAGTGATGAGGATAAAGTATAGTGATTACACTTAGAGTGCTGCTATTACCTTGGCTCAACTAACCACAGGCTAAACATCACTAAAAAGCAAATTTTAATCATGTCTGATATGGAAAGATACAGTCAGGAGACCCTCCTTAGTTACATTGTTGATCATTTGAAAAATCTGTGTAGAGAAAGGAATCTCTCTGTTAAAGGCAAAAAGTCAGAATTAATTGAAAGGTTGTTGGAGAAACAAAGTCTGGAGAGTGGGTCTGAAATACCTAACCCTGCAGCAAATGTGGAAAATAATGAGGATGATAATGTGTCAGATATTATTGATGGGCTGGATGAGTTAGATGTGTCTCACAATGTAGGCCCTGTTGCTCCTCTACTTGCTCAGAAACCTCAACCTTTGTCCACTGGGACCCCTACAGGTCCTACACTCAGTCCTGAATTCATTGCTCTAGAAAACATGAGGCTTGAATTGGAATTCAAACGTATTAATGCTCAAACTGTACAAAAGCATCAAGAACTTAAGCTCAGAGAAATGGAGATGAACCATGCACCAGATATGAAAAAGTTGTCTATTGAGAATGCTTCTCTATCAGAGTCTTCTAGGTCTTCCAGTCCTAAGAGACCACGTATGAGGGTATCTATGAGGCTAAGCTTGATATTCTGTAGTGGTTGGCAATGTTTGAGTATAACCATGGGATTCAAGACATTACAGGGAATCAGTTGCTTCCCTGGCTCTTCTCTAGGCTACCCACTGTTGCATCTGATGTTGTGATGGAGTTGGGGGAGGTGGATAGGATGGATTATGAGTGTGAGTCTTCTAGGTCTTCCGGTCCTAAGAGACCACTTATGCCCAAAGAAATTGTGAGTATCTATGAGGCAATGCTTGATATTCTGTATTCGTTGGCAATGTTTGAGTATAACCATGGGATTCACGACATTACAGGGAATCAGTTGCTTCCCTGGCTCTTCTCTAGCCTACCCACTGTTGCATCTGATGTTGTGATGGAGTTGGGGGAGGTGGATAGGATGGATTATGAGTGTGTGAAGCTAGCTTTAATTGCTACATCTGGGAAGACCCATTCCCAGTACCTTAAGAGGTTTAGGACCTTCAAAAAGCATGATGGTACCCCTTGGGCTACCTGGGTATGTGAATGTTTGAAAAACATAGATGGTTGGGTTAAGGGTTACAGAGTTAACACTTATGAAGGTATGAGAAATCTTGTTATGTTGGAGTCAATTTATGATGCCTGCTCTCCTGAGCTCAGACAGCACTTGGCTGATTCTAAGGCGATATATTCAAAGAAGTTAGCTAAGGCTGCTGACTTGTGGGTTGCCAACAGGGCTACTCACAAGGATTCTGGAGCAACTCAGAAGACAGATGAGGGAAAACAGCCAAAGAAAGATAACAAGGAGAATCCTAATACCTCCAATCCAAAAGAGGGCCCCAAAAAGAATAAGGGTAAGCCACAAGGGAAACCGAATCAGGCTAGTGTACCATCTGGACCCAAACCAGATGGAGGTCAGAACAAGCCCACATTCATCAAAACATTTGGGAAATGTTATGTTTGTAGGTCAACTGACCATGTGAAAGGGGATCCCAGATGCAAGGGTAAACATTCAGGGGTCCACACTGTCTCCTTAGCCTTCTCCCCAGAGGAAGAAGTACCTATGGCAAGTGGAAACCTTCACCTACTGGCTGACAAAACCATGAGAGTCTCAGCTAGTGTCTCTTTAGTGTCCCTGGGTTTGTGGGAACAACAGAATATAAATGTCCCATCCCAGATAATACTGAAGAGTATTATAAAGATAGTGTTCTTGTGAATGGCCAGGAGACTCTTGCCATCAGAGACACTGGAGCCAGCATAACTTTGGTTGATTAATCATTTTTCAAGGTAGAGGATGTTGCGAAGGAACCCAAACGCCTAACCAAGTTAGCTGGAGGCCCTGTGCAAATGCTTGCCCAGTTACCAGCTCTCATCCAGTGCAATGACATGAATGTCAACCTGTTAGTGTGCAGAGTGAAGTGTCTGGGAGAGTCCTATTGGGTAATGACCTGAAAACTCTTGGAGTTGTATCTAGTACCCCCAGGCCTCCCAGTAAAAGTGGACAGGAGCTCACTAGGCCTGCAAGGGAGAGGACCGTCAGAGGCTCTCCAGGGGACTTCATAGAGGAAACTATCACCCCCAGTCCACAGGACTTGCTCACTGCTGTTTCAAGAAAGAAAGAGGCAAAGGGGAAACCTAAGACCTCACAGAATAAAGCAGATAGCACCCCTTGTGCTACCAACAAGGACATCCCCAGGATTGTCCAAAGTCACACCTGTGATTCCTCCATCAGCCTAGGCTGAGTGTGAGGTACAACCCTGTGTGGTTGATTCAGTCTTTGAAGAATCAGATCTGGAAGAAGACATTACTTTAGTTGGAGATCTGGATCCTGTTGACCATCCTGAGTTGCAGTCTTTACTTGCAGAAGGTGGACCCAACAGGGCAGACTTCAGCAGAGGACCAAGAGAGTGTCCCACTCTTGAAGGTCTTCGGCAACAGGCAGCTTCTCAGCTTGATGGGCAAGAGGCTGGGAAGCATAGGTTGCACTGGGAAGATGGCCTCTTCTACAGTGAACCAACTGAGTCTATCCCTGGGGACTGCAACAGATGTGTAGTGACCCTAGAAAACAGACTCCAGTTCCTACAGTTGGCCCATGAGCTACCTTTGGCTGGTCATTTAAGCTTCAAAAAGACCAAGGAAAGGCTCTCTTTACGTCTACTGGCCTAAGATGGGTGCAGAAGTTGTCAACTCCTGTAGGAGCTGTCACACTTGCCAAACCTCTGGCAAGAGTGGAGCCAAGTATCTGGCACTGTCGGTCCCTCTCCCAGTGGTGGGAGTTCCTTTTGAGGGGGTGGGCATCAACAGTGTTGGTCCCCTTGACCCTCCACATCTTCAGGAAACAGGTTTATCCTGGTTGTAGTAGACCATGCTACTAGATATCCCGAGGCAATACCTATGAGAACTGTTATGGCTCAGGCTGTGGCCAAGGCTCTACTTGGTATTTTTTACCAGAGTAGGGTTTCCTAAGGAAGTGATATATGACAGGGGATCCAATTTTATGTCCCACTACATGCAAACCATGTGGAAAAACTGTGGTGTCACTTACAAGTTTTCTGCAGCCTACCATCCACAAACCAATGGACTGGTAGAGAGGTTTAATCGTACTATGAAGAGCATGATAGGTGTGTTAGAAGAACCCCTTAAAAGAAAGTGGGACCTTCTACTGCCATGCCTTCTCTTTGCTTATAGAGAAGTCCCTCAGGAGGGAGTTGGATACAGTCCCTTAGAACTTTTTTATGGCCATCCAGCCAGAGGTCCTTTGGCTCTGGTTAAGGAGGGGTTGGAGAGTGTTCATTTCCCCCAAGCCAGTCAGATTCACTGACTATGTGATAGGTCTCCAGAGGAGAATGTCACACATGATGGCAGAAGCTAGTGATAACTTGAAAGCAGGTCAGGCTCTGGTCAAACATTGGCATGACCACAAGGCCAACATGGTTGAGTTTGCTCAAGACCAGTTTGTACTAGTTATGGTGCCAACAAGGCAGAGGGCCTTGCAGGACAAATGGATAGGACCCTTCAAGGTTGTGGGAAAACTTGGAGAGATGAGCTATCTGGTGGACTTAGGCAGACCTAAGGAGGCTCCCAGAGTCTTTCACACCAACCGTTTGAAGGCATATGTCTCAAGACCAGAAGTGGGAGCTTTACTTCTAGCTTCATCTCAAGAGGAGCAGGAGAGTGAACCTCTACCTGACCTACTCAGAGGCCAACCTTTAGACGTGAAAATTGAAGGAGTTAATCTCTCTTCTCATCTGACACCTGAACAAAAGGAGGAGTGCAAGTTTCTTTTAAATCAGTTTGCCTCCCTGTTTTCACTTTCACTAGGCTTGACCCCTTTGGGCCAGCATGAAATTCTAACTGGTGACTGTTTACCTGTTAAAAGCAGAGGTTACAGAATGTCAGACCATGTAAGAACCCACATTAAGGAAGAGGTCAACAAGATGCTTGATCTCGGGGTTATAGAGCCATCTACAAGTCCATGGTCTAGTCCAGTTGTTCTAGTACCAAAGGCAGGATCCAAGGAGTTGAGATTCTGGTGGATAAACCTGGTGCAGCCAAGTACCTCAGTTCATTTGATCTGTTGTCAGGCTATTGGCAAATAGCCCTGAAAGACCATGCCAAGGAGAAAACTGCATTTTCAACCCCAGCAGGCCTCTACCAGCTTAAGGTTTTTTTTTTTGTTTTTTTTTAAATATATTTTTATTTTAAATGAAAACAGTACAAAACAAACTTGTGGCATTAGGTACAATAGGACAATTGACAATTAAAAAAACACAACACTGCACTCCCCCCCTCCCCCCCAAGAGCTTATCGACAGGGTAGTTCTGTATCGACCTGGAGTGGCCGGGTGCCCCCCTCCTCTGAGGCAGTAGGTTCCCCTTGCACCCCAAACAGACCAGTAACTAACAACTTCCAGGCTACTAGGTTGCCCACATCCTCCTCCCCACATTTACTGCATGCCTCTTGCCAGACCATGGTTTCAGCTTCCGCCCATTTTTGCAGATCCCTCCACCACATCTCTATCCTGGGTTTATAGCATTGCTTTCAGTTCATGGCTATCCTCCTTTTAGCGAGTATATACGCTAGGTCCCTCAGTTTCCCAAGATGTCTGGTGTTCTTCGGTCTAGGGAACCCCCCTAGGAGGCAAGCCCAGGCCGTGTCAATGCTTATCAGGACCCCTTTGTTTGCTAACTTCTGTGACACCTCTCCCCAGAAGACCTCTATTACTGGGCAGGACCAGAACATATGCGTCATGTCCGCGTCCTCCTCGTTACATTTCGGACATGCTTGTCTGCCTGTGTTCGCAAACTTAGCAATTCTTCTGGGGGTCATGTACGCTCTATGCGTGATATATAGTTGGATTTGCTGTAATCTAGCATTTCTGGACACTTTTTTATGATATCCCATAGCCCGTTCCCACATCCCATCAGTCATCTGAGTCCCCACCTCCGTTTCCCATTCTAGTCTTCAATCCATCAGGTCCTTCCCCACCCGGGACATCACCACCTCATACAATCTGGAGATCTCGTGTCCGCCCTCTGATATATCATATATCGTGTCAATCAGGGCGTCCGGATCCTCCGCTAACACCGTCTCAGGCCAAGATTTTCAGATAATCCGTACCAACCTGAGGTATGTAACGTATTGGCCCACATGTAACCCAGTCTCCTCTTCTAGGTCTGCAAAATCCTTGATGGCCCCATCTTGCCATATATCTCCTAACGTGGCCAACCCAACCGATTCCCAGTATATTCTGATCATTTTCCTAAATTGGCTATCCCCCGCAGTCAAGGCGACCAGTGGCACTTGAGGCGAACACGGGTCCAGGCTTCCCAGTAGCCGACATGCTCTATGCCACATTCTCCACCCAAGTAACAGCATGCCAGGGCGAAGATTTAAGTCCTGTCTAGGGACCCAGATGATCTCCTTCAAATAAAACGGGGCGCAATCTGTCCCAACCAACCTAGACTCGGGAGATTCCTCATCAGAGAGCCACTGTGTAACATATTGCAATTGGCTCGCTACATAATAGGCCTCAAAATGTGGTAATTTGATCCCTCCCTTATCGTGAAAGTTTTGCAGCTTCCACAGTGCCACTCGGTTGCGAGTGCCATGCCATAGGAAGTCCCTGCACATACTGTCGAGTTTGGTAAAGAACTTCTTAGGTATTAAGTATGGTATGTTGTTGAAGAAATGCAACAGTCTAGGCAGGACAACCATTTTAAGCAGCGCCCCCCGCCCTATCATCGCCAGCGGCAGCTTCTCCCAAAATCGCATGGACGCGCGGATTTTATCCACAGTAGCTGCAGTATTGTGCAGATGTTCGTTTACCACAGTATGATATATGTCTATCCCGAGGTATCGGAAGGACTCGGTTGCCCAAGGCACGGGTAATACCGGCAAGCTTTCCGTGGGGACCCTCGAGTAATACCCTAGGGGGAACATGCTCGACTTGCCGGGATTAACCGCTATGCCGGACAATTCGGCATACTTCTGCATGACCTCCAAAACATACTGGAGGTTCTCCTCCGGATATTTTAGGTACAGCAGCAAGTCATCGGCATATAGGGATATCAAGTGGCTCTCTCCTCCCACCTGGATGCCCACCAGGTCATATTGCTGTCTAAGATATACCGCTAAGGGTTCCAGGGCCAATATGTATAACATCGGGGACCAAGGACATCCCTGTCTAGTACCCCTACCAAGGCGCCACTTATCGGATATCACCGATCCCGTGCGCACCCTAGCCGTTGGTTGGCTATACAGCAGCCTCGCCCATCTGATATAGCCTGGCCCGAACCCGTATTCCCCCAGGACCGCGAACAGCCACGGCCACCTCACCGAATCGAATGCCTTGACTGCGTCTAAGGAGATCACTGCCATTTCCTCATCCCTTCTGTTCCCTTCTTCAATCACCCGGTGGAGCCGCCTATGATTATGGGTTATATTCCTGCCAGGGACATAACCTGTCTGATCCGAGTGTATCAGTCTGCCGATGACCTTGCGTAGCCTGTCCGCCAGGACCGCTGTCAGGATCTTACTGTCTTGGTTCAACATCGACAGCGGTCTGTACGACCCACAGTGTTGTCTCGGCTTGTTAGGCTTGGGTAGCGGCACGATCAGCGCCTCTCTGAGCGTGTCCGGCAATCGGCCTCCCTCAAATGATTCATTATACATCTCCAGCATGGGGGGGGAGTATCTCTGCGCTATATGTTTTGTAGAACTCACTTGGGAGTCCATCCGTGCCCGGGGTCTTGCAAGTAGGTAGCCGCTTCACCACCTCTTCCAGTTCATCTAGCGTAATGGGACCATCTAGCTCCTCCCTTTCCTCTGCACTAATTCTAGGCAATTCCATATCTTCCAGTGTGTCCCTGATTTTATCCAGATTGTCTTCCCCTTTGTCCTCATACAGCGCTTTATAATAATCTAAGAAAGCGGCGTTAACCTCTTCCTGAGTGTGAGCCTCCTCCCCATTTTCCTTTTCTATCATCATGATCGGGGTCCTAGGGGTTTCCCTCTTATAAAGCCATGCCAGTAGGCGACCAGTTTTGTCACCACCTGCATGCTGCCTCTCCACGTATTTCCTGTAGTTGAGGTCGCAAAGCCGCTCCCAAAGCTCCGAGCATCGTTGCTGTAATTCGAGTACTAGGTCTGTCCCCCCCCCCGCTCTGGTACATTCACGCTCCAGTTCTTTCTCCACTTTCTCTAGCTCAGCTAGAACCCCCCCCTGCAGGCCCTTTGATTTGGAAATAGCGTCGCCCCTCAATACCACCTTGAAGGCCTCCCAAAGTGTACTAGCCGAATCTACACTGCCCGTATTCTCCTCAAAGTACCTTATAATCGCCTCTCTAATATCCTCTCTGAAGACCGGGTCTCTAAGCGCCTCCGCCCGAAGGCGCCATGTTGGTATCCGCCCTCTGGGGCGGCCATATTGCCAGGCCATCACCAAGGGCGAATGGTCCGACAGGACCTTCGCTCTGTATTCAATCTGAGTAGTTGCTATCGCCACTTCTGGCGTGGCAAAGAAATAGTCTAATCTCGTATGCAGCTGTTGAGGGGCCGAATAATGAGAGTACTGCGAGGCAGTGGGGTGTTTCAGTCTCCAGACATCTTCTAGTCCAAAATCGTCTAATAGTACCCGTAAAGCCCTAGCCGCCGGGGTGGGCTTGTCCACTTTACTGTCGGACCTATCTATCTTGGGGTCAAGAACACAGTTGAAGTCCCCTCCCCAGATAATCGGTTCCTCTGCGCACGGGCCCAGGCGTGTACATAAAGTCCTGAAGTATATAGCAGTATTCTGGTTGGGGGCATATGTATTAATAATACTCAGTCCTCTGTTCTCAATCAGTGCTCTCAGTATTACCAGCCTACCCTCTGTGTCTACCTCCTCTCGTACAATTCTGAGTGGGATATGCGGGGCCACCCAGATCAGCACTCCCCTGGCATAGGCCGAGTACGTGGAGCCCACCACCGTGCCACCCCATTTTTTCTTTACAAGGTCTAGTTTATGTTGGGTCAGGTGCGTTTCTTGTAGCAGGGCAATGTCGATCTTCTGTCGTTTAAGATACAACATGACTTTATTTCTTTCCAAGTAATTATTGAGTCCGCGGACGTTCCAGGTGGCAATCTTAAGGTCTCCCATGGCAATTATGTGTCTTCCCACCCCATTTGCAGGAACCTCCAGCAGTTCGCATGGCACAGAAGGCGTCCCACTGCAGCCACTCCGCGAATAAGCTCGTTCCCCAACTAACTACGCACACAACCAAACCCCAACTCCCTTTCCCCTCCCTCACCCGCCCTCCCCCCAACACCACACACCCCAACTGTTGCCCAGCTTCAACAACAGAGCTCAGGCACCCCCACATCTAGTTCCGCAATCACCGATCAGTGCACGGAGCCCAGTAGGGTGAGGTCGCCCTAATGGCCACCTAACCTAAGCTATCGTGGGGAAAGAGTATCGCTCCATGGGGCTCCCGTTCGATAATAATCTCAGTGTTTGCGACAAACAGTACAACCAACTGACCTTCCATACCGAAGGTTCCGAACCGACTATAATCAAGTCTCAAAGTCCATGAGTCGCGCCATCTTGCGACGTCATTTTACGCCTTCCGCAGCGCCTCCGAATCCTTCTGGGGCCGGTCCGCCGATTCCTGGGGGCACCCCTGTGTGTCGAGCCACTCCATGGCGTCCTCTGGGGTCTCGAAAAATAAAGTTTTATGCGCCTGTATAACCTTCAGTTTTGCAGGGTAAAGCAACATATATTTATAACCTGCCTCCCTCAGCCTCCGTTTCACAGTCCCAAAATTCACGCGGCTCCGCTGCACAGCTAGAGTGTAATCCGGATACGCCGTGATGTTTGCTGCTCCTCTCTTGATCGTGCCTCCTTTTCGGAAGTGTTCCAATATTCTTTCCCGATCGCGGTAGTTAAGAATTTTGGCAATGATGGGTCTAGGCGGGTATCCAGGAGGCGGCCTCCTCGTTAGGGCTCTATGCGCTCTTTCCACTGCGAAGCCTTGGGATAAGGCCCCTCCGGGTATCTCCTGCAGTAACATGGTCTCAACAAAGTCAGTAGGGTCTCGGCCCTCCGTCCCCTCAGGTAAGCCCACAATACGGATATTGTTGCGGCGGGCTCGTCCTTCCGCCTCCTCCGCTCTACTTTCCAAGTTGCCCACCCTTTGAATTAGGGCGTGCAGTTTTGCCTTGTGGGTGGCGCAGTCCGCCGTGTTCGGGCCAACTTCTTTTTCCAGGGACTCTGTGCGCTCTGCCAGAACCCTAACGTCCTGTCTCAGCAGATTGACGTCCTCCTGGACCTCCCCAACTTTGAGGTCCAATGCCGTTTTTAATTCAGAGACAGCCAGTTCTAATTTCGACTCCCAGGCTGCTCTCAGGTCCGCAATCGCCGCCAGGATTTCTTGATTAGAGCTCGAAGGCGTCGCGCCACCCACGGCCGATGCATCTTTATTCTTGGTGGCGTCCGGGCCCGGAGACGTCTTGGTGAAGTCGTCCAGCGTGGGCTGATTCGCCTTGGGTCGCACCGCCCTACTTGGCATGGTTCTGGGGATGTGCAGGTCTTCCGAATGGTGAGTGGGCGCACTGCACGCTGGCCTGGATAGGTCTTCCCGCTACTCTTTTCTATTCCGTCTCGGGCCTACGTCGGCCATTTTGGGTCGCCCTTTGTCCTCAGCGTCTCTCGACTTTTCTTCCCCAATCTTCGCCGCCGTAGCTACTATGTCCTCCAAAAGTTCACAGTGCATAGGTAGCACTTTCACACGCTGGCATGCGTATCGCCGGTATTCAATAAGCAGTCGCACCGCACTGATTTGCCCGGATCTGTTCAGGATCTCGGGAGCTCCGGTGGAACGCGTCCTCCTACATGGCTCTCGTAGCCACGCCTCCTCTACCAGCTTAAGGTTATGCCATTGGATTAAAGAATGCACCTGCTACATTCCAAAGGATGGTCAATCAAGTACTGAATGGGATAGAGGACTTCTGCATGGCATACTTGGATGACATTGCAGTGTTCAGCCCTACTTGGAAAGAACATGTTGATCACTTAGGATATGTATTGCAGGTTCTTGAGCAGGCTCATCTTACCATAAAGTCAAGTAAATGTCAAATTGGTCAGAGCAAAGTGGTCTACCTTGGTCATGAGGTAAGAGGAGTTGAAATAAGGCCATTGCCTAGCAAAGTACAGGCTGTACAAAACTGGGCCACCCCTACTACTCAAATCCAGGTGAGAGCCTTCTTAGGTCTCACTGGGTACTACAGGAATTTCATAGAGAACTATGGGACCATAGCTTCTTCCTTGAATGTAGTCTCCTCTCCACAATTCCTTAAAAAGGTTAGATTGAATGAGGAGTACACTCAAGCCTTTGAAAACCTGAAGAAAGCCCTTTGTCAAGCTCCAGTCCTAAGAGCTCCTGATTATCACCAACCCTTCATTGTGCAGACAGATGCATCCCATACAGGTATAGGTGCAGTCCTTAGTCAACTGGATGAGAAAGGTAGGGAGCACCCCATTTGCATCATCAGCAGGAAGCTGACGGAACCAGAAACAAGGTGGGCAACCATAGAGTGTGAATGCTTTACTATTGTGTGGTCTCTGAAGAAGTTTAGACCATACATGTATGGATCTACTTTTGTGATTCAGACAGACCACCAAAAAAAAAAGGTTAATGCAAATGAAAGGGGAGAACCCAAAACTACTACAATGGCCAATCTGCCTGCAAGGGTTTGATTTCACCATTGATCACAGGTCAGGATGTCACCTCCAAAATGCTGATGGTCTCTCTAGGATGTTTGTAACCGACTAGAGTGAAGAGATTCATCCAGGAGTGGATTAAATCCTACTGTCCCTTAGTCTGGGGAGGCGAGTGCTTGGGAGAATTCTCCAGAATGGCTAATTTCCCTTACCTACTGAGGCCTTCAACAGCTTTGCTGGATTTCTAGAATTTAAAATGTTCACCTGATAAGAGAGTGAGCCTTTTTTCCCACGCTTACATGTGTTTTTGGCTATGTGTTGTACATTTTGTACTCATGGACAATGGAGTCTCACCTACTCCATAGGCATTATCTTTTTACTGTGTGTCACACAGCACCTTTACTGCAGTGACACAGGGTTGTCTTTTAGACTTCCCACTGTTAAACTGCATTTTCTGGGACTGACTCCTGTCTCCCAGAACATGTAAAGTTGCCATTGACTTTACTAGTCTTTTTTAAATGTACAGACCCAGTACAAACTATCTTCCATAGAGTGCTGGAAGGGTGAATAGTTATCCCTTTTTGTCTGTTTCTCATGGAACATTATTTCATTCCCCTTTCTCTAAGATTTGGCTGGTGGCAGTGGTATCTACCATTTGTATTCTGCCGCGGGCTATAAAAATAGCCTCGGTACTGTTAGAGGCTATGGTGGTAGCGTCGAACTGTAATCCGCTGGACCCCTTTTATTTTTATTTGGTTCCAGTTGGGTTTATTTGCCATTTCTTTCTGTAAAGGTCTTTCTCGTGTTTTACTCTGTGCACCAAACCAGGTTTGGTTCCTTTGTTCGCCGTCCTTTGGCAGGCTTCTGCACAGAAGCCCTCCTTAGGCGCCTGAGTGTCTGGGTGGACAGCATGTGAGGGAGGGGTTTGAGGCCACCTGCACAGGGTCTCTTTGGAGACCCAAGACGCACTCTAGTTGGATTGGCTAGGTGACTGTCCTGCCAGGACAACCACCCTGCTGTGTGATTGACAGCCAGGCTGTGTGAATGGGGTAAAACTGCTTTAAAGCAGGTTTCTGGGACTTGGAAGGCAGAGTCGTCACTGGATCGAGAGAACCGAGGAGAAGCTGAAGGAAGACGACTGCTGCAACTACTGGACATCCCGGTGAAGCCCTGCTGCAGGTCCGAATCGCCCGAACATCGATGACAGAGAAGATCTGCAAGGAATCTTCTTCCCTTGAGCTTGCTGGGACCAACCAGCTCGCCAAACGCCAGACACCGATCCTCTCCCTGGTCGAATTTGCTGTGCATCGCTGCAGTGAACCGGATAGCCAGGTGGAGAGTAACCTGTTTGGGTTTTAAGGAGCACTCCTTTTATTCGACGTTTTGCTCCGCTGGTTGCTTCTTCCCTGGGCAGTGCAGGACCCTCCAATCTTCCTTCTTTTTGTCAGTATGACAGTTGCTTCAGGAACCGTGAGCCTCCAGTCGTTCTTTCCGTCCGACCGCAGTGAAAGTGTTTTAAATCTTTCTCCCCTCTGTAGGCTTGTCCTTCTCTACTCTTTTGAATAACTTTTCCTCCAACCAACTTCGTTTTGAACTCTTGGAAAAGACTTAACTGCGAACTACACTGAACTGTGTGATCCTCTGCAAAGACTCTGAACCATTAACATTGGCCCAGGCCTATTGATTTGAATCCTAGTTGTAGTAAGCCTTTTCTCGGTTGCCCTGCCTATTACTTGTTGGTGTTGTTGATTTTTGATAACCTTGTCCTTTACCTCCCTTTTAAATTGCTGCAGTGCCATTTTGCTTACACTTCATTTTCAGCTTAACTTGTCCAGAATTGATTAGGCCTTGTGTAGTCTATTAAGATTGTGATTTTCTTCTACTTTACATTGGTGAACTGTTTTATAACTGATGGTGTAAATAAATGTATATTCTTTTACTCAGACACCTTGAATCAGTGTTTGCTTGAATCATAGTAATTGCTGTCCTTTGTGTAACTTCTGATACTGCTCACTTTACTCTTGAGATAAGTATGGCTGTTCAGCCATTGCTACCACTTTACTGTGTAGTGCAGGCTTGTACCAAAGGTGAATTTTTACTTGCACTTGTAGTCTTAATTGTGTGTGGTGTTCCCAAAGGGTACTGCATATGATTCTGCCTAACACAAGAGTAGACCCTGAACTGGAGCATCCCACCCTAAAGTCCTTTGCAAAGGCCTCACAGCAACCGGAGGGCCAGACCCGCTCAATCTCCCTGTTCTATCACTACTGAACCAGTCGCTCCGTGTGCCCCACATCCTGAATAGGGAAGGCGCTGGTGCTGGTGTCTGTGTTCCTCCAACCAGCCAAACTATTGCACTACATCTAAACCATTTCAACCCTGCATCGTGTCCTAGCAAAACATGTCACCTGCTGGGCCCAAAGCATCTGCTCAATGCCGGAACCAAAACCGAATCTTTGGAGGATCGCTCAACAACTCTAACCAGGGGTTTCAAACAGGGCTTGGCCCAACTAGCCTAAGAAACTCTGCCTCATTTACTGCACCTCAGGGCACCCTCAATCACCACTTCAATGACCGTTCCCCACCCACTTGAACCACTGGAGTGTCACTCGCCGAATTCTCCCAGCGGCTAAAGCCCAACTCAGCCCGGCCAACTGTGAAGCCTTCCTGGGACCGACCCGACCTGTATCATTGAACCGCTGCCATTCAATGGAAGAGAACCTGCATTCAAGCCTACTCCATGCCTGATTGTTGCAAGGGCTTCCACTATCCTACATGCCTGAACTGAGCCTAGTTCGCTCGCATCAACGTTCATCCTCGGGTCAGCACACCAACAACTGAATCCAGGTACTGTGACACTGAACTACTCCCACGGTCCACTGGGACCATAGAGACTAGTTTCCATGATTCCTGCCCCTCATGTCCTAAGCCCTCCAGGATGTCAGGCTGGAGCCAGGCCATGATCACCTACATGGCCCTCAAGGGCCTCTCCATCTCTCCAAAGACCCACTTGGAGTCAGACTTGGCGCTTGTGGCACCAGACTCACTCACTCCCATTGGATAACATTGGGGATTGGACTTGTAGTGCATTGATGGGGACAATATGGATGCCCCCACATATTTCTGTTCCCAGAACTGCATGTGTGGTCTAGTCTTTTGGGTGTGGTTCAGCCAAGAGACACCTGGGATACCCAGAGACTATTTAAGCAACACCCAGGCTGAGAAACATGCTTTGCGTTTTCTGCACCTGCAGCGTGACACTCACCGTGTTTGGATCGGTCTCCAGTAGGCCTGCATCTTTCTTCTGCGCCCAGCTCCTGCAAGAACAAGAACACCATTAGGAACAGCCTTACCTTGCGGCACTTCTGCCCATCATTCATCGCTCCTTCTGTTCTGCGGGCATCTTCGGCGGTGTCATTCCCATCCCGGCACGCCGCTTCCTAAGGGAAAAGAACAGAAAAAAGGCATTAGTAAGCATTCTGCAAATATTCGCTTATTTTTAAATACTGTACGAGCTTGAAACGCTTACCTGAATCCCAGCCGCTCTGGGGGAACTCTGTCTTCGGAACTTCTCATCCATCTCCAAGAGGGAAAAGACACTCCAGGTTAGCGTGGAAACATCTAGAGGCGCCGCATACCGTGCTTACCCACCGCATTTGTTCTTCATAACCGGCATCCACGCTGAAAACATTGCGGCACCTAAAAGACACAGAAAAAGAACTCAGTTCAATACAAATACGAAAGGGGTGCATCGCGCATCACGCTCTCACTCACCTTCAGCGCTACTCATCTCAGCAGCACGCCGCCACCCCCGGACGCCGGCCATCATCTAAGGAAGGAAAGGAACGAAGTTAGAGAACTGTTCAAAAGACTCATTATACTTACCTGTCTGACTCTTGCCAGTGAAGTAACTAGGCAGAAACAAACCGGCATCAATCAACGCGGCCCTGCGCTGAAAGCAGGACGGAGAGCAAACTATCCGAGAAAACAAGGTGAGCTGTGGATCAAAGGGAAGGGTTGGACCCCAGGGAAGAAGGGGTTCAAGCCCACAGAGACAATAGGGAGTTAAACTCTACCAATCCTGTGTTTCAGGCCCAGTCTCCAGTCGAATAGCCTCCAGGGAAGGGTTTGAGGTCGTAAGAGGTCACAACAGGCTGAGTGACGTCCCCGTGGATACCAGGTGAGCGTTACACTAGTTAAGTCACGATTGCTCCTGTGTTCAACCAATATCTTTTTTATGATAGTACTTTACCTACCACCCCTGGAACTACACTCAGAGTGCCAATTTCTCCAGTCTGTTGCATCTTCTCTGAGGGTTTTGGGGTGCGTTTTTGTACAGTAATCTCTTTTTTATTACAGGCAGTTGGTGTGTTTTATTAAAGTGTTTATATTTGTATAGAGCCTTAATTGGACATTCCCTTTATTTTGGACTATAATACTCTGTTGTTTGGGTCACAAATGGTTCATCTTCACACCCCTCTTAAGAGTATAGCCTTTTTTTCGGCTCACGTTACCACAAAAGGCAAAGAAGGTATGTCTCTTGACTGTCCCTGTTTTACCTTTATAATTTTGTTGTGGCTTGTAGAAGTTTGAGGGCTTAGTGGGCCAATTTAACCCTACTCATCCTTGTACTCCTGTGAGGCAGAATCCAATTCATCACAGGCTGCCAGGGTCAGTTGAGTTTTCGATCAGTGGTTGGCGGCTCGAGATGCGGTTTTAATTGTGACAGATTAAAGACTTCCACAATGCTAGCTTCTTTTTTGAGCCAGGACAAAGTATGCGATAAGCTCGTAAAGTGCAGTGGCAAACTGGTTTGATTAGAAGCAACACCGGTTCAAATAAGTGCCAAAGGCAGCACTGTGGGTACTGTTGGTTCAAATGCATTCGTACAAGGTCGATGATGGTTCATTGTGGTTTGATGTGAGTACAGGAGACCAGTTCATTGTATTTTTCAGTTGCTGTGAGTCCCAATCCAGGGGCTCAGGGAGAGTCGAGTCCCTGTTCTCATTCTCCCATCCCAGGTGATGCTGGCTAACAGCCGTAGCAGCCTTTCACCTCCATTGAGGACCTGGGTATCAGTGTAGCTAGCAGGGAAGTAGGTTGTGCTCCAGCAGAGGTTCACCGCAAACGTACTCTGGGAGTGGGTAAGAAGAAGAGCTGGCCTCTGGCTTGGACCACTCATTCATCACCTCAGTGCTGAGGGCTTTCAAAAAGTCAACTCTCCTAAAAGAGGTCCACATTAATTATTCTTGTAGTCTATGAATGATGGGGTTACCAGTCAAATGGTCGAAAACATTTGGTCGACAGGACAATTGGTCGACACCATTTGGTCGAATGCCAAATGGTCGAATTTTTTTTTTTGTTTTTTTTTACCCATTTTTTTTTTTTTTTTGGGGGGGTCCCCCCCCCAACCCCCTTTTTTTCTTTTTTTTTTTTCCCCACACGAAAACCCACAAAACACATATATATATATAAAAAAAAAAAAAATTCGACCATTTGGCATTCGACCAAATGGTGTCGACCAAATTGCAGTCGACCAGTTTGTTGTCGACCAGTTGACTGGACACCAATAAAACAAAGAATGAGGGGGAGACCCTTCACTTATAAAGGCAACAAGCCATCTGGGATTGGTTAAAAGCAAGCCTGAATTAAAAGTCCCATTCTCGTTAAGATAACAAGTGACCTGTGCTTTATTGCATCACACACTGGGTGCTTTGCCCTGCAGGACATGTGGGAGACATGACGGAAAGAAAGACCCACATGTGTAGGAATCCTTCCTCTCTTTGGTTCTGCTCTGTCTGCCTGCTTAAACCTGCCTCCTTTTCTAACCCTGCACATCAAAGGCCTTTTGGTATGCAGCGCACTGTTGTGAGGAAGACCCTTTTGTTTAGAGTGTGCCCTTAGAAGCTTGTTTCCTACCACAGCTCATACTGAGGGTTGTGCCTCGTGGAGAGTTGTTACCTGTTCTCACAAAGGATGCACGATAGCCTAAGTCTTTTGCTGTTTGTCCTGCTGGTGAGCAGAGACAGCAGTCTGACTAGAATACACACAGGCTGTCTGAGTCTTTCAACCCTCACAGCATTAAAGGAAAACAAAGATGTGATTGTTCCGAGGTTTTGAATTAATCTGAACCTCTTGTATTGCTCTGGGCAACCCTCCAGGCCATTGGTCTTCACCTGTCAAGCCATTACAGGAAAGGGAAAAACCATATGCAAAGCAGGCTCGGCCCCACACAAGAAGGGGAAGTTCATCCCATACTGCTCGGTCACATCCCTTCTACACAAGACCACAAGCAACTCATATTGGGTGTCATCAGTTAGGTGTCGCTTGGGTCTCCAGGCCCAGCAGGCACAGGAGCCAAACCTGGGCATTCAGGGTGACTAAAGCAAAACAAAAGAGGTGATGGCTGGAAAGTTTTAACTAATTTGAATCTCTTGTATTACTCTGAATAACCCTCCAGATAATCGTTAGACCATATGCAAATCAGGTTTCGTCACACCGCCAAAAGGGGAAGTTCACATTCCTTCTGCACAGACCACAAGTAGCCCTATACACGTGGCCTCATTGGTCGTCATCAGTGACGTGTAGCTTGGGTCTCTAGGCTCACAGGATAAACATGAGTATGATACAAATCTAGTGTGGCTTTAAATCATTATGAAATGTACCAACAACCTTACCACAACCTAGGTATGGCTTATATTTTCCAATTATAATTCCACCAGGTTGTCAGTTTATCATAATATCATTGTTTTGTGAAAGAGGTGCTGATGTCAGTGCAGGTCAATGACTTTGTTGTCACAGCAGCTGTCAAACAGTGCACCTTCAACCTCTGAACTTGCTCTGTGCCACTGGAGAGCAGCAGCTACAAATCAGGAGACTGATGCAGCAGGACACAGGTGTAAACCATGCATTTGTCATGGAGCTTTTAGTAAGGGGGTATGATCAGCAGACCACCCTTTCTGAGAGGAAATGTTGCCACATCATTTTATCATTTTTTTTTTTTTTTTTTTAAAGCGGGGTCTTCCCTACCCTTGCTAGATACCAATTCTTGCACAGTCTGAAAAACATTTTGTAAGTTCTGTGCATTTTTGCATTGAATGGGGAATCAAAACGGAGTGTCGAAACTGACAGTATTTTATGTTTTCTCATGAACACTGACCATGCATCTGTAATGGGCCAAGCTGCACTATAGCCATGATGAAGGATGTGACGCAGTACAGTTGCATGCAAGCGTGATTGGTTGCCAGAAATCGGTAAGCCCATAAGGTTGTACGGCTGTGAAATTAGTCTCTATTCAGGACACAGACACACCCAGTGACAGGTAGCATGTCACACATTAGGGCGAGGTGCTCTTGCTAGAGAACTGAAATAAGGGTCACATGAGCGCTAGTCACCAGACCGAGGGTCATTACATATGATGGAGCGATATGCACGGTCAGAGGTTTTGTCAAGTGGATAAAGCAATGTGCTGTGAAATAAAACGGCCCTCAAGGTCGGAGGATGCTTTATTAGGAAGTTCAATGTAAATGTAACAGAATAAATGTACCTTACTGCATTTCTAATGAACTTCATTGTGTAAAACCCAATACAAGCCCAGAGATTTCTGCGAACGGGTACCTCAATTCTGGGACAGTGATACTCTGCCAGTATCCATGTTTAAACGTGTCTCTGCTGCCACTGACCTGGTTGTCTTGTTGGCTTTATTTTGTTGGTGTCTACAGTGGACACTGTCACATTAGAGGCTTTCCTCAGTGTTTCAAAGCTGGATTTAGAGGATACCTGGATGCATCAATTTGTGACTTGAAAGAGTCTTCTACAAAAGCAACATCACTAGAGCAAAAGGTGTAGCTCATATTTGGGTACTTTCGTCAGGTATTGCTGCTGAGAACTATGGCAGGTCAGTGTCTTTTTGTTCATGATGATTGATAAGGCACTGTGGTAACAGAGTCAATGGGCCTTAATCACGACTCTGGCGGTAAGGCAACAACGGTGCCGGTAGTGCTACTGGCGCCATTGTTGCCTCACCGCCTCATAACAAGTTCTGCTTGCAGGGCCGCCTGTATGCCTGGTCAGACCAGACGTACAGAGCGGCACCCGCTAGCTGAACAGGATGCTAACAACGGTCCCGTCATTAACGGGACCGTTGTTAGCATCCTCCCCATTCCTATTGAGCCCTATGGGGTATCAAATGGGAATGGGGACGTACCGGGTCCGGGTCCCGCGAATGGGAATTAGCGGGCCCGCAAAGGTCAGAATGGCCCGGTAATTCCCATTGTTGGTGCCCAGACCTGAGTTTGGGGGTAGCCATGCCGCTAAAAACGGCATGGCTACCTCCAAACTCGTAATGAGGCCCAATGTCTGTGGTAGATTCATACAGGTGAAGTCTTTATGATATCAGATGTTTTAATGTGTTTACATGCAGACACTTTAAGTCTCCCCCCATGTTTTCTGCTTTTTGAGTTAACCCATTATGAGTTTGTCAATGGTGAGAGAGAAGGGAATTTGGAGATGATCTCATGGCCCCATTGCAGAAAAAAGATGGCAGTGATAAATTACCACTGCATGGAGGTTAACACTGCAGGGCAATACTGCTGGCAGTATTGCAATTCCATAGTGCTGCCAGCGCTATCGGATTGCCACTGTAGTTACCCTAATCTGGAATATATGTCAGTGTTGAAGATTTGCTTTTCAGAGAAATGTTCCATATCTAACACCCACAAACCAACAATCCCACTCCAAAATTCTGATGCTGGTGGTAACCTAGAATATTCCCTATTAATAAAGGCTGATTGCCATTAAAGAAACACAGCCTGCCTGCTATTATCTCACTAATGTTTTAGAAATACAATGCACACAAACCTACGTTTGTATAAGAGCAAGTCTGACTAATAATTTTAGACAAAAGTATGCAATCTTCTCCATTAAGAATATTCAAATTATCTCCATTTGTCAGCATCATATTTCCAAGAAATCACAAAATAACTCTGCAATTAATTATTTGTTTGATTTCCTCTTACGCCATCGACACGTGCTGGCATCAGAGAGAAACACTGGATTGACATATAACGCTCTCATTCCTGGGCTAATTCAACTGTAAATGTTGGGCATGGTTGTTTTCTAGCTTGAACATAGATACAAGAATAACACTTGGGATATGTATGACCACTTTCTCTGGAGTTTAGAATAGAAGATTATATTTAGGAGAGCACAATATCTAGATAAATTTAAATGGTCACATAGCCAGGAAAGCATATATTTGAGATAGAAAGGTATTCAACATTTAATTTTAATTAGCATTAGGAGTCCACGTATTTTATATCACGCCGATACAGTAAAAAGTGTTTCAAGGCGCAACAAGACAAAGGAACAGGGATGAAGAAAAACAAATGCGGTCCTACGAGGCATTGGCCCTCATTCCAACCCAGGCGTTAAGGGTTTAACGGCGCCGTTAACAGAGTTTACACCATGGTGGTAAAGTAGGGAACTTACCACCTGGGTTGGAATGAGGGCCATTGTGTCATTCGAATCATGCAAGTGCAGTAGCACAAAGTGTGTAGCAATTGCTTTAGCAAGATCAGTGTACGTCTCAAATAAATGTGGATGTTATATGGAGATCATTTATGTAAACTACTTGTATGGACGAAATAATTGTGTTGTTATATTATTCAAATTTTCCTGTTCCCGGCTTCCACATACTTTCATTTAAAAGCCTATTGTGATTAGGAAAGTCATGATTATACAATTTCAATTGGCACCCCAGACCTTATTAGCACAAAAGTCACTATAATAATATAACATTATTCCAAATATCTGCTAGGTCCAAGTCATTGCCGGGGGCGAAAGGGGTTTATTTTCTAAATGAAAATCCATGTTAACACTCCAAGGGGATTGTATGCATCCTCTCATATATGGCTGCAGCCCTACACATTGGATGATATTTACACTTAAATATAAATCAGCATATGCCCAAAGCTGTTCCCTGTGATGTGAACTAATGTGATATCAGATCTCATTTGTATCATTTCAAGAAATGGAAACCCACCTCTCTGCGAATGGTGCTGAGATAGCTTGTGGATGAGTCATCCTGCAGCCACTCACAAAAAAAGGCGGATGAGTCATCCTGCAGCCACTCACAAAAAAAGGCCCCAGCGTCCTTGTGGCCGATGTCCACAGTTATTGCACATGTGACAGTGGCACTTTCAAAAGCTTGGGGTCACCACAAAACAGAATGCTGGAGTCTGGACTGGATGGTGTGAGTAGCAAATAGTTCAGTGACACAATAATCTGACCTGGAGTCTCCCTCTAAAGACTCTGAAGTTTGAGAACTGTCGCTGTACGGGTTTAGAACCTTCTCCAAGAGTGGCTGGAGTTTTATATATGGTCAGGCCCACCAAAAAGCAGGGAATGTCTGCCCAAACTACAAATCACACTTCTAGAATCATGACTTAATATTCATGTGGTAAGCAATCCAGGTAAAATGTTCTGCCAAGGATAAATAGCTGTTGCAGCACTGTTATTGTATCAGTGCTGGAACTAGTCTTGTTAGAAAGGAGCAAGACAAGTAAGAGGAACTAGAGCCAGGAAGCTGAGTAGAACTCTGGGAGGGTACGGCATAACTGGAGCAGGGTGACCATTACAAGGTAGCATGTTATCGGTTGTGGAAACTAAGGAGTGGGGGCCGGTAGTGCCACGTGTTAAGGCAACCTTATTATTGATCCCACTGATGCATGGGGGTCACAAAGGTCTAGGCCTGAAAAGAATAACAACTATGACTCGTGAGAACCTCAGTACCTGTCAGTCACTATCCCCACCAACCAGCTGATTAATCACTGAAAGGGGGAGCTCCACATGGTTGCCATTCTAGAGTGGCCTTCCACTTCTGCACATGGCGCAAAGCTCTCAACAGTGTGCAACCAACCTGGGAGGAGAAATAAAAGCAATGAGGTCTGTGATACGTGCTCAGGAGATTCCCAGGCTTAGATGGGACAGGGCCTGACAAAGTCTGTAGTTACCTGCTAGGGGTGATGCATGGAAGGTGGAGAGAGTTCTAGCAACCACAACTGGATTACAGACATCATCCCACAGAGGAAAGTGATTACCTGAATTCCCCAGAAGGGAGTTCCATGTTAGAAAAGATAAATAGTTGCTTTTGGGATTTCTGAAAACTGTACAGGCCAGCTAGCATCCCGGGATAACCATAATGCCGGACGCAGTTACCAAAGAAAGGATTTTGCTCAAAGATATGTCCCTCTAAGGATGGCCCTTATGAAGGGCCAGCTCCAAGACAGAGTGTAACCATGGACCTTTGGAGTCGCACGCTATGACTGGGTCTGGAACGGCGGCTAGTATAAACAGGGCCTTACATGAAAAGACTCTACTATAAGAAGAATGGGTTCAGCAGTTAACTCTGCAAATGTACTGTTGGGGTGTGTTGTTAAAGAAGAGGGATGGTTGTTTCTAGGAATAGGTTCTCTGTGAGTTGAATTGATGAACTAGCATGTGTCATCAGCACATTGCACAACCTTTGCTTGCCCTAACATTTCCTGCATTTTCAGAAATGGGATTTATTTCAGCAATGACTTCAATCCCTAAATGTTTTCCACGTTCATGTGATTCAATGCAAAGTGATTTCCCTAGAAAAATAGGCCCTCACTTGTTGCTGTTAACAGTATGGTGTGGATAAACCTAGTGAACATACATCCCTGATTCACAGACGTGTTGTTTACAGAGGAAAGCCTGAGCATTGCCCCTTCTGATGGGAGCGTCAGACCTCCGGAAAGGATCCCCACCGAAGAAGGACCTATGGAAACAACCGGAATCGGTAAATAAGGCCCGGAAATGCATTGAATTGACAACCATAGCTATCACAACAAAGGTCCACTATGTGCATTCGGGGTCCTTTATTTTCATTATTGTGTTATTGCCAATTGTAGCAAATTAACGAATGGAGGGATTCATGATTTGTTGAAAAAGGGCCAGCTCTTTCAAGGCAATAGATTCTAATTAATTAGTAGAAAAGCGCCAAATAAGGTTGAGTATGCTTAAACCGATGAAAAAATAGTAAGATAAATACTAATTCAGAGGCATGATCCAAACAAAGATACAACCTGAAAAGAAAGATGAGGTCAAGGTTTTCCTAAAACTCTTAATGAGAAGATTATCATCCTTTTAGGATGAGATTTTCAACGTTTGCTCCATTAAACTAACTACAGAAGTAACAACAATCCACATTGGATCCTCCCATTTAGCACAGTGGCTTTCTCTGTGAAGCCAGGCAAGCCTAAATATCCATGGCCACTTCCCAAGTTGTCAAGAGAGAACCAGCACAGATGTTCACCCTTAATACATTTACGTCTGCAGGATGTGTGTATATTCAGAAGCAGGTTGGACTTCAATGTAAATTAACACACTAAGGGCCTCATTATTTCAAAATACCATCTGTTATTGCCACCTGCCGAATGATGAGCATGTGGCATACCGGAGAATACTGCATGTGGTAAAAGCTGCCTGATTGAGAGTTGAAATACCCCCTGAAACACCTCCACTGTTAACCTTCTCCCAAGAGACCTCCTGTAAATGAGAGCACACATGGATTAAAATATATATATATATGAATGCAGATTTCCAGAAGTGCTGCATGCAGTATTTCTGGAACTATGCATCCTTTACTGCGAATGCAACATATTTTTCATAATTTTGTGGATTTCCAGAAATATTGCTTGCAGTAATGATAATTTGGGCATGGAGAAGTATTTCCATTTGGCAAATCTGGCAAACTCATAATGTGGCCCTATCGACCTTATGGCGAATTTTGGTGGCAATGGTAAAACAGGTGGTATTTTGAAAGCTATCTGTTTTCACAACCTGCCAAATTATGAGGTCTGGGGTATTTAATGCATACAGTTTTTCCTGGTAATACGGAAAATAAATATCCTGAACCTCCCGGTGACAGTAATGAATGCACAGAAGTGGAGGCCCTGAGGTCGAAATTTCGGAGGCCAACCAGAAACAGCCCTTTCATCAGGTTTGCACGCTGCCTCCTGAACACCAGGCCAGGACGCAGAGTCACTGCTCGCCTAAGCAATATTGCCCCCCCCCCCCCGATGGTAGGCATTAATCATCCTCACAGAGGTAGTTACGCGGGGCACATTCCCTGCACTGCCAGTCAACAGTGGTGGTTTGTGAAGTGATGCCTCAGAGATCCCAAAGGGGTTCTACCTACGTGGTTGTGAATTCATGGCAGCGGCAGTAGAATTCCCGTTGGTTCTGGTGTTGAGTTGGAGGGGGGATAAATTCCACAAACCTGCAACACTTTTTTTGTGTGCCAAATAAGCACACATCATGACAATTAGAGAGGTTAAAACATGTTTTGTGAGTGCGACTCACATTTCTCTTGAAATAAGGCTGACAGGAACTTTTTGTGGGATGTATGTGGGCAGTCAGAAGCAAAATAGTGAATGCCATCTTCAGTTCTTATCAACCAAACACTAAGAGATGTTAAGTATTTATGATGCCCCAGTGGGAGCCGTGTGGCATTTGCTGACATAGTGGTGTCCAGGAACCTGTCTTACAAACATTCTCTTATTACTACTACTCTGATGGCGAGGGCAGGCAGTTGTTGTAGTCCAGTGTAATGTAATGCATTGCCAACCCTGCCTATCCCAGAGTTTTCATGCTCTTCCTTGGGCAGAAGCATAAACACCCTGAAACTCACGGTCAATCTTTTAAATCCCAAGAAATGCCTGTGATATGTGGTGTCCCTCAGGGATCCTGCTTATCCCCATTACTTTTTAATATTTACATCAAATGCCTATGGGCCTCATTACGACCCAGGCGGTAAGGGGTTTACGCCAGCGTTAACAGCGCCGACCCTTACCGCCTGAGTACGAGGTCCCTTAGCGCCATGGCGGATTTAACACCTGCTTTTAGCAGGTGTTAAAATCCATGGCGCTAAGGGACCATGGAGTTAATTACGCCACCGTAATTTACGGTGGCGTAATTAACGCCTTCCCCACTCCCATTATGCCCTATGGGGCAAAAATGGGAATGGGGAAGGGTAAATGGGGATTGGGGACTTACCGCCCCGCCAAGGTCGGAATGAGGCGGTAAGTCCGCCAACCACCATGGCGGAATTGCACCCTTAGCGCCATGGACCATGGTGCTAATAGCACCATGGTCCTCCGCCAAGGTCGTAATGAGGGCCTATGTGATTTGCTGAAATCAATGGGCATACAATTTGCTAACTACGCCGACGACACGCAGATAGTGATTAAACTATCTGGGGTCTACAAGGATGATTTGGCTACTGTAAATGAAATTTATGATACCATTCAAAAATGGATGGCTCTTAACTCTCTTGCACTCAATGATAAAAAAACAGAGTTGCTGGTCATCAGTACACCTTTTAGGCATAAAAACATGGACCCAGACTATAAAGCCTTCGTAATTGGCGGTAACAACATTCATGTATCAGATTCTGTAAAAACGCTGGGAGTATACTTTGATACCTATCTTACATTTCAGAAGCACTTATCCTACCTCAAGTCATCTTGCAGCTTTTTTACACATCTCGTATGGCAAATAAGACCATATCTGTCCGAAGTTATTAGAGCATCCATTGCAGCAGCCATAGTTAATACCAAGCTAGACTACTGCAACAGCCTCTTGATAGGCACCTCAAAAAGAAAGATTAGGAGTCTCCAAACTATACAGAACGGAGCTGTTCGAGCTGTATGTGCCCTAAATCGCCAAACTCACATTTCAGAGCATCGAAAAAAGTTACATTGGCTCTCTATTGAGCAGCGGCTTAAATTCAAAGGACTAGTTATAGTTTTTAAATGTCTCTCAGGCAAAGCCCCGGATTACCTAAAGACCAGGCTTCAGACAGCGATTCCTAAGCGTACGCTACGCTCAAACAGTCTTTTGCTATTGGCACAACCACATACCCTTTTGAAGAACGTGGGTGAAGCAAGCTTTGGGGCCTGGGGACCCAAGAACTGGAACATTATCCCTCTTCATCTCAAACAGTCCACCACACTGCAACAATTCAGAAAACGTCTCAAGACCTTTCTTTTTGATGTTTAATCTTCATCGGATGCCTTAAGATCACTGGCTACCTCTCAGGACGTGTTAGTCGCCATCGCGGCTACTTCTCTTCCCTCCCTTCAATTTATGTTATATGTCTGTCATGTTATGTAAGCGCCCTGAGACCTTCGGGTGAGTGATTGCGCTATATAAGAAACTTTTTAGTTAGTTAGTAATGTGAGGATTTTAGAGGCAAGTCCATTTTGCATAGTAGTGCACCAGGCTTTACTAGAGTTCATGGGGCTAGTGGCAGGAATGGGGACTTCCAGTTCTCTAAGTATAGAGAATAGTTCTTTTGGTGTTAGAGGAGGCATTATTTATGCGGGTATTCAGGGAGTTCACTTTATGTGCTATGATAGCTGATTCGTAGGTTTTGTTGGCTATCAGGAATGAATTGGCCAAATCAGAGGTCAGGTCTTTTTGTGTAAGTGTTCCAACACTCTTTTGTGGCGGTGAAGAACAACAAGCTCTTCATTGAACAAAACTTTGGATCGTTTAGCACTGCAAGGTATTTTAGAGGTGAGCGGGGCTACTGCATCAATGGTTGATTTCAGACAGTCATGGTAGAAAGAGGAAATACTATCAGGGTTAGTATTTGAGGTAGGAGGGGTCTTGGGGTGTTGGTCAGAAGGGGGATGAGAGGATCTGCTGTTAGTTTGCAAGTATTTCTCACCGCAATGGGGGAGAGTGTGGGTTTAGGTGCGCCCTGAGTGACCGGCGTCAGTATGTTGAAACTTATTAGATAGTGATCCGACCACTTGATTTTGGTGATGGATTCTATCGATAAATTGACATGTAAGGTTAGGATTCAATCCAGGATTCTTCCTTTGGTGTGGGTGGATGAATTAACTGTTTTGGAGGAATGCATTTCTTGGAGGGCTGAGTAGAATGCAGTGGCTTTGTGGTCAAGTTTGTCATTAAATCCAAGGTTAATGTCACCTAGGATAATACATTTGGTATTCGGCTTGAGGAGGGCGGTGAGGAGAAGTGGGATGTCTGTTTCGGGGTGGTTGACATTATTCGACGATCTGTAAATGATGAGAAAGTTAGTTGTGGTTTTGGGGTCAGTTGAGAGTTTCAGTAGTAGTAGTTCATATCCAGATATTGGGTGTAGTGCGCAAGATCTGAACTGTAGAGAGGATTTAGCTATAATAGCTACTCCTTATTCCTATGGTGTCCTGTCGGTCAGCCCTGAGTATGGTGTAATCTGGCGGAATGGCTATGGCCAATAAGGGACCAGAGGCCTGGTGTAACCAGGTTTCCGTCACGACTAGGAGATCTAGATGTAGGTCAAAGAGTAAGTCATGAATGTCTATGGCATGTGCACCTAGAGATTGCGCATTTAGAAGGGTGCCTTTGAGGCTGGGGTTGGACACTGACTGGGGCGAAGAAGTATGTGTAGGTATGGCATGGGAGATGGGTGGGGTATTCACCTTGGGCAGTGAGGTGTCTTGGTCATGTTGCAGTTGGAAACCGCAGTGGTCTGGGTTTTTGGCTGAGTGGTTTTCTGATGCCTCTGCAGTACAGGATGGTGGGTGAAAAGTGATAAACCCACTGTGGACCGACGGGGGTGGTGTAGGCCAGTTCATGTGGATAGTCTCGAACACCTAATGGTTTCTAGGATGGGGCGGGTGGAAGAGAGTAGCGTTGCTGACGTTCTTGAGTTAAGGTGCTCACGACACAGTGTACCATGTGGCAGTAGTCCCTGGTAAGGTTGCAGGACTGGTGGAAGGGGTGATCATAGGGGGGCTAGCTAGGCGTATGGGGCCTGTTACCTCACTTGGCTGGGCTGGGCAATGAGTGATGTGGCGGTGTTGGGTCGTGTTGCTGGTGGTGGGAAGGGGAGCACTGTTGGTAGGAAGTGTGTTGGACAGGGGATGGGTGTCATGATGCCTACCCCCGGGCATCAGGACCAAGGCCCTCAGCTCTGGGAGCAGGCATCCAGACATTTGTTTAAACCTCAGCAGCCCCGGCTAGGGGCTGTCTGGGTTCAGTCCTGGCGCCTTAGGCGCCAGGCTCATCATAGAAATCAGTCCTGGCGAGGCGCCAGGCTCATAGACTTTACTTACCTGATGCAGACCATGCTGCAAAAGAGTCCAAGCCTACATGAGGCCTGGATGGGACTATTTTGTTACAGGGACTATTTTTTACTCGGGCGTGGCTCTAGGGAACTTCTTACTTGGAACTACTTTGGAGGCTATTTAAACCACACCCGAACAGCAGCACATGCTTCGCGTTATTCTGCATCCAGCAGCGTGACGCTCAGCGTGCTGGCAGCCAGCATCCAGTCTTCTGCCACGCCCGCCTCGAATCCGGAGCTCCTAGAATAAAGAAGAAGAAAAGGACAAGGTTAGAAAACAAACTTATTTCAAATTCCTCACCTAATTCCGGAACCATTTCATCTCCGGACCTGGAAAGTACATCAGTCCTGCACACGTCACTTTGCCAGCTCCAGCACGGCGCTATACTCACCAGTTCTCACAGCATCTTTCGATCCGGCACTGTCTCCATCATTTCTTCGCCGTAATCAGGCACCTAGGGGACACAAGAAAAAACAAGGTGAGCCAAGGGAATCAACAAATACAACCTCTTACCACCACAGACTTACCTGATTTACCACCGGCGGTATTATTCCATAACTCTCGACATTTTCATATGCCGCATCTGTAAAGAGGGAGAAAAACAACACGTTAACGCATGCAATAGTTACCGGACAGTGACGGGTAACACAGACTCTTACCTGAACGCCAGCAGCAGCTACGAGACCTTCTTCTCACAAACTCAGTTGGAACTTAAGGAAGGAAGGGGACAAGAGTGAACATCGGGCACATTGAACTCTTTGAACTTGATACTTACCAATCCTGCCAGGGACTTACCGGAACTCTCCCAACGCCTTCAAACCAGTGAAGTAACTGGTATCTACGCGCCCCTGCAAGACACGCAGGATGGAAAGCTCATCTTTTACGAACATAAGGTGAAGTTACTAAGGGGATATCGGAGGTGATTAGTGGGGGAGAGCGAGAACAGTTGGGAGGCCATCACTAAAACCCACAGGTGGTTAATCCCTGTCTACATTTGCAGGAAAATACTTCTTCTGGTCCAGCAGACAAGACTAGGCGGGCCAGTCCAGACAGTCATCTCTGCACTACCCATCACGTTGAAGGAGACCGCAGCTGTCCGGGTCCGATCGACACCCCTGTGGGGTCCAGGTGAACGTAACAGACCATGAAGCCTCTCTACAAATACCCACCCGGGTGTTATGGAAACCTCGGAAACCAACCAACTGGCCCAATTATTGGGGGAACTTAGGGCGGAAGTACATGTCGCTCGCCAAGAGACTAATGCCCTCAGGAGAGAACTCATTGTCTCAAAGGAGCGCACGGATGATCTGGCTAGGCAACTACTTCAAAACCAAGCTGGGCAAACGCCCCTACCTGGATATGGGGGAAACCCAACCCCCGTTTCATCAAGCAATCCTGTGCAAGTGGTTTTACCAGGAAATATTCCGTTAGCTCCACCCGAACGCTTTGCTGGGGACCCCAAAAGGTTCGCCGTGTTTATTAACCAATGCCGCTTGCACTTTTTATGCAGACCGGGAGCCTTTCCAAATGACCAAGCCAAAGTAGCCTTTGTATTGTCATATCATAGTGGCAGCGCAGCGGATTGGTCCATTCCATTAGTCAACCAGGATGATCCTCTTCTCTGGGATTTTCAGGGTTTTCAAAGGAGCATGGAAAATACTATTCACCAGACACTCACAGGGTCAAGCCCTGGACAACAAACTTTTATCCTTACGACAAGGTAACCAGGATCTGCTAACCTATATTTCAACCTTCAATAGGTTGGTGGTGGAAACCGGGTGGCCGATTACATTGTTTCATCGTGGACTTCGGGGAGAACTCAAAGATGTCTTGACTCAAGTTGTGAACCCACCTCAGGATGGCACAGAATTTATAGACTTAGTGGTCCAGCTAGACCACCGACTTCAGAACCGAAAGACTAATCGAGCTAAATTCGAGAACCGGGTATTGGTTAAACCCAACGTTGCCCCCAAAGGAACAGATGCATCTGAACCTATGCAGATCGGGGGGGTTAAAGGACCCTTAGCTCAAAAGGAAAGAGAAAGAAGACAACAGATGCAATTGTGTCTGTACTGTGGAACCTCAGGACATTTTCTACGGGATTGCCCTACAAAACCACCCAAGAAGGTGGTAGGATTTGCTGATAAAAGCCACATAGAGCCTGATTCGGGAAACGACAACGCCCGACAAGCGTAGAGGTCCGCTTGCCGAGCTTAAAGAAGGACACGCAGACCTCGCATCTGATCATCCCAATGGTCCTACTTGATCCCAGGCAGCCATCACGTATGCACGCAGTAAGGGCATACATAGATAGCGGGGCCGTAGGAAACTATATGGACCACGAATTGGTGTCAAGGATGAATCTACCTCTTTGCAAAAAGACCACTACGGATGTCATCACCGCAGTTGATGGAACTGAGATTGCCTCGGTGCCTGTAACTCATTCCACTACAGAGATGACACTGTTGAGTCAAGATGGGCATCGAGAGACTATTGTGTTTGATCTAATCAAAGCCCCACAGTTCCAGATAATACTGGGGATGCCACGGTTGGAAACACATAATTCTTGTATAGATTGGCGAGAGAAGAGAATAACCTTCCCGGATTGTGCACACACCTGTTACCCGGAGAAAACTTTGAACAAAGGCCTGGCTACAGTCGTTAACCCAATCGTGCAGTTACCTCAGGAATACCATGAATTTCAGGATGTTTTTCAAAAAGAACAGGCCAATACATTACCTCCTCACAGATCATACGATTGTCAAATCGACCTCCTATCCGTTGCACAACCCCCATGCAGTAGAATCTACGCCCTCACGGAACCTGAAAATCGTCACCCACAGCAATACTTGGACCAATACCTTGCTAATGGCTCTATTCATCCTTCCAAGTCTCCTGCATCCTCAGCTTTATTCTTCGTGCCAAAAAAAGAAGGTGACCTTAGAACGTGCATAGATTACCGCACATTAAATCAGATTACGGTAAAAAACCGATACCCATTGCCTCTAATCCCCGAATTACTAGACCAAGTAAAGGATGCTTGTATCTACACTAAGTTAGATCTCCGAGGGGCATATCATCTGGTACGTGTCAAGAAAGGCGACGAATGGAAGACTGCCTTTCACACCAAGTACGGATTATTCGAATATCAGGTGATGCCCTTTGGGTTGTGCAATGCACCAGCAGCCTTCCAGTATTTTATGAACGATGTCCTTCGTGAACTTATTGACGTCTGTGTCGTCGTATACATAGATGATATTCTAGTGTACCCCTCCTCAGAATCAGACCATGTTAAGCACGTGCGTGCAGTCCTTGAGAAACTACGCCAGCACAAGTTATATGCAAAATTGGAAAAATGTGTTTTTCATGCTACAGAAGTTGAATTTCTTGGATTTATCCTGACTCCAAAAGGAGTCCGAATGGACTCTCGAAAGTTGGACGCAATTCTCAAGTGGCCATCACCCAGTTCAGTCAAAGGGGCACAAAGCATGCTCGGATTTGCTAATTTCTACCGCAGATTCATTCCGGACTTCTCCCTTGTTGTACACCCCATCACAGCACTTTTGCGAAAAAACAAACGCTTCTTGTGGACCGAAGAGGCTGAAAAGGCCTTCCAAGAGCTGAAAGCGATATTCACATCAGCACCTGTTTTAAAGCATCCACGCCCTGAGCTTCCATACATAGTAGAAACTGATGTATCCAGTTTAGCCATAGGAGCTGTCCTGTCCCAGAAGGATCCTGAAACCGGTCAACTTCACCCAGTAGCGTTTTGGTCCAGAAAGTTCTCAGCACCTGAGTTAAACTATGTGGTTACCGATAAAGAGCTATTAGCCATCAAATCCGCCTTTAAGGCTTGGCGGCACTATCTTCTTGGTGCCAGGCATACTATTACCGTAATCACCGGAACCTCCAGTATTTAAAAACAGCCAAAGCCCAATCATCGCAACAACTTCGATGGGCATTGTTCTTTGCCGAATTCGATTTCGTGATCACTTATCGACCAGGCTGCAAAAATGGCAAAGCAGATGCCTTATCCCGAATAGGGATGGGAGAAGCATATGCAAACCCGGAACCGGGGCCAATAATTCCCGAGCAAAGAATTCTTGACATGACTACTCTACAGACACTAGAAGATATTAATTCAAAAATCCAACAACTCTTCGATCCAGCAACCCTGCAGGACTGGGTAAAGAAAGGCCCG
The DNA here is from genome assembly GCF_040938575.1 of Ambystoma mexicanum. Classification (NCBI taxonomy): domain Eukaryota; kingdom Metazoa; phylum Chordata; class Amphibia; order Caudata; family Ambystomatidae; genus Ambystoma; species Ambystoma mexicanum. The sequence goes on along the minus strand of NC_090933.1, from coordinate 1,131,835,219 downwards.
GACTACTCAGTCGTCAATGATCTACCTTACTATGAAGGACGACTATTTCTACCACATAAGAAAATACAAGAACTAGTCATCTCCAATTACCATGACACCCTGATGGAAGGGCACCCAGGTATCGCAAAAACTGAAGTGAAAATTAAGAGACAGTTCTGGTGGCCCACTTGGCGAAAAGATGTAAAGTCATTTGTGATGTCTTGTGACATTTGCACCCAAAACAAAAGCCAGAAGAAAAAACCCGCTGGCCTTTTACAACCTTTGCATATTCCACCTACACCATGGCACACCTTGTCTTTAGACTTTATTACAGATCTACCTACATGTAATGGATTTAACACCATCCTACTTATTGTGGATCTTTTTTCCAAGATGGCCCACTTTATTCCTTTAAAGGGGTTACCTTCTGCTTCGATTCTGGCCAAGGAGTTCCTCGAAAACATTGTTCGATTACACGGATTCCCTTCCGTATTGGTTTCTGACCGAGGTAGTCAATTTATCTCGCATTTTTGGAAGAAATGTTGTCAACTGGCACAAATCGACATGAGGCTATCAACAAGTCACCATCCCCAGACCGATGGTCAGACGGAAAGGACCATCCAGACCCTTGAACAGTACCTACGCTGCATGCTACACCAGACCGAAAGCAATTGGAAAGATATTTTATGGATTTCCGAGTACGCATACAATAACTCTGTACATTCAGGAACCGGACAAAGCCCTTTTTATACCATAAATGGACATCACCCTCGAACCTCAGAACTCGATTCGCCTCAGCACTTAGAAATGCCCGCAGTTAGTCATTTGCACTCTACTATTACACAAGTCTTTATGGAAGTCACAGAACATTTGAAACAAGCAAAAGAGAAATACAAGAAAAATGCTGATCAACATAGAAGTGAAACTCCACAATACCAGATTGGGGATCAAGTTTGGCTGGCTACAAAACATATACCTCTGAAGGGAACTCGGACTTTTAATCCTAGATATTTGGGACCTTACACCATTAAGGCCATTATCAACCCAGTGGCCGTCAAATCGGAATTACCCTCTAATATGCAAATTCATCCTGTCTTGCATGTTTCACTTCTAAAACCAGTTCAACCAGGGACAAGATTAACCAAACCACCTGACCCCATCTTGATAGATGGAGAACCTGAATTTGAGGTAAAAAATATCCTGGACTCCAAGATGATTAAATCAAAACCTTTTTATTTGATCGATTGGAAGGGCTACGGACCACAAGAAAGATCATCATAGAAATCAGTCCATAGGCGCAAGGCTCATAGACTTTACTTACCTGATGAAGACCATGCTGCAAAAGAGTCCAAGCCTACATGAGGCCTGGATGGGACTATTTTGTTACAGGGACTATTTTTTACTCGGGCATGGCTCTAGGGAACTTCTTACCTGGAACTACTTTGGAGGCTATTTAAACCACACCCGAACAGCAGCACATAATTCGCGTTATTCTGCATCCAGCAACGTGACGCTCACCGTGCCTGCAGCCAGCATCCAGTCTTCTGCCACGCCCGCCTCGAATCCGGAGCTCCTAGAATAAAGAAGAAGAAAAGGACAAGGTTAGAAAACAAACTTATTTCAAATTCCTCACCTAATTCCGGAACCATTTCATCTCCGGACCTGGAAAGTACATCAGTCCTGCACGCGTCGCTTCGCCAGCTCCAGCACGGCGCCATACTCACTAGTTCTCACAGCATCTTTCGATCCGGCACTCTCTCCATCATTTCTTCGTCGTAATCAGGCACCTAGGGGACACAAGAAAAAACAAGGTGAGCCAAGGGAATCAACAAATACAACCTCTTACCACCATAGACTTACCTGATTCACCACCGGCGGTATTATTCCATAACTCTCCACATTTTCATATGCCACACCTGTAAAGAGGGAGAAAAACAACACGTTAACGCATGCAATAGTTACCTGACAGCGTTGGGTAACACAGACTCTTACCTGAACGCCAGCAGCAGCTATGAGACCTTCTTCTCACGAACTCAGTTGCAACTTAAGGAAGGAAGGGGACAAGAGTGAACATCGGGCACATTGAACTCTTTGAACTTGATACTTACCAATCACGCCAGTCAATACTTACCGGAACTCTCCCAACGCCTTCAAACCAGTGAAGTAACTGGTATCTACGCGCCCCTACAAGACAAGCAGGATGTAGAGCTCATCTTTTACGAACATAAGGTGAGGTTACTAAGGGGATATCGGAGGTGATTAGTGGGGAAGAGCGAGAACAGTTGGGAGGCCATCACTAAAACTTCTTCGGGTCCAGCAGACAAGACAAGGCGGGCCAGTCCAGACAGTCATCTCTGCACTACGCATCACGTTGAAGGAGACCGCAGCTGTCCGGTTCCGATCGACACCCCTGTGGGGTCCAGGTGAGCGTAACAATGGGGCAGTGCCTGGGGCATCAAATTTGAGCAAGGCCATTAACCACCTGGGTGAATGTACCTGCTGTGCAGGGCAGTCAGCCGGGCATAATATAGTCAGTGATGAGATTGAGGGCAGTCGCCTGCAATGTGGTGCTACTGGAAGGGCTTTGTGAGGCTAACTGGGGCTGGGCTTGCTCTGTGTGATTGGACAGTTTGAGCCTGAACTGACTCTAGCAGTTCGTAAATATTTAGCCGTCCTAAGCTGGGTAAGAGGCAGCAAACTAGATATAGCATACTTGGTTCTCAGTGACAAGTAGAATCCAGCAGGGGCTAGATTCGCCAAGGTGAGCAAGGCTCAGCATGAATTGGGTTCTTTGCTGCGAGTGTGATACCGTGGGTAGGCACTAGAGAATGAGGTGCAATATATTTGAACTCTCTGCGGCAAGAGCGACACAGTCTGAGCTAGATAGGCCTCAGTAATCAAGGTGTATCATATATCGGGATGGTGGTAACGAGCAAAATGTGAATTAACAGCAGCAAGACACAGTGTAAAATAAACCAAATTAGGAATGATGAGCACAATGCAACAAGATTAGAATTTGCAGCAGCAGAACACAGTGTAGCTTCGATCAGTTTGGAAATGGCTAGGACTATACAACATGATTTGAATTGGCAGTAGCATGGAACAAGGAAGCATAAACCAGCATAGAGATGGCAAGCACACTACAACAAGATTCGAATTTGAAGCAGCAGAACATAGTGTAGCGTAGATCAGTTTGGAAAAGCATGGTACAATGAGAATTTAAATAGCAGGTGCGATACATAGTAAAGGATACAATAGTTAGTAGTGGCAAGCAGAGTACACATGGTTTGTTGACTTGCCATTAAGGTGTAATGGTCCACACGATCTAAGATAGGCAGTGAGGTGTATCCGGCTGGATCGGGGGCGCACTGACATATGTAAAGAGGTTATCACGATCAACATGCAGGTGCTGACAAGGGAGAGTCTGTAATGGTAAGCTGGACAGGGGAAGGGTTGGTCAGGGGAGCATTCAGTTGGTTCAGGTCAGTCGAACATTATGACGCCAGGTTGTACGCGGAGGGTGTAGGCTTATTGTCACAGTGGCCGTGGTAGAATTATGCAGGCTTGCGTAAGGAGCAGCTGAGACAGTATATGTAGGCTTACCATAGGATTGAGAGATGAACGCTAGGTTGGTTGAGAAAAGGAAAGTCGTGGAATGCTGCTCCAGGCTGCTCCCAGCTCCGACAGGCTCAGACAGGAGCATAACGCACAGGGCTTTGTGCAAAAGGGACAGTTTGCGCCTGCTGGTCGTGTGGTTGGCCAAAATTATCAGAGGCTAGCCAATCACTGGCAAGTTGCTGGCAGTAGGAGGGCTGCACGTCGGGAATGCAAATTGGTGGCTATCTTGGAAGTCGAAGCGGTCTGGACACAAAGGTTGTGTTTACATGATGGTTGCTTGGCAACTGTGAGTTTAGAAAAGCATGCACATAGTTTCAAGGAATGTTGATGAAAATAAACGCTCACCAGTGATAGTGCAGAGCTATTGTGTGAGTTTTCAGATAAGGGGTATGGGCTCCAGCAAGTCCATACATGATTCATGTTCCAGATAAAACAATGTAAAATTAATCTGTGGGTTCTATGTGAAAATGTCAGTTGGAAAATGTAGTCATGTAAAAATATAGTCAGCAAAAAGTTGTTTTAAAAAATGTAGTCATTCAATACAAGCAATCCAAAGTGTGAAAGTGTTGCAAGTAATGAGTTCGCCAAAAAAAGCTATTTTTAAATACACAAAGGTACAAGGCTAGAAACAGATACATGACCCAAACCTCCACAATCACCCTAACTCCATTCCTAAACCTTCCATTAACTCAAACGACAACCCTTATTCCACCCTGAACTCCTAACAAACACTAAGCCTTCAGCGTGCAAAAGCATTTTATTTGCATGTTACTCAATACAACAGAAAATAAATAGTGAACCTATCTCCAACAGCATCAGCACCTCACCACAAAGTGCATAACCCTTGCCTTAATCCAAACCCTTCCTCTAATACTAGCCTTATCCTACCTGCAAATTTACCACTTACCCTAATGCTTACGTTACCCTAAGAACTAGTTTTATACTAACCGTTATCCTATGCCAACATCACCAGCTGTCTCCAACCTCCCTATCCCTTTCTTTAACACTTACCCAAACAATTACTCTATTAGCCCTAACCTTACAATAACCCCTCCCCTAACACTAACCCTGACACTTACCCTACCCTAACGACTTTAATCTAACCCCTATCCTTACCCTCACCCCTATTCTAACCCTAAACCAGACAATCACAAGTCCACTAAAACCTTTATGACCCTAACCTTTACCCAGTAGCACTACAATTGTGGCTACTTTTCAGCTGCATTTTCTGACTACTTTCTGCTTGGCAACTTCTTCACTGCAGATGTATTTTACCATGACTTTTGCACTGACTACATTTTTGTTGGCTACATTTTCACTGGATACCAATCTATGTTAATGTTGTACTGTGAGCAAGACAGCATGCTGTATGTAGGGGGATGCAGGTGTATATATGATTAGGTTCATAAGGATATGTTGTTAGGCAGAATCCTGTGCAGTGCCCTTAGGGAGCACTACACACAATTAAGACCACAGGTGGCAATACAAGCTTTACCTTTGGTACAAGCCTGTACTACTATGTCAAAGTGGTAGCAGTAGCAGAGCAGCCAGGCTTATCTCAAGAGTATATGAGCAGTAGCAGAGATTACACAAAGGGACCACAATTACTGTGACTCAAGCAAACACTGACTCAAGGTTTCAGGTAAAAAAATATAAGTACATTTATTTTTTAAACCATTCGTTATAAACAACACTTCTATTAATTCAAAATCACACGTAACATACACTACAACCAACCAATTCACTTTGGTACACTCTAACTCCAGGTAAGTACCCTATGTTTTAACGGACCGGTGTTGTGAAACAAAAGACGTTAACGGGAATACACTTGCGATCACTTTCTGACAGTAATGACAATTCATTCTTACTAAAGAAACGTGTATCCGCGGCAAGAAATGTTACCGGGGCAAACACACTTAGCACCTGAGTTAACCAGAGAGAGTTGGGGGGCAGAAATCATAGGCAATAATTTTGTCAAGACAGACAGAATCCGAGAACACTCATAGACAGAAATTCGAGAGTCAATAGGCCGGAGCCAGTGTCAAGTGGAACCGGGTTCCTGTTGTCGAGGATCACGCAGTTGGATAGTGCGAGATTCAACGTTGCCAGGAGTACTTAGATATTGTCAAGAGCGGAAGCAAAAGTTATAAGAAGGAGGGAAAACAAGGGCAAGCCTTGGAGGCGAAGAAACGGGGTTCACGCTACTTCTTCAAGCAGAACACAGTACCTTATTCAATGAAGAAGCTGGTGCCACAGCAGTTGTTCCTGGTAGTTTCCTACAGACCCATGGTTCCTGGAGCTTCGGTGTGAAGGAGGACGTCTGGAGGGGTCTGCACCACACAGGTATGAGGCCGGCAGCAGCGACGGTGAATAAAAGGTGCGCTCCTTAAAAACAGGAGAGGCTCTTCAGATGGCTATCCGGACCACTACAGCAGTGTGCAGCGATTTCGACCAAGAAGAGGATCCTCTGGCTGTGGAAGATGAGCTGATTATCCCCACCAGGCTCAAGGGAAGAAGACACCGGACTGGATCTTCTCTGGTCGTCTAAGGGTAGATAGCTCAGGACTGCAGCAGGGCTTCATTGGGACAGGGTAGTTGGAGCAGCCGTTTTCTTCTCCGCTTCTCTTCGGTTCCTTGTAGTTCCAGTGGCGACTCTGACTTCTAGCCCAAAAGACCTGCCTTTTATGCGAAAATCCCCCATTCACACAGCCTGGCTGTCAATCACGCAGCAGGGGGGCTGTCCAGCCCGGACAACCACCTCAGCCAATCATGGCAAAGTGCGACTTGGGTTTCCTAGGATCCCCTGTGCAGGGGGTGACTACACCCCTCCCTCACATTCAGCCACCTAGACACCCAGGTGCCTAGAGGAGGGCTTCTTGGCAGAAGCCCGCCAAAAGACAGTGAACAAAGGAGGCAAACCTGGTTTGCCGCGCAAAGTAAAACACAAGGAGGAATGGCGATTAAACCCGACCAGAGCCAAAAGAAAAAGTACTTGGTCAAGCGGGTTTAAGTTCGAGGCTAATATAATAGTCTAAAACAATACCACGTTTATATAGTATAAGCGCTGTAGAAAAGTTAGGGTAGATATCACTGCCACCAGCCAAGTCTAAATGTTAAAAGAGCGAAACAATGCTCTAGGAGGTACAGATAAAAAGGGATACGGAGTAACCCTTTCCAGAACTCCATGTAAGATGGGGTGTACTGGATCTGTGGTAAAATGACTAAGTAAAGTTAATGGCAACTTTACCCTTTTCTGGGGGACAGTAGTCAGCCTCAGAAATGGTACCACTGACAGGTATTGGATCAGTTTGCTTCATGACAAGTAGTATCAAATGCTTCAACAGTCAAGACAAATATCAACATTAGGAAACATGGAAGGCATATTTTGATAAACAGTTAATAATGTGCTTCAACCGGGAATGTTCTTGATGCAGGAGACCAGGGAAAGTTTGTTCAAGTCTTCACAGTCTCTCCAGAGGTTGATATACAGCATACGAACCCAGAGCAAAAAGAACAGCATTTCAGAACAAAAGCAGAGATGTTCATCTTTATGTGTCATTGGATGAGCAGGAAAATCAGCAATGCCATCATTTGTTAGAAGTGGCCGTCCATGCCCACCAGAATAAGGACGCCAACTATGAACAAGAAAAACCCAGTTGCACAATTATAGAAAGGAAGCCAGAAGAGCTGTGAACAAATGATTTCTCTACACCTTCGTCAGTCATTTTCCTCCCTGCTGAAAGGCTAATATCATAGTACCTTAACTGTGGGTTGTCCAATTGTATGGTGTTGTCAGCAAATAACTATTTTCCGCAAATCAGTTAATCACTGATTTTTGTGGATGGAAATTATACTTTCACTGGAAGTCAGGCTCAGATCCTCGGAGAGCAGAAGCTGGCTGTGGCTGCATTTCCTTGCTTCTGCAGCGGCACTCGCTGTCGATTATACTACACTGACATCTGAAGCTGCCTCTGAAGTCTACGCTGAAGCAGAATCACTAATCTGAACAGGCATTGAAGACGTGGCGCTTGCTGCAGTAGCATTGGATAAAGGAGCAGATTGTATTATGGTTTATCCTGATGGCACAATCTCTCCAAATGTGAGTGAAGCAGGGGTCTCCGGTGATTCTTTAGTCGCCTCTGATGCTTCAGATGGAGGCTGCCCCTTTCTGCACTTGGAGGCATTGACCCACGTTGGATGCTCTTTGTGTTGAATGGTGGTCTCAGTGATAAGAATCTGGAATGGCCCCCGTCAACTTAGTTGCAGCTCAGACTTCCTCTGCTGCATTCACAGATAGACCCAGTCATTCGGTGTAAGTGAATGGCATGGTCCCAGAGCATTATCCAAGAGTCCTTCATTGACCTGCAAATATAGAGGTCTGACAGCCTTCACAAGGGACGTCCAAATGCCCTCATAGCCATGAGCATAGTGCATTCAGCCAGGATTTCATGGTCTGACAGTCCATGATATCTCTTCAGATTATTTTGACTATGCCACAAAACCAACAGTAGGGCACCCTATGGCCAGTCTCTTTACACACTGCAGACAATCTGTTCTTAATGTCACATTGCAGCTTTCTACTGCTTCACTATATTGAAGATGATAAGCACAAGGAAAATTCAGAGGGGTATTTATTTTCTTGCAGATATCGCTAACCACCTTGCGCTCCTGTGACTATAACTGCAGGAAGACCAAATTGAGGTATAAACTCATTGCAGAGCTTCTTTGTGACAGTGACACAGTCAGCCTGTTAACACAGATAATCTTCCATGCAGCCAGAAAACATATATACCACAACTAGACCGTATACAAAATTAAGACATTAAGGCAACTCCATAAAATCTATCAACATATTCAAAAAATTGACCTTTTGTTATTGAATGTGTGGAAGGCAAAGTCACTGAACGGGCCAGTCTGACAAGAAAACAAAGGCGTGACAAATGCGCAACTAGACAGCCATACTGGACAGTATCCGTACTGGAGCAGTATCCGAAACTTGGCTCCATGAGGCATCCAACCCATCCCTACACCTTGCCCTCCCACAGGATTACATCATCCTTAGGCAGGACTGTAAAACCTCTAAAGGTGGGGGCGTTGCCCTCATCTATAGAAACTAACTTGCCATTAGGCAGTGTAACCAACATTGGGACAACAACGCTGATCTTCTCTACGCCAAACTAGCTCTCTCCCCTAATTGCACCATCAACCTCTTAGTCACATACAGACCACCAGGCTCTCCTCCGGACGTCCAAAAGCATCTCCTCCAAATCATTAGCAACAACCTGAAAAGCTCCACCAAAACCATTCTACTTGGTGACCTTAACCTTGGCTTAGATGTCCCCAAGGACAAATCTGCCACACACCTGGCCAACAATCTTTCCAACATGGGGTTCATCCACAAAATCACCAAACCTACTCACTGCAAAGGCCGGTCCATCGACTGGGTAGCAGATCATAACTGTTCATCATCCATCACCTCCATCTCAGCCCTCGCCTGGACAGATCACCGTCTCATCCAATTCTCTATCCCCACCACACCCACCCGTAAAATCCTTACTTATGCACCCCCCGCCAAAGTCAGAAGCTCCAAAAAGCTCACAGCGACCAATCTCGCTCCTCTTCTTGATATCCCTGAACTCAAGCATCCCTTTATCCAAGATCCCACCTCTCTTGCTAACATCTACAACAAAGTCCTCACCCAAGCCATTGACTCTGTTGCCCCGCTGGAAGACAAAAAAGGAAAGAAATCCATGCACTCCAACTCTTGGTTCTCAGAAGAACTATCTGTCTTGCGCACCTTGAAACGCAAAGCCTTATCCAACTGCCAGTCTACGTCCAACCAATCCTCTCTCAACGAGTTCAAAGAAATCTCACGGACCTACAAAAATGCCATCTTCAAAGCTAAATCTGAATCATACAATCAAAGAATAACCAAATCCAGTTCCAAAACCAGAGAAATATTCTCTATTTTCAAAGAACTCACCACTCCCGAGTCCAGCCCAGACGAAATCATCAAGGATGAAGCTTGGTCCACAGGCATCCAGACAGACCTCCTAAATAAAGTCAAAACACTTCAAGACAAAATTGCATCCCAATGTAAGTAAAGCACTCAATACCTCTGCCTCGCCTCCCTCTCTCCCCCCTCACAACCCTCACCCGCAAATACCCCTCTTTGCCTTCAGAGAAGTTACAGAACTAGAAACTGCCGCTCTACTCAAAAACATCAAACCTTCCACTTGCAAGGGAGACATATGCCCTCCCACTATCATCAAAGAGAGCTCAGAAGCCCTCACCCCCATCATCACAGCCTTCATCAATGCCTCCTTCTCCTCAGGAACTGTACCTCATTGCCTGAAAGAAGCTTGGGTTTGCCCACTCTTAAAAAAACCCTCCTTAGATCCCACCTCCCCCAGCAACTATCGCCCCATCACCACCGTCCCCTTCCTCCTCAAAATCCTTGATAAAGCAGCCCACAACCAAATTCAGCAATACATAGAGACCCATTCTATCCTAGGCAGAAGACAATCGGGCTTTCGCAAAGACCATGGGACCGAAACTGCCCTACTAGATTTAAAAAATCAAATCACCAAAATAATGGACACAGGCAAACCTGCTCTCCTCCTGCTACTCGACCTCTGCGCAGCATTTGACTTAGTGGACCATGACATCCTCACATCTCACCTTTTTAATGCAGCCCACTTCTCCCTTAAAGCAACCTCTTGGATCACCTCCTTTCTAGAAGGCCGAGCCATGAAGGTGTATTCTGACCAGGCCAATGCTCCTCCGACCACCATAAGTTGTGGAGTCCCACAAGGGTCATGCACTGCACCGACTCTATACAACCTCTTCACTAAACCCCTCTTCGACCTACTGGACTCCCTCGGCATAGCTTACACTAACTATGCCGATGACACACAAGTCCTCCTCCCCCTCACTGGAGACTATGCCCAAGACACAGAAGCCCTCCTTAACATTTACTCCACGATCCAAGCATGGATGGCGATCAACGGCCTCTGCCTTAACGGAGACAAAACAGAGATCATCATCCTGGCCCCCAGCAAAATCCTTTCCAAGCTCAGCCAAGACTACTCACACATAACCATCGACAACACCAACATACCTGTCTCCACTGCTGTGAAGACCCTAGGAGTATACTTAGACGCTACTCTCTCCATGACAAGACAGGTCAACGCCATCTCCTCCTCCTCCGCACTGACCACCAATCTCATCTTCGCCATAAAACCCTATTTTACCACTCCCAACTGCCTCTCCATCGCTAGAGCCACCATAGGAGCCAGGCTAGACTATTGCAACGCCCTCTTAGCTGGCACTTCAACTAAAAATCTAAATAAGCTCCAAACAGTGCAAAACAATGCGCTCCGCGCTGCCCTGCACATCCACAAATTCGACCATGTGTCGCAGGCCAGAAGAAATGCTCACTGGCTCCCAGTTAAAGAAAGAATTAACTTCAAAGTACTCTCCCTCACACACAAATGTATCAATCATACCGCTCCCTCCTACCTAGCAGAAACCATCACCAGGAAATCCTCCCTTCGGCCTATAAGAACCCCCATGACAACCAACTCCGAGTTCCCACCATAAGAAGAGCTAAAGCTGGAGGCATTGGCTTCCCACACATAGCACCTAAGCTCTGGAACAACCTCCCTAACTTTCTCAGAGCGGAACCTTCACTATTTTCCTTTCGGAAATCCCTAAAAACCATGCTCTTCACATAATCACCTCCTACCCTCCCTTCCGACATGAACAACACATATTTTAAACGCCATGATGTCTGCACTGCTAAGTTTGTAACTGAATCATGATACTGTAAATCTAATGCCTTGTAAACGTATATATCTAAAACATGATACCGTAATTCAATATGCCTGTAAACTTTAACAACCTTCCTTCTGTAACCAGCCAAATGCTTATATGTAACAGCGCCATGATGCCCACGGGCTGAGCGTGCGCTTTAAAAATATGAACAAATAAATAAAAGACAGTACTGTTAGGAAAGATTTTGTTTTTGTATATTTCCCCCATTAGTTTTCTATGGGACCGCATTCTTTTTGCTTCGTTTTTCTTATCCTGTTCTGACTTTTTGAATGGAAGTAAAGCCTTCAAACTGTCAGTACTGAGAAATTTGAATTCCTGTATTTTTATCAATTGCATACAGCACCTTACAGTACAATGCAATGGGGATACTTTGTAACTCCCTAACTTTTTATCTTTGGGATTTTTGGTTACTTTTGAATGTGCTTAAAGACAAGCTAGTGGAAGCAGTTACATCTTTACCCATTTTAACTTTATTTATATTGTGCACATTCATGTTTACCGCATCTGACTACTAAATGTGGCTAGTGCCCTAAAATGGCTGTGCCACAAGATGTTTGCTTGTTTTTTTACCGTATTTTAGTATGGCCGTCTTCCTGCCCTCACAGTCAGGAAATCACATGTCAGTGCATGCACTTGCCCGGGAAAGCTGCTGCCTTTGGGGTTTGGTGAGCCTTTTTGTGTATGCATGCCAGAGGAAGCGGTTTGGGACTGTCTAGTCCCAGTCTACATCCTTGGTGCCAGAAAGTCTCGTGCTGGGATGGATGTGAAACCGGTAGTTGTCCCTGATTACACAACCACTGAATGGTGCAAATCCTTACCATTAGTAGGCTTGGACTTGCTTCCAGTTCCGAATCTGGATAAGAGAACTCCTGCAATCATTTGTCAGATCTACATTGGATCCAAGAATCGTACGACAAAGACCAGCCCACTGACAACCCAAAAATGACTTCTGCATTGGACCAGCATCCCCGCCAGTGATTGGCCTGGTGAAGCCCTCTCCTCTGCAAAATCGTAGAAGAGCTTCATCCGTGCTTTGACCCTTGGACTAGTGGGACCAACTAGCCTTGCTGGCTTCCTGAGGTTGCATGCCCCAAGAGCCTTCGGAAGTGTCACTGGACTGCCCAGTGGAATAACCAACTCTTTTGTGGACTGCCTCACCAGAGACGTTGCTGTTCCACATTCAAGCCCAGAACTTTGGTGGTACCCAGCGTGTGCCATAAATCGCCTTCTCCTGGAGTTGCAGCTTTCTAGCTTCAAGGGAACCTGTCCGGGAGCTGCTTCTGTAACCATGACTGGAAGAATGCCTGTTGTCGCCTGCAAAGTGTGACCGTCGCTGGAACTTGTCTTCATCCATCCCGTGAAGTGTCCTGAAGAGGTCTGCATTGCAAAAAGTCTGGACTCTTCATCATTTGGGCTTGCATCTTGAAATTGCACCCAACCGGAATAACTTCATAAACCTGCAACCCTTGGACACCTCTAACCCAAACAAAGGATGGAGGATTGTGTCCCCAGTGACCCCCAGATGATCCATCATATTGCCTGGGAAAATAAGAGTCAGGGGGGTAAGTAGGTAATCCTAGGTCAACTATGCCATCCTGCTCAGTCGTCTCCGTGGCAACCTTGGTATTACTGATCAGGCCCTAGCCTAGTTGACCTCCTTTCTCACCAACCGACACTCTCAGGTGCAAATGGGTTCTTTCCTCTCTTGTTTCTCTCTCTCTACTTGTGGTGTTCCCCAGGGGTCTAGCCTCTCTCCCTGGCTCTTCAACCACTACCTGGCACCTCTTGCCCACCACATCGCTACTTTCTGCTCCAATTTTCAATATGGTATGCAGATGATACTCAGCTCTCTTTCAGACTCCCCTCAGCCACCTCTGCTTCTTATCTCATACCAGATTGTCTGACCCCAAATCCGGAATGGTGTGCCACCAGTCATATCTGCTTAATGCCAGTAAGACTGAGATCCTCCTCATTGGGACACCCGCTCCCTCCTTTGCTCTTTCTCTCTCTGGCTGCCCACTCTGGACCCTCTTGCTGCTCCTTCCTGTGAGGCTAAGAACCTTGGTGTCATCTTCAACTCCACCCTCTCCTTCTCTCCTCACATCTCTGACATCTCTAAGAAGTCAAACTGTCAGCTGCACCTCCTCAGAGCTATTCTTCCTTTTCTCACTTTCCCCAGGAGCTCACTGTCTCCAGAGCTCTGGTCCTCTCTAGGCTGGACTATTGCATCAGCCTCTTTCTAAATCTTCCTGCCTCTACTCTTCGACCTTTACAACTTATCCAGAGCAGGACTGCGAGACTTGTCCTTTGCCTCGAGCTCAGGGATCGTAGCTCTCCAGCTCTGAAATCTCTTCACTGGCTCCCGGTAGCTGCAAGGATCAACCTCAAGACCCTTTGCATGGACTGCAAGACTTTCTGGGGCCTGGAACCATTCTACCTCCAACTTTCTCTTCCAAAACATCTTCCTTCTCGAGCTCGCTCTCCACTCATCCACTTCCAACTTTGAGGGTCAGACGCTTCTCCAAGCAGAGAGTTGGGGATAGATCTATCTCCTCGGCTGTGGCCTCCATCTGGAACAGCCTCCCTGCCTCTCTCAAATTTGAGCAGAACCACCTCCGGTTCTGGAAGCAACTCAAGACCTTCCTTTTCACTTCTGCTTTCTCTCTTCCTCTCCCCTGTTGATGTATCTGACTGCTCTGCACACTGGTCACCTGGTCACCCTCTGAACTCGGGCCCAGGCTGCTGCATTTCCAGTTGCCCTTGCACTGCCCCCGGACTCCCCAGGATTTAAGGGTCTGTATCTGAAACCCTACAGTACCTTCTCTCTGCACTTATGAGCCACCATCTGGCTGCACTTGTGAGTTATCTGCACTTGCGCCTTCCACTCCCCCTGGCACTTCTCCCCTTCCCTCTTCCCCGCACTTGCGCAATCTGAATTACACGAGGCCTAGTAAAATCGTTATCTTGTCCTCCCTGTCTTGTCGCACCTAGAAACACTTGTGTACAGGCGCATTATAAATGCCACATCATATCATATCACATTACTGTCTCCCCTGTCTTCCATAGGAGAGCATTGGGTGCAAAACCTTTTTTTTTTCTGAATTATCAACACTACTGACCCGAATCATGCCCCTTACACTTCACTGTTAACAGTGCAGAGGGTAACAATACGCCATCCAGTAAAGCAAAAACATAAGGAGTATCAGCTAAACTCAGGTAGTCACATTGCACGTATAATTCTTTTATTTTATTTCTACCTCTTATTTCTGTAACTGAATGAGTTATCTGTCAACCTCAGCATTTACCACCTAGTCTAAACAGGGAACACAGGATGATGTTGCACAAGCTGTTAAGATGGCCACATCCAGAGAGTGCTCTGGACTGGGAATATCTATAATATAACATTCTTTTCCTGGTCAGTGGTGAAACTAAAAATGGCAGATTTGGCTCTCGCAATAATCCTGGTCATCCAGTATACTGCTCATCCAGTATCATTTTCTGCTACCGAGACTGGGATATCCTGTTAAAGGCTACCAGAGAGAAGGGGGAATTAACATACGGATCAGCTGCCATATGGATTTTTCCAAATTTCAGACAGCAAGTTTAGGAAATGCCGAAAACATTTCAGGAGACTAAGAATGTACTGCAAAAGAAAGGGTTGTCATGCTATATCCAGCGAAATTAAGGGTGGTACATGATGGAAAAACGGTCTTCTTCACTGACCCGAGGGCAGCACTTGTTGTGAGACCTAGTCTGTGTGTCGCTTGTTTGTTCCTCACCCTCCACCGCTCTCCCTCACCATTTGTCAATCTCCAGCACTACCAGAATTGTTGTCAGGCCTAGTACGATAGTCGCTTGTTAAGTCCCCCCCCCCTACGTCACCTTTTGTTGATCTCCAGCACTACCAGAAATGTTGTCAGGCCTAGTACGATAGTCGCTTATCGTCTTCCTCCCCCCCCCCCCACCTTCTCCCTGACCTTTTGTCAATCTCCAGCACTACCAGAAATGTCATCAGGCCTAGTACGATAGTCGCTTGTTATGTTGCTCTCCTTCGTTGTCGGTCTCATCTCGCACTTCCCCCTCCCTGTCTCCCCTCCTTATCATTGTCAAAGCTCTTGCACTATCTGAAATGTCGTCAGGCCTAATACGATAGTTAACTAATTTCACATTCTTATGTCTCAAGGCCTTGTAAGAATGTCATTGTATTTTCCTTTGCTCCCTCCCTTCCCTTGAAGCACATTGAAACACTTGTGTGTATAGGCGCTATATAAATAAACTATCACTCAATCAATCAATCAATCAGCAGAGAAATATGCCAGAGAAGTGATTGATCCCCCGCATTCACAACAATCTCTTTCCCCTCTGAAAGAGATGGAATGACTAGAAGAAAGGGGTTACATGATGGTTTATCTCTATTCCCAGTGGAGATAGTAGCATCTCCTTAGGGGTGTAAGAAGGGGAGTCGGATGGCATATGCTATATTTGAAAGGTTTAAGAAGTGGAAGGTGAAACAAGGGACAGGAAAACGTATAGGAAGTACACAAAGTTTAGCCATAGCCAATTTAAGGAGCAGCAATTTGTAAGCACAGCTCTGCTGAGTAGCAAGCACAGTTTGAGGGGTTAACAGTTTAGTTTACGGGGAGAGAAACATAGTTGGTATGATGCATTGTCTGGTGGGAGGGATGGGAATGTGGATGTTGAACAATTCTGCACAGAGCACAGAGTTAGCAGGAAGGTGGGAAAAAGATGTCAAATATCTGCTTATGCAGAGACTTTTGATGGATAGTGTTACATTAATGACATGGAATATCAGGGGGTTCACAAATAATAAAATATTTTGACAGATTATCAAATTTGCGAAAAGACATCAAGTACTGCTACTCATATTACAGGAGACACACCTGGGACAATCTGACATATTGCCTAGGGCACAGGGATGGGAGCACATAGATATGGTGCTTCATTCTCATCGAACACTAGAGGGGTGGCCATATATATCCATGCCAGTTTGGGATTTAAATTGCATGATCTGGTGACAGACAGGGAAGGTCACTACCTCCTTATAGTGTGGAACAAGAGTAGCACTTCTAAATATACATGGACCAAATATGGGATCGCCCGATTTCTTTCGGGAATGTGGTAGACATCTGCTTAACTGTGAAGGGTATGAGATACTATGAGCATGGGATTTTAATTTCTCTCTCGCTCTTGATATGGATAGGGCTAGCATGGCCCAAGTGAGGCGCCCAAAGGCGAATATCACAGGCTGGTAGATGTGTGGAGATTTAAACACCCACTGGGGAGGGAATATTCATATTATTCGAGGATATATGACTCTACATCCAGGATACATTAAATCATGGTATACTTTGGCATGTGGAGGGTATGAATATACTTCCAAGAACATTATCTGATCACCTACCAAGTTGTTGTTACATATAGCGGGAGGGTCCCACGATCTAGACTTCCACCGTGGAGGTTTAAAAATGGGGCAATAGTGGACCCAATCATTTGGGAATATACGGTACAGGATATTGACAATTTCAAACAAAACCCAGGGGTGGTGTGGGAGACATTTAAAGTCTGCATCAGGGGAAGTTGTATGTCTAGGGAAGGAGGGGTTGTGAAAGCTCTGCAGACTAGCCCCAAAATTCTGAAATATGAAATTAAGACATTGGAGAACAGACAAATAGGAGATGACGAGGAGGAGATAGCACAAGGTCTCCATGAGGCGAGGAGGGAATTGTCAGATTTAGCTGATAGAGAGGTTAAATATATAGGTGGGCTGGTGATGGTGGCAATGTATGGAGAGGCAGACCACCCGAGAAGAACTCTGGCTTGGGCCAGCAATAAAGAACGGGAACCAGTGAATATTACTGAGGCTCGGTCAAAGACCAGCAAGATAGTAAGAGATGATGAGGACATCAACAAGATATTCCGGGACTACTATGGATCCCTTTTTACATCTCTGTCTATGGCAGACATAACTGATATAAGTTCACTTTTGGACCAGGTTGCCCTGGGTGGCTTGATCCTGAGCAGGCTATACTATTAGACACCCCACTAACAGCAGAAGAGATAAAGAAAGTGATCATGTTCTTACTGAATAATAAAGCCCCAGGGCCGAATGGCCTAACAGCTGAGTTGTGTAAGGAATTTTCAAACAAGCTTGTCCCAAACTTTTGTATGTATGAGTCAGCTTTGGATAGGGGCGTGCTTCCAGAATCTACAGGATCCGCAATTGTGACTGTCTTACTAAAACCCCAGAAAGATCGGACGAATTGTGCTTCATACAGACTGCTTTCGCTGGCAAATACAGATAATAAAATACCAGCTCGATTGCTAGCGAATTGACCACAACCGCATATGCCAGCGTTAGTCCTCCCAGATCAAGGCGGGTTTATTCCAGGTAGATCAATCCAGAATAATTTACGGAGACTATTCACACTCATACATTATATTAACACGTCAGTACCAGCTATAGTAGTCTCTCTTGATGTAAAGAAGGCATTTGATTCAGTTGAATGGCCTTTTTTGGTTAAAGTCTTGCTTAGGTCAGGGTAAGTAGACAACACCTATATACAATGGATACAACTACTTTACTCTTTCCCTATAAGCCCAACGTGGGGTACAAGACAAGGCTGCCCCTATCACCCCTTCTATTTTCCCTGGACATAGAGTCGCTGGCCTGTGAGAACAGGGAACGGCATGGACAAAGGGGAATAAAGTTATACTCTCAGTGAATATTGTCTCTCTATATGCAGACAATATGCTGCTCTATGTTAAGGACCCCAAGAACAACTTGCCTCCTCCTGTACGGGATGTACAGGGATTCAGGAAGCACCTGGGCTTGACACTTAACTGGGATATGCCTGAGCTACTACTCTTGATGTCTGCTGTTGCACAGGGGGATATAATGGTGGGCTTTAGATGATGCCCACAGGGAATTAGATATTTGGGTGTGTTGGGAGCTACGGATATCTCAATTCTCTATTCTGAAAATTATGTAAAGACATTGGAGCAAACAGAACTCAGGTCAATGTCTTCCTATTTCACAGACGGCCCGTCTCTCGTTGGCCAAGATGCTACTGGTTCCCAAACTTCTATATATTTTTAAGAATGTGCTGGAGGTACCGCCTATGCAGTTCTAGGCAAGAGTTAGAAGTCTAGATGCTACTGGTTCCCAAACTTCTATATATTTTTAATAATGTGCTGAAGGTATCACCTATGCAGTTCTAGGCAAGAGTTAGAAGTCTAGATGCTACTGGTTCCCAAACTTCTATATATTTTTAATAATGTGCTGCAGGTACCGCCTATGCAGTTCTAGGCAAGAGTTAGAAGTCTAGATGCTACTTGTTCCCAAACTTCTATATATTTTTAATAATGTGCTGGAGGTACCGCCTATGCAGTTCTAGGCAAGAGTTAGAAGTCTAATGATTAAATTAGCATGGACGGGGTAGCAACCCAAGATTGCGTATGACATTCTAACTAGCTGTATGAAAGGGGAGGATTGGAGTTCCCTGATATGTATATTTATTATCTAGCAACACAGATTCAATATGCAGTATGGCTGTGGGCTCCCTTGGTTGAACTGATGCATGTGGGGATAGAAAAGGCTGAGGCCCACCCGGACAAACTCAGGGCAATCCTATGGGGCATCCGTCAGACTACCTGAAACGAACAACCGGTAGAAGTCACATGCTTGGCATGGGATAAAATGGCAAAGATTATAGAGGAAGATCGGCTGTACTCCTCTGAGTTCTCTATGGGGCGTGTGGAGTAAATGTGAAAAAAGAAAAGCTATTTAGAGTGCACTTGAGAGGTTGGGCATTAACATAATGCAAGATTTCTTCCAGGAAGTCAGGTTTCTAATGATAAAACAGCTGAAGAAATTGGGACCATGTCATGTGATCACTATACTCTTATATTACAGGCTAAGGCAGAAGATCCAGACGGCCTGGCCTTGGTTCCCTGGGGAACCAATACCTACAATGATTGAGCAGTATATCACTGGTCCACCTAGGAACTCTAAATTAGTGTCTTCTCTTTACAGGATGATTAAGCAGTTAAGGGTGGACGCAGAAGATAGAGCCAGGGAAAAGTGGGGTTGCCCTCTGGGACCTCTGGGAATTACGATGACAGATAGGCAGTGGTCAATGGCATGTACACAGACAGGGATGATATCTATGAATAACCAATACAGCTTGACCCAATTTAAATATTTACGCCAAATATTACACCTCGGTGCAGCTACATATGTTTTATCCCAAAAGGGCCTCTGAGTGCATCAGGTGTCATCAACAGAATGCAGACTTCTTGCACATGGCATGGCAGAGCAAAGACATGAAGAATCTAAGGGTCAGATTGCATAGGCTATGTCGAAGATAATGGATGGACAAGTGCGGGACACACCTATGGCATGGTTGCTAGCTGTCTTCGAAGGAGAGGGATTTCTTAGAGGTACACTGCTGGGGATGGTGTCACTGGTGGCATGCTCATTGATAGTGAGAGCTTAGAGGAAGATTCCGACCCCAAAATGTAAACAATGTTTGGATTTATGTTATACTGCGAAGAATTGGAAACAACATATGCAGCATCTCGGCTGGCTAGAAGCAGGCCCAAAAACATTTGAAAATATACCTGAGGGAACTAGATACCTCTAACGTGTTGCCATGAAGGACCCTAGGGCCTCAGGAGAGAGAGAGAGTGTGCATTAAGAGTAGCAAAGGACACATGGAACATGTACAAGGATATTCAGCCAGGAAATGATTTATAAGATATTTAGGTGGCGTGGGTTTCTCCGAGACAATGGGTTGGGGCGGGATGTTGTGACCCTAGAAGTGGGAACATAGATGGGAGTATTATGTATCATTGACACTGTGGAATTGATGGTAATAAGGTGGCACTGTGCTGGTATCTGTTTTTTTGTTGTATGTTTGATTTGATTTGTGTATAAAAATAATAATAACGTTTTTAAAAAATAAATAGGGAACATAATAACATTCTGAGTCTCTCAAAGTTGAGGGTGATCCCCTGTATCAACCAAACAAGAAACATTATTCCTGCTAACAGCAGCGTTTACATGAGGAGCAGACAGATAAAGCAGAATCATTAGTACAAGAATAGTACTGGCCCTCTGGCAGTTCAACTCTGCATCAAACATAGCAGACAATAACTGAAAAAAGGAGGGAGCACCATTGGTTCAGCTGACTGCTGAACTGGTTAATTGTGGTATACAGAGTTTCAGTTTGGAAATTCTTTACAATAATTGCTCTGATCCTTGTACACATTTGAAATCTGATGCTACTGAGCTCCTCCTTGTCTCATATTAACATGGACGTCTCTTCCACGGAAGTTGGGTTATGCTCAGAGTTCCACCTTTCCTTGCAGTTGCTGGATTTATAATCCCATTACATTATTCTCATGGGTTTCTTACTGTCTCTGTGCCTTTTCATGAAAATGCTGCAACGCTAACATTACCTCATTCAAGATCGTGTATTCCTAGCCAATGATCAATCCCTTTAATTCCTTCTGCAATCTGGGATTGCAGCCCCATTCTGAACGTGAAAACTGCAGCTTATTCTGCAGTTTTTAATGCATTGAAGATCCCTGAAAACTAACCAAAACATCACTTACGTCTCTCGAGATAATTGTCAGTCAGTCAAACAATGCTTTATTCGGCAAATATTACCATCAGCATACACAGTTCATTACATGATCACATAAGAGATAAAACAACATTTAGGATGATTCACATACAATGACACGAAAGAACACAGCACACTAGAAATACAATCAGATGTTGGATACTGTCATTCTACGTAGCCAAGCGCAGTAAATATATTTTATCTATTTATTAATAATATACTTATAGCCAGCGGCTTTGTATATACAACATAAAATTACAAACATACAAATTAACAAAGTTAAAATTCCATATAAAAGGATCAGTAAAATCAATTGGCAATTGCCATACAATTTTGATTACTCATTGACTATTAATCACGCATACCTACACATTTAAGATCAGGCGCGAACACTAAAATATATTTCAAACTTTCTATATTACCCTAAAACTTAAGAAATCATCTGTATATTCAGATAAAATTTCACCATAAGACACATAAAATTACCGTCATCACCTTTCATAAAAGTTAGCCATATATCAAAACTTTCGCCACAATCGACTGCATTATCATAATATTTTACAAACATTGTACGCATCTTAATTAAACTTTCACAGTTTACAAGCAGGTGTTCCAAGGTCTCCATCACATTACACCCACATAAGCGACAGCATTTGTCAGTGCCTGATCTCTCTTGCCTTCCACCTATTACTTCCAAGGTGTCACAAACGCTGAATTTCATTAATAGATCATTTCTAAATATGTATGCATTAGGATAAGCTGTAATATACTGAGGCTTGGTCGGTCGTGCCAACCAATAGTGACAATAAAACCCACTACATTTCTTAGTTGATAATTCGACTATATGGGACTCATGGCTGTACTCATGATTTTCTTTTTAAGCCAGAATTTCAACTTATTTTGTGATTCGTTATTTAGAGATCTATCATACCCAGAAGTCCATTTGCTATGTTGTTTAAGGATTTTCCCTATTATTCCAATATTAGCATACCTATCCAATTTTAGATATGCTTGAATATAGGTCACAATAACTGTATCGTTGTCTAGCAACTTCACATTTTCTAAGCACATAACCATTTTCCTTGTACATTTAATACAATGTCTCTCAGTTCAAATTCAAGATGGATGTGCTCAATAGATACATTCTTAGGCAGTCTAAAGAGTTTCTTAAGCAACTCCGCCTCAAATCTTTTGAGAACATCTAAGTAGTTATGGGGCCAAATCTCACAACCATATAGCATAAGTGGCAGAATTTTAGTAGAATAGAACATCAGAATAGCATAAGTAGATATGCCAACATTTTCCCCAATAAATGTGCTTAATGCATTTACCGACTTCCTGTATTTCTCTTTTGTTACATTCCAATGATAATCCCACTTCATCTTTTCGTCCATCGTAACACCCAGATATGAATACCCCTTTACCTGTTCTAATGTTGTATTTTCAATTTGCCATACGTATTGTTTTGTTACCTTCTTTACGCCAAACACCATAGTTTTGCTTTTTTGAATGTTTACTTTTAAACCATTCAGGTTGGCGTATTCTGATAGAGCATTTAGCAGGTTTTGAAGGCCACTAGCTGTAAGATCAACCAAAAGCAAATCATCTGCATAAGCTAACCAGCTTATTTTAGCCGTTCCCACTTTTACTGGGCTTATTACCAAGTTCATAAAGTGCTCATACTTATCAGCCAAGTACAGGTTAAACAGGGTTGCTGCCATGATGCAACCCTGCTTAACCCCTCGATACGTATCTATGGGAACAGAAAGTGTTCCCCCGCCATCCAAACGGATGCGGACCATTGTATCTGCGTAAAACATCTAATTTTCAACAAACCCCTCGGAATATCCCAAGCACTTAATTTTTTCCACAACCTATTTCTGAGTACGTTATCAAATGCCGCACTGAAGTCTATGAAGGCACAATAAACATTGCATTCACGTTGCCTCCAGGAGTACTCGATAGCCGTTGTCAGAACAAGCAAATTTGCATGGTGTTTGCCCTAGGTCGAAAACCTATCTGGTTTGCTGGTAGGATATTCTTATCTTTAACCCATAGATTCAACTCTTCCAACAAAACCCTGGCATATATTTTCGATGAGGCATCTACCAACTATTGTGCGGAAGTTGGCCGGATTGTTCCATGCACCTTTTTTATATACAACCAACAAGTGGCTCAAATGCCATGTTTCTGGTATCCTTCCTTTGCATCATATTTCTTTAAATAATACATGAAGTGCATGTGCCCATAATTCTGGTGAAGGTTTCAAAAGAGTGTTACACACTCCATCAGGCCCTGCAGCCCTCAACTTATTAAGTTGGTCTATTATTATCACAATGTCTAATACACTGTGATCACAACTCCAGGTTGGTAGCAGAAATGGCTGCTCACATTCAACTCGAGATCCTAGAGTGGACTTAATATGGGCAATGCACTGACTCTCGTAAATACAATTTATCGTTAGTTCCCGTTTCTTTGCACTCCGTAAGTTTTCCCATATGGCCATGTTGTTCTTTTTACTTACCTGATTTGCGATTGTCTTCCACCATTCCTGATCTTTTTTATAATTATGCAACCATATTTGGTACACATCTCTACATGACCGAATTTCGGTAGCTTTAACATTTGACTTACTATGCGATGGGTCTAAACTTATTGTAGTATTTTGCACCTGATATAGCCTTGTCACAATATTGTCTGGAGCTTAAATCTTTATAAGCTTGCTCCATTGAAATGGTATAGAACCTTATTGAGCTGGTGTTCGTTCCTATTTTCCTCATCATTATAGAAAATAGCTCAATTATGTTGGACTCATTGATGTTATCACTACATTGCATAATGAAACCGGGAACAGTCGTCACAACTAAATGGTTTGAATGAGAGATGTTTTTATCATTCCATTTAATACCATTTTTTGCGTTTCACTTAGAGTAATCTGTCCATTACCATCATAGGTCGCTGCTGGTTGTTTTGCTAAAAAAGGAAATATATTTAAGAAACGAAATATCATTAGTTGCTGCAGTGAACCAACATAAGGCAACCACTTCTTGGCTGCTTCTGACACATTCTCTCTCTTGAACAATGGAATTAAATACATTTTCCTTAAAGCACAATAGCATTCGCAAAATAGCAGGAAATGCATTACAGATTCAGTGACCGTGCCATATGCTGGACAAATTGATGAGGAACCCCCCATCCAACCACTAGGTAGATAATTGTCTCTTGTTTCCGTTTACTTTACCTGTATGCATTTATCTCAGCACATTCTACTTTCTTGGAGCCAATCTCTATGATGGTATGGAGTATAAACTAATTAAGAGTATCTCTAGGGGGAGTTTGCAATTGCATGTCACTTGTGTACGAGCGCGATAGAAATAAAATATCAATCAATCTTTGTTTCAATAAAATGAATGTGACAGGAGGAAAGGCGGATCGGAAAAAGAGAAGAATTAATAATAATAACTTGCAATTCTTCTTGAAAGTTAACAGGTTCTTCAATGATTTCAGGAACTATTAATACATGCTACCTAAATCACTGGAAATCCATGGCACCTGCACAGTGACTATTGCATTGCGTTGTATTATATTACCTAGTCCAGGAAACGGTCTCAGCAGGTATTCTGCAGCTTCAGCTTGACGGGACACTCAATTGTGATTTAGAGACTTCCAGTGAGGTACAGGAGTGGACTGACAATATGCTGGTGGTTCAGTGAAGGATAAATCTGGGTTCTGAAATTGACCCTGCCAACCTAGTGGTGCATATGCAGCTGCTTGAAGCTGATCTGATGCCTGATCAGGTGCAGGGTTCAATATGACAGGATTATTACACGGCCCGCGAAAGCAGGCGTGTAGTTATCGTTAAGTAGCTAAACTCATAGGAAGAGCACTTTTTCAGCGGCTTATAACTTCGCTCCCCCTGGACGAATCCTCATCAAACTCTGCAAAAAAAGTATACAGCCGGCTCTGAATTCTTTCGCCAAGTTAGGTGAGGTTTTGTGCGGGGGGCAAAGGTATAGGGGGGCCCCTTTTTCTCCATAGACTGAATGGGGAAAAACTTTGTGCATGGCTACAACCTGAACGGCTGGACGGATTTTCACCAAATCTACGTCAGGAGCGGGGGATTGGGCCAGAAAGCGTGCTTTTGTATGTTTGGTGGAAATTGGACCACTACTTTTATTGCAAAGAAATGAAATGGACGTCCCAAAAAATTAGTGATATCTCGGTCTCTTCCATGGACCCATTTCCCTGTTCGCTCCGCGGACAGAAGTGTCTTTGGCTGGCGGTACGGTGTGCTGTCATAGAAGTTAGGACGCGGCCGGTGGTTGGCTGCGGGGAAGCGTGGTATACGTCAACATTTTTTGGGAAAGCCACCATGGTGTATCAGAGGACAGTGCGGCAGGGGAAGGGTCTGGAAAATGTACCGTACGGAATGCGTTGGTGGCAATAAAGGAACGGGTGGGGGAGTGAGAAGGGGTTCATGTGGCATAGGTAGGTAGGTGGAAGAAGACGGAGGAGTGCCTGCAGTTTTCACGCTTAGTGCGTCAAGTCGCGGTTAGCTAGACAGGTGACTACTTTGTGTGGTGATTGGAGGCAGGTGTCGTAACGGCCCGATAGCTTGTGCCGCAACCTGTTTGCGTAGACCTCTTTACGTGGTGAGTGCTGGTATAGCAATTTTAGAAGGGGAATGAAGTGCACATGACATAGGTAGTGAACCGATTGTGGGTACTTTGGCAATGACACAATAGTTTGGGAAAGGAAGTGGGGATGGCCATGGTATGTGAATGAAAGTGAAGAGGGGTGCAGGAGAGGGTGTTCTCTTTCTACATTGTGGTAAGTGGTGCAATTTGTTGCTGCATAGTTACATGCTGGTGCATAGGTTGGGTAGGAGTACTGGTGGTAGTGCTGTGTATGTGGATAGTCGAAGTTGGTGACATGGTGCAATGGATGGTGCCATTCTGTAACAGTGAGAGTGTTGAAGGCATAGACGTCCACTCAAGAGGCTAGGAGTTTCCGACACACTCAGCAGTACTGCATTTTGGATTGTGCACCAGTTAGCGGGTGGTGACCTGTAAATAGTGAGTGTACAGAATGTTTCAGACGCAATAGAGTAGGAGAAGTGAGCTGTCATGCATGCATGTTTGGTTTTGCAGGTGAGTAAACAGTTATAAGATGGTAAAGTTTTTGATGTGAACTTAGCAATGGTGCTGTGAAACGTAATTCAGTGTGGGAACTGGGTGCTGGGTTTGCATACAGGTTAGTATGGAAGAGGATATGGTAGAAGTGCACCTTCACTGTGCTTGGTAACTATGGTGTGTGCTGAATTGTTGAAGTAGGGCCAATGTGGTGATAAAGTTGCGGGTAGGTTGGTAGTGACACAATATTTTGTGAATCGGTGTGGGTAGGGGTGGTGGAGGTTGTGGTATGTTTGTAGGTTGTCCGGATTACAACTGGTTTTGTGATTCGGAGCAATGCAGAGGTTCAGTATGTGATTGGTGGGTGCGTGTACAGGTTGGGTAAGAGTGCTGGTGGTAGTGGTGTGTATGTGGGTAAGGGTAGTTGGTTATATGGTCACATGCATGGTGGCATTACGTTGCAGTGCCTCTGTTCAAGGCCTAGCTATTGGGTGAATGGCCTAAGGCTGTACCCCATGCATTGAAGAGCCTAGCACTTGAGGAAACCCACGCCCCTAATGCAATTTTGACTTTGTATCTGGTAGAGGATGGTGACCTGTAAAGAATGGTTGTGGAGTATATTTCAGACGCCATAGAGCAGCAGAAGTGAAGTGCCAGGTGTGTATGTTTGATTCCGCTGGTGAGGTCACTGGTAGGCAATGATAAAGTTTCGGATGTGTGATTGGAGATGGTGCAATCAAAAGTCACGCAGTGTGGGCACTGGGTGCAGCGTGTGCATACTGGCAGTATGGCAGAGTGTATGGTTGAAGGTTAGTTTTTATGGGTTCTATACTATGTTGTGTGAAGATGTGTTGGAGTAGGGCCAATGATGTGAAAATGTTGTGGTTAGGTTTGTAGTGACACAATATTTTGTGAATGGCAGCGGGTAGGGGTGATGGAGGCTGTGGGATGTTTGTGGATGCAGCTAATAGCGACCTGGTTTAGTGAATGGGTGTTTTATGGTGTGAGGGAGTTGGGTTGCAGTGCTGCTACGTATGTTAATCTTAGGCACAATGTTAGCTGCCCACATGGTCGCATGCATGTATTCATAGTGTTGTGCTGGGTGTTGGCAAAGGTGGACTGTTGTGTGCATGGCGAAAAGTGTGCTGGGTGCGCCATAGGATCATTGTGGATGCATCCTGTAGGAAACGTTTTTGGCAGAGGGGCTTTGGAAGGAAAGGGAATGTGTTCTCAGAGTGTGTAACGGGAAATATGGAGTTGTGTACAGAAATTATAGTGTGCAATGCCGAGGTTCAGTATGTGATTGGTGCAGGCATTTCTGAAATTGTATATTCGCCAATAGGCGGCACTAAGTTAGTGTTTGAAAGTTTGAGTGCAAAGGGAAGAAGTATTGTGTCTGTTTTTCCGGGGTGTGGCACTAGCTGTAGCTGGAAATGCGCTTGTGCCACATAATGGCATTCTGAGGATGGAGGCTTCGTAAATGGAACTGTGGGGATTCTCCAATGAGGATTTGAGGGTGCGGTTGACCGGAAGGGGCAGTGACATATTCACCCAAAGTTCTCTGCAGTGAGGTTGGCAGAGATGGACAGACGGTGAGTGCTTATAGTGGGTGATATCTTTGTGCACGATATTCACAGGTATGCTGTGGAAAGAGGCTTCGATACTGACTTTCAGTTGGAAGGAGTGCAGGCTTTTTGGAGCACAGTTCATGAGTGGGGTTTCGGGTGCATGGATCTCCTTTGCAAATATGTGGCTTCTGTTGGTACTGTAGTTGTGGTGGTCATGCATTTTGGAGGACTACATTTGGCACACATGTTGTGCTCTCGTTTGCTGGCTTACTTAAAGAAGTTGATTGCTGTGATGCAGATGTTTCCCACTGCAAAGGTGATTATCTCATTCGATGACACCAAGAGGACAATGGGAGAATGAAAGTGTAAATTTTGCACAGCAAGAGGTCGGGAGATGTTGGATAAACAGAAGCATGTGCGACTTTATGTGCAGTGCTGGGATGTTCTGCATGGACTATGAAAGCATTAGTAACCAGCCAGATTTCCAGTGGTTTCAAGGAAATAGCATTTTTCTTACCTCCATTGGCAATGCTGTTGTGTTTGCCACTCTGCACGAAGCCTTGCAGAGAATTCTGTAGAAATGGAAGATAAGCAATCATGTTCAGGTGAGAAAAATGTGAGGAGCAGAAGTAAACAGACAGTGGGCAAAAGAGAGAAAAATAAGGAAATAAAACTGTATGAATGCACATACATAACAAAGTCGATGAAAAGAAAAAAAAATTATACTTTTTTTAGAGGCAATCCTAAAGACACAATCCCCACCCCTGTTTCACATTCCTCCCCCTGACCAACCCACCCCGCTCAAACACCCCCAACACCCTCTGAACCCCCTCCCCCTCCAGTTTGTAGCACAGTAATTCCACAGATTTCACTGCACTTTGAGGATTAGATGTGGCATTTCCGGGCTCATTTTGGGATGGCACCTATAGCAGTGGCCATGTGGAGGCTAAGCCATTGGGCAACGTGGTGGGTAGCTGTGGTGTGTACATAAACATTGTGACAGAAGGTTTGTTGGTACCGATAAATGTAGGAGGCTATGGTGAAAGTGTGCAAGGTAAGGGGCATGCATCCTGTGTGTATGTATGCACTGCACGCACTTGCTTAACATTGCTAATATACATTCCATTCTGCTTTTGTGGGTTCACTTTTCCGACATTTGTAGTGCATGTATTGCAGTGGGAAGACCTTATTCTGAAGTTTACAAGGTACGTGGCAGGCATCATGTTGTTATGAGTGTAGTGTGTGTATTATATGATATGATGTGCTATGGTATTTTGTGCCAGTTGTATCGCGCCTACATATAAGTGTGTGAAAACGCCCCGAGGAAAGGGAGGCAGAGCAGAGGCCAAACAGAGACATTGATTCCTCTAGGATAGCTGACATTGAGAGTGCGCAAGTGAATGGGAAGGGGGAGGGCAAAGTGCAGTACATGGGAACCATACAAAATCGAAATACATGCAACTACGGTCGGTGCTGGCAAGTGCAAGGATAAGTGTAGAACTGAAGTGGTGGCTGCACTATTAGGGTTATAGAAAACAGTCCCCAAGTGTGGGGGTTTGTAGAATGCCAGTGGAGGGGTGGAAATGTAGGGAGGGAGGTGGCCTGGGGCACAGATTATAGGGTGGGTAGGAAAGCAATGCACAATACTTTTCAGCCAGGATGTGATTAGGGGAAAGGAGCGGAAAAATAAGAAACACATTGAAAGATTTTCAGGTGCTTTCAGACCCTACGATGCTTCTCCTCAAGGTGCAGGGAGACAGAGAGCATGTTGCACAGGGAGGCCGCAGCAGAAGAAACACATCTACCAACTTGTGGTTGCGTGTAAAAGCAACTGACCTTGAGGGAGTACGAGGCGGATGAGGGAAGAGCTGGAGCAAGCAGATATTTAGGAAGTCACAGTGCAAGGTATTGAGGTCCAGGGACCAGAAGGGCTTCTGTATAATGCACGGGGCTTTTAGTTCATTGTTCGCAGCCACTGTGAGGTATTGCAGACATTTTAGTCTAGCAGAGATAGGATCCCTGGCGTTCAGGCCAAGGACAAGTTGCGCACTCTTCTTACGGATGAGCTGCTGAGGGCGCAGAGTGGACGCTGGCAGATTTAAAAAGGGCCTGTGGCAACAGTGCAGTGTACACAGCACCACAGCCGTGCAGAGACTGACCTTTTGGAAAGTGACTGTAGGTTGCTAAAATACATTTAGTGGTGGCTTTACTGCCTTCTTTTTACGAGTTATGGAGTAGGTGGGTTAGTGGGGAACAATTTTTGTAGCATTGTCGGAAGGAAAGAACAGAGTTCCTACTTCGCTAATATGGTGTATGCTATGGGTAAATGAAAATGTTGCACGCACATACAAACACATTGCTACTTTATGGAAGGATATGGGAGGAACATCAGTATGCTTTTTAAACACGTAGTGGACGCTTAGAGGTAGATATCGTGCGCAGAGCCACTGATAACAGAGTTGTGCACATACTGCAAAAAATCTGTCTATACCTTTCTTTTGTGGTGAAGGGCGCTTATGTGGAAGAATGTGTATGTATAACTCATTCAATGTTTCACTGAAGTTTCCACAGGACGTGCTTTCCAATAACAGCACATGTGCAGGCTGATTTCGTAACGGTAAATATGAAGTCTTGTGGAGAACTGACATTGTAAACTGCTGAAGTCTTGGAGGCCTTTGATGGATGCGTGTCAGTACTTAGCAATACCTAAGAAGGGCGTGGTGGGAAGAGGATAGTGGAAAGGGAAGAAGGACTGGTCATGATTTACTGGGGCGCGGCCCTTACGATACTTTGCAAGTCGCACATGCTACATTCTGTGCTTTTGAACATGCTGGTCAATGGAAATGCGATTGTTGCAATTGTCCAATCAGGTGGTTAGAGTGTGTGTCACAGGAAACGGTGGCCATATTTTGTTTAATTACTCTGTGTACTGAGACAGGCAGAGATGGCCAGACGTACAGTTTTCATTGTGGGTGATCGCTTTGTGCTAGATTTGCTCCAGTATGCCATGGAAAAAGGCCTTAATGGCAATTTGAATTTGGACAAAGTGGAGACTTTGTGGTGCGGTGTCGCTGTCCGTACTTTTGACCATTTTCTTGCAGAGTGTCGACGAGTGGCCAGTTTCGGTACTGTACCCGTTGTGGTAGTGCATTATGGAGCATTGCTTTTGGGTTCCATAGCTTGTGCAAGTGTGTACCGTCAACTCAAAAAGATGATGAAAGAAGTGCAGCGCATTTTTGCCACTGCGAAGGTGCTTTTCTCATGTATACCATCAAGTACAGTACATAACTATCCCAAAAAATGTTGTCAGCAGCCAGAGGTGGGAAGGCATCTTATCAACAGAAGCATGTGTAACTTTTTGCGTGCTGTTGGGATGTACTCCTGTGACAATGACAACGTTAGTGATCAATATGTGCACCTTCTCAACGGAAATGGCATTTCATTGTCGCACAGTGGAAATGACATTTGGTTTTGAAATCTACAGGCTGCACTGAAGACGGTATTGTTAGAATGTGAGGTGAAGTGCAACAAATAAAAACAATTATAAAAGCCAGACAAAAGAGTTATTAATGTAGAAGTTGTTTAACAACTTAAAAACAAAACAGCTTTTTTCAGAGCCACCACTACAACGGACATCCCCTACCTTGGTTGACATTTATTCCCGTACTCCTGCGCGCACACACCTAGAAAGGTCCACGCAAATCGCAACAGTTGCAGGGTTGTACTAATATATGTGTAATGTATGCCCCTTTTGCACATGGCCACCTTACATTTTGGACTGTGGAGGACACGAGATTGCGCAATAAGCTTTCTGGGTGTGGAGTGCACGCATAGACTGTGGTATACGGTATATTTGTCGACCTAAATGCAGAGGGTGAGCTTATGGCTGTGTGTTGTACAAGCCACAGTGTATGCTTTGTGGGTGAATTGTACATCGCTTACTTGACAGTGCATGCAAACCAGAGTCTGGTGGAAGTTATGAGTGAAGTGTATCATGTGGGTTTGTACACGTATGGAGCAGCTACACTGAAGTGATTGCTTTTGGTTTGTCTGTGTGAGACTTTGGTGACGCTCTATCACGATGATATTATTGTTGTTGACTGTTGAGGGACAAATAAATACCATGTAACACGATTTTCAGTGCTGTTTGTGCTGAGGGAGGCAGTAGGCCAGGTAATGCTTCTGTATCCAATCTGCTACATAATTGTGTATCCCATTATGCAGACACCCATGTAGGCGCGTTCTTTTTAATTTGGTCCGGAAATGGAGAAAGCACGGTACATTGTGAAGAAGTGTATTTATGTCTTTTTTACAACTTGTGCCATTGTCGTACTGTACAAACAGTAATCTATGGTTTCATAGCACGAACACTTTTCCCCACAAATAGCGTTCCTGTTGATATTACTGCATTTGCGATTTCAGCACGCTCTACACACATTTCCTTGCTGCCCTTTTTGGAAGTATAGGAATAATGTATGTGCTTGCTGTTGTGCACTTGCGCTCTATGAAAACACATTGCAACATGCAGAACCATCTGTTTCAACAGCCACACGTTTCTACCTGTTTCCACTGCAGAGTTTTCCACAGTACCACAGTTCCTTCCATTTAGCATACAATTGGTGGCGGGTATATGATGTGCCTCACACTGGCACTTACATTGTTACACTCTGAAAGGAGATTTATATCATAATCAGCCACAAAAAAATATTGCTAAAGGGACGTTATGGTGAAGGTGTGGTATTACAAACAGCATCATTGTTATATACACTATGCCAAAGCAACATTATGTTTATAGTGTACTAATAAAAATCTATGAAATTCACTAACAAAAAAACGTTGTTAAAGGGATGTTATGGTTAAGTTGCACTAGTAAAAACCTATGAAATTCATGAAAAATAACTGCACATGTGATGTCATCAGTGATGTCATCAATGATATTTGTGATGTTATCTTTGATGTCATGGGTGTTAGTCCTTGCAGCGCACAGTGGTAGCGTGAGTTATGGTTGCTTAGCTTACTATCACTGACGAATTTCTAGGGTTTTTCGGTTTTACCTGTAACCATAACGTCCCTGTAACAATGTTTTTCCATTTAATTTCATAGGTTTTTGCTAGTGCAACTTAACCATAACGTTCCTTTAACAACGTTTTTTGTTAGTGATACATATTTAAAATATCTTCTAGTTTCTTTCAGTGGAGGTAACCATTGAATTGCTGGATGGTGTCTACTGTAAGATTTTATGTTTTTATGTACGGCCACATTTGCTTGTTATGTTCTTAGTTCTTTTTAACTGCTCTTGGAGTTTCCCTCAGTCATCTCTTCCCATTTTCAGAGAAGTAAGACAAGAATTGGCCTATGAGGAAGACCATGCTGCTCTTTGCAATGTCAGCATATTGGCGCTCAATTTCCATGCCCCAGGCTCTAGCGTCTACTCTAGACATGGGGCCTCATGACGAGTTGGGCTGTATCCCCACCTGGGCTATTAGCATTAACGCCAAACCCCCTGCCGCAATTAGCACCGGATCATGGGTTTGGCGGAATTCTACATTCCCAATTGGGCCCAATGACGAATTTACTGCGCTACTACCGCCGGCGGTATTAGCGTTTGGAAATAGCACCAGAAGTCAGCAAAATTGCAGCGGATTTGCCCCCAGCTCAGAGCGGGGGGTAAATCCTGCCAAACTCATGATTTGGCAGACCCTTAAATGTGGCCGTAATAGCATTACCGCCACATTTAAGGATTACCACCGAACTTGTGATGAGGCCCATGATCTATATTCAGATATTCAGTGGTTC
The DNA here is from genome assembly GCF_040938575.1 of Ambystoma mexicanum. Taxonomy (NCBI): domain Eukaryota; kingdom Metazoa; phylum Chordata; class Amphibia; order Caudata; family Ambystomatidae; genus Ambystoma; species Ambystoma mexicanum. Next base: position 1,131,801,643 of record NC_090933.1, on the reverse strand, counting down.
ATAGATAGGATAGGGAAAGAGACAAAGATTATTCAGGGGCAAAGGTGCATAAACCTGATCAGGTCCTGTTGCTAGGATACAAAGGAGGATTTTTGGCAGAGTTTTGGAAGTAAAGTGGCAGATTTACCTCCTTCTTATTGCTGGAGATAAATCCTTCACTTTGCCTCCAAAGTTATAATTCAGTGTGCAGGAAAAACAACGGTAATTCTGTTCCCTCTAAAAAAGTGTTGGTAAAGGAATTATCACCAGTTTGTTCTGAACCACCGAACATATAATGCACAAAATAATCAGGTTTGGAACGGAATGGATCGAGAGGAAACAAACTTTTTCACATGATACATTTTTCGGCACGCATACAGTATTATCTAGTCTCCAGCTATTTGTGACAACCTATCCACGTGTATAACATCTGGTGGGATTTGCAGGGTAGGTACAACATTTGTCTGGTGATTCTGAATTGTGCACAGGATTTTTTTTAAATTCATTTCCGAGTCGTTTATTCAAAAATATTGACTATCTTCACTTATGATAATTCTTTCTTATGTAGTTAATATTTATTTATATTGATATTGATATTTTATTTCTATCGCGCTCGTGCATAGGTGTTTCAGAGCGGCAGAATGGATACAAGTGCCTTTTCTACTGACAGCCAGTTGTCCCTAGACCAGATCTGGTTTTAAATAGCAATTTTTCTGACAGACGCTTTATGATAGAATAATAAAACAAACAAAATAATCATATTTTACTAAAACAAACAAAAATAATCATATTTTACTAAACTGTGCTGTGAATAAAACCAGATCGTTCTTCAGTTGGACTAAGGCTCTGGACCTTCAGATTGTCCCCTCAGCGAGATATCCATTAAGAAAGAGCATATTACTTTCTCCAGAAGGCCCAGGGCATCACTAAGTGGCTCACGGGAATCTCCGCTGAGGCATCCTTTAGACTATGAATCTGTGGCCAAGGAGCCCAAAATTGTAACAACAACACGATACAGACGCAGGACTCCAATCTCAGATGAGGTTAGTTTGGTAAATCTTCAATAGCAGCACTGCAGAGTGAGCACGGAAATGAACAACACACTTCACTAAGGAGGATTGATTGCAGCCCTCTTAATTAGCACAATGGTCTTCAATGTGAAGCCAGGAAAAGCTTGACACCCAAGATCACTTCCCCAGTATTCAAGAGATAGTCTTTTGGTCGTGAGACATGAGTATACAAAATGTGTCCTTGACAGGGATCGTTTAGGATTGCAAATGGCTCTCTTTGTTTTTTTGTTTAATAGACTCATTTTGTGGGAGGCACAATTTGTGTTATATTTCCAGCTGCAAATGGATGAAGGGATGGTCAGACACTGTGGTGTCTGAAAAGTTGTCTCCAAATTTTGATGTTTGCATATCTTAATTTTTTTTTTAAAGTGTAATCATTGTTAACCACCTACAGCAATCTGTAGTAATTATATGATGTGACATGTGCTGTTTCCTTCACAGAGACAGGTTTTAAGATGGCCGAAGAGAGAACATCCCAGTCTCCTCTACTCCCAATGATGCCCCCAACTGAGGAAGGACCCGAAGGCGGAGAAGAAAAAGGTGGGTACAGTGTTTGAGTACAACTCACCATTACCTTAGGGACATGCTGATGGGCATGCCAGTCCATTGTGGGTATATTCTTGAAGAGAGGGTGCAATGTGTCGCTTGCCTCACCAGTTTGCCTAGTCTTCTTATTTTTTGTTATCCTCTATATGTCCATGTAATTCAAATGGTGTAACTCCGTATTCGTGTAACTCTTTTGTCTTTGTGTTAACTCTATGCCATCATATGTTACATTCATATATTTTGGTATTTTACGTTTGAATCATTTTATTCGATTCTATTATTGTGACTGGCTGCTTTATTATTTATAAAATACATTTATATTGTCTATGTGCACTATGCATTGACCATATGACCTATTAATCTCTTGATTAGTCTTTACTGGTTCAAATCTAACTCTGACTGCACAGGGGCCCAGTTTTCTTTTTTATTGTAATGTGTGACACAATAATGCTTTCATCTGGAAAAGTACTCCTCAATTTATGTCCACCAACTCTTGCGAGAGAGCGCTCATTTTTTCCCACAAAGCATTCAATGATGAGGAACTATATCACTATGCACAATTTAGTATAATCAGTGTATCATGATATGGGCCTTGACAGCCTGTATGGGTTTAGAGTTTTAAGCAAGTCAAATCAAGCCTAGTGCCGTGAGTGGTGCTGATCTTTCATATTGCTTAGTTTGTTTCATGTAGAGGTGCAAAGGAACAGATAAACAAACATAGGTTTTGCCCTTTTTAAATTACAGGTAATCTTTGAATGGTCTTTTGTGCTGTATTTTTAAGCAATATGTGGCAATTTGGTAACAGTAGAAAGCATGTCATTATTTTCAGGACTAGAATCTTAGAAGCTTTTTACACAGTTAAACAGCTGTGTTTGTACTGTGAAACCAGGCTCAGCTGGCCCTCTCCATCTGGTATGTGAACTGAATGAACAGTGACATGTTACAGCACTATGCAATGCAAATCACTTCAAGTCCCACCTCTAAAACAAAGCAATAGTTTGACACACATTCCAGTGGTGGCGGGCTTTGCGGGGTGATAACACCCAGAGCGAAGCGAGGGCCCTTAACTAGGGCAAATGGAGAAGGTGTACAGCTGGTACAGCTCACCAGGGAAGGCATGGCTGCCATTACCACTTGTGCGTACTGGCTTACATTCCAAGGAACGGGCAGTGCAAGACATGCTAAGTTGTTTCAAAAAATAAAAATAAAAGTTAGTCAAAACAGGTATGTTAACAAACTCTTTCATTTTGGGTATTACAGGCAGGAACAGGGAAGGCGAGTGCAATGAGGAGCATGGCAGTGAATCTAGGGGGTCGACATGGCAAGGGTGGAGGCGTCCTCTAAGTTGTAAAGCCTGCATGTTCATCTCTCTGATTGGCTAAGGCTGCCAGAAAGAGTATCTTCAGTCACTCTATTAAATGCTTTCCAGTATGAAATTGTACCTTTCCCAGTCAAAGTACCTGAGCAAGCCGCAGAATGCAGGAAATGCAGAAGCCTTCAAGGGGCCTAGTAATAGGAATATCTCTGCAATTTGAAAATGGTGTTTTGAAGCAGGATGGATACATTCTTATAGCAATAATGAAAGCATATGTGCCTTCTGCAAATCTAAAGAGTTTTTTGGCTCATCTTACTGTGACATTGATGACATAGGGAATTGTCTTTGTGTCTGCCTCTTCTTGTGTACTATTAACGCAGTGCTTAGAACAATGACAGGTAGCCATGTCCTTACGCCATGCCACCACAACGTCCTTTCTGGTCATTTCTAAATATTGAAGACTTTTATGAGCTAGATAAGCAGTTAATTCATCTTTGGTGCTAAGGTGTTCAGCATCTTCTCAGCAGCATTAGCTATGTGTACTGGCCATGATTTTGTAGTGGGTTGGTGCTGTAACCCAATGCCCCTCTTATCATACTCTTGCCTAGGTTTTCTTGTTTGTCAAACACTAAGGCCAAATTACAATTTTGGTGGAAGTCGCAAAATATCCGGTATATTGGACTATTGGATGTTTTATCGCTCTTGCCAAAAACAGAGTTTCAGACGAGAAAGCCATCCCTTGCGCCAGTCTTTTGTCTGGCAGTAAATACATCCACACAAAAGCATTAACACATGTGGAGATATGAAATCCCGAAGGAGTCCCATGCGACTCCAAAATGGGGAATAACAGATGGGTTCACATGGCTCTGAATCATGTGGACCCTTCAAGTTACAAACATAATCAAATCCTCAGCGTATTCCACTGTACACCCAGCACTTCTTTAGAATATTGGGGTGAATGCTTTTGCCTGATCTTTGCGTATCTGAATGCCTTTTGACTTATCCAAAGCGTGTACCTCTGCAATGCCATCAACAATTTCAATAGGTAAGATCCTTTCATGTTGAGTATTGATAATTGCTGTTGTTGGAGTTGTATGTTGGATGTTTTCATTGCTGCTTTGCAGTGTTGATGGTGGTGGGATAGACTTCATCATTTCTATTAGTTGGCTTTTTCGCTGGCAGAGATGCATAGTTCCATCATCGTTAAACGCTGATCATGGTACGGCAGACGTTAGTGATCTGTCTGCTATTAACTCTTTAACAGTACCAGCCAGTTGTAATTTCTTCTTGGCACTTGAACAAACATTAGATTTGTTCTTCTTGATAGGATCCCATAAATTGATGGTGCTAGTTTCAAAGATGAATCTCTATGTTTTGAACTCATCATGCAATCTACTACCAAGAGCATGGAGCTCACCAACACATTTGTTATACTCTTATGCTACAACTGCCTTGACTGCAATGTTCACAAGTACCGGTCCTTCATATGAAATGATTTCCAATCAATAAGCAATGTTTTACTGCATATCCTGCCTGTTTAGTGCTTCTTTATGAGTCGTCTTGATGTGGCTGTGTTGTGGCTTGCTCCAGTAACCCTGCCATCCTTGATATCTGTTCAGATATATAGTCAAGCAATGGTGCTGTTAGGAAATAAAGTGCAAGTCCCCTACGATGCTTTGTTATGTCTACTAAACCGTCAGTGACCTTCAAAGCTTTGTTTCCATGTTCAAGCACTTTATCGGCTCACAATCCAGTTTCCTTTTCAACCTCTTCCTTTATTGCAGGCTCTTCTTTCAAAACACTAGTTTTTGTAGGATGGTATGCCATCATGCCTCAGCAACTATGAAAGTTTAATGTAAAGAAATACCTAATGATTGTATCAAATATGAAAGGGATCAGGGGCTTGACCCTGTCTGGGGGGCTGGGACTCCTCCTAACCGGGTGTAGGGGTCCTACCAGTGCAAATGTCAGATCCAATAAGGCAGTTGGAAGGTCCCAAGATCATGAACCCCCTAAACACACCCTGAATGATAAACAGTGGTACCACTTTCACCCAATGCCTTACCGGCGCAATACTGGAGTTGTCTCCTATTGATTACATGAGCACAACTTTCAGCAGGCCGTGCAATCTTGAGCAAACACAATGAATAACTAAAAGAGGCACCCGCAATGCTGAAGGCCATGCGACTCCACTGACAAACATCCTCTGGAAAATGGGAAGTGAATGCTACTTACTGTGACAAAGGTAAAAGAGAAGGCCAAATGAACACCAAGCAGAAAGGACTACAGGGGCCGCACAATGACCCGTGCATGAACCAGGGGTGGGGCTAAGAAGAGTTTATAAATGATTACCTTGTGTTGGCCCACTCTCGGGTAGAAGTGCATCATTAGATTGAGCCTTAGAGTCAGGTGAGTCACAGAGATAATTGCATGAGGGAGCTATGGAGGAAACATGCCATGAGTTGAAGGGCCTGCAAAGACAAATCGAGAATGAAAGGTGTTTAGTTGAGGCCAGGTGTGTAGGCTGGGTGAGAGACCAGGCAGAGGTCCGAGGGTGGAGCAGAGTACTGAGGAGTCTGTGGCAGGGATGATGCAAGTGCACGTAAGCTATTAAATGTGAAAGAGGGTGTTACCAAAATGAAAGAGTGAAACTGTGACTGTGAGAGCATGTGTGTGAGAGTGTTGGAGTAGCTAGAGAAAGAGGTGGTTGTGGACAGGAGGGAGTATTCAGTGGGGGAAGGGAGATTGAGCAAGAGATGGAGAGAGGGAGAAGGTGAGTGTAAGAAGATCAGAGAGACAGAAGAGGAGAGTGAGCAGAAGTAGTGAGAGAGGAAGAACGGGTGGGAAGATTGGAGGGAGGAGAAGGGGAAGAAAGTGAGGGTGAAAGGACCTAAGAAAATTGTAGGTAGGGAGAGAGGGAGAGAGAATGAGGGAGTAGGAGCAGGATGACAGGTCGATCAAGGAATTGTGATATCGGGGAAATGAGGAAACGAGCGAGTGGGAGGAAAAGGTAGACTTCTGATACAGGCACAATCTTGAACTATACTGAGACGATAATGGGGAATGCTAGAGTAGATAGCCCTTAGGAGGTTCTGGAGGGAATAAAACCGAGAAGGATTTAACCCCTCACTTAAAGTTAAGGCTAAACTAGATGCTAGGGTTTACCAATCTCTAGTCTGGATATTGCCGCAGTTGTCAAGGATGCCAGGGTCAGAGTGGACAAACTCATCATAAAGAATTTGTTTTATTTGTCAATAAAACATCCTTGAACTCTCCTTTAGATTCTAGAGTTTGTATAAGCAATCAATGACACCACTGATCAAAGAAGTACATCTAGCAGATCTTACTACTTGCAACAAGGAGTCCGCCATATTCATGTATTCTGGCATAATTTTAAATGTGTGGTAAAACTGTGCTTCAACATTGTCAAACTTCACCATTTTTACAGACATCTTATATTTCTACATGGTTCTACTAGGTCATGAATATCACAGCTCTTGATACATTTGATTTGTAATTCTTCTAGTTTATTAAGAATTTGTGAAAATGGATGCTTCTTGATAGGTACCAGGAATACAGTGCAACAAGTGCACATTTGTGTGTTTCTTCGGCACATTGCATGTTCTGTATTATTTTTATTTTTTCGCTCATAGCACAAGCCTAGCTCAAGAGCAGTGGAGTACTTTACAACAGGAAGTTGCCAGAATTGGGCTTGGCATTTTATACAGTAGCGCAGGACTGATGGTGGAGCGAGAAAGGAATTTTTATTCGGCCGGCAGGTATTGTTTTAAGAGCCACATGTTTAGTGCTTTACGGAACTGGAGGACAGTAGGGGCATTTCGAGCCTATCCAAGATTGAGTTCAGATGGTCGGGGCATGGCAGGAGAAGGACTGCTTGCAAGTCTGCTCTCTGCGGACAGCTTTGACTTCAGCATTTTGAAAGTTTTGCCTTATGAGGTGCGAGAGTCTCCAGAGGTGTGGAGATAAGCTGCTAAGTATGTTGGTGTTCCTTCCAAGACTGCTTAGTAGGTGATACATGCAGTGTTGAATATGATTTTGGCGGGAAGGGGGAGCCAGTGAAGTCTGCATATTGTTGGAGAGATATAGTTGAATATGCAGGCACCTGTAAGGAGGTAGGCTGCAGTATGGTGGACTGCTTTGAGGGGGGGCGGTGTGTGGCTGGAAGCCCAATAAGACGGCATTACCCCTATTAATGTGTGAGATAACAAGGGCTTGGACCACCATAAGGAATTTGTTCGGAGGAATGAAGGATTTGCGGAGTGTGTGGATCTGTAGCCATGCGGTTTGTGCCTTTTTGGTTATGTGCTTTTGGAAGGAAAGGCTACTGTCAACAATGAAACCTAGGGATTTAACTGATTTTGACAGCTCAGGGGTGAAACCTTGCAGGCACATGCCATCCAGCCTTTATTGCACGAGTTGTTGTTTGGTTGGGGGGCCGATGAGGACAAATTCGGTCCTGGTCAGTTTCAATTGTAAATGTCTGACATCCATGTTTGGATTGCAGCCAGGCATTCACAGTGGCGAGCAATGTCTTGAGGGGCACTGACCTTAAGGTACAGCTGAGTGTTTGCCCATGATGATTTGTTGTTCAGTTGTACAGTACTCTCACTGTAACAAACATTGCACATTTTCAGAAATAATTGCAGGAAGCAATGCTATGCATATGTGCCGTTCAACGGGCCGTAAGACAAATGGATCATAAAAACACCATTGATGATAATCACCCCCCCAGCCTCACCGGATTCACATAAGACTTAATGTAAGTATTACCCAAGCCAGCACAGTACAGTAGGAGAAAAGAAGAGATTTGGAGTGGATGCCTTAAGGATGCATCAGCACAGGACCCAGTCCCTGGATTCTTGGTCTTGAGACAAAAGAACTTGATGGGAACTTGCAGCAGCAGTCGTCAGAGGAGGCTTCCAGCATTGGTTTCTTAGCGATTCTCACTGCTCCGTGGAATATAGAATTCTGCTACGACTTTAGGACGGAAGGATGGTTGTATAGGAAACACAACCCTCTCCCTGAAAAACAGAATCAAGTGTTCCTTACAAACGAGAGCTTGAAGTTCTCCAATGCGTTTGGTAAGTAAGTGCAATCAAAAATGCAGTTTTTCAAAAAAGGAGCTTTCAGCCTCCATAAGTCTTAGGCTTATGGGGTTTGTACATTAGAGTGACCTGAAACAAAATAACATCCCCATTGTGTCATAGATTGATTTACCAGTGGCTATAGCTTGCTGAGGAATGGATTGGTGTGGGGTGGGGGGAGAATTACTACAACTGAAGAATGCATGCCCTGTCAAGGCCCTGTACATGCAAGACCTACTTTCGCACCCCACACATGACAGCCTACAACCCACAGAACCAGGACATGAGTGACAATGCTGCAGTATATTGCCAATGCATATTGCCCCAAAAGGCTAGCAATACACACATAGGACTACAGGAAACACAATGCAACATAACACATACCTATGAATGGAATGACAAGCTTCAACGTTGCAACAACGGAATACAACACAGTAATGCCATGTACTAAGGTAACCATGTATATGAAGCCATTATGGTATAGATGCAGACAACCTGCACAAGTACAACTAATCATGGGAGAAATGCCCAGGTCCAACATAGGCACCATGGCATTCTGCCCTGTCAGTCACAGACCCTGAAATTGGCGAGTGCTGGCTGGGAGCTGTGTGCAAGATGTTACACGACACAGCAAATGTTCTCTGAGTGAATGACTACACATGCAAGTACTGTCATGGTAAATCATGTTGTGTGACAATACTTGTGAAATAAATGCACAGACTGTCTATAAACATGCCCTAGTAACGGGCAACACATCCACAGTGTTCTGTGACTGACACCTATGACCTTAGCAATTGCAGGTGACTCTGGATACCCCAGCTATCATGGCTGACACCCATGCTGAATCCAGATGCCAAAGGAGGTGGCCTACAATGTGGCACACGTCCGGACCAGGCTCTTTATCGAGCAGACCATCTGGCATACACTGGTGCGAAGGGGCCTAATGTACAGGCCAGAGAAGGTCAGACTAATTGTCCTTGCCTGTGACATGCTGCACAACATTTGCCTCAGGCAGAATGTTGCCTTTCCCCCTGATGAGGGCATGCCACCCCCAGAAGAGGAGGAATTACCACCTGCGAGTGTTGTGCTGACACACAGGAAGAGGGTGGGGATGGATGTCTGGTTTGGCAAGAACTGATTGACTGTTTCTCTTTTTAGGCCAATTGATATGCACTTGCACAGCACCTCTGTTCAGTCTCATTGTGAATTAAACACTTACATACAATAAGGAATGTCAAATAACCCTCCCCAAAAAACCCTTGCATTGTCAACAAATAGTAGTCCCTTCCAGTGCCTCTTGAACTTGGTAGCCTGCTCCAGCACCTTGGGTGTCAGGTGGCGCTGTGAGTGGTGCCTTGGGGTTCTTGGCTGCGACCCCTCTGTGGGGGTGAGAGAGGGAGGGATCAGCATCATGCAGAAATGTAAGGACTAAACAAAGACCAACATACCCTCAGTCATTTCCCTCATCCTCTGCCCGACCGTGGTGATGGCAACGGTGGCCTGCAGAGGGAATAGGAAAGCATGTGGCATGACCCCTGCAGGCAGTCCCTCATGGCCTACATGTGTGCCACATGCTGACCCATGCCCAAATGACTGCCATGTTGTGCATGGACAGAGGTGTTGGGCTGTCGGGAGGGTTGGGTCTGAAGCACGGGGAGCGGAAGCGCATGTCCTCCTCCTCCTCCTCCTCTTCACCTTGTCAGTGGTGAGTGGTGTCTGAGGCAACCGTTTAACTTGTGATTTAACCACCTGGACATAATCATCAGGATTCATGCTGCTCTGCCTGAATGAACTCCAGATGACATCAAAGCAACCACCACATGTAAGACCTGAACATAGTTTTATCACATCAAAATGAAGCACGCATTTGTTTGAGATTCCTTGGAAGAATGGGGTTTGGCCAGTATCTTCAAGAGGTGGGGAATCTACCCATTTTCAGGTTCGTCCCCAGGCACCAAGTACGCGCTGCCAGAGTCCTTGGTTTAGGGTTGTCGCCTTCCTGTGTTTGCCACCCTTTATGGGGTGAGGATCCTGGGGTAGCAGAGCTTGGGTGTGAGACCTAGAACCTTAGCTGGTCCCGTCCTCCTCATCACCATGACACAAGTTTGTGCTTTCTCCCACTTCAGATCAGGGGGCTTGCACATAACACAGACTCTCTCCTTCTGGGCTTTCACCCACTGATGATTTGCCCTTCCTCCTAGAGTAATTCACCGGCCCTGTAGGTGCTTCATACACTTTCCACTGCAAAATATCTCTCCTCTATCTATTTCCACCTCTCTGAATTCAAATGCCTCCTTTTCTACAGTTCTCCAAACGCTTCAATTTACCATCCCCACCTCCTTTTCAAATTATCCAACTTCCTTCTTCAACTTCTTGACCACCTCTAACAACCTCCTCACCCTCTTCTTGACAACAATGCCACCTCCTCCTTAAATTCTCCAACCTCCTCCTTACAATCCCCATCCTCTTCCTTAAGTTCCACAACCTGCTCTAAAAGCCTCCCCTCCTCCTCCTTAACTCTCCCAACCATCAGTTAATTCCACTCTGCTCTCAATTTCTCCTGATGGTAATCCCTCCTCCAATCCTTATCTTCCTTCCACAACTCTCTAGCTGTTAACTCTGTGTCCACTCCTCTTTCCTCAACCACATCCAACGTGTCTCATTTTTAGTACTTTCCCCTCCAATACTCTCTCATCAACCTCCTTCCTGCTGCTGCATACCAGCTCTTTCTCCACACCCGCATCCCACTCTACACCACACTCTCTCCTCCAGCCTCCTCTCTCTGCTTCTTGTCCAACACTCTGCAAAAGCTATCAGTTCTCTTCTCCAGAAACCCACAAACTGCCTGGGTTTGAAGTTGATTTTATAGTGGCCGGCCCTCCCCCACCCCCAAGATGGTCTTCAAGGCAACAAGCTGCAGCTGTGACACCAGTGGAGGGCTCCTCCATGATTGGCTGCAGCAGCTTCGTTGCTGCAGGTCCCCTGTGGTTGAGCTCAATGAAACAGAGGCTATATGAGGCAGGGAGCTCATATTAGTCTTCACTAGTCTGCCATGCCTCTTTATGTCTGCCTGCCGCCTGCAGATCTCACTCCCTGTCTGTGTCGGTGTTTTCCTCAGGTGATCACCTCATGGTAAGTTCCCTGTGAGAGGGAAGGAGGTTATAATATCAGTATCACCCTGTTGTTGGTGTTCGGAGTGGGAAAGGGTGCACTTTCTCCACTTTTAAGGGGAAGGGCTGTGGGGTCCCTTGGGCTATTGTCCCTGGGGTTTGAAATGGACTTCTGTTGGTTTCCCTTCTCCCCCTTAAAGCTGTCCTCTCCTTGTAATGGTAAGTTAGTCTGCCGGTCATGTCTGGGTCTTCCTGGAACCCTCCAGAAATACTTTATGGGAAATGCAGTCTTCCCCTTCTAACACTAAAGAAGAGTCATGGGAGAACTGGGTTTGGGAAGAAATCAGTGGGGGTTTGGTAGCATTCTGGGCCTTGGATGGATGCTTCACAATGCTCTCCTCCATGTAACCAGATTGCCTTACCTGGATCCAGTCCAGGTTTTGATTTGAACCAGGCAGGCACAGGCAATTATGGGAGTGGTAGTGGTTTCTTCAATTCATTTCTCTATTGACCTAGATAATTGCCAGTGGGGTTCTCTTATGTGTTACTGTGGCTACCATGTGAGCTTTGTGGATGTCCCCGCTATGAAAAGGGGTGCTGCAGGGATAACATGGAGGGTTTTAGGATCACCCTGCTAGGCATTACCACATCTCAGCACAGGACCTTGTTACACAGAGACATACATATTTCCTACAAATGTGAGCAAAGGAGTGAGCCTGAACCAATCAAGGGGGTTCAAAGAGTTCTTCCCCCAGGAAAAGGTTTGAAAATATTGGGTTTAAACTGGACATTTTAAAGAACACTTTTTGTGAAAAACTGGGCACAGTCATACAATGTACAATTGGTTTTGTAAAGTAACCGATGAAAAAATCCCATAGCTGCCAGGTTACCAACAGTGCACAGTAGCATTTCCCAATGCATTTTCATGATGTCATTGGCCAAATTATAAGCCAGTATTCTGCCAGTGTAAGAAGAATTCCATGCTGCCTGTCCCCCATAATTCCAGTTTTGCCACTGTAAGAAGACATGTTCAAGTTGGTTGCACCAATTTAGGTCAGTTTCCCCACTTTATAGAATCCTCATATTTGCTTTGCCCACATAAAAATTAATGCTATTGGACGGTCAGAATAGATGTCCATGCTGCCTGTGCCAAAATGTGCCGGTATCCCCAAGTAAGAAAACTCTCATGTTCACTTTGGCTAGACAGCCGGCAATAGCATTGTAAGAAACCTTGTCCATTCTGGCAGTGCCAATACATGCCAGTATCCCCACATAACAACACCTTCATGTCCCCTTTTCCCATAGCCTGTAATACTATTGTTAGAAACCCTGTCCATGCTCGCTGCACCAATATGTGACAGAATCACCACATAACTACACCTCCATCTTTACTTTGACTGTATAGCCATTGTAAGAAAACATGTACATGCTGGCTGCAGCAATAGATTCCAGCATCCCTATGGAAGATGTATGGCGTGCCCTGCAGACATGCACCAAGAAACAGACGGAAGTGTCAATCAAACCCATTTCCCGGATCCTGGTTCCTGGCATGCACACTGAGAGGCAGGAAATCATCATTCGAGGCCCTCCTAATTCACAGTCATGTGCAGGAGAACCCCAACGTGGTTTCTAGGGTGCAGTACCCCAACCTTCAATATTTCACTGGAATTGAGCGGCAACGTATGTTACACAAAGGCAAACCTGCTTTCTCCAACAGCCAGCACGGGAAAACGTCCTCAACTGATTGCCATAGCTGAGGGAGTGCTCATGGTGAAAGCCAGTCTTTCACTGGGCTAGATGTCACCCTTTTTAATAATGGGTGGTGGCTCCACACCCTTACGGATATCAAATGGAAGCTGGTCTTCTTTGAAAAGATGAGCTCTGTAAATATATCTAAGTGGTAATTTAAAGAGGGTCAAACCTCTGCTACATGCTGGGCAGCTCCCCTCTACATCCACCGAAACATGTAACCTTTAGAGTCTAACCCTGAATCCTTATCGGATGGCTGTTCCTATTTCTATGTTTTGGCCCATACGTGTTACTTTAACCACACCTAGCGGAGCAAAAGCTTTGGTATGGATAGTATAAGATGGCAAATGTGTATGAACACTGTCACCATTTGAGGAGGCTTAACTGAACCATGACACGGATGGTCATTAATCTCTTTCAGGTTTTATTTTTTATTACAATGTGAGTTGGATTGAGGCCCAAGAGTTGGCTCAATTAGCACAACAAAACAATAATGTTTCCAGTGAACAGTTTTCAAAGGTTAGCAAAAACGAATAAGAGAGAGGTGTTTCTCCTCTAGGACTGGAGTCCAAAGTAGGGCCCTTAATAGTATCAGACTACAAGCTCTGGGTGTTGCATATATAGACTCACAGTCCCTAAAGTCCAGGATATCCATTCTGTTCCTGTCGGTCTCTGCATCTTTCTTGTATGAAAGCTATTTATCATGATGTTCCAGTTATATGTCCTGAGTGTTCCACTCTTTGGGTCCAGACATACATACCCTCTGGGATGCTCCAACTGGTTGATACGTCGGGCATGAATAGGAAACAAAAGTATCTGGACTTTACTTTTGCTGGTCCTCCTGTAAAGACTGATGTAGTGGTTATGTGGGTTTGGCTGGGTGCCATACTCTCTACATCCAAATGAGCTCACCCTCCTGGGTTAACCAGTGTGCCTGTTCAGAGTGTTGCTGTGGATCATCAGGGACACCCAGTTGTTTAGACAAGGCTAGAGTTGTCATGGGCAAGTTCTCACAACTGAATTTCTCCAGGTACCAGCAGCTTCCCAGTCTCTGAAAAGTCCTCTCAATCTACATTTACTCAGAACTCTTCGCCTTCACTTGGTTCACACTCTTCTCTCGTATCTTGTACTGTTTCTTACACTTTCCTCCAGGGACATTTTCCACCATTGTGAAGTATCCCTTTTACCCTTCTCTGTTTTTTTCTTTTATCTCTTTCTTCTTTACAACTGTCTTCTTATTTTTGTGGTACTTCTATCCCATGTGGCTTTATTCCCTCTCATATTAGTACTCTGTTTCTCTTCCTTGCGAATTGCTCTCCATTTTGCTCACCACCTTCCCCCTTCATTTTCTTACTCCCCCACTCCTCCTTTCTATGGCGTTCTCTGTTTGTTTTTCTTCAGCAGTTGCTTTGCAACAGGCATTGGCTGTTGTCGAGGTGTCTTGCCCACTCCCCCTGGCCTATAAATTGTCTATGGTTTCCCTTTCAGAATGTCTCATTCTCAGTCAGAAAGACTAGAGCAGCCATGGTAGGGTGAGGTTGCCCAGCAACAGAGGCTGCCTGATTCCCATTCAAACCTACAACCTGGACCCAATCTTATCTTCTCACCGATCCTTCCATATGGGAGGGCCATCTCATCGATCTTGTAGGCAGAACGTCATGTGCCATCTCTCTCAGGTCTTCAGAAGGGACCACCTTTCAGCCCTTGCATGTGGGAGGGCCCTCTCCTTAAGAGTCAAATCACTGGGTAACCCTTAGGCTTTTCCCAAGGGTCTCCACCACACTCCAGCCCCTTGTCTCAGGAGCTCTCCCAGCTCCCGCCCACCTCCGCAACTATGCTTGAGAGTCTTGAAAGGCAAGCAACAGCTGAAGGACAACAAAGATTTTTTTCCCACCTCCACTGTTGTCTTCCCAATACTCTGAGAAAGGTGTCCTCAAGGACCCTGTACCACCATCTTTTTCAACTTGCGGCTTGTGACAGTATCACAGTACATATCAGCCTTAGGAAAGAGTCATTATTCGGTACTTACATATATTTTTCACATTGTGATTTGCTTAACCGTGAACATTATGTGTATGACTTAGCTGCAGTTGGTTGCCAATTTAATGGAAAACAGTCCAGATGCTAAAAGCTTGATAGAGCAGTATTTGTTTTGTGATGATTTTGTAGCTTTTGGTCAGAGTGTCACTTTAGGGATCCTCTGGGAGATAAAACTAAAGATATTTAACCCTGTATAGTAGGGTGGCCCTCTTTCATGGCATTTCAGGACTGATGCAGTACTTTGCAGTGGTCATCCTGACTCAGTAATTGCAATCCCCCATCACATTATATTGATTTGTTGTAAAAAGGCTCTTGTAAGCAGGGTCTGCCTCTCTATCATGTGTCCCAGTAAAAGAAATGATGATAATAACAATCATGATAACAATATGCAAATATTTGAATCACGCTGGCATACCAGGGTCTTTTTCGGTGTCATAGGACTTGGTAAGTGGTGTTAAAATTACCAGTTCATTGATTTTTCATATTTGTCCACTTCTAAACAGGTTATGTTATTTCCACCCATTGTAATCTTTGCTGGTAAAGGTGTCACTCTTTATGCACATAGTTTCAGCCATTTACTTTTCTCTTTGTTATTTGTTTACATTTGGATGAAAATGTTTTTTTTAGTTGAAAGGTATGATTTTTTGGGTTTGTAGAAAGCCATACTGTCTACTATCGGATGGACACTGCGTGCATGACTGGAATTGATTTCCTGTTTGTCTTTACTTTGTAATTGGAGAGATGTTGGGAAATATGGCTTTTATTTTCACTGGCTTGCAGAAATTGTGGCTTATTAGAAACAAAAAGCTGCAATTTTCATTGATGAATGCAATTCTGGCTGCAATTTTGCTGTAAATTTGTGGTCATTTCTAGAATATTTTCTGGTAAACTCTTGCGAGAACTAAGGTGGATGTCAAAGGAAACTTTTCTCAATGTATGCTAAAATACCAAATATCGTACCCATTCTTTTCCCGGTTCCTCATTGTCGCAAAGTGGCCACTGGCTATAGCCAAAAGTCATGACAAGAGGACCATGGACCTGTAAATACCAGAATTCATAAAGAGCCCCAAGGTGTCCAATCTTCACCATTTAGAAAATAAGACTGTGTCCCACTGGCCCTAGACTACAGCCATGGCCCATATACCTGCCTAATAACTAACCACATTCCCACCTGCCAAGGACTTCGGCCACTGTCTTTGGCCATGTTAACCGTCTGTATTGCAACAAGTAAACAAAAAGACTGTGGCTTATATCGTCCTCACTTATAAATAACCAGATCCCACTATGAACGATGCCCCAATTAGTCCAAAAGATTGTCACCCACTGGCCAAGGACCATATTCACCTCACAAGGAAATAACCAGATCCCAACATGTTTCTTGTTGGGTGAAAAATCGTCCTTTAGCTGTTTACGCACTACGGGTATTCAGTGGAGGCACATTGTTCCTATGGGAAAAGAATGCGAGTAGGCTGAAAACAGCCTTGATTGTTTTCTTAATAACTTTGCAAATGTTTAACGAATGTTCCTCAAACGTTCGATTATGAAGTGGCGCAAGCCAGAGATTTCATTTTGGACATTTCAGCTAAATATGTCCACTGAGTCAAAAGTTATTAGCTATAGAATTGCAATTGTTGCCTTGAGGCCTTAGAAAATGGAACATTGAATGTTAACGTTTTGCTGCTAATGCGTGTTGGATAGGCATTCTGATGATAACTGAGACATACTCGCGGAAACTCTTGTGAGGATTGAATTAATGTAAACAAACAGTTCCCTGACTCCAGGAAGCTAGACCCTCCCCATTGGTTTCTGTCTATACTCATCTATACTCATCTCCCGCAGATCCACCAACACGGTTTCACGGCTAACAAGGAGCTCATTATTCATTATGCCCAAATCCACATGGCTGCCTCTTCACCCCCACCGCCACCTCTAGTCCGATGCCCGCTTTGTCTCCGCCAAATGGCATTTTGGAGTAAATGAAAAAACAGCTATTTTCTCAGAGAATTCTATTGCTAATAACTTTTGACTTACTGGTTGCATGTGGCTGACATTTTCAAAACCAAATGTTAGTCAGCCCCACAAACTGCAAATTGTGGGAACAAACCATTATAAAATTAAAAAGTTATTAAGAAAACAAAACCCCACAGTTTCACAATTTCAGGCCATTCATTTTTCCATAGGGAAAAAGTGCAGTTTTTGAACAGCCGTAGGGCAAAAACCGCAAGACAGGTTTGGACCAAGTAAGAAACACACTGGGCAGAAAGCGTGGACTCTTGGCTGGTTTTGGTTATGATATGATATGATAGGTTATTTATAATACACTTAATAACCAGAAGTTTCTAAGCACGGACCCGGGGATCGAACGTGTTGTGCTCCGTGACGTCTTGCTTCCAAGGCAAGAACGTTGCCCCTGAGCTATCCTCCTGAGACTAACTATAAATCCATCCAGTTAAATCCATCCAGTAGTTGTTAAAGTGCCTCCTCTTCCTTAAATCCTTTATATGGGCCTTGCTGCTTTTTACAGCAGAAAGGCTGAGCAAAGCTAATAACATTTGGCCTGCTGGATAGATTTGGATGACATTTTCTAAGCCAAAGTTTTTTCAAAGTTCCCCCAAACTGGAAAATATGGGAACAATGTGTTACAAAATGAAAAGGTTATTAAGAAAACATAAAACAAGCTGTTTTCAGCCTACTCATATTCATTTTCCTATAGAGAAAAAGTGCAGTTTTTGAACAGCTGTAGCGTGAAACCCGCTGGATAGATTTGGACAAAATAAGAAATTTGGGCACAAAGCATTGACTCAATTTCCTTGACTGGTTTGGGGGAATTCCATTCAGTAGTTTAAAAAATATTCGACAAAGACATGGGTGTGCCCCGCCTTTGTTACTTAAAACCTTTATATATATCGGTCTTCCACTTTGGAGAACGAAAATGCCTCACACAAACCAAACAGTGATAGGGGGTAATGGCCAGGAGAAGGCCAGGGAGGAATAACCACTTGAGGGGAGTTGGGGGACCATGGAAAGAGGAGGGGGCACTTGGTGACTGCCTATGAGGACAGCGAAGAGTTTGGGATTTTCAAGCATTATCTGGAGAATACCAGGGAAATCATATGTACATGGGCAGTTCAATGCCACTGTATGTGTAGTTCGTAGCCACCTAGTGGGTCCAAAAGGAACATGTACCCTCTCGAAGGCATAACCAAACGACCCGGAGGTGGAGTAGCTCTGATCTTTCCTAAGTGGCTCCCTGCCTCTGTAATTCCTACACAGGCCTACTCCTCCTTTGAATGCCTGGTCTGCAGGTTCTCTGTATCAAAAAGCCTCATTCATGGTTTAATAGCCTAACGTTGCTCAATATATAATAATAGTGACCCTTCTTTTTTCACAATACAAAGTCACAGATATTGTTTCTAAATGTATATACCACCCTGAGGATATTGGTTATATTTCCAATTGCAGTTGTACCCTGTCTCTCTCCTCCATACTCACACCAACTCACAGACTCAACTCAATTAAAAAGGTGCTGCAAATGTGCAGCAAAAAGTAGTATTTTGTGCAGCATACTGACATTTTTGAAGCCACAAAATGTTTCATTCCGTGCTGCAGTAGGTGTGGGCGTTTGTCTTTCACAACAAGGTGCCAGGCCCCCATGCCTCTCCTCTGCGGCCTGCTGGGGGTAGCCACACCGTTCAGCGAGGAATTGTAGGAGCTTGCTCAAGCTAAAATAGAATAAGGGCTGGGGGCCACATTGCTCAGCTCCCAGAGATCAGATTAGTCATCATCCTTGATTGCCACCAGACAGACCAAGAAGACGTGGTGTGGATGTGCGTGCAGCATGGGAGTGGTGGTAAACCGGAATGATGGCGAGAAGGAGTGGATTTAAGGTCAAAAGGCAGTGGATGGATTGGAGAGGCGAGAGCAGACAGGAAGATCAGTAGACTGATGTTACCACACTATTGTTCTTGATTCGCTTTTGCTCTTGATTTGTACTGTGTTCTTATAGCTCAATGTATATATGTTAAATGCAGTGTACATACCTTTTATTCCTAGGACATGATTAACTGGGATTCATCTCTCAGGCTCCTGCTAAGAGGTCTGTAGGGTTCAGTTTTTATTTTTCAAGGTATGGCAGTAGTTCCCCTCCTCTTCCCTTTTTTCCTTCCATCTCTCCCAATCGCACTCCTCGATGTCCCCCAGTCTTGCTCCCTCAAGCTCCCCTCTTCTCATCCCACTTTCTCTCCATGTTACTTGCCCCATCCCTCCCTCATTCTTTCTTCTTTGTTCACCTCACTTCCCAAACCTACGTACCTAGCTCTTGCTCTTCTCCCGTCCACTCTCACTTCGCTCCCGCTTCTACCCTCCACCTTTCTATCTCTCGCTCTCTCCCTGCTGCCTTCTCTCAGGAAGGCTCCATAAAGAGGCTGTGAGGATTAGGAGATGGGGTGGGCTAAGCCGTCATTTGAGGGAGCGTGGGAGACAGAGAGGCTGCTGCAAAATCATGGAAGAGTGGGAGGCAAAGAAAAAACGGGAGAGTAGACAGGTCAGAAGAACAGAAAAAATGTGTCAGAATGGAAGAGAAAGGAAAGAAACAATGGAAACAAAGTGAAATGTAAAAAGTCAAAGCAAGAACAATTAAAAAAGAAAGATACAAAGCAAGAAATAGTGACATTTTAAACTAAAGAATGAACATAAAAACAATAAACTAAAACCCACAATTCATTTATAATAAATGCAACACATATAAATGTTGAGT
Organism: Ambystoma mexicanum; assembly: GCF_040938575.1. Taxonomy (NCBI): domain Eukaryota; kingdom Metazoa; phylum Chordata; class Amphibia; order Caudata; family Ambystomatidae; genus Ambystoma; species Ambystoma mexicanum. Next base: position 1,131,781,973 of record NC_090933.1, on the reverse strand, counting down.
TTGTGAAATATGGAAATTGGTTAATGTTTTTTTCTACAGCTAAAAAACGTGCCTCATTAAACGCTTGCCAGTCCGGGAACTACGGTACCGATAAGCTTGCCGATACCATAGTTCCCGGACCAGCAAACTACAAGTTGTGCTTGTGGGTGCCTTTCTGCCCGCCAGGTCTGACCTGGCAAACAGAGCGGCACCCGCGAGCACAGCATGTCGGATGCACTGGCACCATTCTTAATGGTGCCGGTGAATCCAACCTCCCCATTACCTTTGAGCTCTATCGGGGCTCAATAGGGAATGGGGAGTAATGGGTACCGGCACCCGGCGATGGGTAATTACTGGGTCCACCGTAAGAACTGACTTCCAGATATGTCTCTGGGTAATGGGGCTCAATAGCCATCAGGTAGCGCCATCCTTAGATGCGCCACCACCAGTAAAAAACAGAGTTTTAGTACATTCAGTTAATACAGATTCGGGCCATCATGAGAAAAGGTATGAATGGGGATGCTATAATCCCAAAAGGTTCAGATACCAATAGTCACAAAAATGGGAACTTGGATGTAGATGTAGTGAAGCGGATTATTGAAGTCATGTTGGGAGTGATAAAGTCTAAGAAAGAAGATACTAATGTACAGGTGAAGCCAGGCAGGTCAGAAAGCCAGTATATCCTGATCTTCCCAGTCTTATAATGAGCTACCTATTTTAGGATGTAGGGCCTCACTCCTTGAGTCGTACCTATATTTTATCCTTATTTGCAGAGATTCCAGAACTGGAATCTTTGCAAATAAGGAACTCTGAGATTAATTTCGTCAGCAGATATTCTCTTGGGGATTTCATTCACAGACAGAGATATGATTATGTTCACCTTGTCATACCCTCTCCTCTGGTTAGGTCTCAGCTGTTGAAGGAGGCAGTGGCATTGCAGAAAAGGGGTTTTAATATCACGCCTTTTAACCCTTTGCCTCGCCAAGATGAGAGAAGAATGGAAAGCTCTAGGGTGGGGGTGGATCCAGATGAATTCCTAAAATTGGTGCATTCTAATGTTGAAGGTTTTAAGGGGTCGGACCTGCCTGAGTGGCGTTGGTTGGACCTGTCTTTGTGTGATTCAATCTCCCAATTAAAAATGATGGGTAAACCCCTACAGCTCTACTAGCACTCCAAGCTTACTTAGTTGGAACACTTGTGGTCATACACAACTGCTAAAGAATGGGAAATGAATGGACGAATTGTTCAGTTTTGATTTCATCTTGTTGTTAGAAACCTGGGCTAGAGGGAATCTTTTGTGGGAGGTTTTCGATACAATTTCTGTGCATGTCAAGGGGGGCCACAGTGGTTGACCCAAAGGTTTATTTAGGGATATCATAAAGGGAAACACATAGTGAAAAGTGGGGAATGGTTAATATTGAACTCCATGTTGAAATTCACTTTCCGTGTAGAAGAACTAGGGGGTATTCTCCACATGATGATAATTAATATTTATTGGAACCCCTTGGATTATAACGACAAACAGCTAGAGGCCGATTTACTCACTTTAGAGGACCGCATTGACCTGTGGCTGTATGCGAACCAAGGAGGTCAAATTGTATTAGCTGGTGACCTAAACGCAGACTGCAATGCAGATCCACTGGGCGGTGATGAACTGCTGATATACTCAGGAGACAATGCACCTAAGGAAGGGAGCAGAACATTTCGAGGATCTCTGTGGTTAGCATTTGCGTATACATGGGGTTTGGAGTTTGTGGTTAACAATTTACCAACATGGAAAGCAAAGGGAACCTCATCTGTGATTGATTATATTTTCATCTCAAGCTATCTGGGCAAATATATGAAAAAACTTGAACTAAAAGATTCCTTTGCCAGTGATCACTCTATGCTTGCAGTGCATTGTGATGATCTAACCTATTTCAATGTGGGCGTTATAGTGAGCACAAGAGGCACCAAAGTAAAATGGACCCAACAGAAAAGAAATAAATTCATGACTACTATGATACATGACTATTAATCAACTGTGTTGGAAAAAAAAATATCAAGATATTCTCTTACATCTTTTCCTTCATATTTGATGGACAATATGGAAAAATTGAAGGACAAAGGTATATCTAGTCCAAATAATAAACATTCTCATAAACGCAGTTCAGACATTCGAATTCATGATCATAAAGCTTCAGTGCGCAAGAAAGTACGACAGATTGGAAAAGAGGGTGGTGTAGAGCATGACATTCAAATCAAGATTAAACGAGTGAGGCAACAATATAAGAATTGGGTGATTTTCCATAGAGGGACGATGTACCAGAAGGATGGAGAGTATATGTTGGCCTCTTTGAAGGGCCACAATTCTTCGAATTTCTGGGATCTTGTCAACAGCATAGAGACATCACAAATACAATTGGCCATTAATCCTATTGAGGAGTCAGTGTGGATAAACCACTTCGAAAATCTATATAAAGGAATTGAGGAGTGGGATGAGAATTGTAATAATGAGCAACAGGAATGGACGATAGAAAATACAGTTGAGAATGTCTCTTTGCTGATTGCGAGATCCAAGAATTCGAGGACACCGGGACCGAACAATTTATCAAATAAGATCTTGAAATCCAATGTACCCTTTTGGTCTAGAGTATTGCATATTCTTTTTGCTGATGTTCTTAAAACAAAGACTATGCCGTACTAATGGAAATTATCATATGTACTACGGATTTATAAAAAGGATGGACGTTTGAATCCAACCAGCTATAGGCCCATAGCAATAGCCGATGTGGATGCCAAAATGTTCGCCTCACTTGTTTTATTACATGTTCAAGAATGGAGTGATGTGAATCATATTCTGGATAAAAAACAGATAGGTGTTAAAAAAGGAATGGGCACAGACTGTGGTGGCCTGTTACTCAGAAGTTTACAGAAGAAAGTATCCCAGAAGGGTGAGGTGACAGTGTAAATAGCATCTATGAATCTCACCATGGCTTTTGACATGGTGGATCGTTCCACCCTATGGCGCAGGCTAAAGGATTTTGGTATGCTGAAGGGCTTATTAGCTATAATAATCTCTCTTTACTCTAGTACTAAAATGAGAGTTCGCTTATACTCAGAGGGTTTGATGTCAAAGGAAATAGCAACCACAAAGGGGCTTAGGCAGGGTTGTATGCTGGCTCTGACACTTTTTAATCTTTACACCTCAGGCGCAGAGAAAGCTCTGAAGGATAAAGGAATGGTGTGGGATGGATTTCTTATGTGGACGATTTTCTTCTCCTAGTACGAAAGTGGGCTTTCAGCGTCTGATCACTGCATTTGGTGCTTTTGTGGGGGAACTAAAATTAAAAATGAATCCAACCAAGACTTAGATTGGGAAGGAGAAATAAGAGCCAAGCCACGTTTTCATGGTTGTACAAAGGTAAAAATCTTAAAGCACAAAACACCCAACAATATTTGGGATATTGGTTTTATTGCAACTGCTAAAAATTGCTTGAAGGCGAAGGCGGAAATAGCCGCAAGACAAATGCGCATCGTTGAGAGGAAATATGGTAAATTTTTCATGTCCCCCTGTAGAGAGTTCTACAGGCTAAAGATATTACTGTGATTGCTGTATGGAGTTCAATTATTTGCCTATGATTTCACAGACTATCTTAGAGTGGTTGAAGGAATTGTGTGGAGGGGGGTGTTGTTCTACTTACCGAGAAGTGTACCAATGGAGCTAATCAGATACGAATTTGGGTTACAGTCATTGAAATCTTGTGTGTTATAGAAAAGAATCTCACTTTGGAGGAAATGCTTAACTGCCAGAAAGGAAGAGCTATATGCAACTATAGAAGCCGACATTTCTGATGTCTTTGTGACGGAATTAAAAACAGAGGTGGAAAGCTTTCCAATGAGTCTTGGGGTACAAACATCTACTCTCTTAGGAAATCCGGAAAAGGTGAAGAAAATTGTGAGAGGAAATGATTGGTGTGATAATAAGGCAGTCATTTATCAGTCCAAACTGTATAGTCAGGCAGCATCCCTCTGGAAATTATATCCAGAAATAGAAGGATACTTAAGTAAGTACCCGAGCAGATCGATTAGAAATTAAATGAAATGATGCGCTTCCGGACGAATGTAATGAAGACTCAATGGGTATTAAACATCAGAAACAAGACTATAGGGTTTGAAAATTGGTGTAGATTCTGTAATGCGGAGGGAGAGGTTGAAACTCTCCAACACGTTTTGCTTGCTCACTCCTTCCGATGAGAATTCTGTATTTCTCAAACTTTGTAAGATCGATCTCACTGGGTAATAGAGAGCTAGTTTGGTCCCAGATGCTCCATGGTAATGTTATGTCATTAAAAATTTGAATAATTGCCTTTTTTTAAAACATCTGCGATTTGACATGATTGATATGTGGAGTAACATAATTAACGTGTTTTATTTTGCAAACTCTGGAAATGGTGAGAGCATAAGTGCAGCTAGGATATTGTTTTTTGTTCTATCCAAATTGTATGTGCATTAGTTTTAGTCATTTTCTGTGTTTTAATGAATGTGCTTTAATATGTATATTGTAGAATTGTGCAGAGTATCAGTGCTGCTAGGTATCGTTGTTTGTTTTTTTATTTAAACCCTGTGTTATACGGGTCAATGTATATTGTAGAGTTGTAAAGCAGTGGAGAGGAGCATTGATGCTAGGTCAATGCTGTTTGACCCATTTAAATCTTGTGTTTTGTTCAATAGGTAAATGTTCTGTATTTGTTTGTATTTTAAATGTTGTATCTGTGTGTATCTGTGTGTTTATATTTTTGAGTGTTATATTTTTGTAAAGGTTTACATAAACCATATACAAAAAATTAAAAAAAATTATCTCATGACTCAACCTGACCACCTTTATGATTGGGACCTCTCCTGGTTTGTAGTAGTGTGAGGGCGGAATAGCCAGAGTTTAGCCACTACTCACCCTTGTAGTTCTCTGCAGAAGTAGTCACACTCCCCCTGCTCCTCATGTCCTCAGCCCTTCTTGTCCACCCCGACTGCCTAGATCAGTTACCTGCTGACAACTCAATGCTGCCACATTTTCCATTGGCTGCCAGTAAAATAGAAAAGGGGCACATTTGAGAGCTTGCTTTTCTATTTGCCTAGTAGCCATCTTGTTTTATTTTGCTCCTTTTTTTGTCTGCATTAGCCATGCATACACCAAGTCGAAAAATGTTATCCATTTGCAACTCAGAATTTAAGCCAGTTGCTAGACTTTACTGGGCAGTAACGGCCAGGCAGCTCTCATATTATCTCAGGCTGGTGAGACCTTACCAGCTGGAATGACCCTCAAATCATGCGCATAGGAAATGGGGGAACGGGGTGATAAATCCCCCCCAAAGGTTTAAACAGGGTGGATACAATATGATTTATCCCCCCAGAATCTGGAGAAAGTGAAAAGAAAGGCTGTCTATTTTTCCAATTGGGAAGCATGGCCTTCTTTTTAGAAACCTGCCTTTCTTTTCCCAAGTGCTAGAAATGTAAACAGACTGTCCTTTCCTTCCTTTGAATGACCCATTAAGGTCTCTGTTCAGTGGAGCAGGGTGTAAGTGGGTGCATAGCTGGATACTGTCACACTCTCTCCCTCCTTCCTGCCAGAGGATGGAGAGAAAATCTGAGAAATCAAAGACATTCTCCAGACCAACTTTTCAAAGATAGTGGGCCTCATCACGAGTTGGACAGTATCCCGGCTGGGATACCGCCCAACTTTATTTGCGTTAGCGCCCACCCCTCCAGCTGTATTTTCGCCGGATCACGGATTCAGTGCTAACTGTTACTCCCCATTCCCTATTGGGGACGGCGCGGTAATACTGCCAGCGGTAATTGCGCTGAAAATTGGCATTTTTACGCCATGTTAACCCCCAGCTCTGAGCTGGGGGTAAACACGCCAAACTCGAGATTGGGCGGAAGCCATTAAATGCGGCGGTAATAGTGTTACCTCTGCACTTAAGGGTCCACCCATTCTCGAGTCTGGCGTGATCAGAAACCTGTGATCAGGCCCAGTGAAAAGATTTTAATGTTAAGCCCACAAGGGCACTAAGCAATATTTCCTTTGTATGATTTAGAATTAACTCGATTCTGTAGGGATATTTTCACGAAATGTTTAATTTTTTATTTTTAGTTCGCCCTCTAGAGAGGTACTTGGAATTACTTTAAAAAGATTGCTTCATAGATGAAAAAATGATTTTATTCGGTTTCTCTATCCACAGGGTATAAAAAGGAGGTACAGAGAGATATATTTCTATTGTGTACTGATATTCCTTTGTTTTTTTTAAAAAAAAGGATAGTGTTTCAAATCTCCCGTGTTTCTCTTCTGTTCTGATCTTTCTCATAATTTTCCTTAATTTTCAGAATCCAGTTTGGAAGGTTTTTGATGATTCCCATCTTTTTTGTGGGGAGTCATAAATCAGGAGGCCCGGATGAGTTTTAAGTTCATTATCTACTCGTCTGAGACTCTTCCTGATATTTGAAGCCTACCGGTTTCAGTGGCACAGGGGCCACATTCATCAGGGCTGGACAGACACTTAAAGGTTAATGTGTCAATGTCTGGGTAGCTGGTTGGATAGTGCCAGGGGATCCCACCTGCAGATGAGAGGGGTAGGGGAAAAAGAGGGGGAGGGGGACAAGAAAGGATAGTGAATGGCACCATAATGATCTTTGGGCAGTGTCACAATTGTATATTACATCAGTGCTATCATGTTGTGAATTCAACCTAAGTCTTACCTAGTTAGAGGGGTCCCCACGAGTATCCGTGTGGTTGAAAAGAATGAATTTTGTACTTCCCAAAGGAGCATGAAACATTTGTCATGCTCTGGAATCTGGAAAACAAAGGGCGGGGGGGGGGGTAGTGTTTTAACCAGAGAAGGCGGGCAGTAACATTATTTATCACAAGTAGTTAAGAATTAGTGCTTAATTAAGAGGGTCATGTCCAAATAACCCCCAGCAAATTTTCATTCAAAGGGCTCCAAAAATATGTGCCATGTCTCAAGAATGCTTAAAATGTCTTAAAATGCCTATGCTAGAAGATTGCCATTCAATGTAGAGTATATAACTTATCCCTCATCATGTAATGCCGGAATCCCCTGAGGTAAAGTTACCAACGGGGGGTGCAGGCAAAAGGAGGGAGAAACTGGGAGAGAGGAAGGTCCACTAATCGACCTGCTACACTCCAGAGCCCATGGTAAACGAAGGTAAAAGGACAGAAATGCAAGGCTTGAAGTCTGTGCCTGCACGTCTAATTGAATTAGCTTGTCCTAATGATTCACGCAAAATGGGCTTACCTTCTCCGCTTTAAACTTTCAGGTCAGGGAGGAACGGCTCACCGAGGATGATGTCGGTCCTTGTGTGGTTATTTTCGTGGCTGTACGTGAGTCCAGCCGCGTCTGAATGATGTATTGAATAAGCGTCCACAATGCCGAAAAACGGCCAGGGACACAAAAGAGGGACTAGTTCCTGGTACACGCCATCTTGTATGAGTATACAAGCACGTCTAAATCAATAAATAAGACGTGAGAGGTCCGCATGTAACTCGACATTACCTGCTATGACCATATACTGTATGGTTATAATATCTGAAAATGTTACAACGGAATGGTAGCAGAGTGTATGAGTCGACATCCTTCATACAAAGAAAGTGTTATTGCCATTGTTCGAGCACAACGTGAAACTCATAATGAGAGAGGCAACATAATGAGAGAAACAAAACATCAAAACCCGGGGTACAGAGGGTTATGAGAGAGTAAATAAATACTGAGAAGCCCTCATACATGCTGGTGGATTATGTGTTTTGAGTCCTAACGCACATTTGTCATAAAGAGTATTGGAAGCTATAACTATGCAGGTCCTAACATATTGGGGGCATCAGTGTTAATTTTATAGATCGGAAAGCTGAAGGGCACTGAGTGCATACAGGACACATAATTGCAGATGACAGTAACCCAGGTACATTCAGTGGTATCACATAACTTATATCACATTGTTTACAGACAATTATACACATGGTCAAATACAGTTGGGGTGGTTTCTTCTCATAAGGTAGCCAGAGTCTGCCAGCTAGTTGGTCCATTCAAGCCAGACATGTCTGTTTGTAGACGAAAGATCCATAATTGTTCTCTTTTGAAGAGTAAGTCATGAATGTTTCCCCGTCGTTTAGGGACATTGACTTTTTCGATGATTGTCCATTTGAAATCCGTCGCTCCATGCTGATGTCGAATAAAGTGAGTTACCATGGGGGCAGTTAGTTTTTTGTTGCGGATACATGACCGATGTTCAGCCAGTCTGGTTTTAATAGACCGGGTGGTCATACCCACGTATTGCTTGTTGCAGGGGCAGGTGATTAGGTCAATAACGTTCTTACTGTTACAATTTGTGAAATTTTCCTGCAGCCATGGGTAGTGCCAACCAATGTCGATAGATGTAGTTCTAGTAGTTCCTGCGCATGCACTGCAGGTGCCACATGGCGCTGTTAAGCGGCTTCATTCAGCACAACAGCTTAGTCAATGCCTAGTCTGGGATGCTGAGGAAAACCCTTATTGATGTATTTTTATGTCCAGTTCAGTACTCTGGATGACAACCCTTGTATAAGACCCCCCTCTTAGAATCCCCCTGACCCCACTGAGCCAAGAAGTAGGTTTGTTTTGCAAATGAAAAGGTTTATTTGAAAAATTAAACAATATATATATATCACACTTTTATAATAAATTAATATCTGATAGTACACTGAGACATATGATGTGAATCCACAATGGGTAATGTTACAGTGGTACACTTGATTACTTAGGAGTAGCAGAGAGGATGAGGTAGCTGAAAATGCTTTATGGTTTCAAGGAAATGCAAGGTGGAATAAAATGCAGTACAGCAAATAAACTTGATATGATTTCAAACAACAACAATGTAATCACTTTTTCTCTGGCAATTGACCCCCCCTATGCAATGTAAGAAATGGAAGGAGATGGAAAGAGGAGCACACAGTTCTCAGGAATGCAATCAAAGACAATACGAAATTCAGTTCCCCCCCAGCAAGCTTAGAGGAAACAGGTAGAAGTTTGAAACACAGGCCCAAAATGCTTTTAAATGTGATGGCAATGGATGGGAAAATGTGCTAACTGATTTTAATTCCCTCTAGAGGTTCAGGGTGAGTGAGAGATGCTTGTTGGTATTAGTTCAGGCTCACTTTAGCAATGCTCTATGAGTTATTACCAGGTTGCAAACGGATTTTAAGAAAGGATTTCAGAGGAAAGTTAAATCTCGTTCCTAGGACAAACGGTTCCAGAGATACGGACGATTTAATAAAGGTAGATTTTCGGATTTAAAGTAAAACTCAAAATGACAGGTGACAGCTTGCAGCTTGACAAATGACAGATGACACGATTTCTAGGAGGCTGTTCTAATTAGGTTAAAATAGTTTGGATTAGATTATTTTAACTAAGAGATTGGGTTCTGCACAGTTCTGGCGGATACTCACTCCTAATTTTGAAATCAATGGGCCTCGTCACGGATCTGGTCAACACGTCCAGCGGCAGTTCTCTCTGCTCGGCGGGTCAATCAGGCACCGGTTCTGCTCACAGCCGTCTGGGTCTGGTCTGCGGTTCCGGAAAAAGTTCTTGGCAAAGAATTCAAACAGCTCGCCCTGCTGTTGAATAGTTTGGTTAGGTTTGCTGGATTCTGAAGGCCTGCTGAGAATACTTTTGCTTGCAGTGGGCCTTCTAGGTTCAAAGTTCTGTAGTCTATTTTTAGCTTGGAAGTCTAAGTGTTGGATCTCTGGATGTGAAGTCGTCGGTCAGCATGCTCCGCAGCAGATGGAATTGAATGTCTCTACCTGTCCCGGCAGTCTCTTTTTATGTGTTTTAAAAAGTGGGTGGAGAGGCTAGCATCACTGAGCCTGCCCCTCTCTACTTGTCAGTGGCCCAATTCTCCCCTCTCCCATGATTGGGGGAAGGAAATGGATTGTCATCATGATGAGGTCTGTTTATGGGTCAGAGGATCCTCTCCTAGTCAATTTGCCCACAAATCTATATTTGATTCAAATACATATTTCCCAGATACACAATTTTTTGAAATTACATGTACACATTATATATTCCTTATGGTCCATGCTTGTCCACTTCTGATCTTCCTGGGGGCTTGCATTAAAAAATGACAACATTTTGCGCTTTTTGACTGGTTTACCAATATCGGACATTTACCAAAAATTACACACATGTGTGCAAGGAGGAATGGACATTAATTGATGAAGTGTCATATTTTTAACATGCAGACATTTGGAGTAAGACCCTATTTTCCACTAGCAACCCCCCAGCATACACCACAGGGTCCTAACACCTCTTAAAACGTGCACAGAAAAATCACAAGAATAATGATATTACTTATATAATTCTGACAAGTCCGTACTATGAATTATCCATCTTTTTTTAAAATTATGCTCTGGCCCAGATGGGTGTGGTTTAGGTTCCAAAGCACATGGGGGAAGCTTCTGTCTGCCCCCGCCTCCAGCTCGGGTGGCTCCCAGAGGCACTTCTCCTCCCACTTCTCCCAAGAGGAAGCCACTTTAAGGCCCCCCCAATATAACATTTGCCTGAGTCCAGGACAAGGCTTTGTTCAACCTCCTGCGGTGCCCCTTCCCTAATCTAATCAGAGAGGTGTCAACTCCTTTTGGTGCGGAAGCAGGATGCAGCTAGGCCTGGGAAGAGTAGCTGAGCAGGTTTCTCCTGTCGGGGGTAGTTGTCAGGCAAAATTCAGCTAGATGTCACTTTAGTTCCCAGTTTAAATCAAAACTTACAATTTTTACATATACATTAAATAATTACTTCCTTCAAGTCATTTCAGAATATAGTTTTACATTGTATCCACCTCTTAGCAAGTCTTTCCTTGGCCTGGTTTGGGGTCCTCTGTTCAGTTTTACACAAAAGTCTGGTGGTTTTAAAACGCCGGCTTTCTGATAGTGGTGAGTACCGGTATGCATCCATTTTTGGGATCTGTCTTGAATTACTGCATTTCAATAGAGTGGTCTTTTGCTTGATAGTATAGGACCCTTGCTTAACATTGTTTTGATGGCATCCTTACAGTAGAGTGGTGATGTGGAACCCCCCACAAGAAGGTTGTATCTTTGGAGTGGTCTTGTGCCAACTGCGCAGTTCTCCTGGATTCTGGCGTGAATGTGGACGGCGACAGCTCATCCCCGCATCTACCCAGTCTATTGATTCAGCATGGGTCAAAACCCTTCACAAACCCCCCCGCCCGACTACGCTTTGATTCAAGTCGAGGGGAAGTCGGTGCAAAGGAGGTTTTGAGCCCTGTGCTGCTATGTCCGCATTATCTTCTTCCAATTCTGTAGATGGCACAGTTCAGCATCTTTTCCTCCACCCAGTTGGATCGATCGGTTCTCCTCGCCGGTCCTGATGGGAATATTGGGCGGTACCCCAGGCCCCTCGGATCTTTGCTCCCGGTCCCTGGGCGTTCTCCTTGGCCAGTCTCCAGGTTTTCTTTCTCCTAGGACGACAAAGGAAAGCGGCAATACCTATTCATAGACATTTCTCCCCCACTATTGATATAGTGGGGCAACATATACATTTTATACTTTAATAGACATAGCATTCCAATTTTGAAAAACAAGATATAATTCAGAGACAGTTGCTTACAAGCGTCATAATATTTTAGAGACTATATGTGGGATATTTTAGGGTTGGAACTTAATTAATCTGGAGCGGTCCCTTCTGGGATTCCAGAGGATTCCTCCAGTTGTTGCAGAGTGTGCCTAGGATGGCAACACTTTAGCTGATTAATATGGACCCACTTGTCTTCCCCTTCTGCCAAACTGCCTTTGGGGATGCGGATCTTGTATGCAACAGGGGAGATTTTGTCTATAATTTCAAACGGTCCCTTCCATGCAGGCAAACATTTTCGCTGTTTGGCCTGGTTCCTTTGGAAATTGTATAGATAGACCCGGTCCCCCACAGTGTATTCCTTCATGGTGGTCGTCAGGTCGAAGTGGGTTTTCACGCTATCAGCTGATCTTTCTAGATTCTGCTGAGCATAGGCAAAAGCATGCTGAAGGTGTTTCCTTAAATTCTCCACATATTCATGAGTTGTGGAGGCATTTATCAGTGTCTGCTCTTGGGTCCTGTAGAGCAGATGCTGGGGAAGCACCATCTTGCATCCAGTCATCAACTCAAATGGTGACATTTTATTTGCAGATGACAAGGTAATCGGATATCCCAACTTGGCACAGAATCTGCCACAAACTTTTTTTATATGCTCACAATGGTTCAGTTGTATCTCTCCACTGCTCCAGAAGAAGCTGGCCTGTAAGCAATGTGTAGCTTCCTTTTAACCCCCAGTATCTCCCACATCTTTGTCATTACTTCACTGGTGAAGTGGCTACCTCTGTCTGACTCAATCCTTTGAGGTAGACCAAAACGGGAAAAGATGTGGTTAATCATAAGGGCAGCTGCTGTTTCTGCCTTGCAGTTTGGGGCTGGGAGACATTCCACCCACTTGGTAAACAAGCATGTAACGGTCAACATGTACTTGTTTCCTCTAGACGAGCGAATCACGGGGCATACAAAGTCGATTTGCAAATCTGACCATGGCAGTGTCATCCCCCTCTTTTGGAGAGGCGCACGGTGTGTGAGGGATGATGGCTGAAATTGTGCACACACAAGACACCCCTTCAAGTATTGGTCGAGGTCCTGCCCCATGTGTGGCCAGTATGCAACCTCTCTTAAGATTTCAAGTGTTGTATGAAACCCCCTATGACCGGCGGTGGCCGCATCATGGGCGTGACTTAACATCAGGCTTCGCAATGAGGTAGGAACCACCCACTGATCATGGCCAGCTTGGGATTTCCTTACCAACAACCCGTCTTGGATTCAGAACATTTTTGGACATTTCATCAACACTTTTAGGCCCTCTTTCCCAATGTAATCGGTATCCGTCAGGGGAAAGTTTTCAGGGTCCTCAATGTGTTGGTAAAACTTACCAATTATTGGATCCCCCTTCTGAGCTGTAATCAAATCAGCATCAGGGGTCTCCTTACTCCATTGTGCAGTTGAAAGATCATTGTGAGCATTTGTCTGGGACCTAGTGATAGCAGTGACCTGGATTTCCCCCAACAGGGACTCTATTTCTTTTAGATCCCCTTGAATTGTCCCCGGTATTGGCCAGCTGATCAGCTAAGTCATTTCCAGTTTTGTCTGGTCCCTCTACTTTGGAATGACCCTTGATCTTTTTCCAATAGATGGTCATCTCATTCGAGGTGACCAGATCATCAATGTTTTGGATCAACTTCCCATGTTTCAAGGGTTTGTTGTTAGCACATAACATGCCTCTGGTTTTCCAATTAACCAGGTGCTCCACAAACCCGTTCCGTACATAATCCGAATCTGTGATTATGACCAGTTCGTGGAGTTGATGTTAGACAGCAGTGAGGATGGCTTGATGCACAGCCATCAATTCTGCCACCTGACTACTTCGGGGTCCAATTTTGTATCCAGCGGAGGGTTCTGGGGACTCATTCACCCAGGCATTCGCTACCCCGGCCATTAGTTCTTTCTCCCCGTTGTTGTCAACATGGTAAGAGCATCCATCCACACAGACAGTGGGCATTCCCTCACACTTGTCTTTTTCAAAGACTTTGTGTGGGGAATTAAGGTATGCCTCCGTGTTGTCCTTGATTTTTAGACTTTTGTCCTCGAGACAGTTTTCTCTGGCACAATCATGCAAGTCAGCCAGACCTTGCACGAGGGGACTCTTCTTGTTTTGGCCATATCTGACCTCTACAGGAAAGCCTTGCATTGACAGAATCCAGGAAGTAATTTGGGAATTACTCACATTTCCGGCCCTGATTCTGTCACTTTGGAGATATTGCAGAGGCTGGTGTGGAGTCTCCACTATGATGTGTTCCCCCTGGATAAACGGGCGGTAATTCTTCAATGCCCACACCGTTGCCAGGAGTGCCTTCTCACAATCGTTGAATTTTTCCTCCACAGAGGATAAAGTTTTGCTCGCATAGGAGATTACTTTATTGACCTTGTCATGCTTTTGGTATAATACTGCCGTCAAGCATGTATTAGAGAACCCTGTCTCCAGGAAGAACTTCTTGTTTCTGACAGGGTAAGCTAGGCAAGGCGCTTGTGAGAGGCTTCTTTTGAGTTGTCTTACTGCCTCGGATTGTTCTGGACCCCATTCCCACTTGACCCCCCCTTTCAGGAGATGAATCAGGGGTCTAGTGATCTCTGCGTAGCCCTCAATGAACTTTCTGCTGTAATTAGTCAGTCCAAGGAGACTCTTTAGTTCCCGCAGAGTTGTGTGGTCTTTCAGTTTCTTGAGTGCTTCCACTTTTATTTTCTTGGGGACAGAGACCCTGAGGAGTAATCTCATGCCCCAAGAAATTAACACTGGTTCTGCACCACTGTGCTTTCTGAAAGGAAAGTTTTGCTCCGGCGGCCCTCAACTGTGTCAGAACATAACGGATCTCCGCTATGTGTTCCTCCACAGATGAACTTTTGATGAGGACATCATCTACATAAGCCAGGTTACCCCTCGCACCCAGGTCGGACATGGCCTTATGTAGGAAAATGTTGAATTCATTGCCGGAGTTGAGGTATCCAAAGGGAGTCCGGGTCCATGTGTACTGCTGGCCCCCAAAGGTAAAAGCCAGTTTGTATTGGTCCTCCCTACTGACAGGCACGGTCCAGTATCCATTGGTCAGGTCTATTGCTGTGAATACCTGTGACCCCTGAATCTGGGCCAGCCCTTGGTCAATGTAGGGCAGAGGCCATCAGGAAGTATGGACCCGTTTGTTGAGCTCCCTGAGGTCGGCGCAGAGTCTCCACTGGCAGTTTGGCTTCAATATTCCCAGCACCGGATTATTGAAGGTGCTGTGTATTGGACGAATTATTCCCCGGGACTCAAGGTTCTTAATTATTTCAGTAAGGGACTCCATTGATGCGAGAGGCAAGCGATATTGCTTCACAAACACTGCAGTCATGCCAGGGTCCGTGGGGATTGTTGTTGTGTGGATGTCGGTGCGACCACAGTCATATGAGTCTACCGCAAAGAGATCTTGGAAATCCAAGAAAACTTGTTTCAACGTTTGCTTCTGTTCCAGAGACACACAGGCATCAGCTAGGTTGACTCTCTCTTCCACCATCTGCCTGAAGCCTGGAAATACTTCTGGTTTGGCTATCTCAGTGGCCTCCTCCAGCTGGGTGGAGAAGTCCCTGGTCAGAGTGCTGATTTGGACTGGAGGCCTCAGGTGGGAAAGGCAGCCCTCATGGACCTGGAAAATCACCTCATCCCTCCTGAAGTCACAAGTCACATCTTCCTTACCATAAGGGCAAGAAGTGTACACCAGGAAGTTCCCCCCATGCCGGGTGAAAATCCTGTCTGGTGTTGTGTTGTCATCACTGTCACCGTTAAAACAGTCCTTGGGGATTGGTCCTAACAGTTCATTTCCTAGATCAATGGAAAAATGTCGGTCATCAACCGCCATTCCAATAATGGTGCCTGCGGCTAGAGTAATACTCTTTAAGTCGCTGTTATCCACCTCTGTTGGAATGGTGTCATGTTCTATGTTGACTAATGGTGTTGGGTTTACCCCTAACCCTTGCTGTTGGAGAGAAGCATTTAGATGAATATAAGCATCAGGGTTTTGCAATTTTTGTCCTCTTTTAACTTTCACTTCCAGGGAGAATTGTCGGGTCCTTTCTGGGATGGTGACTTCCTCTTTGATCTGAATTTCAACTGCATAAGGTAGCAATTGAGCTGACCTAAATGCTTTTTCTGGATCATCAAAGCCCATGGGATTATCCGCTAATCGGGACCAAGCTTTGAAGTTTATTAGGTCCAAACTAATGGCAAAGCGATTGAGAATGTCACTGCCTAAGTAAAAGGCGGCAGTGACGTCTCGCACGACCCAACAATTCTGGACTATGCTCTTGTTGCCAATGGAGATTTTGAGCATACACCTGCTTGGCAGGAGATGTTTGGAATTGGGTGCTTCCAGGTCCATTTCCCATTTGTCTATCAGTTTGAATGTGGGAATGGCTGGATCTTTTGGGAGTTGGCGGAACATGGCTTCGCTGATGAAGCTCTTACCATTGTTCACGCACACTCGAGCGAGAACAGAGTCCTTCCCATCATTTAACTGAACAGGGATGAACAACTGCTCTCCAATTTGCTGAATATCAGCCAGGCTCTGAGCTGATTTCACATCTTTCTGGACTATAGGAGTGGGAGTTTCTGATTGTGGATTAGTGAAGAATTTCAGGGTGTTTCCTTCCAGTGTGGAATACCACCTTAAACTGGAAGGAAGGTTGATTTTCAGAAATAGAGATGACCCCCCATCACCAGTTTGTTGTTGTTAGGCAGAAACCTGTGCAGTTCCCTCTGGGACCACTGCAAACGATTTAAGTCTACAGGTGTTGGCAGTAAACCCACTTGGTAGCAGTCTGTACCACACAGATTCACTGTGGTAGCTGTGGCTGAGCAGTCAGACTTCCCTCAAGAAGAGTTAGGCAGTATACAGAGGTTACATAATAGGTACAGAGGCACAGTAGCACAAGCAAACACTGACCAGAGCTAGGTGTAAAAGTATAGACTTATTTATTAAAGGTACACTCATAAATTACACTAGCACAATAGAAAAGATAAGAAAGTCAAACACAGTTACTATTACTCATATGTACATCCCTAATCATTTGTTGGACAATTTAACCCCACTTATTTCCAAACAGAGGTGAGCGCTTAACGTTAGATGACACTCCAACAAGTATTACCAAAAGGGAGGGAAAAGGCAGAAATAAAGAGAGCAGTAAGGTAAAACACTTTTCACATAAGGTTAGCAAAGACAGTCAATGGTGGAACAAGGAGAATTAGTTCGGGGCCCGCTTTAGAGGGAGCCAGGCGAAAAATATGCCCAAGATCACACAATGTCATGAGTCTTTGCAGGTGGGAGAAAAAGGTTTTACTACGGTTCTGGAAAGTTTAGTTAGGGTGTCCCAGACCTACCCAGGTTCGAGAGCCGAGGGCTAAATCTACCCCGTACAATCGGTGGCAAGGGAGGCCGGGCGGAACACAGTACCTTTAAAAGTGGAAAGGATCCTCCAGCGGTGGTAATTGTTCCTGGTAGTGGGTGTAAGTCGCGGCGTCGTCCAGGGGAAGAGGTGATCCCGGCGTGGAGGAAAGCTGCAGATCGTTGCACTACCAGGGAAGAGACCAGCCGTGGAGTTTTCCGGTCACAAAGGATTTTTACCCCTCTTTCGCGGTTGAGGTAAAAAGTGGTATCCCGGTTGCCAGGGTGCTTGGCACAGGCAAGGCGGCCACGAGATGCTTCGGGACGGCGAAAAGAAGGCAGCAACTGGTTGTCCCCACCAGTTAAGGGAAGAAGACTCTCCGGCGGGAGATCTCCTCTGTCGTCGGGAAAAACTCTGCTTTTATGCAGCAAACCCACATTCATACAGCCTAGCTGTCACTCAAACATGCTAAGTGGTGATCGGGGTGGCTCACCACTTGGGCCAATCACACTAGAGTGCGACATGAGTTGGCAAGGCAACTCAGTCCAGGGTGCCTAAACCCCCTCCCACACCCCCTGTGGTACCCAAACAGAATGGCACCACTTTGGAGGGCTTCTGTGCAGAAGCCTGCCAAAAGTGGAACAAAGGCTCGACTCGGGTTCAGGGTTACTGAGGTGAACCTAGACGCCATTTTGGCGGCGAGTTCTGGCAAAAAATCCCAACCGGTGAATTTATATTAAATAAATAACCCGGCGGTATCTTTAACATTGCACCAAAAAGTGGTGCATTAAAAACAATGGGAAATCCCATTGGGAAATATTCTGGTGGAATATTTCCGTGGTATCCACTGCCACCAGCCAGAACTCGGCGAGGGGGGACGGGACAGTACCCCCTCAACAACAGACCCAGGGGCAATCTAATTGCCCCTACCAGTACTTCCACAGTAAGATGGTTTGTACTGGTTAAGTTCCTAAGTTAAGACTAGTAAAGTCAATGGTAACTTTACAGACCCAGGGAGACAGTAGCCAGTCCCAGGGTGTGGAGTCTATGTTTGGGGGTCTCTAGGACACCCCTGTGCTACTGCACTGAGGGTGCTGTGTAACACACATTCAAAAACCAATGATGGCCTATGGGGAAAATTACCCCCTAGCCCATAAGCACATAGCAAGTCACAGAAACACTCTCAAGTCATGTCCAAGAGTGAGGGTAAAAGAGTCTCACTCTTGGCAGATGAAAAAAATAAACCCCAAAAATCCAGCAAAGCTGCTGGGGGACTCACTAGGTTAGGAAATTCAGCCTAAACAGAGAATTCTTCCTAACACTCGCCCCCCCCAGACTAAGGGACAGGAGGATTTAATCCACTCCTGGATGAACCTCATACCTCTAGTCGATGACATACATCCTAGAGAGTCCATCAGCATTTTGATGGTGACACCCTGACCTGTGCTCAATGGTGAAATCAAACCCTTGGAGGCAGATTGACCATCTCAATAGTTTTGGATTTTCCCCTTTCATTTGCATTAACCATCTCAAGGGTTGGTGGTCAGTCTGAATGACAAAAGTAGAACCATACAAGTATGGCCTAAACCTCTTCAGTGCCCACACAATAGCAAAGCATTCTCTTTCGATTGTTGCCCACCTTGTTTCAGGATCCTTCAGTTTTCTACTGATGAAGCAAATGGGGTGTTCCCTACCCTTCTCATCCAGTTGGCTAAGAACTGCACCTATACCTACATTGGAAGCATCAGTTTGTACAATGAAAGTTTGGTGGTAGTCAGGAGCTCTGAGTACTGGAGCTTGGCAGAGAGCTTTCATCAGGTTTTCAAAGGCCTGATTGCATTCCTCATTCCATTTGACCTTCTTAGGGAATTTTGGAGAGGAGATCACATTCAGGGGAGAAGCTATGGTCCCATAGTTCTCAATGAAATTCCTGTAGTACCCAGTGAGGCCTAAGAAGGCTCTCACCTGGGTCTGAGTAGTAGGTGTTGTCCAATTTTGCACAGCTTCAATCTTGCTGAGCAAAGGCCTTATTTCTCCACCTCCTACCTCATGTCCAAGGTAGACCACTTTACTCTGACCCATTTGGCACTTGCTTGCCTTTATGGTCAGATTGGCCTGCTCAAGAGCCTGAAAAACATGTCCTAAGTGGGTCACATGTTCTTCCCAGGAGTGGCTGAAGACTGCAATGTCATCCAAGTATGCCATGCAGAAGTCCTCCATCCCAGCTAGAACTTGGTTCACCATCCTCTGGAATGTTGCAGGTGCATTTTTCAGTCCAAAAGGCATAACCTTGAATTGGTATAGGCCAACTGGGGTAGAAAATGCAGTTTTCTCCTTGGCATGGTCTGTCAGGGCTATTTGCCAGTAGCCTGACGTAAGGTCCAGTGTGCTGAGGTACTTGGCTGCACCAAGTTTATCCACCAACTCATCTGTCCTTGGCAAAGGGTGGGCATCAGTCTTGGTGACTGCATTAAGAGCTCTATAGTCCACACAAAATCTCAACTCTTTGGATCCTGCCTTTGGTACTAACACTACTGGGCTAGACCATGGACTAGTAGAGGGCTCTATTACCCCGAGATGAAGCATCTTCTTGACCTCCCCTTTGATGTGGGTTCTGACATGTTCTGACATTCTATATCCCCTGCTTTTGACTGGCAGGCAGTCACCAGTGAGTATCTCATGCTGTCCCCAAGGGGTCAAGCCTGGTGAAAGTGAGAACAGGGGGGCAAACTGATTTAACATAGCTTTGCACTCCTCCTGTTGCTCAGGGGTCAGATCTGAAGAGAGATTAACTCCTTCAACCTTTTCGTCCAAAGGTAAGCCTCTCAGGAGGTCAGGTAGAGCTTCACTCTCCTCCTCCTCTTCTGATGAAGCTAGAAACAATGCTCCTACTTCTGGTCTAGAGACATAGGCTTTGAGGTGGTTGGTGTGGAAGACTCTGGGAGCTTCCCTGGGTTTGCCCAGATCCACCAGATAGTTGACCTCTCCAAGTTTTCCCACAACCTTGAAGGGTCCCATCCATTTGTCTTGCAAGGCCCTCTGCCTTGTTGGAAGCATAACTAGAACTAGCTGGTCTTGAGTAAACTCAACCATGTTAGCCTTCTGATCATGCCAATGTTTGATCAGAGCTTGGCCAGCTTTCAAGTTGTCACTTGCTTCTGCCATCATGTGTGACATTCTCCTTCGGAGACCTATCACATAGTCAGTCACTCTGACTGGCTTGGGGGAAGGAGCACTCTCCAACCCCTCCTTAATCAGGGCCAAGGGGCCTCTGACGGGATGGCCATAGAGAAGTTCAAAGGGAGAATAACCCACTCCCTCCTGAGGGACTTCCCTATAAGCAAATAGAAGGCATGGCAGTAGAAGGTCCCACTTCTTCTTAAGGGGTTCTTCTAAGGCAACTATCATGCTCTTCATGGTTCTGTTAAATCTTTCTACCAATCCGTTTGTCTGAGGGTGGTAGGCGGTTGAGAACTTGTAGGTGACTCCGCAGGTTTTCCACATGGCCTTCATGTAGTTGGACATAAAATGTGTCCCCCTGTCAGAGATCACCTCCTTAGGAAACCCAACCCTGGTAAAGATACCAAGGAGGGCCTTAGCCACAGCCTGAGCTGTAACAGTCCTTATAGGAATTGCCTCAGGGTACCTAGTAGCATGGTCTACTACAACAAGGATAAACCTGTTGCCTGAGAAGGTTGGGGGATCAAGGGGACCAACAATGTCAATCCCTACCCTCTCAAATGGGACTCCCACAACTGGGAGAGGCACTAAAGGTGCCACATTCTTGGAACCAACCTTACCAGAAGTCTGGCAGGTATGGCAGCTCCTGCAATATCTATCTACTTCAGCCCCCATCTTTGGCCAATAAAAGTAGAGGGAGAGCCTTTCCTTGGTCTTCTTGAAACTCAAGTGACCAGCCAAAGGAATCTCGTGGGCTAGTTGCAAGAACTGTTGTCTGTTCTCTTGGGGCACTACCAGGCGTTGGTAGGCTCCAGGTTCAGATTCAGTTGGTTCACTGTAGAAGAGGCCATCTTCCCAGTGTAACCTATACTTCCCAGGCTCTTGCCCATCAGCCTGAGAAGCTGCCTGTTGGCGAAGGCCCTCCAGAGTTGGACATTCTCTTTGTCCCTTACGAAAAGCTGTCCTGCTGGGTCCACCTTCTGCCAGTAAAGACTGCAGCTCAGGATGGTCAGCCGGGTCCAGGTCTCCAATAAGTTCCGGGCCTCCTACTAGCTCTTCTTCAGAGTCTAGTTCAACCAAACAGGGTTGTACCTCCCTCTCAGCCTCAGCTGGAGGTGGAGTTACAGGTGTAACTTTGGACAACCTCGGGGAAGTCCTTGTTGGAAGCACTGGAGTGCTTGCTGTAGGCTTTTTCCTAGGAGTCTTGGGTGGCCCCTTTGCTCCTGATCGGGTAGTTACTGCAGTAAGTCGTTCCAGTGGGAGAGGAGTGATTTCTGTCATCATCTCCTGAGATAAACCTCGCAGGGTTTTCTCTCTTGCAGATTTGGTGAGCTCCTGTAACCTTTTACTAGGAGGTCTGGGGGTATGTGACACAACTCCCAGAGCTTTCAGGTCATTTCCTAGCAGAACTCTTCCTGGCACTTCACATTGTATACTGACAGGTATCTTCACAGCCATATCATTACACTGGATGAGAACTGGTAACTGGGGACACATCTGCACAGGCCCTCCAGCTAACTTGGTGAGGCATTTGGGTGCCTTAGCAACATCCTCTGCCTTGAAAAATGATTCATCCACCACAGTTATGCTGGCCCCAGTGTCCCTGATGGCAGGAGTCTCCTGACCATTCACGTGGACACTGTCCTTATAATACTCTTTAGTATTATCTGGGATAGAATTATACACATCTAAATTTTGTTGTTCCCACAACCCCAGAGAGACTAAAGAAACACTGGCTGAGACTCCAGTGGGTTCATCAGCCAGTAGTAGAAAGTTTCCACTTGCCATAGTGACTTCCTCCTCTGGAGCGAAGGCTAAGGAGACAAGTTGGACCCCTGAAGGTTTACCCTTACATCTGGGATCTCCTTTCACATGGTCAGTAGCCTTACAAACATAACAGGCCCCAAAGGTCCTTTGGAATGGAGGCTTGTTCTGACCTCCTTCTGGTTTAGCACCAGAAGGTATACTACTCTGCTGTGGTTTCCCAGATGGCTTACCCTTATGGTTTTGTTTGGGGCCCTCTTTGGAATTAGGATTATTAGAATTCTCTTTGGAGTCTTTCTTAGGCTGTCTTCCCTCATCCTTCTTCTGAGTTACCCCAGAATCCTTGTGAGTAGCCCTGTTGGCAACCCACAAGTCAGCAGCCTTAGCTAGTTTCCTAGGATATAATTCCTGTGAATCAGCCAAGTGCTGTCTGAGCTCAGGAGAGCAGGCATCATAAATTGACTCCATCATGACCAGATTTCTCATTCCTTCATAAGTGTTCACCTTGTAACCCTTAATCCATCCCTCTAGGTTTTTCAGCCCTTCACACACCCAGGTAGCCCAAGGGGTACCATCATGCTTTTTGAGGCTCCTAAACCTCTTACGATACTGGGAAGGGGTCTTCCCAAACCTAGCTATCAAAGCTAGTTTCACACATTCATACTCTTTCCTATCCTCCTCCCCCAACTCCATTACCACATCAGTTGCAACAGGGGGGAGCCTAGAGAACAACCAGGTGAGTAACTCATTACCTGTGATGTTCTGGAGCCCATGATTATACTCAAACATAGACAACCAATCCAACACATCCAACTTAGGCTCATACATACCAATCAATTCCTTAGGCATCCGGGGTCTTTTAGGACTGGAACTTCTAGAGGAGCCAGAGAGAGAAGCATTCTCAACAGACAATTTCTTCATTTCTAGCTCATACTTGAGCTCCATTTCCCTTAGCCTCAGTTCTTTGTCAGTTTGAGCATTAAGTTTCTTGTACTCTAATTCAAGTTTCATTTTCTCTAGTTCAAAGTATTGAGGGCTAAATGTGGGACCTGGCAAAGGTCCAGTAGGTACAGCTGGTAGAGCAGACAGAGGCCTAGAGGGACTATCTACAACAGTTTCATCCTCCTCTTCTGGTTCTGACCCAAGATCATCAATACTTTGTGCCATATCAATATCATTGCTGCTTTCTACATTTGCTGGAGTGATAGGTTCCTCTGGACCATCCTCCAGACTTTGGTTTTCTAACAACCTTTCTATTAGCTCTATTTTCTTTCCTTTAGTCATGAGATTCTTATGCTTACAGAGAAGTCTTAGACAATCAGCAGTTTTTGTAGCAAGGGACTCTTGACTATAACTTTCCATAGTAGACAGGTTAAAAATGACTTTTTCTTTGTTGTGCTTAAGCTTTGTGGTTAGTTGCACTAAGGTATCTCAAAAGTACTCTAAAGTGTATACTCAATACAGATCCCACCGCTGTACACCAGTGTTAGGCAGAAACCTGTGCAGTTCCCTCTGGGACCACTGCAAAAGATTTAAGTCTACAGGTGTTGGCAGTAAACCCACTTGGTAGCAGTCTGTACCACACAGATTCACTGTGGTAGCTGTGGCTGAGCAGTCAGACTTCCCTCAAGAAGAGTTAGGCAGTATACAGAGGATACATAATAGGTACAGAGGCACAGTAGCACAAGCAAACACTGACCAGAGCTAGGTGTAAAAGTATAGACTTATTTATTAAAGGTACACTCATAAATTACACTAGCACAATAGAAAAGATAAGAAAGTCAAACACAGTTACTATTACTCATATGTACATCCCTAATCATTTGTTGGACAATTTAACCCCACTTATTTCCAAACAGAGGTGAGCGCTTAACGTTAGATGACACTCCAACAAGTATTACCAAAAGGGAGGGAAAAGGCAGAAATAAAGAGAGCAGTAAGGTAAAACACTTTTCACATAAGGTTAGCAAAGACAGTCAATGGTGGTACAAGGAGAATTAGTTCGGGGCCCGCTTTAGAGGGAGCCAGGCGAAAAATATGCCCAAGATCACACAATGTCATGAGTCTTTGCAGGTGGGAGAAAAAGGTTTTACTACGGTTCTGGAAAGTTTAGTTAGGGTGTCCCAGACCTACCCAGGTTCGAGAGCCGAGGGCTAAATCTACCCCGTACAATCGGTGGCAAGGGAGGCCGGGCGGAACACAGTACCTTTAAAAGTAGAAAGGATCCTCCAGCGCTGGTAGTTGTTCCTGGTAGTGGGTGTAAGTCGCGGCGTCGTCCAGGGGAAGAGGTGATCCCGGCGTGGAGGAAAGCTGCAGATCGTTGCACTACCAGGGAAGAGACCAGCCGTGGAGTTTTCCGGTCACAAACGATTTTTACCCCTCTTTCGCGGTTGAGGTAAAAAGTGGTATCCCGGTTGCCAGGGTGCTTGGCACAGGCAAGGCGGCCACGAGATGCTTCGGGACGGTGAAAAGAAGGCAGCAACTGGTTGTCCCCACCAGTTAAGGGAAGAAGACTCTCCGGCGGGAGATCTCCTCTGTCGTCGGGAAAAGTGGTGAGACGGTTCCGCAGGGCTTCACCAGTGGTGTCGTCTTGGCAGGTCGGCTCGGCTTCTCCCTCTTCGGCTTCTTAGGTCCTGTGGCGACTTCTGAAGAACCAGTCCCAAAAACTCTGCTTTTATGCAGCAAACCCCCATTCATACAGCCTAGCTGTCACTCAAACATGCTAAGTGGTGAGCGGGGTGGCTCACCACTTGGGCCAATCACACTAGAGTGCGACATGAGTTGGCAAGGCAACTCAGTCCAGGGTGCCTAAACCCCCTCCTACACCCCCTGTGGTACCCAGACAGAATGGCACCACTTTGGAGGGCTTCTGTGCAGAAGCCCGCCAAAAGTGGAACAAAGGCTCGACTCGGGTTCAGGGTTACTGAGGTGAACCTAGACGCCATTTTGGCGGCGAGTTCTGGCAAAAAATCCCAACCGGTGAATTTATATTAAATAAATAACCCGGCGGTATCTTTAACATTGCACCAAAAAGTGGTGCATTAAAAACATTGGGAAATCCCATTGGGAAATATTCTGGTGGAATATTTCCGTGGTATCCACTGCCACCAGCCAGAACTCGGCGAGGGGGGACGGGACAGTACCCCCTCGACAACAGACCCAGGGGCAATCTAATTGCCCCTACCAGTACTTCCACAGTACTTCCACAGTAAGATGGTTTGTACTGGTTAAGTTCCTAAGTTAAGACTAGTAAAGTCAATGGTAACTTTACAGACCCAGGGAGACAGTAGTCAGTCCCAGGGTGTGGAGTCTATGTTTGGGGGTCTCTAGGACACCCCTGTGCTACTGCACTGAGGGTGCTGTGTAACACACATTCAAAAGCCAATGATGGCCTATGGGGAAAATTACCCCCTAGCCCATAAGCACATAGCAAGTCACAGAAACACTCTCAAGTCATGTCCAAGAGTGAGGGTAAAAGAGTCTCACTCTTGGCAGGAGAAAAAAATAAACCCCAAAAATCCAGCAAAGCTGCTGGGGGACTCACTAGGTTAGGAAATTCAGCCTAAACAGAGAATTCTTCCTAACAGTTGTCCTACTGCTATTACTGTCACGTCTGGAGTTTGGTTGTTCCGGAAGTGAAATTCTACTTGGTCAGATTTTTGTTCAACCATGTGGCAGGTGCCGTTTAAACTAACATGGTTGACACTCTGTTTTAATTTTATTGGTCGGCTAGTCTGGGTCCAGAAGTCCTTGTTTACACAATCTATTAGGGGTGACAACCTTCTCAGGAGGTCATTCCCTAGTAAACAAGGGGTGCCCTCTGGAGTCACTACTATGACCGGGTGTTTCACCTTGTGTCGCCCAATTTTGATGTCCAAATCCGCAGTCCCCTCGACAGGAATTTCCTTCCCGTCAAGTTCTGCAGTTGTCCAGGAAGAGAGGTGAGAGGAATACGGTAATTCTCCCCCCTTCCGGCATTTAGTTCCTCAAAGGCCCTTTTGGACAGAAGGGTAGCTTGGGATCCAGTGTCCACCAGTGCCAAAATGGTACCCTGCCCCTGTACTTGTACCGGGGCATAGTATCTTCCCTCCTTCTCCTCAAGGGGGCACAGATAATGCACGTTTTTTGGACAACTGGCGGGCTAACTTTCTGGTTTTGGACATTGCTAGAGAAGAGATTTGGGCAGAATTCTGTGGAGAGTCTTGGGAATCTGAAAGAAAAAGTTGGTACCTGGAGATCAGAGCCATTGTGGGTTCCCCTGGTTCCGGTTCTGGGCCGCCCCCCCTTTTTGGAGGCAGTCACCAGGATGGGTTTGAACCAGGGGATTTTGGTATTGTCGGTTCTGGGATGAGATGATGGGCGGCGGTAGCTCAGTCTCCACATCTCCCCAGTCTGAATTGGCCTCCCTTGGGACCCATTTTTCCTTGGGAGGAGTTCCCCCATCTCTAAAGGAGAAGATCCTTTCCCCAGGATCCTCTGAGGATCCCTCTCCCTCAAATTGGAAGACCCGTACCTCCTCCACAAAGTGGGTCTGTTTAGGTCCTTTGTTTCTCCTACCCTCCCTCTGCTCCTTGGGAGGCAGGCTTTCAGGGGTAGGAGATTTTGTTTCCGGTTCCTGGTTTTCCAGGGGCTGTTTACAAGTTGGGAAGGAAGCTTCCTCCAAGGCTTTACACCCCCTTCCCCTTGTGCCTCCTCCCTGGGAACCGGTGGGTTATCGGGGTGCTGCCCCCGTCATTGTCCTGGAGCACCAGGTGCCGAGTTTGGGGAATTCTGCGGTGGCATGCTCAGCTGAGGGTTCTGTTGAGCCCTCAGTATGTGACCCAGATCTCGTGCCATATTTTGAACCTGGCGCTCTAACTGGGAAACCCGCTCAGGCTATTTTCTCTCCTGGGCTGATCCCGGGAAGGGTAGCTATCCCTTCTCTGGTAGTACCACTGGTTGGGAAGATTTTGGTACCCCTCCACCCTTGGCCTCCCCTCTCCCGGATTAGGTTGTCTGGGCTCAGGGAATTGGGGAAAGAAGGATGGATGATTTTGGGGTGGGAAATTGGGTGGATACCTGGGGAAAAAGTTCTGCCCAGTATTTGGAGAATTTCTGCCCTCCTGTGGGAAGTTGGGAGGGAAGTTCCCTTGGTTAGGTGCTTGGCTGGATCCCCCCCTTGGGCTGGAGGAGTCCACACATAACCCAGGATTGGTCGGTTTCCCTTATAGCGGGGACTTACATAGTCAGGGGAGCGGGGGACCCCATTTGTGGGACTACCTCCTCGACTCCCTGTCTGTGACTGGCCCGAGGGCCTTCTGGGCTTGGCATTATTAGGTGCAGGTAGGTTTTTAGGCCCCCCCATCTCCAAATCCAAAACGGGGGTGACCTTTACCTCTGCCACCTTGGCAGCAGCAGGGTGCTGTTGGTTTTGGGGTTTTTCTGCGCATTATTTTTATTTTCGATGGGCTTCTGCACCTCATAGATCCGGGTAGCCTGTTCAATGACCCAGTCTAACAATCTTTTCTCATGAAAATCTCTCACGAGCTGGGTCATTATGTATTTGGGTAAGGCATGGAAAAACGTATTGATAAATTCTCTGCTATCCGTGCGCACCCTTCTGGTGGTCTGCGCAAAAGCATGCTTTAATTCTTGCACAAACTCTTGTGGGGCCTGATCCTCCCCACATTGCAAATTGTAGGCTGCCTTGCGAGCCTCTTGAGGATTTCTGTGCACAGAAAAATGTTTCAAGATGGCCGCCCTTGATGTGGACCACCTTGAATGGTTTTGATCCTCCAGCCCTGCAAAGAAACTGGAGTATTCTGGTGAGAAGGTCCATTTGACGTACTGGATGCAGCTACTGCTGTCCTTCAAATGGAAAGTCTCCATCATTTGCTCATAGAGCTCCAAGTGTTCCCAAACAGAATACTTGGCGTTCTTATGATAAGGCGTGATGACACTCCTTATTGCCTTTATTTTTTTCAATGGGTCCTTAAGCAAGGCCCTTTTTGCCTTATTGGCCTTTTTGGTTCGGGTAACCCTGGTCCATTCATCCTCTGACTCAGAAGCACTGCTCCCAGAGGTGCCCGTCTGATCTTCCAGGTTTTCCTGGATTCTGCGAGCCTGGGAATGGCTGGCAGAATGTGGGGACCTGGTCTCCTGTGTCCTGTAATGCTCAGAGGAGTCTTCAGATCGCTCCTTGCTGCCAGGATTTGATGGGTACCCCCCCCCACTGATCTAACTGGGCAGAGGTTTTCAGGATGCCCTTAATGGGCCTACTCTCCTGGGGTTCCCCACTAAATTGCACTGTGCTTGGGTGCCCATACCCGGATGCCCGCCCCTCCATTCCTGGGAGGTACTGGCCTATGAGCCCCATACTTCTAGCTGGATAGTAATCTGCCATCCCCGTGGCCCTGGGCTCATGTGCGCGAAGGGACATGGGGGTGGCAGAGTCCAGGGACTGGGAGAGATGAAGGCCTCTGGTACTAGGGCTCCTGAGGTTATGCTCAGGAGTTTCTCTTTCCCAGCGAACCTCATCTCTGTCCGCCCCTGTTCCCTGTTGCAATGCAAGAGCCTGTGCTTTCAATTCCTCAGTTAAGGCCTTACTAGACTCTATCAGTCTCTCCTGCATCGCTACCTGTTGCTGGAGCCTATCATTGTGCTGGCAGAGAGCCTCATTCTCTCTCTGTGCCTCCTGATTGGTCCTGGAGTACTGGGCCAGTCTCTGCTGCAGGAGAGTTACCTCCTGAGTCCCATCCCTACTGGCCTGCTCCTTTCTTGCCAGAGCCTCCTCCACCCTCCTGGTGTGCTCTAACAAGTTCTGGTGTTCTTTTTGGAGGTCACCCAGTCCCTGGAGGGCCAGGTGATTTTCTTCCATTTTCCTTTTTAAGTGGCAGACTTCCTGGCCTAAGGTATCCCTTTCCTGACTAAGAGCCTGCATCTGTGCCGCCAGGTCGTCCCTTTGCCTTTGGAAGGCACCAGCTTTCTGGAGCTCCTGGTCAAACTCTGCCTGGGTATCCATGTCTTTCAAAATCAGTTTATTGCTCTCTGCCTTCTCCCTATCTAGGTGGCTTTGCAGGGTGACTACCTGCTCAGCACATGCCCTATTGAAGTCTAACTGTTGCTCCAGCTTTTTCTGGCTCTGCAGTAGAGAGTCCAAACCTTCTTGGTACTCCTTCTGCAAGGCCAGAAATCTGGTATCCTGGTCAGCCTTTTCCTGTTGCAGCACATCCATATCCTCCTTTATTTTAGTGGTGTACTGTCTGCTGTCCTTTTCTGACTCCTGGCTCCTGGGCAGCCTCTGCTCAGAAGAGTCCAGATCAGATTGGCCTTCTCTAACGCCATCTGTTGCCTATTTGCCAGATCTTGGCCTTCAGCACATTTATTCTGTATGGCTCCCATATATAGGTACAAATATGCCGCTATCCTGGCAATCTTATTATGTTCATCTTTGGCTTTAGGGGCCATATATAGTTCACTCAGGGCCACATGTAGGGGACCCTAATCTCTCCATATATCTGACCCTGTTTCAGTGACCTGATGCGCGATTGCCTGCAACCAGACCGTTTGGTCCTGATGAGTCCACTCACCTCTCACAAATAGCTTATGTAAGAAGTGCTCTCTGGCTATTTTGATGTCTACCAGTGTCGTCATTCTGGAATTTGAGTTCCTTCCTGACTTACAGAAGTTTGTATTTTATTTTTGCAAAACAGACCGTTTCCTTAGAGCGTTCCTTTGAGGAGTGCTTTAAAGCGTAACACAGCGTGGTGATCCGACCGGATGTACGTCTCCTGTCAGTTAGCACACTGTATTAATCTGCACAAGTGATAGATCTAACCCAGAATCTCCGGCTGCGAGCCCCCACTTTGTTAAGCGGCTACACTTCAACACTACAGCTAAGTCAATGCCTAGTCTGGGATGCTGAGGGAAACCCTTATTGATATATTTTTATGTCCAGTTCAGTACTCTGGATGACAACCCTTGTATAACACCCCCCTCTTAGAATCCCCCTGACCCCACTGAGCCAAGAAGTAGGTTTGTTTTGCAAATTAAAAGGTTTATTTGAGAAATATAGACAATATATATATATATATCACACTTCTATAAATAAATTGATAATGGATATTACACTTGTGAATATGAGCAGTAATCAGCAAGAGGTAACTTATGAATAGGAACAGAAGAATAAGGTGGGAAAGAATGCTTTATATGGTTCAAGGAAACGCAATGATGAATGAAATGCAGTACAGAAAATAACTTGATATGGCTTCAACAAAAGACAATGCAATCACTTTTCCCCTGGTGACAATTCACCCCCCCCCTATATGCAATGCAAGGAGATGGAAGTAACACACACAGTCTTCGGGAATACAATCAAATACAATATGGAATTCAGTTCCCCCCCCAGCAAGCTTAGAGGAAACAGGCAGAAGTTTGAAACACAGGCCCAAAATGCTTTTAAATGTGATGTCAATGGATGGGAAAATGTGCTAACTGATTTTAATTCCCTCTAGAGATTTAGGGTGAGTGAGAGATGCTTGTTGGTATTAGTTCAGGCTCACTTTAGCAATGCTCTGAGTTATTACCAGGTTGCAAACGGATTTTTAACAAAGGAAAGAATGGAGCTGCTATTTTGACAAGTGGAGAAATTGAGCCAAAATCGCAAATCGCGGTAAATTTCGCGAGTGCGTAAATCGCGATTGCTGAAGTCGGTTCTATGTCCGTTGGAAAGCCTAGAATCACAGCTTTAAAATGAAATAATTAATTTCGTTCCTAGCCCAAAAGGTTCCAGAGATACGGACGATTTAATAAAGGTAGATTTTCGCATTTAAAGTAAAACTCAAAATGACAGGTGACAGCTTGCAGCTGCAGAATTGACAGGTGACAGTTGTGCAGCTTTAAAAATGACGGATGACACGATTTCTAGGAGGCAGTTCTACTTAGGTTAAAATAGCTTGAATTAGATTATTTTAACTAAGAGATTGTGTTCTGCACAGTTCTGCTAGGTACTCACAATATAAATTTGAACTAGGCCTCGTCACAGATCTGGTCAACACGTCCGGCGGCGGTTCTGTCTGCTCGGCGCGTCAATCAGGCACCGGTTCTGCTCACAGCGATCAGGATCTCTGGTTCTGCTCACAGCGGTCTGGGTCAGCTCTGCTCTGCCGGTCTAGCCTCTCTGGATACAGCGGCCTCTGGTTCTGGATACTGCTCCGCTTTCCGGTCCGGATCAAGTGGATTCTGGATGTAACACTGCTTTCTGGGTACTGGCAAATGTTCTTGGCAAAAGAATTCAGACAGTTCGCCCGGCTGTAGAATAGTTTGCAAATGATTTTAAGGATGCTGAGGCCTGCTGAGAAGAGTTCTTGTAACGCTCACCTGATTCCCACGGAAGAGCTGGTCCCGGCTGAACTGTTATAGTCTCTTCAATTGAGAAGCGTAGAGCTCAGATGACTCTCTGGACTGGGCTTCCTCTTATTGACCGTCTGGCTTGCAGGGTAAGGTTTCTGCAGGCGGAAGAAAAAAGGGTTAATGACCGTTTAGCTGGACTTCCTCCTCACTAATCGCTAACTCTCCGAAAGTCCAATGTCCTGGTGAGCTCTCACCTTAGGCGTATAAATGCTGGGCTCTCCATCCTGCGACTTATGCAGGGGTGCGTGGGTTCCAGTTACGTCACTGGAGGTCCTCAAAGTCTTTTGTGGCCTTAGAAGTGGCACAGGTGCTGAGATGCCAAAAGGTGATGCCGCCGTTACTTCACGAGCGGATGCCAGTAGGTATAAAGAGTTTATAGTCTTGAAGAGATGGGACCCTTAATGAAGTCTTTGCATTGTCTTTTTCAGGTGCCTGAATGCTGAGGGCGTGGTCACTGAGAGCGCGACACGTGCGGTTGTACGTAGGTATGGGAATTTCAATGACACCTCAATAACGTCCCTTGTTTTCTGTTTTCAGGTCTTGAGATGTTGCGGGCGTTGTTCGTCCGTTGCCGTTGCACGTGCGAAGTACGTGAGTATAATGATCTGTGACCTTATTATAGCACCTCTAACAATGTTCTTTTCTTATTTGCAGGTGTCGGGACCTTGCGGGCGTTTTCCCAGACGCGGATGCACGTGGGGAAACACGTAAGTGTTAGGATTTCTTGCAGTCTTTAATGGCACTTAAATAATGTCTTTTCTTGTTTTCAGGTGCCGGGCTGCTGCGGTTGAAGAGATCGTAATACGCGCACAAAAGCAGGTAAGAAAAGTAAATGCGGCCGCCTTCACCCGATTCCTACTTAACAATGTTCTTTGTCTTTACAGGTGCCGTTAGGTTGCTGAAGAGAAGGCCGCGAAGAATCCGTGAAAGCACCGATGGATCAGGTAAGCAAGCGGCTGCGAACGTGTTGCAACTTGCTAACCTTATGTTTCTTTTGCTTGCAGGTTCTGCCGGTGTCTGGATTCCTGGATGGTAAGTATAGTTCTCGTGTCTTGTGGGATGTTTTTATCCACGCATCCAAGCCCTACCTCAAAACTGTGCAGTACTGACATGGAAAACATCATGATGGCCAGAGCTTCCCAGAAAATGCACAGGGAAATGCATGAAGAATAGGCTGCCACTCATTTTTGCCGATGTTATGGGCACAGAAGGGCACTGCCTAAAACCACCATTGGACTACCCACACAGTAGTCTGAAACCATTGGGAATGGCAATGCTGATTGCCAAAAGCAACCTAGAATTGTGGGGAATTCATTTTCTTAAATCCCAAAAATGGGTGCATTACCAGTACTCACCACTATCAGAAATCCTGCGTTTTAAAACAACACCAGACTTTTTTTCTTTTTCGTGTAAAACTGAATAAATGAACCCAAAGCAGGCCACAGAAAGACTTACTGAGAGGTGGATCCAATGTAAAGTTATATTCTGAAGTGACTTGAAGGTTTATACAAGACTGGCTGAGCTGTGGATTTCAGCAGTTTAGGTAAATTTGGACTGAAAGACACTAAAAAATCTAAATGTTTAAAAGAAATGAGTGACCTACTTTTGAGTGTCACATAGGTTGCAATTGTTTAAATGTCATAGTTTTAAACTTAGAATCAGCATTTTAGCTGCATATGTAAGAAATTGTTAATTTTATTTGAATGCAGAAAACTGGGTAACTAAACGTGACATTAGCTGGGGCCTGGCTTAAGGAACTGAATTCTGCCCACCAGCTACCCCCGACAGGAGATGAGACTTGCACAACAGCTGTGTTCCCAGGCCTATCTGCCTTTTGCTGCTCCCACCAAAAGGGATATGACACTTCCCTGATTGAATTACCTGGGCTCTGCAGGAAATTGAACAAAGCCCTGTCCTGACTCAGGCAAATGTTTTATTATGGGGGCCGTAAAAAGTGGCTTCCTCCTGGAAGGAAAGGGGAGGAGCACTGCCTGTGAGAGCAAGCTGGCTTGGCAGAACTGGAAAAACCAGAAATTCAACCTTGTGCTGGGGGGAAACCACACCCCTGTAGCCAGAATATGGTTTTAGAAAAAGATGAATAACTCATAGTACGGACTTGTCATAATTATTTAAATGATACCATAATTCTTGTGATTTTTCTGCCCACATTTTAAGAGGTTTTTAGAACCGGTGGCATGATCTGGGGGCAAGCTAGCAGTTAAGAGGGTATTACTTAAAATGTATGCATGTTAAAAATCTGACACTTCATCAAGTAATGTCCATACTCCTTGCGCACATGTGTATAAATTTGGGGTAATGTCCGATATTACAAAACCAGTTAAAAAGTGCAAATGTTGCCATTTCTGAATGCAAGCTCCCAGGAAGAGCAGATTTGGACAGGGTATACCTCCTGTGATATGTGATGGGTGCATGTAATTTTAAACAAATGTGTTCCTGTGCAAATATGTCTTTTGGGTCAAAATATAGATTGTGTGTAATTTGACAGGGGTGGGTTCTCTGTACCATAAACAGACCTCATCATGATGACACTTCATTTCATTCCCCCAATCAAGGGGAAGATGATGAAGTGGCCAATGACAAGTGGAGAGGGGTAGAGCCTAGTGATGCTGCACACACACCCATTTTCAAAACACATAAAAGCAGACAGTCAGGACAGATAGGGACATTCAATTCCATTTGCTGCGGAGCATGCTGCCGGACCATACCACATCCAGAGATCCAGACTTCAAATCCATCAATCTCCAGAGAAAGCTGTGCAGAAAGATCCAGAAGCAGTGCTGTACCCAGAGAGAGCAGAGCTGACCCAGACCACTGTTAGCAGAACCAGAGAGCTGACCCAGATCACTGTGAAGTGCAGAGACCAGACCAGAGTCCAGTCTAAAACCTGACCAGATCCGTGGCGAGGCCCATTTATTTCAAAAATATATTGTGAGTACCTAGCAGACTGTGCAGAACCAATCTCTTAGTTAAAATAATATAATTCAATCTATTTTAATCTAAGTAGAACTGCCTCCTAACTGTCACCTGTCATTTTGTAAAGCTGTCGCCTGTCATTTCTAGTTGCTAGCTGTCACTTGTCACTTTGAACTTTAAAATTTCAAATCCGAAAAACAACCTTCACAAAATCGCTCATATCTCTGTGACCGTTTGTCTTAGAGCTGGGAATCTTGGCTTTTCAACGAACCTAGAACCACATTCCTATTCCATAAACTTTTGCCGCAATCGCGAGAAAAGCACTTGCGAATTTGCCGCGATTTGCAAATTTCTCCACGTGTGAAAACAGCAGTTTCCTTGCTAAAAATTCGTTTGCCTCTTAAGAACCATCACTGAATCATTGCTAGAGTGAGCCTGGACTAATATTAACTAGATACCACTCACCCTGAACCTCTAGAGGGAATTAAAAGCATTTTAGCATATTTTTCACTTCATTGCCAGCACATATAAAAGCATTTTGGGCCTTTGTTTCAAACTTCTGTAGTCTAAGCTTGCTGGGGTGAACTGAATTACATTTGATTGCCTTTCTGAGAACTGTGTGCTCTCCTTCCATTTCCTTGCATTGCATAAAGGGGGGAGGGGATTGCCAGAGAAAAGTGATTACATTGTTTTGTTGAAATCATATTATTTTCTGTATTGCATTTTTCATTCAACATTACATCCATCTGAACCCTATAAAGCATTCTCTACCACATTATTCTTCTGTCCCTATTTACCAGTGTTGCTATCTTATCCATCCTATAACCACTCATCATTGATTATAAAGAAGTGTGCTAGTGCCTGACTATCCATTATTGATTACTGCTCAGATTAAGTGTGATATTCAATTATTAATTTATTCTAAAGTGTGATATGTATATCTATTGTTTAAATTATCAAATAAACCTTTAAACTTGCAAAACAGAACTACTTCCTGGCTCAGTGGGGTCAGGGGGATTCCAAGAGAGGGGTGTTATATAGGGAGAACGCATGAACTGGACATAAAGATATATCAATAAGGGTTTCCATTCAGTATCCCAGACTAGGCATTGACTTAGCTGTAGTGTTGAATTGAATCCTCTTACAAATTGGGGGCTCGTGCCAGACGTTTGGATTAGATCTATCACTTGTGCAGATTAATACAGCGTGCCAGCTGACCAGATACACATATCCGGTCGGATCACACGCTGTGTTACGCTGTAAAGCACTCCTCAAAGGAACGCTCTAAGGAAAAGGTCTGTTTTGCAAAAATAAAATACAAACTTCTGTAAGTCAGGAAGGAACTCAAATCTCTAGAATGACGACCTTAGTAGACATGAAAATAGCCAGAGAGCACTTCTTACATAAGTTATTTGTGAGAGGTGAGTGGACTCACCAGGACCGCATGGTCTGGTTGCAGGCCATCACGCAACAGGTCACGGAAACAGGGTCAGATATATGGAGAGATCAGGGTCCCTTACATGTGGCCCTGAGTGAACTATACATGGCTCCTAAAGCTAAGGATGAACAAGACAAGATGGTTAGGATAGCGGCATACCTGTACCTATATATGGGAGACATGCAGGATAAATGTGCTGAAGGCCAAGATCTGGCGAGTAGGCAACTGCTGGCATTACAGAAGGCCCAATCTGATCTGGACTCTTCTGAGCAGAGGCTGCAGGGGAGCCAGGAGTCAGAAAATGAGAGTAGACAGCACATCATTAAAATAAAGAGGGATATGGACATCCTGCAACAGGAAAAGGCTGACCAGGATACCAGATTTCTGGCCTTGCAGAAGGAGTACCAAGAAGGTTTGGACTCCCTACTGCAGAGCCAGAAAAAGCTGGAGCAACAGTTAGACTTCAATAGGGCATGTGCTGAGCAGGTAGTCACCCTGCAAAGCCGCCTAGATAGGGAGAAGGCAGAGAGCAATAAACTGATTTTGAAAGACCTGCATACCCAGGAGCGCCAGAAAGCTGGTGCCTTCCAAAGGCAAAGGGACGACCTGGCGGCACAGATGCAGGCTCTTAGTCAGGAAAGGGATACCTTAGGCCAAGAAGTCTGCCACTTAAAAAGAAAAATGGAAGAAAATCACCTGGCCCTCCAGGGACTGGGTGACCTCCAAAAAGAACACCAGAACTTGTTAGAGCACACCAGGAGGGTGGAGGATGCTCTAGCAAGAAAGGAGCAGGCCAATAGGGACGCAGCTCAGGAGGTAACCCTCCTGCAGCAAAGACTGGCCCAGTGCTCCAGGACCAATCAGGAGGCACAGAGAGAGAACGAGGCTCTCTGCCAGCACAATGATAGGCTCCAACAACAGGTAGCGATGCAGGAGAGACTGATAGAGTCTAGTAAGGCCTTAACTGAGGAACTGAAGGCGCAGGCTCTTGCATTTCAACAGGGAGCAGGGGCGGATAGAGACCAAGTTCGCTGGGAAAAGGAAACTCCTGAGCATAACCTCAGGAGCCCTAGTACCAGAGACCTTTATCTCTCTCACTCCCTGGACTCTGCCACCCCCATGTCCCCTGGCGCACATGAGCACCGGGCCACAGGGATGGCAGATTACTATCCAGCCAGAAGCATGGGGCTCATAGGCCAGTACCTCCCAGGAATGGATGGGCGGGCATCCGGGTATGGGCATCCAAGCACAGTGCAATTTAGTGGGGAACCCCAGGAGAATAGGCCCATAAAGGGCATTCTGAAAACCTCTGCCCAGTTAGGTCAGTGGGGGGGGGTACCCATCAGATCCTGGCAGCAAAGAGGAATCTGAAGACTCCTCTGAACGGTACAGGACACAGGAGACCAGGTCCCCACATTCTGCCAGCCATTCCCAGGCTCGCAGAATCCGGGAAAACCTGGAAGATCAGACAGGAACCTCTGGGAGCAGTGCCTCTGAGTCAGAGGACGAATGGACAAGGGTTACCCGAACCAAAAAGGCCAATAAGGCAAAAAGGGCCTTGATTAAGGACCCATTGAAACAGATTAAGGCAATTCAGGAGTATCATCACGCCTTATCACAAGAACGCCAAGTACTCTGTTTGGGAACACTTGGAGCTCTATGAGCAAATGATGGAGACTTTTCATTTGAAGGACAGCCAAAGCTGTATCCAATATGTAAAGTGGACATTCTCCCCAGAGTACTCCAGTTTCTTTGCAGGGCTGGAGGACCAAAATCATTTCCAGGTGGTCCACCTATAGGGCGGCCATATTAAAACATTTTTCTGTTCACAGAAATCCCCAAGAGGCTCGCAAGGCAGCCTACAATTTGCAGTGTGGGGAGGATCAGGCCCCACAAGAGTTTGTGCAAGAACTGAAACGTGCCTTTGCACAGACCACCAGAAGGGTGCGCACAGACAGCAGAGAATTTATTAATACGTTTTTCCATGCCTTGCCCAAATACATAATGACCCAGCTCGTGAGGGATTTTCACGAGAAAAGATCTTTAGACTGGGTCATTGAACAGGCGACCCGGATCTATGAGGTGCAGAAGCCCATAGAAAATAAAAGCAATACCCAGAAAAATCCCAAAACCAACAGCACCCCTGCTGCTGCCAAGGTGGCAGAGGTAAAGGTCACCCCCGTTTTGGATTTGGAGATGGGGGGGCCTAAAAACCTACCTGCACCTAATAATGCTAGGCCCAGAAGGTCCTCGGGCCAGTCACAAACAGGGAGTCAAGGAGGTAGTCCCACAAATGGGGTCCCTCGCTCTCCTGACTATGTAAGTCCCCGTTACAAGGGTAATCAACCCATCCTGGGTTATGTGTGGACTCCTCCAGCCCAAGGGGGGGGATCCAGCCAAGCACCTAACCCAGGGAACCTCCCTCCAAACTTCCCACCGGAGGGCAGAAATTCTCCAAATCCTGGGCAGAACTTTTTCCCCAGGTATCCACCCAACTTCCAGCCCCAAAATCCTCCACCCTTCTTTCCCCAATTCCCTGAGCCCAGACAACCGAATCCGGGAGAGGGGAGGCCAAGGGTGGAGGGGTATCCAAATCTTCCCAACCAGGGGTACTACCAAAGAAGGGACAGCTACCCTTCCCGGGATCAGCCCAGGGGAGAAAACAGGGCCCCGTATCAGCCTGAGCGGGTTTCCCAGTTAGAGCGCCAGGTTCAAAACATGGCGCGGGATCTGGGTCACATACTGAGGGCTCAGCAGAACCCTCAGATCGGCATGCCGGCGCTGAACGCACCCAACTCTGGACCTGGTGCTCCAGAACAATGACGGGGGCAGCACCCCGATAACTCACCGGTTCCCAGGGAGGAGGCACAAAGGGAAGGGGGGTGTAAAGCCTTGGAGGAAGCTTCCTTCCTCACTTGTAAACAGCCCCTGGAAACCCAGCAACCGGAAACAAAATCTCTTGCCCCTGAAAGTCTGCCTCCTAAGGAGCAGAGGGGGGGTAGGAGAAACAAAAGACCCAAACAGACACAGTTTGAGGAGGAGGTACAGATCTTCCAATTTGAGGGAGAGGGATCCTCAGAGGATCCTGGGAAAAGGATCTTCTCCTTCAGAGAGGGGGGAACTCCTCCCAAAGATAAATGGGTCCCTAGGGATGCAAATCCAGACTGGGGAGTTATGGAGACTGAGCTACCGCCGCCCATCATCTCATCCCAGAACCCACAATACCAAAACCCCATGGTTCAAACCCGTCCTGATGACTGCCTCCAAAAAACCGGAGCCAGGGGAACCCACAATGGCTCTGATCTCCCGTTGCCAACTTTTTCTTTCAGATTCCCAAGGCTCTCCACAGAAGTCTGCCCAAATTTCTTCTCTTGCAATGTCCAAAACCAGAAAGTTAGCCCACCAGTTGTCCAAAAATGTGCATTATCTGTGCCCCCTTGAGGAGAAGGAGGGAAGATATTATGCCCCGGTACAAGTACAGGGGCAGGGTACGATTTCAGCGCTGGTGGACACGGGATCTCAAGCTACCCTTCTGTCCAGAAGGGCCTTTGACGAAGTGAATGCAGGAAGGGGAGAGAATTACCAAATTCCTCTCACCTCACTTCCTGGACAACTCCAGAACTTTGACAGGAAGGAAATTCCCGTCGAGGGGACGGCAGATTTGGACATTAAAATTGGGCAACACAAGTTGAAACACCCGGTCATAGTTGTGACTCCAGAGGGCACCCCTTGTTTACTAGGGAATGACCTCCTGAGAAGGTTGTCACCCCTAATAGATTGTGTAAACAAGGTCCTCTGGACCCATACTAGCCGACCAATAAAATTAAAACAGAGTGTCAACCATGTTAGTTTAAACGGCACATGCCACATGGTTGAACAAAAATCTGACCAAGTAGAATTTCACTTCCAGAATAGCCAAATTCCAGACGTGACAGTAATAGCAGTAGGACAACAGACTGGTGATGGAGGGTCCTCTCTATTTCTGAAAATCAACCTTCCTTCCAGTCTAAAGTGGTACTCCACGCTGGAAGGAAACACTCTGAGATTCTATACTAATCCACAATCAGAAACTCCCACTCCTATAGTCCAGAAAGATGCGAAATCAGCTCAGAGCCTGGCTGATATTCAGCAAATTGGAGAGCAGTTGTTCATCCCTGTCCAATTAAATTATGGGAAGGACTCTGTTCTCGCTCGAGTGTGTGTGAACAACGGTAAGAGCTTCATCAGCGAAGCCATGTTCCGCCAACTCCCAAAAGATCCAGCCATTCCCACATTCAAACTGATAGACAAATGGGAAATGGACCTGGAAGCGCCTAATTCCAAACATCTCCTGCCAAGCAGGTGTATGCTCAAAATCTCCATTGGCAACAAGAGCATAGTCCATAATTGTTGGGTCGGGCGAGACGTCACTGCCGCCTTTTACTTAGGCAGTGACATTCTCAATCGCTTTGCCATTAGTTTGGACCTAATAAACTTCAAAGCTTGGTCCCGATTAGCGGATAATCCCATGGGCTTTGATGATCCAGAAAAAGCATTTAGGTCAGCTCAATTGCTACCTTATGCAGTTGAAATTCAGATCAAAGAGGAAGTCACCATCCCAGAAAGGACCCGACAATTCTCCCTGGAAGTGAAAGTTAAAAGAGGACAATATTTGCAAAACCCTGATGCTTACAAACATCTAAATGCTTCTCTCCAACAGCAAGGTTTGGGGGTAAACCCAACTCCATTAGTCAACATAGAACATGACACCATTCCAATAGAGGTGGATAACAGCGACTTAAAGAGTATTACTCTAGCCGCAGGCACCATTATTGGAATGGCGGTTGATGACCGACATTTTTCCATAGATTTAGGTAATGAACTGTTATGGCCAATCCCCAAGGACTGCTTTGACAGTGACAGTGATGACAATACAACACCAGACAGGATTTTTACCCGGCACGGGGGGAACTTCCTGGTGTACACTTCCTGCCCCTATGGTAAGGAAGATGTGACTTGTGACTTCAGGAGGGATGAGGTGATTTTCCAGGTCCATGAGGGCTGCCTTTCCCACCTGAAGCCTCCAGTCCAAATCAGCACTCTGACCAGGGACTTCTCCACCCAGATGGAGGAGGCCGCTGAAATAGCCAAACCAGAAGTCTTTCCAGGCTTCAGGCAGATGGTGGAAGAGAGAGTCAACCTAGCTGATGCCTGTGTGACTCTGGAACAAAAGCAAAAGTTGAAACAAGTTTTCTTGGATTTCCAAGATCTCTTTGCGGTAGACTCATATGACTGTGGCCGCACCGACATCCACACAACAACAATCCCCACGGACCCTGGCATGACTCCTGTGTTTGTGAAGCAATATCGCTTGCCTCTCGCATCAATGGAGTCCCTTACTGAAATAATTAAGAACCTTGAGTCCCGGGGAATAATCCGTCCAGTCCACAGCACCTTCAATGTTCCGGTGCTGGGAATATTGAAGCCAAACGGCCAGTGGAGACTCTGCGCCGACCTCAGGGAGCTCAACAAACGGGTCCATACTTCCCGATGGCCTCTTCCCTACATTGACCAAGGGCTGGCCCAGATTCAGGGGTCACAGGTATTCACTGCAATAGACCTGACCAATGGATACTGGACCGTGCCTGTCAGCAGGGAGGACCAATACAAGCTGGCTTTTACCTTTGGGGGCCAGCAGTACACATGGACCCGGACTCCCTTCGGATACCTCAACTCCGGCAATGAATTCAACATTTTTCTACACAAGGCCATGCCCGACCTGGGTGCAAGGGGTAACCTGGCTTATGTAGATGATGTCCTCATCAAAAGTTCATCTGTGGAGGAACACATAGCGGAGATCCGTTATGTTCTGACCCAGTTGAGGGCCGCCGGAGCAAAACTTTCCTTTCAGAAAGCACAGTGGTGTAGAACCCGTGTTAATTTCTTGGGGCATGAGATTACTCCTCAGGGTCTCTGTCCCCAGGAAAAGAAAGTGGAAGCACTTCAGAAACTGAAAGACCCTGCAACTCTGCGGGAACTAAGGAGCCTCCTTGGACTGACTAATTACAGCAGAAAGTTCATTGAGGGCTACGCAGAGATCACCAGACCCCTGATCCATCTCCTGAAGGGGGGGGTCAAGTGGGAATGGGGTCCAGAACAATCCGAGGCAGTAAGACAACTCAAAAGAAGCCTCTCACAAGCGCCTTGCCTAGCTTACCCTGTCAGAAACAAGGAGTTCTTCCTGGAGACGGGGTTCTCTAATAAGTGCTTGACGGCAGTATTATACCAAAAGCATGACAAGGTCAATAAAGTAATCTCCTATGCGAGCAAAACTTTATCCTCTGTGGAGGAAAAATTCAACGATTGTGAGAAGGCACTCCTGGCGACGGTGTGGGCATTGAAGAATTACCGCCCGTTTATCCAGGGGGAACACATCATAGTGGAGACTCCACACCAGCCTCTGCAATATCTCCAAAGTGACAGAATCCGGGCCGGAAATGTGAGTAATTCCCGAATTACTTCCTGGATTCTGTCAATGCAAGGCTTTCCTGTGGAGGTCAGATATGGCCAAAACAAGAAGAGTCCCCTCGCGCAAGGTCTGGCTGACTTGCATGATTGTGCCAGCGAAAACTGTCACGAGGACGAAAGTCTAAAAATCAAGGACAACACGGAGGCATACATTAATTCCCCACACAAAGTCTTTGAAGAGGACAAGTGTGTGGGAATGCCCACTGTCTATGTGGATGGATGCTCTTACCATGTTGAAAACGACGGGGAGAAAGA
This sequence comes from Ambystoma mexicanum, assembly GCF_040938575.1. Classification (NCBI taxonomy): domain Eukaryota; kingdom Metazoa; phylum Chordata; class Amphibia; order Caudata; family Ambystomatidae; genus Ambystoma; species Ambystoma mexicanum. The sequence continues at coordinate 1,131,739,505 of NC_090933.1, read as the reverse complement.
ACTGGTGGCCGGCGTAGGGAATGCATGGGTGAATGAGTCCCCAGAACCCTCCGCTGGTTACAAAATTGGTCCCCGAAGTAGTCAGGTGGCAGAATTGATGGCTGTGCATCAGGCCATCCTCACTGCTGTCCAGCATCAACTCCACGAACTGGTCATAATCACAGATTCGGATTATGTACGGAACGGGTTCGTGGAGCACCTGGTTAATTGGAAAACCAGAGGCATGTTATGTGCTAACAACAAACCCTTGAAACATGGGAAGTTGATCCAAAACATTGATGATCTGGTCACATCGAATGGGATGACCATCTACTGGAAAAAAATCAAGGGTCATTCCAAAGTAGAGGGACCAGACAAAACTGGAAATGACTTAGCTGATCAGCTGGCCAAAACCGGGGCCATCCAAGGGGATCTAATTGAGATTGAGTCCCTGTTGGGGGAAATCCAGGTCACTGCTATCACTAGGTCCCAGACAAATGCTCACAATGATCTTTCAATTGCACAATGGAGCAAGGAGACCCCTGATGCTGATTTGATTACAGCTCAGAAGGAGGATCCAATAATTGGTAAGTTTTACCAACACCTTGAGGACCCTGAGAACTTTCCCCTGACGGATACCGATTACATTGGGAAAGAGGACCTAAGAGTGTTGATGAAATGTCCAAAAATGTTCCGAATCCAAGACGGTTTGCTGGTAAGGAAATCCAAAGCGGGCCACGATCAGTGGGTGGTTCCTACCTCATTCCGAAGCCTGATGTTAAGTCACGCCCATGATGCGGCCACCGCCGGTCATAGGGGGTTTCACACAACATTGGAAATCTTAAGAGAGGTTGCATACTGGCCACACATGGGGCAGGACCTTGACCAATACTTGAAGGGGTGTCTTGTGTGTGCACAATTTCAGCCATCATCCCTCACGCACCGTGCGCCTCTCCAAAAGAGCGGGATGACACTGCCATGGTCAGATTTACAAATCGACTTTGTAGGCCCCGTGATTCGCTCTGCTAAGGGGAATAAGTACATGTTGACTGTGACATGCTTGTTTACCAAGTGGGTGGAATGTCTCCCAGCCCCAAATTGCAAGGCAGAAACTGCAGCTGCCCTGATGATTAACCACATCTTTTCCCGTTTTGGTCTACCTCAAAGGATTGAGTCAGACAGGGGTAGCCACTTCACTAGTGAAGTAATGACAAAGATGTGGGAGATACTGGGGGTCAAAAGGAAGTTGCATATTGCTTACCGGCCAGCTTCTTCTGGAGCTGTAGAGAGATATAACCGAACCATTGTGAGCATATTAAAGAAGTTTGTGGCAGATTCTGGGCCAAGTTGGGATATCCGATTACCTCTGGTCCTAATGGCCATCAGATCTACCCCTTCATCTGCAACCAAAATGTCACCATTTGAGTTGATGACTGGGCGCAAGATGGTGCTTCCTCAGCATTTGCTCTACAGGACCCAAGAGCAGACCCTAATAAATGCCTCCACAACTCACGAGTATGTGGAGAATTTAAGGAAACACCTTCAACATGCTTTTGCTTATGCTCAGCGGAATCTAGAAAGATCAGCTGATAGCATGAAGACCCACTATGACCTGAAGACTTCCAGGAAGGAATATCAGGTGGGGGACCGGGTCTATCTATACAATTTCCAAAGGAACCAGGCCAAACAGCGAAAATGTTTGCCTACATGGAAGGGACCCTTTGAGATTATAGACAAAATCTCCCCTGTGGCCTACAAGATCCGCATCCCCAAAGGCGGTTTGGCAGAGGGGGAAGACAAGTGGGTCCACATTAACCAGTTGAAGTGTTGACATCCCAGGCACACTCTGCAACAACTGGAGGAATCCTCTGGAATCCTAGAGGGTACTGTCTCAGATTAATTCAGTTCTAACTTAAAATATCCTACATATCGCCTATCAAATTCTGAGTTTCTCAATGTGGGTGTTTTTGTTGTTGAAGGGAAAAAGAAATGTGCATGTTCATATGTTTTGACTATACATTTATATGCCACCCCTCTATATCAATGGTGGGGGAAAAATGTCTATGAATAGGTATTGCCGCTCTTTCTTTGTCGTCCTAGGAGAAAGAAAACCGGGAGACGGGCCAAGGAGGACGATCCGGAGACCGGGAGCAGAGACGCAGGGTACCGCCCGATATTCCCATCAGGACCGGCGAGGAGAACCGATCGATCCGACCGGATGGAGGAAAAGATGCTGAACTGTGCCATCTATTGGAAGAAGATGAGGAAACATCCCAGGTCTTGCGAGTCCCATCAGTGAAACAGAATGGCCATCGCAAGAGGGGGGCTTGTGGGATGTTTTTATCCACGCATCCAAGCCCTACCTCAAAACTGTGCAGTACTGACATGGAAAACATCATGATGGCCAGAGCTTCCCAGAAAATGCACAGGGAAATGCATGAAGAATAGGCTGACACTCATTTTTGCTGATGTTATGGGCACAGAAGGGCACTGCCTAAAACCACCATTGGACTACCCACACAGTAGTCTGAAACCATTGGGAATGGCAATGCTGATTGCCAAAAGCAACCTAGAATTGTGGGGAATTCATTTTCTTAAATCCCAAAAATGGGTGCATTACCAGTACTCACCACTATCAGAAAGCCGGCGTTTTAAAACAACACCAGACTTTTTTTCTTTTTCGTGTAAAACTGAATAAATGAACCCAAAGCAGGCCAAAGAAAGACTTACTGAGAGGTGGATCCAATGTAAAGTTATATTCTGAAGTGACTTGAAGGTTTATACAAGACTGGCTGAGCTGTGGATTTCAGCAGTTTAAGTAAATTTCGACTGAAAGACACTAAAAAATCTAAATGTTTAAAAGAAATGAGTGACCTACTTTTGAGTGTCACATAGGTTGCAATTGTTTAAATGTCATAGTTTTAAACTTAGAATCAGCATTTTAGCTGCATATGTAAGAAATTGTTAATTTTATTTGAATGCAGAAAACTGGGTAACTAAAAGTGACATTAGCTGGGGCCTGGCTTAAGGAACTGAATTCTGCCCACCAGCTACCCCCGACAGGAGATGAGACTTGCACAACAGCTGTGTTCCCAGGCCTATCTGCCTTTTGCTGCTCCCACCAAAAGGGATATGACACTTCCCTGATTGAATTACCTGGGCTCTGCAGGAAATTGAACAAAGCCCTTTCCTGACTCAGGCAAATGTTTTATTATGGGGGCCGTAAAAAGTGGCTTCCTCCTGGAAGGAAAGGGGAGGAGCACTGCCTGTGAGAGCAACCTGGCTTGGCAGAACTGGAAAAACCAGAAATTCAACCTTGTGCTGGGGGGAAACCACACCCCGGTAGCCAGAATATGGTTTTAGAAAAAGATGAATAACTTATAGTACGGACTTGTCATAATTATTTAAATGATACCATAATTCTTGTGATTTTTCTGCCCACATTTTAAGAGGTTTTTAGAACCGGTGGCATGATCTGGGGGCAAGCTAGCAGTTAAGAGGGTATTACTTAAAATGTATGCATGTTAAAAATCTGACCCTTCATCAAGTAATGTCCATACTCCTTGCGCACATGTGTATAAATTTGGGGTAATGTCCGATATTACGAAACCAGTTAAAAAGTGCAAATGTTGCCATTTCTGAATGCAAGCTCCCAGGAAGAGCAGATTTGGACAGGGTATACCTCCTGTGATATGTGATGGGTGCATGTAATTTTAAACAAATGTGTACCTGTGCAAATATGTCTTTTGGGTCAAAATATAGATTGTGTGTAATTTGACAGGGGTGGGTTCTCTGTACCATAAACAGACCTCATCATGATGACACTTCATTTCATTCCCCCAATCAAGGGGAAGAGGATGAAGTGGCCAATGACAAGTGGAGAGGGGTAGAGCCTAGTGATGCTGCACACACACCCATTTTCAAAACACATAAAAGCAGACAGTCAGGACAGATAGGGACATTCAATTCCATTTGCTGCAGAGCATGCTGCCGGACCATACCACATCCAGAGATCCAGACTTCAAATCCATCAATCTCCAGAGAAAGCTGTGCAGAAAGATCCAGAAGCAGTGCTGTACCCAGAGAGAGAAGAGCTGACCCAGACCACTGTTAGCAGAACCAGAGAGCTGACCCAGATCACTGTGAAGTGCAGAGACCAGACCAGAGTCCAGTCTAAAACCTGACCAGATCCGTGGCGAGGCCCATTTATTTCAAAAATATATTGTGAGTACCTAGCAGACTGTGCAGAACCAATCTCTTAGTTAAAATAATATAACTCAATCTATTTTATTCTAAGTAGAACTGCCTCCTAACTGTCACCTGTCATTTTGTAAAGCTGTCACCTGTCATTTCTAGTTGCTAGCTGTCACTTGTCACTTTGAACTTTAAAATTTCAAATCTGAAAAACAACCTTCACAAAATCGCGCATATCTCCGTGACCGTTTGTCTTAGAGACTTGCAGTAACTTTCCTCTGGAAGCTGGGAATCTTGGCTTTTCAACGAACCTAGAACCGCATTCCTATTCCATACACTTTCGCCGCAATCGCGAAAAACGCACTCGCGAATTTGCCGCGATTTGCAAATTTCTCCACGTGTGAAAACAGCAGTTTCCTTGCTAAAAATTCGTTTGCCTCTTAAGAACCATCCCTGAATCATTGCTAGAGTGAGCATGGACTAATATTAACTAGATACCACTCACCCTGAACCTCTAGAGGGAATTAAAAGCATTTTAGCATATTTTTCACTTCATTGCCAGCACATATAAAAGCATTTTGGGCCTGTGTTTCAAACTTCTGTAGTCTAAGCTTGCTGGGGTGAACTGAATTACATTTGATTGCCTTTCTGAGAACTGTGTGCTCTCCTTCCATTTCCTTGCATTGCATAAAGGGGGGAGGGGATTGCCAGAGAAAAGTGATTACATTGTTTTGTTGAAATCATATTGAGTATTTTCTGTATTGCATTTTTCATTCAACATTACATCCATCTGAACCCTACAAAGCATTCTCTACCACATTATTCTTCTGTCCCTATTTACCAGTGTTGCTATCTTATCCATCCTATAACCACTCATCATTGATTATAAAGAAGTGTGCTAGTGCCTGACTATCCATTATTGATTACTGCTCAGATTAAGTGTGATATTCAATTATTAATGTATTATAAAGTGTGATATGCATATCCATTGTTTAAATTATCAAATAAACCTTTAAACTTGCAAAACAGAACTACTTCTTGGCTCAGTGGGGTCAGGGGGATTCCAAGAGAGGGGTGTTATATAGGGGTAGTCATCCAGAACGCATGAACTGGACATAAAGATATATCAATAAGGGTTTCCATTCAGTATCCCAGACTAGGCATTGACTTAGCTGTAGTGTTGAATTGAATCCTCTTACAGTCTTTCTTCCACAGGTTGCTGAGCTGAAGCTGGAGATGTCACTGTAATGCTGGAGCTGACTCGGTGAGCATCCTGCTGCATATGCAGAATAACGCGAAGCACGTTTTCCCAATCGGGCGTGGTTTAAATAGTGTCGGAGTGATTGGGTGTCTTCTTCCTCAGCCTCGCCCAGGTAAAAGAGTCCATGTGTTCCAGAGCTATGGAGTGGCACCAGCCCATCCCAGGTAAGAAAGTAGTCCCAGTTCAGGGAATAGTTCCTCCCAGCAGAAGGCTGGGGACTTCATCCTGCCAGCATTTGCAAAGGTGAGTATGCAGCATGGTCTGCTACAGGTATGTCCACCCAAGCACCTTTGCAAGAATTATGAGCCCGGCGCCCCTGTCGCCGGGACTGAGGTTCCTTATGAGCCTGGCGCCAGAGGCGCCAGGACATGGTCCAAAGGGCCCCAATAGGGGTTTGCTGGAGCCGGGGACGAGGGTCGTGAGCTTGGATGTAGATGTAGTGAAGCGGATTATTGAAGACATGTTGGGAGTGATAAAGTCTAAGAAAGAAGATACTAATGTACAGGTGAAGCCAGGCAGGTCAGAAAGCCAGTATATCCTGATCTTCCCAGTCTTATAATGAGCTACCTATTTTAGGATGTAGGGCCTCACTCCTTGAGTCGTACCTATATTTTATCCTTATTTGCAGAGATTCCAGAACTGAGATTAATTTCGTCAGCAGATATTCTCTTGGGGATTTTATTCACAGACAGAGATATGATTATGTTCACCTTGTCATACCCTCTCCTCTGGTTAGGTCTCAGCTGTTGAAGGAGGCAGTGGCATTGCAGAAAAGGGGTTTTAATATCACGCCTTTTAACCCTTTGCCTCGCCAAGATGAGAGAAGAATGGAAAGCTCTAGGGTGGGGGTGGATCCAGCTGAATTCCTAAAATTGGTGCATTCTAATGTTGAAGGTTTTAAGGGGTCGGACCTGCCTGAGTGGCGTTGGTTGGACCTGTCTTTGTGTGATTCAATCTCCCAATTAAAAATGATGGGTAAACCCCTACAGCTCTACTAGCACTCCGAGCTTACTTAGTTGGAACACTTGCGGTCATACACAACTGCTAAAGAATGGGAAATTAATGGACGAATTGTTCAGTTTTGATTTCATCTTGTTGTAAGAAACCTGGGCTAGAGGGAATCTTTTGTGGGAGGTTTTCGATACAATTTCTGTGCATGTCAAGGGGGGCCACAGGGGTTGACCCAAAGGTTTATTTAGGGATATCATAAAGGGAAACACATAATGAAAAGTGGGGAATGGTTAATATTGAACTCCATGTTGAAAGTCACTTTCCGTGTAGAAGAACTAGGGGGTATTCTCCACATGATGATAATTAATATTTATTGGAACCCCTTGGATTATAATGACAAACAGCTAGAGGCCGATTTACTCACTTTAGGGGACCGCATTGACCTGTGGCTGTATGCGAACCAAGGAGGTCAAATTGTATTAGCTGGTGACCTAAACGCAGACTGCAATGCAGATCCACTGGGCGGTGATGAACTGCTGATATACTCAGGAGACAATGCACCTAAGGAAGGGAGCAGAACATTTCGAGGATCTCTGTGGTTAGCATTTGCGTATACATGCGGTTTGGAGTTTGTGGTTAACAATTTACCAACCTGGAAAGCAAAGGGAACCTCATCTGTGATTGATTATATTTTCATCTCAAGCTATCTGGGCAAATATATGAAAAAACTTGAACTAAAAGATTCCTTTGCCAGTGATCACTCTATGCTTGCAGTGCATTTTGATGGTCTTCTGGTGCTAAAGGAGAATCTAACCTATTTCAATGTGGGCGTTATAGTGAGCACAAGAGGCACCAAAGTAAAATGGACCCAACAGAAAATAAATAAATTCATGACTACTATGATACATGACTATTATTCAACTGTGTTGGAAAAAAAATATCAAGATATTCTCTTACATCTTTTCCTTCATATTTGATGGACAATATGCAAAATTGAAGGACAAAGGTATATCTAGTCCAAATAATAAACAATCTCATAAACACAGTTCAGACATTCTGATTCATGATCATAAAGCTTCAGTGCGCAAGAAAGTACGACAGATTGGAAAAGAGGGTGGTGTAGAGCATGGCATTCAAATCAAGATTAAACGAGTGAGGCAACAATATAAGAATTGGGTGATTTTCCATAGAGGGAAGATGTACCAGAAGGATGGAGAGTATATGTTGGCCTCTTTGAAGGGCCACAATTCTTCGAATTTCTGGGATCTTGTCAACAGCATAGAGACATTGCAAATACAATTGGCCATTAATCCTATTGAGGAGTCAGTATGGATAAACCACTTCGAAAATCTATATAAAGGAATTGAGGAGTGGGATGAGAATTGTAATAATGAGCAACAGGAATGGACGATAGAAAATACATGTTGAAAGTCACTTTCCGTGTAAAAGAACTAGGGGGTATTCTCCACATGATGATAATTAATATTTATTGGAACCCCTTGGATTATAACGACAAACAGCTAGAGGCCGATTTACTCACTTTAGGGGACCGCATTGACCTGTGGCTGTATGCGAACCAAGGAGGTCAAATTGTATTAGCTGGTGACCTAAACGCAGACTGCAATGCAGATCCACTGGGCGGTGATGAACTGCTGATATACTCAGGAGACAATGCACCTAAGGAAGGGAGCAGAACATTTCGAGGATCTCTGTGGTTAGCATTTGAGTATACATGGGGTTTGGAGTTTGTGGTTAACAATTTACCAACCTGGAAAGCAAAGGGAACCTCATCTGTGATTGATTATATTTTCATCTCAAGCTATCTGGGCAAATATATGAAAAAACTTGAACTAAAAGATTCCTTTGCCAGTGATCACTCTATGCTTGCAGTGCATTTTGATGGTCTTCTGGTGCTAAAGGAGAATCTAACCTATTTCAATGTGGGCGTTATAGTGAGCACAAGAGGCACCAAAGTAAAATGGACCCAACAGAAAATAAATAAATTCATGACTACTATGATACATGACTATTATTCAACTGTGTTGGAAAAAAAATATCAAGATATTCTCTTACATCTTTTCCTTCATATTTGATGGACAATATGGAAAATTGAAGGACAAAGGTATATCTAGTCCAAATAATAAACAATCTCATAAACACAGTTCAGACATTCTGATTCATGATCATAAAGCTTCAGTGCGCAAGAAAGTACGACAGATTGGAAAAGAGGGTGGTGTAGAGCATGACATTCAAATCAAGATTAAACGAGTGAGGCAACAATATAAGAATTGGGTGATTTTCCATAGAGGGAAGATGTACCAGAAGGATGGAGAGTATATGTTGGCCTCTTTGAAGGGCCACAATTCTTCAAATTTCTGGGATCTTGTCAACAGCATAGAGACATTGCAAATACAATTGGCCATTAATCCTATTGAGGAGTCAGTATGGATAAACCACTTCGAAAATCTATATAAAGGAATTGAGGAGTGGGATGAGAATTGTAATAATGAGCAACAGGAATGGACGATAGAAAATACATGTTGAAAGTCACTTTCCGTGTAAAAGAACTAGGGGGTATTCTCCACATGATGATAATTAATATTTATTGGAACCCCTTGGATTATAACGACAAACAGCTAGAGGCCTATTTACTCACTTTAGGGGACCGCATTGACCTGTGGCTGTATGTGAACCAAGGAGGTCAAATTGTATTAGCTGGTGACCTAAACGCAGACTGCAATGCAGATCCACTGGGCGGTGATGAACTGCTGATATACTCAGGAGACAATGCACCTAAGGAAGGGAGCAGAACATTTCGAGGATCTCTGTGGTTAGCATTTGCGTATACATGGGGTTTGGAGTTTGTGGTTAACAATTTACCAACCTGGAAAGCAAAGGGAACCTCATCTGTGATTGATTATATTTTCATCTCAAGCTATCTGGGCAAATATATGAAAAAACTTGAACTAAAAGATTCCTTTGCCAGTGATCACTCTATGCTTGCAGTGCATTGTGATGATCTAACCTATTTCAATGTGGGCGTTATAGTGAGCACAAGAGGCACCAAAGTAAAATGGACCCAACAGAAAAGAAATAAATTCATGACTACTATGATACATGACTATTAATCAACTGTGTTGGAAAAAAAAATATCAAGATATTCTCTTACATCTTTTCCTTCATATTTGATGGACAATATGGAAAAATTGAAGGACAAAGGTATATCTAGTCCAAATAATAAACAATCTCATAAACACAGTTCAGACATTCGAATTCATGATCATAAAGCTTCAGTGCGCAAGAAAGTACGACAGATTGGAAAAGAGGGTGGTGTAGAGCATGACATTCAAATCAAGATTAAACGAGTGAGGCAACAATCTATGAATTGGGTGATTTTCCATAGAGGGACGATGTACCAGAAGGATGGAGAGTATATGTTGGCCTCTTTGAAGGGCCACAATTCTTCGAATTTCTGGGATCTTGTCAACAGCATAGAGACATCACAAATACAATTGGCCATTAATCCTATTGAGGAGTCAGTATGGATAAACCACTTCGAAAATCTATATAAAGGAATTGAGGAGTGGGATGAGAATTGTAATAATGAGCAACAGGAATGGACGATAGAAAATACAGTTGAGAATGTCTCTTTGCTGATTGCGAGATCCAAGAATTCGAGGACACCGGGACCGAACAATTTATCAAATAAGATCTTGAAATCCAATGTACCCTTTTGGTCTAGAGTATTGCATATTCTTTTTGCTGATGTTCTTAAAACAAAGACTATGCCGTACTAATGGAAATTATCATATGTACTACGGATTTATAAAAAGGATGGACGTTTGAATCCAACCAGCTATAGGCCCATAGCAATAGCCGATGTGGATGCCAAAATGTTCGCCTCACTTGTTTTATTACATGTTCAAGAATTAAGTGATGTGAATCATATTCTGGATAAAAAACAGATAGGTGTTAAAAAAGGAATGGGCACAGACTGTGGTGGCCTGTTACTCAGAAGTTTACAGAAGAAAGTATCCCAGAAGGGTGAGGTGACAGTGTAAATAGCATCTATGAATCTCACCATGGCTTTTGACATGGTGGATCGTTCCACCCTATGGCGCAGGCTAAAGGATTTTGGTATGCTGAAGGGTTTATTAGCTATAATAATCTCTCTTTACTCTAGTACTAAAATGAGAGTTCGCTTATACTCAGAGGGTTTGATGTCAAAGGAAATAGCAACCACAAAGGGGCTTAGGCAGGGTTGTATGCTGGCTCTGACACTTTTTAATCTTTACACCTCAGGCGCAGAGAAAGCTCTGAAGGATAAAGGAATGGTGTGGGATGGATTTCTTATGTGGACAATTTTCTTCTCCTAGTACGAAAGTGGGCTTTCAGCGTCTGATCACTGCATTTGGTGCTTTTGTGGGGGAACTAAAATTAAAAATGAATCCAACCAAGACTTAGATTGGGAAGGAGAAATAAGAGCCAAGCCAAGTTTTCATGGTTGTACAAAGGTAAAAATCTTAAAGCACAAAACACCCAACAATATTTGGGATATTGGTTTTATTGCAACTGCTAAAAATTGCTTGAAGGCGAAGGCGGAAATAGCCGCAAGACAAATGCGTATCGTTGAGAGGAAATATGGTAAATTTTTCATGTCCCCCTGTAGAGAGTTCTACAGGCTAAAGATATTACTGTGATTGCTGTATGGAGTTGAATTATTTGCCTATGATTTCACAGAATATCTTTGAGTGGTTGAAGGAATTGTGTGGAGGGGGGTGTTGTTCTACTTACCGAGAAGTGTACCAATGGAGCTAATCAGATACGAATTTGGGTTACAGTCATTGAAATCTTGTGTGTTATAGAAAAGAATCTCACTTTGGAGGAAATGCTTAACTGCCAGAAAGGAAGAGCTATATGCAACTATAGAAGCCGACATTTCTGATGTCTTTGTGACGGAATTAAAAACAGAGGTGGAAAGCTTTCCAATGAGTCTTGGGGTACAAACATCTACTCTCTTAGGAAATCCGGAAAAGGTGAAGAAAATTGTGAGAGGAAATGATTGGTGTGATAATAAGGCAGTCATTTATCAGTCCAAACTGTATAGTCAGGCAGCATCCCTCTGGAAATTATATCCAGAAATAGAAGGATACTTAAGTAAGTACCCGAGCAGATCGATTAGAAATTAAATGAAATGATGCGCTTCCGGACGAATCTCATGAAGACTCAATGGGTATTAAACATCAGAAACAAGACCATAGGGTTTGAAAATTGGTGTAGATTCTGTAATGCGGAGGGAGAGGTTGAAACTCTCCAACACGTTTTGCTTGCTCACTCCTTCCGATGAGAATTCTGTATTTCTCAAACTTTGTAAGATCGATCTCACTGGTTAATAGAGAGCTAGTTTGGTCCCAGATGCTCCATGGTAATGTTATGTCATTAAAAATTTGAATAATTGCCTTTTTTTAAAACATCTGCGATTTGACATGATTGATATGTGGAGTAACATAATTAACGTGTTTTATTTTGCAAACTGTGGAAATGGTGAGAGCATAAGTGCAGCTAGGATATTGTTTTTTGTTCTATCCAAATTGTATGTGCATTAGTTTTAGTCATTTTCTGTGTTTTAATGAATGTGCTTTAATATGTATATTGTAGAATTGTGCAGAGTATCAGTGCTGCTAGGTATCGTTGTTTGTTTTTTTATTTAAACCCTGTGTTATACGGGTCAATGTATATTGTAGAGTTGTAAAGCAGTGGAGAGGAGCATTGATGCTAGGTCAATGCTGTTTGACCCATTTAAATCTTGTGTTTTGTTCAATAGGTAAATGTTCTGTATTTGTTTGTATTTTAAATGTTGTATCTGTGTGTATCTGTGTGTTTATATTTTTGTGTGTTATATTTTTGTAAAGGTTAACATAAACCATATAAAAAAAATATCTCATGACTCAACCTGACCACCTTTATGATTGGGACCTCTCCTGGTTTGTAGTAGTGTGAGGGCGGAATAGCCAGGGTTTAGCCACTACTCACCCTTGTAGTTCTCTGCAGAAGTAGTCACACTCCCCCTGCTCCCCATGTCCTCAGCCCCTTTTGTCCACCCCGACTGCCTAGATCAGTTACCTGCTGACAACTCAATGCTACCACATTTTCCATTGGCTGCCAGTAAAATAGAAAAGGGGCACATTTGAGAGCTTGCTTTTCTATTTGCCTAGTAGCCATCTTGTTTTATTTTGCTCCTTTTTTTGTCTGCATTAGCCATGCATACACCAAGTCGAAAAATGTTATCCATTTGCAACTCAGAATTTAAGCCAGTTGCTAACGGTGGTAATGGAGGGTCCTGATGACTTTACTGGGCAGTAACGGCCCGGCAGCTCTCATATTATCTCAGGCTGGTGAGACCTTACCAGCTGGAATGACCCTCAAATCATGCGCATAGGAAATGGGGGAACGGGGTGATAAATCCCCCCCAAAGGTTTAAACAGGGTGGATACAATATGATTTATCCCCCCAGAATCTGGAGAAAGTGAAAAGAAAGGCTGTCTATTTTTCCAATTGGGAAGCATGGCCTTCTTTTTAGAAACCTGCCTTTCTTTTCCCAAGTGCTAGAAATGTAAACAGACTGTCCTTTCCTTCCTTTGAATGACCCATTAAGGTCTCTGTTCAGTGGAGCAGGGTGTAAGTGGGTGCATAGCTGGATACTGTCACACTCTCTCCCTCCTTCCTGCCAGAGGATGGAGAGAAAATCTGAGAAATCAAAGACATTCTCCAGAACAACTTTTCAAAGATAGTGGGCCTCATCACGAGTTGGACAGTATCCCGGCTGGGATACCGCCCAACTTTATTTGCGTTAGCGCCGACCCCTCCAGCTGTATTTTCGCCGGATCACGGATTCAGTGCTAACTGTTACTCCCCATTCCCTATTGGGGACGGCGCGGTAATACTGCCAGCGGTAATTGCGCTGAAAATTGGCATTTTTACGGCATGTTTACCCCCAGCTCTGAGCTGGGGGTAAACACGCCAAACTCGAGATTGGGCGGGAGCCATTAAATGCGGCGGTAATAGTGTTACCTCTGCACTTAAGGGTCCACCCATTCTCGAGTCTGGCGTGATCAGAAACCTGTGATCAGGCCCAGTGAAATGATTTTAATGTTAAGCCCACAAGGGCACTAAGCAATATTTCCTTTGTATGATTTAGAATTAACTCGATTCTGTAGGGATATTTTCACAAAATGTTTAATTTTTTATTTTTAGTTCGCCCTCTAGAGAGGTACTTGGAATTACTTTAAAAAGATTGCTTCATAGATGAAAAAATGATTTTATTTGGTTTCTCTATCCACAGGGTATAAAAAGGAGGTACAGAGAGATATATTTCTATTGTGTACTGATATTCCTTTGTTTTTTTTAAAAACAGGATAGTGTTTCAAATCTCCCGTGTTTCTCTTCTGTTCTGATCTTTCTCATAATTTTCCTTAATTTTCAGAATCCAGTTTGGAAGGTTTTTGATGATTCCCATCTTTTTTGTGGGGAGTCATAAATCAGGAGGCCCGGATGAGTTTTAAGATCATTATCTACTCGTCTGAGACTCTTCCTGATATTTGAAGCCTACCGGTTTCAGTGGCACAGGGGCCACATTCATCAGGGCTGGACAGACACTTAAAGGTTAATGTGTCAATGTCTGGGTAGCTGGTTGGATAGTGCCAGGGGATCCCACCTGCAGATGAGAGGGGTAAGGGAACAAGAGGGGGAGGGGGACAAGAAAGGATAGTGAATGGCACCATAATGATCTTTGGGCAGTGTCACAATTGTATATTACATCAGTGCTATCATGTTGTGAATTCAACCTAAGTCTTACCTAGTTAGAGGGGTCCCCACGAGTATCCGTGTGGTTGAAAAGAATGAATTTTGTACTTCCCAAAGAAGCATGAAACATTTGTCATGCTCTGGAATCTGGAAAACAAAGGGGGGGTAGTGTTTTAACCAGAGAGGGTGGGCAGTAACATTATTTATCACAAGTAGTTAAAAATTTGTGCTTAATTAAGAGGGTCATGTCCAAATAACCCCCGGCAAATTTTCATTCAAAGGGCTTCAAAAATATGTGCCATGTCTCAAGAATGCTTAAAATGTCTTAGAATGTCTATGCTAGAAGATTGCCATTCAATGTAGAGTATATAACATCTCTCTCATCATGTAATGCCAGAATCCCCTGAGGTAAAGTTACCAACGGGGGGTGCAGGCAAAAGGAGGGAGAAACTGGGAGAGAGGAAGGTCCACTAATCGACCTGCTGCACTCCAGAGCCCATGGTAAACGAAAGGTAAAAGGACAGAAATGCAAGGCTTGAAGTCTGTGCCTGCACGTCTAATTGAATTAGCTTTTCCTAATGATTCACGCAAAATGGGCTTACCTTCTCCGCTTTAAACTTTCAGGTCGGGGAGGGACAGCTCACCGAGGATGATGTCGGTCTGTGTGTGGTTATTTTCGTGGCTGTACGCGAGTCCAGCCGCGTCTGAATGATGTATTGACTAAGCGTCCACAATGCCGAAAAACGGCCAGGGACACAAAAGAGGGACTGGTTCCTGGTACACACCATCTTGTATGAGTATACAAGTACGTCTAAATCAATAAATAAGACGTGAGAGGTCCGCACGTAACTCGACATTACCTGCTATGAACATATACTGTATGGTTATAATATCTGAAAATGTTACTCCGGAATGGTAGCAGAGTGTATGAGTCAACATCCTTCATACAAAGAAAGTGTTATTGCCATTGTTCGAGCACAACGTTTAACTCATAATGAGAGAGGCAACATAATGAGAGAAACAAAACATCAAAACCCGGGGTACAGAGGGTTATGAGAGAGTAAATAAATACTGAGAAGCCCTCATACATGCTGGTGGATTATGTGTTTTGAGTCCTAACGCACATTTGTCATAAAGAGTATTGGAAGCTATAACTATGCAGGTCCCAACATATTGGGGGCATCAGTGTTAATTTTATAGATCCGAAGGCTGAAGGGCACTGAGTGCATACAGGACACATAATTGCAGATGAGAGTAACCCAGGTACATACAGTGGTATCACATAACTTATATCACATTGCTTACAGACAATTATACACATGGTCAAATACAGTTGGGGTGGTTTCTTCTCATAAGGTAGCCAGAGTCTGCCAGCTAGTTGGTTCATTCAAGACGGACTTGTCTGTTTGTAGACGAAAGATCCATAATTGTTCTCTTTTGAAGAGTAAGTCATGAATGTTTCCCCCTCGTTTAGGGACATTGACTTTTTCGATGATTGTCCATTTGAAATCCATCGCTCCATGCTGATGTCGAACAAAGTGAGTTACCATGGGGGCAGTTAGTTTTTTGGTGCGGATACATGACCGATGTTCAGCCAGTCTGGTTTTAATAGACCGGGTGGTCATACCCACGTATTGCTTGTTGCAGGGGGAGGTGATTAGGTAAATAACGTTCTTACTGTTACAATTTGTGAAATCTGGGTAGTGCCAACCAATGTCGATAGATGTAGTTCTAGTAGTTCCTGCGCATGCACTGCAGGTGCCACATGGCACATGTCCCGTGGGTTTTGCCTGATTCCATAAGGTATTTGCAATGGGTTCCCTTGGTTCTTTGCAGGTGTGAATAAGCGAGTCTCAAGGTTCTTCCCTCGCTTGATTGCAAATCTAGGTTTCTCAAGATTTGATTCTCCCGCATTCAAGAGTGGCCATAGTTTGATCACTTCTTTTTTAATTTTGTTAGTTAAGGGTGAGAAGCTGAAGATCGCAGTAATCTTCTCTTCTTGATCTATCTTTCTGGTATGTTGTTCCAAAGTAGTATCTCGCAGAATATGTTTTGCTCTTTTTTTAGCTCTCTTTATCGTGCGTCTGGGATAACCACGATCCTGCAACTTGCAGTAAAGTTGGTTTGATTGTTGTTCATATGCCTGCATAGTTGAGCAGTTCCTGCGGTACCTCAGGAATTGTCCAAAGGGTAAATTGTTTCTCAAGCTGGATGGATGGTAGCTCGTATATTTCAAAAGAAAATTTCTATCTGTGGTTTTGTTATATACCTTGGTGTTTATTTGGTTGTCTCTTATCTCCAGATTCAAGTCTAAAAAATGCACAGACGTCTTACTGTGTGTTTCAGAAAAAGTTAAAAAAGGATTCTGTTCATTGAGCCAGATCATAAAAAAGATGAGTTCTTGTTCATTGCCTTGGAAAATCATCAGCACGTCATCGATATATCTCTTCCACAGTTTTATATATATGCCCCAAGGGTTGGTAATAGGGTTAAAAAAACAAAGGAATATCAGTACACAATAGAAATATATCTATCTGTACCTCCTTTTTATACCCTGTGGATAGAGAAACCGAATAAAATCATTTTTTCATCTATGAAGCAATCTTTTTAAAGTAATTCCAAGTACCTCTCTAGAGGGCGAACTAAAAATAAAAAATTAAACATTTTGTGAAAATATCCCTACAGAATCGATCAACCTGAGTCTTCTATTGTGTGAATACGTAAGGGTACACTCAGGCTTGAGACCCTTTTCTTGGTCCTTTTGTGTCAAGTGATTCAGAATTAAAACATTAATATTCAAATAGAATGGTTGTCATTTTGTTTTGTATAAAAGCAAATAAATGCCCTCCTCGCCCCTACCACATCCATTGATCTGTGACAAAGGCACAGGCAGGGGCATCTTTGGAGTGCCAAATGATTTCAGATTGACCAGCCACCATTTACCTTTAAATTGCTTTATTTAGATTTAGCAAGGTGAGAATGGCTTTCCTGTTAAACATACTGATTACTTTTTGTATGTGATGGGTTGGAGAGGAGATCTGTGCTTTTGTACCAGCAGGATACAAAAACCTCACACTTTATGAAAGAGGGTGCTTTATTAGCAGTTCATGTTGAGGGCCTGACCAGAAATCTGTTGCAAAACTAATATTTCAGTTTGCTACGGAGAGAAGATGTGGCAATTGTCACTGGAAGACACATTTCTATGAAGAGGGGTGACTTTTCCTAACTCTTTTGGTTGGGAGGGCTATGTTAAATGGGCAAAATGTCCTCTGCAAATCATAGCACAGCTACAACGCAGGTACCGAGTGAATGAACAGATAAAAGACAGGTGCTTGAGGAAAACGTCATTCACCACCTGAACAAGAGGAGTCTTGGCAGAGCTGCAGTTTCCCAAACCGGACCTGCCTTTCAGCTGAAGGAGCTTTTCAGTCCCCAGTGCTGGAAACTCCACTTATTCGTCCCATTTCCTACTGGACCTACTTGCTTTCCCCTGGAGGAGAGCGGATCTATGTGATATTTTCAAAAAATAAAATACTGAATCCCAAAATAGCAACAACAAAAACATTTCTTTCACCCCATTTCACTGCATAAATATGCGGGGGAGACCCTCCGCAGGCCCTCCATACCCCCCCACTTTTTTATTAACTTTACCCTCCACCCTACATATATGCAGTGAAATGGGTCATCCGAAATTTGGTATTTTTGGATTCTGCATTTTTTTGCTGCGAAATTATGGGTTGAAACCGAGGAGAACTGCTGCCTCCGGACTTCTCCACTCGCCCCACAGCAGGGATGGCATCAGAGCCTTTACATTTTTTCGGTTGAAATATGCTCTGGGGGCGGGGAGTAGGTGCCCCGGGTTGGAAGTCTTATGAAACAAAAACAAACCCCTTTAATTTAGGACATCAATTAAGTGCAGAGTGCACATTGCAGCCCGTCACATCGTTTTGTCAGTCTCTGAAAATGTTCTTATTACCTTTTTGCTTTTTTTTCAGAATTCCCCATCATTAGCATCCGGCTGCAAAAGAGCAATTAATAGCTTTTCAGCTGGCTCTGCCCCAGAGCCACCTGCCAGACTGACCCAAATTCGACAGAACCCAGCTTTGCTACTTTTCTCATAAACACATGTAAATACACTCAGTACATGCGTGCTTGTACAATTTTGCTGGACATTTACTACATTGACATGATGTAGGTGGTAAAATAGCTCAGTTGGTTGATGCACCAGCTGCATTCCATCCCATCAGAGCCAAATCAGATTTTAATCTTACTGAAAGGAATGAAATGAGTGCCATTTAGTGGGTCTTAGAAACATTTGTAGATTACAAGATTGCTAAGAAGTTGCATGATTGTGTCAGGAAGTGATAAAAACAATGGGACTCATTCCGAGACCAGCGGCAACTCTTTCAAAAGAGTGAGAAAGGCTTTTATTTTCGATTTATTAGGTACATTGAAAGGAAATGTGTTCTGAGATGTGTTCACCATTAAAGACCTCCTTTAATTATAAAGCATGAAGCAGGTACAGCATTTGCCCAAGTGCGCTTTGGCAATAAACATGCCAGGACTGAACAGGGAGATCAGAGCACTGCACATTCAATCACAAACACCAATACCAGCTAACACAAACCTCCCACTGCACACCCACATCGCCTGCACTTCACATACACCCTATTCCATGGCACATCTGCACCACCTAGCACTGTGCCCTGTGCATACACACCTCCCCACTACACTATGCACCCTACTGCCAAGCACAGTTCATACACACCACCCGCGCTGCTCTACACTGCTCTACACTCACACCATCCACTGAACTGCACATATGAACACAGCCTCAACACTGCTCCACACTCGCATCATCCTCACAAAACATGAATGTACATGGATGTTCACAGCCGCAACTCTGCACTTCACACTCTTCCTCCTGCCCTGCACTCACACCATCCCCAAACTGCATGCAGTCTCGCTGCCTCAAAACTGCTCTGTATTCACATAAAGGATCTTTCACTGCATACATGCACACATGCTCACACACTGCCTCCAGTATTGTACTGTACACACAAATCCACCTCATCACCACACACATTATCTCTAGCACGTAATTGTAGTAGTGTAATAATTGTAGCATAAAAAGAAACACTAACCCCAACACTGTGCACACATACTGCCCGAACATTGCACACACAAACTTCCCAGCATTGATTGCACACATAGCACTGCTTCAACATGGCCTCAGCACTGACCTGCATGCATTCACCACCAGCCCAGCACTGCATACACAACACACAGACCCACTGCCCGAGTACTGCACAGACACCATACACAGTACTGAACACTCACCCCCCAAGGACCTGTGCACACATCACCCTCAGTTCTGCACTGTGCGCGCATACACGTTTCAGCGATGCACTCCATACATATCTCCCTGCAGCTCACTCTGCCCCCAGCACCACAAACATTCATCCCACTGAACCACACACACACCTACAGGATATGATACACTGAGGTCTCGGCTTACTGTGATGGGGGTCCTAATGGTATCTTGCGTTACTGTGATAAATGCAAATAATGGCATTTGGGCTCCCTGTACTTACTTGTTACATCTGAATCTGCCATGGCTTTTGATAACGTGGCATATTGGTATCTGGCCTTTCTTTGCAAAGTGGGCATAATGGAAGCTGCCATTGATGTCCAAGTTGGGTGTAATGGAAGTGCTCTCTGCTATGATATCTAGACATGAGGAACCTGGCACTGCCTCCTAATTGTAATCATGGAGATTGGCATTGTTATGCTACTTGTGCATAGCCTTGACAATGGTGTGGGTACCTGGGAAGTTGAATGGTAATGGTTCAAGAACCTGGCTTATAGAAGGCAGTAGCTGGTAATGGTATGCGTACCTTGAATTCCGATAAGAAAACCGTGAAATGGTGAAATGGTGAGAGCCAAGATTTTCGATGTCATTAACTGGTATATCTGATGACCTTTATAGTGCTCATTATAAAAAATGTAGTTTTTATATTACACTTCATGTCGGAGTGCAAACTCTAAGCACGGGACAGGATGTGGAACACATACTGCTAGGCATGGTCTTCCTTCCAAGACAGCGCGTTGCCTTTGAGCTATCTTCCTGGCCCTAGTAGCTGCAACTCCTCTCTCTCTCTCTCTCTCAAATGCTCCTCTTCTTTTATCACCACTCTCACTCTAATTTGTTAACAACTCTCCTCCTGCCTACTCCCTTCTTTCACTCTCCCCCACCCCCTCCTTCCATTCTCTTGCATTCAGCTCGTCCACCAACCAGTGAGAGGCTCTGAAATGATTGTTAAATACCCAGAAAGCAAATGTTTCCTTCTCTCTGGGCAATTAACAACCTTATCCAGCATCAACAAGTATTCTTCAGTCTCAGAACTGACAGACATTTTTGGGGGAGGATCTTTCCCACAGAAAGAGGTTTCTTTGCACCGGTGAAGCCACTGCGGATCCTCTTAACTGTTCAAGCTTTGTCCTGTGAGGCAGCTAGAAGCATTAGTGCTTTGTAATAACAGAAGCCCTTACCACATTCAACAATGTCTCAGTAAAGACTGAATCGTGTTGCTGTGTGCCATATACATAACGATAATATGGATCTGGTAGAAATATAAGCAATAGCAAAATAATTTGTCATGTATACCGAATGCCACAAATAAAGTAACCAATGTTCATGCTTCTCAATGACTATGAAATAATTGGCCCTTTTTACTGTGTGGCTATTCTTTCTAAGAGAGATGGTGCAGAAGACGGCAAAACGCAGTCAAGGAGATGGAAATGATCGCTCTAGATCGAATTAATTTCATGTTTATCCTATTTCTCATATTGTATTTTATATAATTTTGTTTCTGACTTATGTTTCTTTATACCCTTGTAAATGCACCACTGTGTGTCATGCAGTAAATATGTATTTATTTATTTGTATTTGTAAAGCGCACTGCAGCCCACGGGCATCGAGGCACTATGAGACAACTAAAGAAGGCTTGATTCAAGGTTACACGAATACAGCCTTACCAGAGAATGCTTGGTACAGATAGTTTTGTTGCAGATACAATGTTTTGAACAGCAGCAGACAGGCATACATGCATGTGTACAAAATGCGGGCAGATGGCAGACGTACAATGTCAGACAAAGAGCCTGGTTTTGATAGCTTTCCTGAAGGATGCATGGGAGTCAATCATCCTAATGAAGGGGGGGAGTTCCCATGGGTGACTGCCATGTTTGGGAAGCTGGAGCCGCCCGCCCACACTCTGCGAGTGAACGGGACAGTAATTCTATTGGTGTAGGCAGCTCTGGTTGGTTTGAAGAGGTGTGGAAGGAGATTATTTGAGCTAGATAGGGTGAGGCAAGGCCGTGAAGGCATTTGTGTGTCAATGCTAGTGTCTTGAAAGTAATTCTTTCCTTCACCGGGAGCCAGTGGACTTTCTTCCTGACCTCGGAGATGTGATCATGTCTGGAGATGCCAGTTGCAGCCCAAGGGCATTATTCTGTACTACTTGTAGTTTGGTAAGATTCTTTTGGGAGGTGCCGGCGAAGAGGGCATTACAATAGTCGAGCCTAGAGCCTATAATTGCCCTTGCAATGGTGAGGCAGTTTGGTTGGGAGAGAAAGGGTCTGGCTGCGGTGCAAAGTTTAGAATGGTAGGCTGATGTGGAGGCTACTGCGTTGACTTGTCTATTCATGGATAGATCAGGTTCAATGTAGATGCCCAAGGTTTTTATGGTTTTGGCCACAGCGATAGGGATGTTGTCAACTGTGAAGGAGCGATATTGCTTATCCAGTTTACTCAATGTGGATGGGGACCCAACTAGCAGAAGCTCGGTCTTCCCACTGTTGAGGCATAACCAGTTTTCTGCCATCCATGCTTGGATGGTGGAGTAGATGGTGTTGAGGTCAGTTGGGTAGTCTCCCGAAAGGGGGATGAGCACCTGAGTGTCAAAAGCATAGTTGGTGTATGCTATGCCCATTGCGTCGAGGATCTTGAACAGAGGTTGTATAAAGAGGTTATAGAGTGTAGTAGCTATGCAAGAACCCTGTGGGACCCCACATTTAATGAGATTAGGGTTGGCACAGGCAGTTTCCAAAAAAACCTTCATCACTCTTTCCTGTAGGAAGGACGTTATCCATGTACAGGCCCTCAGGGAGATGTTTTCTGCGGTAGCGAGGTGGTGGCATAGGGTGTTATGGTCCACCAGATCAAAGGCAGCTGAGAGGTCTAGGAGCAGGAGGAGCGCAGGTTTGCCTGCATCTCTTAAATCGTCTATTTGGTTTTTAAGGTCAAGCAGGGCTGATCTCTTAAATCGTCTATTTGGTTTTTAAGGTCAAGCAAGGCTGATTCCGTACCATGCCTGTGCCGGAAACCGGACTGCCGGAGACCAAGGAGGTTGTTGTCCTCAATTAATTTTTGGACTTGCAGGTAGGCTGCTTTGTCCAAAATTTTTAGCAAGAACGGCACAGTGGTGAATGGCCTGTAATTACCTGGGATCGATGTGTCGAGTGTGTTTTTTTTTAGGAGTGGTCTTACCCAGGTTTCTTTTAATCCAGTTGGAACAAGTCCAGACTGGAAGGAGGAATTAATGAAGGCGTGATGAGGAGGGGTCAGTGAGGGGGAACAGTCTTTGATGACCTGAGCTGGGCAGGCGTCCCCTTTACAATTGGAAGGTTTGATGGAATTGTAGGGGGTAGTGACTTCAAGTTCAGTCATCTCTTTAAAATCAAACACAGGGGCTTGGATAGGGGAGGTGGATGGTGTGGTGGTGAGGTGGTAATTATCTAGGAGCTTGGAAAGGATTTTTTGGTGGGCTAAAATGTTGGTGTGTAGGGTATCTAGTTTGTCAAGCATGGTGGCATGAATTTTGTTACACCAGGACTCATCTTTCAGGATGGTCGGTGGAGGGGGCGCCAGGGCCTCCAGCTCTCTGAATATGGCAAATATTTCTCTAGTCCCTGATTTAGAATTTTCAATCCTAGTGTTAAAGGAGGAGGCTTTAGCCTGAGTGATGGCATTTGTATATTCTCCGGAGAGATCCTTGAAGGCTAGTTTGGTGATGTCATTGGGGCGTTTTTTCCAAGTGGCCAGCGCAGCCCTCTTTTTGGAGAAAAATTCTAGGAGCTCTTTTGTGAACCAGGCATTGGAATGCTTTACTTTCTTTGCTTTTTTAAGGGTGAGTGGAGCAACTGTGTTAACAGCCAAGGTGATGGTCTGAAAGAAGGTGCGGGCCAGAATATCTGTGTCATTCTGGAATGGAGGCTGGATCGCGGGGACAGCAAGATGTGAAGAGATAGTCTCCTTAGTGAGCTTGCGTGAGCTTCTCGCATAAGCAGCAGGAAGAGGGGTCAAGGTTTTGGGAGGGCCTTTGGACGTGAGAAGGTCAAATTTAATGCAGTGGTGGTCCGACCATGGGATGGGGTAGATGTCGGAGACCAGGAGTGAGCAGTTATGGTGGGACACCCAGTCGAGCGTGCGACCTTTGGAGTGGGTGAGCTGTGATATGGCATGTGCGAACCCAAGGGTGGATAGAGCTTTCTGAAGGGCCGAGGCGTTTGCATCCTTAGGGTCATTAAGACCTAGGTTTAGGTCACCCAAAAGCAGGTCTTTGGAGGAGTGTTTGAGGTTATCGGAGAGAGCATGAATAAGGGAGTCGTGGGAGTCAGTAGTGGGGCCAGGTGGGCAGTAGACCACATGTAGAGTGATAGTGCAATTGGGCGTGAGCCTAAGTTTAAGTGGGAGGTAGTCAGAGTTATGTGCCCCTCAATCTGTCTAATCTCGAGAGTGTCCTTAGAGACGACAGCGACTCCGCCCTCCCTTTGATCCGACCGATCTTGCCTATGTATGGTGTAACTGGGGGGGATGGCAAGGGATTAGGATGGGCCAGATGATTCCTTGGCCATGTCTCGCAGAGGAAGAGAAGATCTAGATGTTCCTGGGTGATAAGATCATGCACATCCAGTGCGTGTGCTAGCATGGAGCGTGAGTTAACCAGAGCGCATTTGAGGGGATTATCTCCTGAAAGGGGTGGTGTGGCTTTAGGAGCATGATTCGTCACCGTACTTGGGGTAGTTCTGCACTTCAGAGGTGACTGGGCGACAAGGCTAGATACAGTGCCGGGTAAATGAGTGGTTCCCTCAAGTAAGGGCAATGATGGGTGGTCAGCAAGCATACGTACAGTGAAGGGCAATTCAGCGGGGGCACAGATTGAGGCAGGGCCGGTGACTAGGCAACATAATCATTGCAGGTAAGACATCAGGCAGTGATGTTGACTGGGCGTCAAGGCTAGGTACAGTGCATGGCAAATGGTCAAACAAGGCAGGCATAGACAGTGCGGTTGACTGGGCGCCAAGGCTAGGTACAGTGCATGGCAAATGGTCAAACATGGCAGGCATAGACAGTGCGGTTGACTGGGCGGCAAGGCTAGGTACAATGCATGGAAAATGGTCAAACATGGCAGGCATAGACAATGCGGTTGACTGGGCGGCAAGGCTAGGTACAATGCATGGCAAATGGTCAGGCACAGCCTCTGAGGGACTAGCATGCTGAAAGATAGTCATAGGTCCAGTGCAAGGTGAGCCAGCAGACAGTGTTGGTGAGTGGCTGTGGTAGATAGGGGTGGTATGATCGATTTGCCGTGGCAGCCCTGGCGACGCAAGAGTAGTGGGAGCGGCCTTGGTATTGTATGAAAACAAAATATATATATTGTGAAACTCAACTTATTTTGTTGTTCAGGTTATTGTTTCATGGATAGGTGAGATGTGTTTATCAATAACCAAATCAGCACATAGAACACTGCCTGTAAATGTTGGTGGCAAAGTCAATGGTGTATAGATGTGAATTGTGTGAGGATGGGTCTGCCTTGATCTCCTCTTACTCAACATGTGTTATTTCCAGCATTTTGAGTGAAATTCCATCAGTCATGTCCTGTAAGTGCGCTGGGGCCCCAGGTCTCAGCACTTCCCGCAGCAGTGGCACCCCGTGCAACAGAAATCACACTGTGTGGGTTCCTTCCAACTATGCCACCTTAGTGCTATAGGGCAACAGCAGTGTGACTTTCTCCACCAATGTATTGTCAGTGATGTAAGGCTCCAAAGTAGTGTATGTAGCAATAGCTCCAAAGGTACATTTAAAAACTGCATCTGGATTATTTGATTGTTGAATCTAAAACGGATTGTTTGAGACAACCGTAAGCTTCCCCCTCCTGTGCCCAATGTTACAGGAGTCCAGCTGTGCAGAAACATATCTCTGGACTTCATTTCCTCATTTGGAGGAACCACATTCAAATATTGATGTTTACCTTTTTTTTTTACATAAAAGAAAACCAATGATTGTGACCCTCTATAAAATATTCTTCAAGTCCAACACATCCGTTGAATAATATAACAATATGAAATCCCCCTCACTACAACTACATTAAGATCTTCAAAGAGATTAAGAGAACACTGTTTTCCTTAAAATCCCTGTTGTTCGATTTCAAATGTTTGAACATTTGTTTTAGCAGTGCACACATACTTTATTTCTAAGTGCTTTGATAAAAAATACAATCATCTTTACATTTTGTGCCATAGATGAGAAATCTGCAACGTATGTGTGTTTTTAAAACTGACATTATTTGGTGTTCTTTCTTAAAATAAATCATACAGCACATATGTTTGCAGGGGCTTCAGCACTTAGCCCTATGGCAGTTTGCATTGCGTCTGTAGTGAAGTCGGCGAGGTGTCCACTGTCCCCCCTAGATTTTGAGTGTCTCCTACAACCCTTCCTCAAATGCAGACATCATACCCTCAGAATATTTTGATTATTAGCTAATGATGACATCGGAAAAAGATGGTTATCACATAATTGATCCGTTCAGACATCATCCGATTGTAGGTGGGAAATGCTGTTTTACTACTTTGCCCAGTCAAAGTTAACCTTACCAAGTATTTTCCTTAGGCCTGTCTGTCACATCACAAAATAGCCATCTCTTCTACTTACCCAAGTACCTGGTCATCTTAGCGCGACTCAGATACTGGAGTCTTTATTTCTCAGTCTATGGAATCCCAGGCGCAGGCAGGTGGATGAGAGAGGTGGAAGGGTACGGTGAACTGGTGGAGAAAATGGGCAACAAAAAAGACAAGGAAAATAAAAAAGGTGAACTATCCCGTTTATCAGTCCTACCCCTCTTTTGAATGCCTCGTCTGTAGGCTTGGGGTCTCGCCTACTCTGTCTCTCTCTCACCCTTGCTACCATCTACAGGCCCCCTGGCCCTATTTCTCTCTTCCTCTCTGAATAGGCCAACCTTGCCGCCTCCCTCTCAACCTCTTCCTGCAAACTCACCCTGCTTGGTGATCAATATCCACCTCGACTCCCTTGAATCAGTCACCTCACAGTTATGTGTCCTCTGGGACTCCCTCTCTCTCACTATTCTTCCTTCTGGCCCAACCCACTCAGCCGGACACACTCTGGATGCCCTCATATCCAGCAACATCCCTATCCTGGTCTGATAACTCCATCCTTCCTCCCACTTGGGGCCCCTTGGCCCTCTATCTGAGCCAACCCCAACACTGTCAGCCTCCTTCACCGTGATTTGACCAATGAAGCGAGTGTCAGTCGCAGCTTTTGCCTCCACCTGCATCCCATCCCTGCTTTTGACTCTCCCTCTGACTCTGTCTTTGTTGACCTGCACATCTCCATCTCTTACACCCTTGATATCCTTGTCCTGTCATGAGGATCTGCCTAAAACCTGCCTCCAAGAATAGTGGCTAGTACGACTCTGATCTAGCATCTCTGAAACGCAAAGGCAGAGTTGCTGAACAGCAGTGGCAGACCTTGCGTTTACCCTCTGACAATATGGCCGGCCGCCTGCTCCAAAGGCAATATAATTTCTCTATCTGCTCCAAGAAGAGGGCCCACATCCAATCCCACATCTCTAGAGCCACTAATAACACAGCTGAACTTTTCAAAATCTGCAAGGAATTCACCAAACCAACTGCAGTCTCCACCTCTCTCCTTCCCTCCCAGGCTCTCTGCCCTGCACTGGCCTCCCACTTCTCATCTAAAACTCAGGACATCCTGTCCTTACTTTCCTCCACCCCCATCTCTACTCCTGCCCCTGCTGCCCTGTCTCCCTGGCTCTCCTCCTTCCACCCCCCTGCACTCTCCTCCCTCCAACCCAAAGCACCGGCTGAGGTCTCTAAAGTTGTCTCTCTATGAGTGTTTCCTCCAAACAGGTGCTCCACTGCTCTTCTAGGACTATTAAGGACAATATCTCCTACCTACCCCGGCTCTTGCTGACTTCTGTAACCACTCCTACACCATTGGCTCTTCCATCTATCCCTCAAGCACTCCCTTGTGCAACCTCCCTTACAAAAGCCGCCTGCTGACCCCTCCTGCTCGGCCAACTATCGACCTTTCTCCACTACCCCCTTCCTGGGTAAACTCTTGGAGAAGCTGGTCCTCCTCCTACTGTTCCTTCACACTGAACTTGTTGGTTGCCTCCATGACCATCAATCTAGATTCCGGGCACCCAGAGCCATGGAAACCGCTCTCCTGAACACCCGTGAAAACATGCTTGCAAATATTGACTCTAACTCTCCGGCTGATCTCATTCTCCTTGATCTCTCCTCTGCCTTTGACATGGTCAACCACTCTATCCTCCTAAACCGACCCCATGATATCCTCAGCATCACCGGCCGAGCACTGGAATGGCTGACCTCTTTCCTCACCAGTCACCCTTCCCAGTTGCAACTGGGCCCTTTTTCCTCCACCACCTCACTCTCGACCTGCGGCGTCCCCCAGGGTTCTATCCTCTTGCTCAACTAATCTCCAACCTCTCTCCTCATTTCCAATGCTATGCTGAAAACACAGTTTTCCTTCAAACTTCCCCCTACCACCTCTTCTTCCTCCTCTCTCATCCCAGACTGACTGTCTGACTGCCATCCAGGCATGGTGTGCAGCTAACGATCTCTGTCTCAATGCCGGTAAGATGGAGATCCTTCTCATTGGAACATCTGCACCCTGTTTTCCTCCTACCCTCTGGCTGCCCTCCATGGGCACTCTACCCTGACCATCCTGTGAGGCCAAAAACCTTGGGGTCATCTTTGACACCACTCTCTCCTTCACCCCTCACATCTTGGACCTTGCCAAGTAGGCCCACATCCAACTTTACCTCCTCAGATGCATTCTCCCTTTCTTCACCTTCCTCCAGAAGCTCAATGTCTGCAGAGCTCTGGTCGTCTCTATGCTGGACTACTGCCACAGCCTCTTCCTCAATCTTCCCCTTTCCTCCCTATGCCCCCTTCGGCTAACTCAGAATAGGGCTGCAAGTCTTATCCTTGGCCTCAAGCCCAGGGACAGCATCTCTCCAGTCCTAAAATCTATCCACTGTCTCCCTGTAACCGCGAGGATCAAATTCAACAACCTCTGCATCATCCACAAGTCTTTCCAGGGGCTGGTTCTACACTATCTCCGGCATTCCCTCCCTAAATACTCCCCGGCTAGAGCCCTCCGCTCATCCAATTCCAACTCTTTTATTGACAAACCTTTCTCCAAGCAGAGAGTGGGGGGCAGGTCTCTCTCTTCGGCTCGTGCCTCCCTTTGTAAAAGCATCCCTGCCTCTCTCAGACATGAGCCAGACCTCCTTAAGTTACGGAAACTTCTCAAAACTCTGCTCTTCTCTAACTATTTTCCTCTTTCCCTTCCTTGCTAACTACCCCACTGTCGCTGAGACTGGTGGCCTGGTCCTCAGGAATATCACAGGTTCCCAGGCACTCTTCCCAGTCGACACCAGCACCACCCCTACCACCATGCACTGCACTGCCCCAGCCAGTCACTGCTTGGTGGCCCTACTTCCCACCCTTGGGATTCGTCCACCCTAGCCCTTCGCCTGAGGCCTTCTTCTTGGCTTCCCTTGGCACTTTCCTCTCGGCCACCAACCAGCATTTATTCATTCCCCACCCCACCCATCCCTTTCTCATGCACTTCTCTTCACTGCACTTGCACGCCCCCCCGCACTTAGCCTTATGGCGCCTTGAATCACCATTCTGTTGTATGGCGTCTAACAAATGCTCAATAAATAAAGAAAAATCATATAACATTAACATTGCCTCAACTCAAAAACAAAATCAGATGCTGCACATTGAGTTCCACCCATGCACATAGGAAGCAGGTGGGTTCAAGTGGCAAAGGGATGCAGAGAGCGGCGAGTACTCAGGAATAAGTAGGTTTTGCAGGGCCAGAGGGTAAAGAGCGAACAAGCATTGGCAATGCCAACAGTATTGGCTTTTGTGTCGGCATGGGAAAGGCATTTGCCAGGCAGTGCCATAGTGGTATTAACTTGCAATCGATGGTAGAAGCTGCAAAATGGTGCGAGTACCTGGGCATATAATAGCAGTGCTCTGCAATGCCTAACACTTATAAATGAGCCAAAACTTTGCCAACGCTTCTTTTTAACAGGACTTCAGGAAAGGAAATGCATTGTGCTTATAAATAGAGGGGCTGAAGACAGACATGGTTAAGACATTTTTATTACACCTGTAGCACATATACACCTCCAATTAAGTCATTAACTCTCAGAAGACTGCTTAGAAAAAACACTTGTAGGCACTTCGAGCACAACGTTGTATGGTAAGTCTTGATAAAGCTAGGTCAAACAGATCCCCGCAGGATGTGTTTTAGGCAGGGAGGGCCAGGATGTGGGTGGGAATGGCCATGGGGATTAGCATGGCCATGGGCAGTCAATGGGTGGGTATAAAAACAAACAAAACCTACAAGCTGTGTGTTCCTCCTCATATGCCATTTCTACTAGCTGTACTCTAATGCAGTAGTTTTTTGGCTCGTAGGTAGCGCTACCACTTTACAGGCAAGACTAGTGAGTCCCGGGCCAGTGAGCCAGCAAGTCGACTGTAGGTAGCCAAATGCTGATGCCGTCCAGTGCCTTTGCAGCTACAATAGGAAGTAAAGGGAAGGACTGCAAGCCACATGCAGTGAGCGTCTTATCATGCAACTCGACAATACAGACCATACAAGATGTCCAGAGGCCAATTCCATACCCATGCCTATTTCTAAAACAGTGCTATGACTGGCTCACAGGCAGAAGCACCAAAGCAGCTACTACATGCAACACCAATCAGGAGGACGCAATGCAGATGGCATGGAATGAATCCCCACTCACTGCACGTGGCCACAAAGATTACTTTTGAAATCTGGACTATGTGCATTTTTAGTGCACTCGGAGGTGCAGCGCCTGCAATGACTTAAAATGTTCTCTTGCGGGGCCCAATAAAATCATGTCCTGTGCATGCACCCAAAAGTTGGGGTAAGCCCTAGACTCAATAAACTGGCATAACATTAGAATAAAAACAAACAGGAAATAACAAGCAAGCTAATTATTCAAAGGCTAGAATAAGCAAGTGTATAGCATTTGATTGAAATGATGCTTGTTACAGCTGCCCTGCACACACAAATACTTTCCAGTGCAACAAAATACAAAGTCAACCATGATTTTCTAACAAAATAACTCTCAGAAGCTATTAATTAGATGTAACAATACGCCTACATTCTTGTGAAACATCTCACTCTCTTGGCCTAGAAACACACGTGTACAGGCGGATTATAAATGACTTATCATATCATTTCTTTGCTTACAGAATAAAAATGTTTACCCAATATATGAAAGCCCGCTTAAATGGAAATCGCAAACGTGGTGCTATAGTTGGCTGGCAGCGTGTGCCATGGAGCAATGCATTTAAATGTTTCCGCTGGCAGGCGAAAAAGTAACCCATGGCATAGAGGAATAGAAATCAGGCTTTATCTTAGATCCCTGGGGGTGCAATGACCCACGAGCCCCCGGGGTCTGAATCAGATCACGCCTCGGCAGTGGCGCGCTTCTCAGAGACTGTGGAAAGCCCACAACACCTCCACAGCACCTCCTGTAAACTAACACGCCCGATTATCACCGGGCCTGGGCAAATCGTGTTTGTTATGGCAATCGCTCCCGTCAAACTGGAAGAAACCCTGAAGCTTTCCCATACTGATAAAGTCAAATGTAAATATTGTAATGTCTTATGTAATCCCTCATTGGGGTCCGCTGAACATGAATTAATCAAGAGGCTTATTGTAATATCTGTAACAATGTATGCTTTCTAAGATATGTCAAAATGTAACCATTTTTCTTAAGAATCCAATTTAGCGCCTAGATGCCTCTGGGCTCCGTGCGCTGTACAAATGCAAAAATAAATAAATAAATAACCAAAACAAGACTCATGGGATGGGCATGCACAGCCACGCTCTGTCACCTGCAGGCATTGTCCCTTGCAGGTGTAACGCGCGTGTATAGGCGCGTTACAAATGCCATATCATGTCATATCAATTCACTCAGTGTACTGTGTGCTTCACTGGTGCAACAGCCCTGCCAATCAATCCAATCACTAAAAGCAAACGTTTTGTGTGGCAGTAAAATCCCTTTATGTGATGAATTGCCACCTGGCAAGGGTGTGAAGCCCTGGCTTTTTTATTTGTATTAAATAATAAAATGATGCAGGTAATTCCATCTCTGAAAGAGTAGTCTGTTAATCAAATTCCCCTTTTATAAATTCGATGCGAAAAGAATAGTGTGTACTTGTACCCTGCTGCATCACTACCCTGCTTTGCAGAACCTGCTCTACAAGTGGCACAGAGCAGGTTCAGATGTCACAGGTGTCGTCATGACAGCTACAGTGACAACCAAGACTCTGCAGGGGGTGCATTTAGGATAGGCACCCTGTTCCAAAACAGCATACTTCTGAGGGTCCCGGCCTAGTGGCACGGTAGACTCTAAAAACAAGCAATACCTGAGTTAAGGCAAGGTGGCCAGCATCTCTCATAGCTATCCCAACCACATTAAATTGATATCACACGTGTGTCAGCCCTGTGGGTCCAGTTCAGTTGTGGAAGGGTTATGTGTATTCATTCCAGACAAGGCTCCCCTTGCCCACTGGCATTGCTGTAGCAATGGGGGGATTGCCTCTCTAATTCCCTTTGTAAGGGCAGGTAACATCCCTTCCCCAGAGAAAGCCACTACACAGGAAGCTGGCCTGGGAACAGGAATCAAAGGGCACACAGATTCACAAAGAGATAGGCCGCACACCTGTGTGCTGCATATCTAAAGGCCTTTGATTCTATTGAGGATGGAAGGGACAGGCTTAGTGTAGCCAGAGAGAGAGAGATGTACAGTGTTGGGAAGATTCTGCCACCTTGGTTCTCTCTGTATCTCTTTCTCTTTTCTGCCCCCTCCACCTCCTGTAGCACAGGGCACTTTCAGTGTGAGGTCAGAATGTCAAAGTCCACTCCAAGTGCTAGGATTGGAACCCTTAAGTGGGCTAGCTTTAGTCCAACCCACAGTGAGCTTTCACCTTTAAAAGAAGGAGCCTTACACACCTTCTTTGAAGCATCCTTTGGACTCCAATCCTTAAAGAAGATTTCATTGGAGCCTGCTCTGAGAGCAGTCCTTTCCAGAGTTCTCCATTTGTGCGGTGAATGCAGATTTTCCAAGGCAGAGGTAAGCCCTGTCGCCTAACCATCCCCATGGACCATTGAGGGTGACCTATGCTGCTGGACCAAAACCACATCTCTGCCAGCCTCCCTCTACCCTAGGACCTCACTGTGTTGCAGACCCCTGGAGATGTGTGCCAGCCTCCCCCATGCTGAGGTCACAAGGATTGACCTTGTCATTTGAGACCCGGTAGTGGGACTCACAGCCCCACGAAGTCAGAACAGCCGAGATCCCTGTTTTGACATCGACCCGCTACGAGCTGTGATTCGAGCATGTACCACACTCAGCAAACTATCAGGACCCTTCAATGTTGCCTATGGGATTCATTGTTCTAACAGCCATTTGCCTGTTCAACTCCGTTCACTGCCGCACCGTGCCGACTGAAGCATGTTGTTGCCTCAGCTCATACCAACAAAGTACTGCTGCCTGGTATTCCATGACTCACCGTTGTATACACCTGAATCTCCCACGCCACTCCTGTAAATTGATCAACTTGACCCTGGTGTCTCCTGAACAGCGACCCCGGGCCTCTGAATTGTATTAGACTTGCCTGCGCATCCTGGTACCAACTCACTGCCATTGAACCTCGACCAATGACCGAACCTTGTAACTTCCCGAGCCGCACAGCTCAGGCAGATGCTTTGGGACTACAGCCACCTTCCACTCGACCCCGACTTGACGCCAGTTTGCAGCTGGATCCCACCATGACTGCTGCATCTTCGTACTAAAGAGAACCTGCGATCAACGCTGAGAAAGCTGATTCAACAATGTTGAACCACCAAGGCCTTTACAAAGGTATTATTGACTAGTTTCTGCCCCGCTGGTCCATCTTTGGGCGCTAGAGACTGGATAGGTCATTTTAATCCCTTTTGCATTTGCAACCTCAAGAACATATCGTTTGAACATTGTCATGTTTTATTGCCTTTGCTCCCCCTCTCATTACTCAGAGTGCCCCATCTTTTCTATTTTTGCATATTCTGTGTCCTTTCTACAGGGGTGGGTGTCATGACCCTTGCCCCTGGCCCTAACTGGCAAGTCAGCCTTCCAGTTAGGGCCAGGTCAAAGGCCTTAAAACCTCATCCAAGACTCTCTTGGAGTCAGTCCTGGCACCTTTGGCGCCAGACTCATAACCATCATGAAGACCAACATTAGAATGGGACTATTTACTTGGGACTATTTAACTTGGGGGGGTTCAGGCAACATGGACGCACACACATAGTTCAGTTACAAGGAACTGAGCTATGCGGTCTAGTCTTTTGGGTGTGGCAGGCCTGGCACTACTTTACCTGGACTACTTTGGGTGTTGCAGGCCTGGGACTATTTTACCTGGACTTCTTTACCTGAGACTATTTAAACCGCACCCAAACAGCAGAACATGCTTTGCGTTATTCTGCTGTGGGCAGCGTAATGCTCACCGTGTCCAGTTCTTTGATGCCAGTTTACCTGAAACCAAGGACCTGCAGAGAGAGAAAGAACACTATGAAACTTACCTGGAACAGTATCCTGTCTTCAATCTATCGCCAACTTCAGTTCCACTCACCTGAAGGTACGAACTCCATCACCCGGCACTGCATGCATTCTGGAATACCATAACCTGGAAAGAGGAGAAAGAAAGACAGCATTAGTAAGCGTTTAACTCACATTTCCACCCGAATGAAGAAAGCCACACAATTCTTACCTGGGTAGTCATCTCCTGGTCAGTATCATTGCTGGAACATTACGGTGCTCGGCGAGGAACATCACAACCTGCAAGGAGAGAAAAGACACAGGTTAGCAATATAAAAGGCAAAACATCGCCGCGCATTGCGCATTACTCACCGGACAGCATTGCGCACACCGCGCTTTTGCCTACCGGCCCATGCTCATCTTCAAACTGCATGACAACACCAAAATACCTTTCCATACCTAAAAGGAAAGAAGCAAGACATTATTATTCGAACTAAGACAAACATAAGTACTGCATTTAAAGACTGTAAAGCAGCAAACCTACGGAGTCACAGCAGGCCTGAATTCCCACGGGGGGGGCTTGCACCAGTGAAGTAACTTGGTCGCTGCTCGCCCCCCACATCTACGCGCCCCTGCCACGAGGAGCAGGACGGAGAATCCACCTTTCACAATATTAAGACCCATCTTTAACCAGAGGCCTTACCAAGGGACCGGGAGAGGGTTTGAGAGTGCAAATCATCCAACCAGGGCTGGGTGGCGTCCCCGTGGATAGCAGGTGAGCGTAACAGTGGGTTTTTAGAGTGCTTTCTAGTTAGTTATTGTGGTGCATGTTGTGTTTGATTAAAGTATATATTTTAACAGAACCTTTGTTTTGACATTCCTTTATTTTCGCTGTTATACTTTGCTGTTTGGATTGCTACTGATTCACCTTACCACAAAAGGCAAAGGAGGTATATCTCTTAGCTGTTCCTATTTAACCTTTATATTTGTGTTCGCTCTTGGTTTGTAGATGTGTGAGGGCCGCATGGGCATCCTTGTACTCCTGCAGGGCCTTAGTCAATTCTCCACACTTTAGTGCAATGTGGAACGGTTCCAAAACCTGGCCCACATATGAGCAGTCAATGCATACTTGCCAACCCTACTGATTTAGGCAGTAGGCTACTGCTTTTTAAGCATTCCTACCTGCTACAGATTTGGGTGCCAGATCCTACTGCCTTTTACAGTGGCAGGTAATGTGTGTGACTCTAGAGCAGGCTGAAGGACAAATCAATCAACCCATTAATTAGTCTGTCAGTGCAGTGGGCTGGTAGGTGTTTACTTTGTTTGGGCTCAGACCAATCCGCTGACATGACAACTAGGTGACTCTGTCCTGCACTCTTGCCTGTACAAGCCTGAGGTGAACCATCACTGAAGGCAAGTGGTAGAGTGTAACACCATCACACAGTATCTGCCTATCAGTCTAAGGGGGAATTAGTCGCCATGGCATTCAGTGCTCAACTTACACTGCAGGGATACATATCAATTGCCCAGGCTGCTGCTACAGAGCAGTGGCAAACGTTGCCTACCAGCTCTGTGTGATTACCTTCTGTGAAGTTAGCTAATTGAATTTGGTGTTAACTTGCCATTCAGAATTACACATTTTAAACCATTGAACATGTTTCTATGTTGTACTGTTTTATGGGTTATGTATTTTAGAATGCTTCAATGGTGCCAACAATGTATGTTTTTTATTTTCCTGTGATGTCATTGTTATGCAAATTATTATTTTTGAAACTTTTTTGGTCACAGAATGTTGGCAAGTATGTCGATGCAAGCCTGCTCACAAGCTCCTGGAAACAAATCAATGAGCAGCCAGTACTTCGGCCATTTCAGTTGCCATGCCAACGAGAGAGGCTACTCCCAAACTCTTTCTCTCGCTCTTTTGCTAGAAGCAAAGTTTTGGCATTAGGTGATGCTAGCACCACCAAATGCACCAAAACCAAAAATGAGAAGCTCAAGGACCCCCTCAAGAAATTTATTAAGGTGGTACAAAGCAAATGAGCCAGACCAGGGCCAGCCTTAGGGGCAGCAGCTCCCTGGGCGAATTGTCACTCCCCTCATTCCCCGCGCGCTCCTGGTCAACAGGGGGCATGGTCAACGGAGTGTTACTATTCTTTTTCTTTTTTTCTTAAACCTCCTCATTCCGGTGAGGAGGTAATTCTATGAATAGGGTGCATTAGCACCCTATTGTTCCTAAATGCGCTGCGCTGCCGCGGGCGCTTTGTCTACCAAAGAGGCGCCTGCCGCCACTATGCCAGCCCGAAAGACTTGCACTTGAAAGACTCCCCCGAGCTTGCGTGGCGGGGGGCTAACGGTGCCTTTTGCTGGCGAAGGCGCGGAGGGGCGCATTTGGTGACAATCCGGTGCTGAGCACCCGATTGATATTGAATGCGCCCGCCGGCTGCGCCTTCTCCTGCTTCGCCAACACGGGGGAGCCCTTGAAAGACTCCCCAGAGCTGGCATGGCGGGGGCCAATGGCGCCCTGGGCGGTCGCACAGCTCACCCCCCCACCCCTAAGGCCGGGCCTGAGCCAGACAACTACCTGTAAAAAAATCCTGACTGGAATGAAGCTAAAACTCAGTGAGATGATCACGAACCCGCTGGCAAGCCCACCCCCACTCGCGGCCTGTTTTCTGAGTTTCGTACCTGTATAACTCAGCCTGCAACATCTTGATGTTCGGGGCGTGGAACTCCTCTTTGCCTTTCAGTAACCATATAATGTATAGCTGAGGGCATATTATTGAATATATTATACTAGTGAATATGTCGAGGAGCAGCTATGGCGGAACATTCTAGCAACTTGCAGGGATAGCTGCGCCCTTCGTGCCCCTTGCATAGCTGCCATTACATAACACTTCTCCTAGTCGGCGACTGCCCCGAAGATGAAGACGATATTATTTTGAATGAGGCTATAATTTATGTTTCCACTACTTATCTTCCTCGTGTTCCCATCTAATTAAAACATTTGCCATTTAGAAGACCCCGCCCCCCGCTGCGAGTCCTCCGCCGGAATCATAACGCAGCCTCGCATAGGCAGTCATTTTTTTTCTTCTGATGAGGAAACGCAGCAGGAGTTTCGGGACAAAGCCCGACATGATTTAATATAAGTGGCAATGAAAAATAATGGAAGCAAAAAAAAAATACTAAAATGGCGCATGTACAGTATGAGCTTAATTAGTGAAGTGGCAGAGAGCAATGAATACAGCGCCTTCATGTCTCATGAGGGTGGCGGCTCGTGCTGCAAAACAATCGCCAGGACGTGGAGTCTGCCACGCGCACGCTGAAAAGAAGGAGAAGCGCTGCGCGTAGTTTAAAAATAGAAACAATTAAAGACAGCCGTGACAGCTGGAGAAAAAAAAATCTAAATCAACAATGAACAGCAAAACACATTACGTTTGTGGCAGGGGAAAAAAATGATGATGTTTACATCAATAATGCATGAGCGCCCTTCCACGATGCGTCGTACTCATCTCGCAGCGACAAAGGTTTGCCCAGGGTGGCGGGTGTCAATAATTCTTTCAGTGGAAAGAGAAAAATGCACGAGAAAAACATAAGGTGCACTCTTGTTGACTGGTTCTTTCAGGTGCACCAAATTGCATTGGGAGTTCTGCTTCCTATCTGCAGGGGGGCAGATTGCCTTCATACTAGGGTGACCAGATTTTCAAAACATAAAACCGGGACGGCCAACAACATAAAAGAGGGACTACCCCATCGCAGCCCAATTATCGCCCCTCCGCCAGCACGCCCCCACAACCACCCCCAACCATATTTCCAGCACTTCTCCTTTCTATAAACTGTATATAATTTCATTTGTGCAGTTTTTTCTGTGAATCTTGGCATGTTAATTCAAAACGAGCCTTAGCTCTAATTGATATTACATGACTTGCTGTACAATATTTCCAAACCAGTCTCTGTGGCACAGTCAGTAAGTGTTCTGACTTGAACCTGTGAGGTTGGGGGTTTGAGCCAAATCTCCAATTCAAATTCTGAAAGTGGTGTGAAAAATAATTACGGTTTTAATTACTGTAGCCCCCCCAAACATGCAAACGCTGCTCGACATCTGGTCACCTTACTTCTTACACTAAGAGGCACGTTCACAAAACTTGTCATAAACCCAGATCATGCCGCGGTTCAGAGCCGCTGGCAGCTCGCTGTGATGTCCTCACTCGTTTTCTTTTGTGGACAAAAGTCCTCTGTTTGTGTTCATGGTTTTCGCGGGCTGCGACCAGCGCATGTTAAGGGGCGGGGTTACGGCCCGAGAGGCAGTTTGTGCCTTGCAGTGCAAGAATAAAGGCGTGTTGCACCCCAGCTCTGTGTCGGTCCACTTTCTGCACGTAGTGAGTTGAGTCCAACAGCAGAGCGTGAGGCGGTCCATGTTCGAGCATATTACACTGGCGACGAGGCGGACGCGAAGTCCTGCCGTGCCTTCGCTCTCCGGTCCGCTGCTCGTGGTGTGCCACCTGACACCACTGGGAGCCTCGGAGTTTCGGGTGCCTGGAGGCCTGCCAAGGTGGGTGGAGCGCGAAGGCTCCCCATCATCCGCCCTCCGGCGCGAGCGCCGCAGAAAATCAGCGGGGAGCAGCTGTGACAGCTCCCCGCAAGAGCGTGTCATCCGGGCGGCAGAGAACGCCGACGGCAACGTCTGGGAGGCCCAGCCCACACACGCTCCAGACATCAGCGGGTAGAGCGGAGACTTCCCGTTTTGCATTTCCCGGGCGGTAGAGGAGCACTGGCCTCCCGCCAACGGCAACACGTGCGGACGAGCACGCGCAGACGAGCGGTGGAGGCGCGAACCTCCCGCTCCAACAAAATACGTCAAAGGGGTAAGAACATAGCCCCTCTCCTCTCCACCACAAGTTTGAGCAAGCACACCAGAGACTTGCAACCCATTGGCAGCGCCCCCTCCTGGCACCAAGGCACCACCGCGCTAGGCAAAGGGAACCATCAGCCAAAATAACACGTGTGAACAGTTTTCTCCTGAGCAATTCAGAAGAAGACTCACTAACCATTCCAGTGACGCCAGTCAGCACCGGCCACAGAAAAATGACGGACAGCCTCTTAACCCAGCTGCCAGCGAATTTCGACCTCACTGACACCGGCACTCTTGGTCCAAGGTGGAAGAGGTGGCTGAGGGACTTCGAAATGTGTCTCAAAGCGGCAGGTACTTTAGAAGACGAACAAAAGCTCAACCTTCTAAATCACGCCGTAGGGTCAAATGTGCGAGACATTCTTGAAGAAATACCTGAGAGCAACATAGACACGTACGCCAAGTTAA
Organism: Ambystoma mexicanum; assembly: GCF_040938575.1. Classification (NCBI taxonomy): domain Eukaryota; kingdom Metazoa; phylum Chordata; class Amphibia; order Caudata; family Ambystomatidae; genus Ambystoma; species Ambystoma mexicanum. Next base: position 1,131,700,030 of record NC_090933.1, on the reverse strand, counting down.
AAACAACGCTCACAGAATATTTCACACCGCACACAAATGTAGACTATGAACGGCACGTGTTCCACACCACCAAACAGCACAAAGGTGAAACCATAGACGCATTCGTCATGAGACTACGAGCGAAGATGAAACACTGCGATTTCAATAATTACTCCAATGAGGAGGCCCTCAGGTCACAAATCATAGTGGGGTGTGAAAGCGCAGACTTCCACAAACGACTGCTGCAGCAGCCGCGCAACCTAAACGAAATCCTACGCCTGGCGCGATCTGACACGGCCCTCGCCGCACAAGTTGAAGGCCTGGAGGACATAAAGATCACCCATGGAAAACACGAGAGCCTCAACAAACTGGAGGGGACAACAAGATTCAGTGATCCTTTCTGCTACCGATGCGGACACGAGTACCCCCACAAAGGAACGTGCCCCGCAATGGGCCAGAACTGCTCCACGTGTGGTGGAGAAAACCATTACAAAGCCGTATGTCTGATTTTCCGCAGCAAAATGAGAGGAGCAGGAAGGAACTACAAGTCCATGCCAGAACCGGAACAAAGTCAAGCAACACCCCACCACCATCGAGGAGCACGCCAGCCCCATGAACAAGGGCGCCACAAACCCCACGATGAACCAACATAAAGAAGGCACGACAGGAGAGAATGGAGGGAGAACAAGACCCCACTTCCCAAGGCAAGAAGAAGACCACGAAGGTACATAAGGTGCCTCATCGAACAGTCACAGTCAGACAGCATGTCAAGTGCATCATCCGATGAAAAAGCACACCAACTAGAAAGACACCAGGAAATGCCAAGAAAGAAGGGATACCTATATGCCCTAGGAAACAGCACAGCAAAAGAACATAGCCCAATACTCAGAATACAAGTAAATCAGACGGCAGCAGAATTTCTAATTGACACGGGGGCAACCGTGAACGTGATCAGTGAAGAGGTCTATGAAAGCATACCAAATGCCCCCCGCCTGCAACCAGCTCGAACACTCATTTTCCCATATGGATCAAAAACCCCGTTGGCATGCAAAGGGTTCTCCATGGCGTTGTGTCGATACAAGGAACATGAAAAGAAGATCCCCATGCACGTTCTGGAGGCAGCCACTGAGAGCGGATGCATACTGAGCTACCAAGCAGCAATAGAAATGGGACTAATCCACATATTGTATCGCCTCATGGTACACAAATATTTAGACCCCACGGCATGCATAGACCAAGTTTTCCCATCACTGTTCAAAGGCCTCGGAAAATTAAAGGACAGGCAGATAGAACTCCACATCGACACCAATGTCCCACCCATAGCCCAACACTACCGAGGAATACCCATCAATATTCAAAAACAAGTGGAAAATGAACTGACAAAGCTGCTGGAGGCAGACATCATTGAGCCTGCAGAAGGACCCACCCCATGGGTCTCTCCAATTGTACCCGTGCCCAAAAAAGACTCCCAAGACATCAGAATATGCGTGGACATGAGAAGGCCTAATGAGGCCATACTAAGGGAACGCCACCAAACCCCTAGAATAACCGACATGGTACACCTGTTGAATGGGGCAACCGTGTTCTCAAAACTGGACCTCAACAAAGGGTACCACCAGTTGGAACTCTGCAAAAGCTCCCGATATATAACCACTTTTGCCACCCATCTAGGACTCTTCCGCTACAAGTGGCTAAGTTTTGGTGTGTCGTCCGCGGCTGAAATTTTTCAATCAGAAATTCATAACGTCATCAAACATGTACCCAACTGCTTGAACTACAGCGACGACATCCTGGTTTTCGGGCAAAATCAAGAGCAACATGATGACACGCTAATGAGAGTGTGCATGGCTTTGGAAGAGGCACGGCTCACACTAAACAAAGATAAGTATGAATTTCGCAAGAAAACACTCCGCTTCTTCGGTCACATATTCTCTGAGAAGGGAATGACACCCGACCCGGAGAAGGTCAGCGCACTCCGAGAAGCCAAGCCGTCCGCCACCACATCAGACCTCAGGTCATTCTTGGGTCTTGCAAGTTACTGCACCAGATACATAAAGGACTTCGCCTCCATCAGCGAACCCCTCCGAGCGCTCACCAAGCTCAACACCGACTTCACATGGACACCACAGTGCCAAGAAGCGTTTCAAGCAATCAAAGACCGCCTCTCCGACGCCCGGAACATGGCATATTTCGACCCCAAAAGAACAACAGAACTCATCGTCGACGCCAGTCCAGTCGGCCTAGGTGCCATCTTGACACAACTGGATGACCGAGAAGAAAGCAGAAAACACATAGTATCCTATGCCAGTCGACGCCTCTCCAAAACCGAGCAAGCCTACTCCCAGGCTGAGAAGGAGGGTCTGGCTGTAGTCTGGGCCTGCAAACATTTTCATTTGTTCCTATATGGGAAACCTTTTGTAGTAGTAATGGACCATCAAGCCCTCGTCTTCATCTTTGGCCACCCTCAGGCAAAAATGCCACCACGAATAGCTCGATGGGCACTCCGACTACAAGATTATCAGTTCTCCATTACTCACAGACCCGGAAAGGAGCAGAACCCCGCCGACTTCCTCTCGAGACATCCAAAAGATGAGTGTGGACCAGAACCATCCATAGCTGACCAGTACATACGCTATGTCATCCACAGCAACACGCCACAAGGACTAGACATGGATCACATAACTCGTGAGTCAAACACGGACCAAGGGAGACAAACCATCCTCCGATGCCTAGAAACAGGGCGATGGAAGCACGCAAAACAAATTCGAGAGACCATGAACGAAGACATCAAGCAGGACATCACCTGTTTCTTAGCTGTGAAAGAAGAACTTGCAAAATCAGATGAAGGTATGCTGCTCAAGGGAACAAAACTTGTGATACCACGCAGCCTGCGCCAGAAAGTACTAGAACTGGCCCATGAAGGACACCGAGGGATCGTATCCACCAAAAGGATGCTGAGGCAGAAGCTATGGTTCCCTCAACTAGACACCGCAGTAGAGGAACTATTACGAGACTGCCCTACCTGTGCACTTGTAAAGCCACACACCTTCCCAGAACCCCTAAACATGACTGCACTACCCGAGGGGACATGGGAAGAGATAGCAGTGGACCATTTCGGGCCCATGGAGGGAGGAGAATACATTCTGGTGGCCGTCGATGAATATTCAAGATACCCCGATCTACAGATAGTACCGTCGACATCAGCACATCACACCATACCAGCCCTGGATCAAATGTTTGCAATCTATGGAGTACCCAAGGTAGTGAAGTCCGACAATGGACCTCCTTTCACCGGACAGGACTTCCAAAGATTCGCCGAATACATGGGTTTCAGGCACAGGAAGGTGACACCCCTATGGCCACAGGCCAATGGAACAGTCGAGCGATTCATGTGCAACATCAAACGGACCACACAAATTGCTCGCATCACGGGAGAACCTGTTGAGAACCTATTATACCAACTCATGCGAGACTACAGAAATACGCCACACAGCACCACCGGGAAAACACCCTCAGAAGTGATGTTCGGGTGAACGATAAGAACACGCCTACCCCATGTGGCCGTTGAGTAAGATCAATATGAAAGAGACGCAGAAATGAGGGAAAAGGACAAATGCATGAAGGAGAACATGAAAAGAGCTGCGGATACCACATGACGAGCCAAAACAAATGATCTGGCGCCAGGAGACATGGTGGTAGTCCGCCAGCCCCAACACCGGAAAAACATAGCACCATTCAACGAGAACCCTCTCCTCATCGTCCACAAGAAAGGGTCACTCATCACTGCGGAAGGAGACCGCAAGTCCATAACGAGAAACTCATCTCACTTCAGACAGGTGTCGAGGGCCCCAAGGCTCGAGGACGCACATCCGAGTGATGAACTCACTCCATGGGACGCTCCATATGAAGGAGACCGAGAAGACTCGGAAGGAGAAGTACTTCCCGAGAACTGGACAGACCAGTCGGCCCAAATCGAGTGTCGACCAACGAGAACGAGAAAGAAACCCCATCGCCTCATTGAGGATATGAACTGAGCCGGACTTAAGGTTTAGTGACGGGAGGGTGTGATGTCCTCACTCGTTTTCTTTTGTGGACAGAAGTCCTCTGTTTGTGTTCATGGTTTTCGCGGGCTGCGACCCGCGCATGTTAAGGGGCGGGGTTACCGCCCAAGAGGCAGTTCGAGCCTTGCAGTGCAAGAATAAAGACGTGTTGCACCCCAGCTCTGTGTTGGTCCACTTTCTGCGCGTAGTGAGTTGAGTCCGACAGCAGAGCGTGAGGCGGTCCATGTTCGAGCATATTACACTCACCAGGTGCAGGCTGGACCTTTTATTTTGGAAACGGCAGTTATATTTTGGGCTACAATTTGTGCGCAAACTAAGACCCAGTTGAGCAACAAGGGGAAAATGCACTTTTTTTGTTGCTGGCCTGCGCTGCCTAGTGCAAGTTCATTGCTTAGCCTGAGGTACGGGGGAAAACCCCTTGGCCTTTTGCTCTGTCAGTATGGCTGAGAAAAGCCACAGCGAGTCATCAGCTGTGAGATAATAGGCCATTATGTCCACGTCCCTCTTTCTCGTCCCAGTACTTACCTCTGGGGCCCCGCCTCCGCTCCAAGAGCTCTTCCTCACTTTCTTTTCTTCTTAGGTATAATACCTCCTACTTACCCACAAGCCCCAGTTAAAAATTTCCTGTCCTCTGGCCAGGAATGTCTTTCAGGTGTGGGGCACCAGAGAGCACTGGTTGCTGGCCCCCTGGAGGGTCGCTTGATGGGGCAATGTGTCTCCTCATGTGTGACGTGCTCCCGGTTTCCTTTGTGGGGCTTGGGACCCGGTTAAGCACAGAGGGCTCTCCTCGGGTTCCCTGCGGGGCGTTGGGGTTTGAGATTGGTGGCAGATTGACGTTGCTGACCCTGGGTCATCGGGCCCGAGACGTCTTGGGGAGTTGTGCTGGCGTCCTGTGTGGGTGTGTTTGTGGGCTGCCCCTCTCCTTGGTAGCCACGTGCCTGCCTCGCACTCCGGCCCAGGCACTGCTTCAGTTTCACGGAGACTGTGGGCCTCATTACGACCCTGGCGGTAATCCGCCGTCATTACCGCCATGGCGTAATGAACGTTAACGCCGTGGGACGATGGCGTAAAGGGCGCCACATTACGACCCATCGCGCACGAGCATTACGCCATGGCGGTAATGTAAACTGCGCCATGGCGGTAGTGCCCCCAAAACGGCACCTACCGGCATCGTATGCGGCGCAAGGTGCACCACCGCCACCGCCGTACATAGCGGTGACCGTAGTTAGCGGTCACCGCAATTAGCGTTGACCGTAGATAAGCGGAACCGGAAGTAGCGTCACCGCGGCGGAACGGGAAAGAGCACGGCGGCCATCTTTAAAAACACAATCCATTGCCATCCTCCGAAACCACTGGACATCCGAGCCTGAGACCCCGCAAATACCGGCTTCAACCTTCTACCTGCAGGAAGATGCCTAAAGTTGTGAAAAAAGCCTGTGACCGCCAGCGGCAAGACCGCTTCTCCAGAGAGGAGCTTACCATGCTAGCGGAGACCCTCCAGGAGAACGCTGCAGTGGTATTCTCCAACCAACTGACAAGACCGGCCATATCCAAGAAGAAGGCCATATGGGCACTGGTAGCTCAGCGGGTCAGTGCCGTGGGAACAACACCCCGCAATGTCAAACAGTGCCGCAAGCGGTGGGACGATCTCCGGCTCAGAGTCAGGAGCATACTATCAGCTAACATGAACCTGGCAATGGCAACTGGTGGAGGATCGGAGTCCCCTATAAAATTGCAGCCATGGGAGGAAATCTGTGCCTCCACAATCGGAATGCAGAGCATTGAAGGAGTAGGAGGAATGGAGAGAGGAGCCCCGACATCGAGCGATGCAGGTAAGTGGCTCAAATCAAGGCATGCAAATCTCACCTAAGTCCATTCATGTGAAGTACAATGTTGGCCCATAGTGTAAATGCAACACATCAGCCGGAGACTGCCCACAGATACATCCGATCTGCACCCTGTACACATGCAGTATGCACACCCTAACTGCAGCCACCCACATACCTCCATGCTACTTCCACACAAAAGGGAGACAACTTTTTTCCCCTGCATGAAATGTGCCACATGTACTAACTGATAAGATGCCAGTCGCCACAATGCCCGGCCAATGTCCGCAGACCCATCAATAACACTCTCCCTCCTCTGTCCCACCACAGGCTCAAATTCCGACCTTGAGGAAGAGGACACCACTGCCTCCACACCCACCAAGAGGGCCAGGCCAACTGTGCCAACACCACAACCCTCCACCTCTGCCCTCCCGAGGAAAACCCCACAGCAGCCAAAATCCATGCAAGGGAAACAGGACAGGGCACAGACAGCCACCCCAGCAGGCAGTACAGCAGCAGCAGCAGCAGCAGACATCACACAAATCATGCCCACAGAAGCCACAGCCTCTGCTGCAAGCAGCACAATTGGGGAAACTGCTGCCATTGCTGCCTCCTCCGACAGCGAAGCAGGGATCTTTGAGGAGAGTGATGTCAGAAGCCCCACAGGCCACCCTCATTCCCCCTACCTGTCCCTAAGCAGCCCGCATGCGGATGCCACACAGGGTCAGCCAGAGGATGACGATTGGCCAGCCACTCCATCCCCGCTGCAGGGGCAGATCAGCCCAATGGGAATACCACTGCCATTAGCCATGGGCCAGAATACCAACCATTCTCTGGAGGCGATTGCCACCCGGCAGCAGCAACTTTCCTCGCTGCTCGAAGAACATGTTGCTGAATGTGGGGGGTCATGTGCAGCAATGGAGAAATGTGCAGAGACAGTGAAGGCAGCTATAGAGTCGTCCACAAAGGACATCTGCGCGGAACTAGCTGCTGTGCGGCACGCCATCACTGACCTTGTGCAGACAATACGGGCCATGCGTCCAAATGAGCAGGCAGGATCCTCCTCGGTTGCCAGCTCGACACCGAGCAGCCCCATCCGCCGATCGGGGAGGAACCTCCGCAGCACAGGCAGGGGTGCCCCGGGGGCCAGTGGAGGGGGCTGCCAATAGTGGCCGGACAGTGTAGGAATCCTACTTCTGACACTGCTGCACAGACTAACTCACACCTTTGTTGGGATTCCAGGGGGGGGGGGAGGGTGGAGGGGGGAGTGGGTGTGTTGGGGTGTGCAGGGGGGTGGCGGGGAGGTGTGTTGGGGAGTTAAAGGGGGAGTTTGGGGAGGGTGTGTGTGCAGGGGGGAGGTGGGAGGTGGTGGGTCACAACGTTCCATGTCTTGAATACACTTTTACCTTGAAAAAAAACCCAGAGTGTGTTGATTTTTTCTTTGCGCATGTGTGCTTTATTGGTGTACAGTCCACAGTGTGCATGTCCCGGTGCCACACAGTGCCCCAAGTGCAGTCACCATATGACACACACCAGCCATGTGTGCTAGAAGCAGTGGTCGATGATAGTTTGGCGCATTGCACGCCCCTCCTGTGCATCGCCTCCTCCATGGGGTGCCGCCCCATCTGCTCCCTCCTCATCCTCATCGTCAGGTGGTTGTAGTTCTGCGTCAGGGGGCAGGGGCACATTCTGCCTGACGCACATATTGTGTAGCATTACACATGCCATGACGATCTTTGCCACCTTCTCATGGCCATACAGGAGTGCCCCACCAGACCTACTGAGGCTTCGGAACCGTGCCTTCAATAGGCCGAATGTCTGCTCTATGACCACACGAGTACGTGTATGTGCACGGTTGAAGTCCTCCTCGTGCTGGTTCTGCGGGTTCCGGACTGGTGTAAGGAGCCAACTCTTCAGGGGATAGCCAGCATCACCTGTATGTAGGCGAGAATGTATGTGTCAGTCATGTTGTCTGATCAGGAACATGATGTTCCATCATGGCTTGCTTCCAACTGTTAATTTGGCTCACATCTACATGACCTAATTTATTCACACAATGCTACCTGTATATGCTCATGGCTTCCATGGCCTGTTTTGCATGCCATCACCCAATGTATGCAGAGGGGTTGTGTGCATTGTAAGTGCCCATCCTCTGTCTCCGATCTCCGTGTTACTCACAGACAGGTGGAGTATGCATCCCCCCCCTTTCAGCCAGGTGGAGTATGCATCCCCCCCCCCTTTCAGCCAGGTGGAGTATGCATCCCCCCCCCTTTCATCCAGGTGGAGTATGCATCCCCCCCCCTTTCAGCCAGGTGGAGTATGCATTCCCCCCCCCTTTCTGCCAGGTGGAGTATGCATCGGTACGTCATTCACCTGCCCACTTCCATTACATTGGACTCACCGAGTAGCCAGGATCTTGGGCCTGCATGTTGCTCCATGTAGCGTGGTATTGTGGAGTTCCTCAGGACCATGGAATCATGGGTTGATCCGGGGAATCGGGCACAACAATGTGTGATGATCTTGTTGGAGTCACAGACCATTTGCACGTTGATTGAGTGGAACTGTTTCCGGTTGCGGTACCGTACCTCCACGGCACGTGGAACCACCAATTCCACATGGGTGCAGTCGATGGCACCAATGCAACCGGGTATGCCGGCTAGTGCATGGAAACCCACTTTGGTGTTAGCTATCTCCTGTGCAGTCCGTGGTAATGAGATGTGGTTGTCTGTGTGCTTGAGGAGGGCATCGAGCACTTGGATGAGTGTTTGCGAGAATAATGGTTGTGAAATGCCATGCAGGTGCCCCACTGTGTGCTGGTAGCTGCCTGTGGCCAGGAAGTGGAGTACAGCCACTACCTTCAGTAGGGGGGGGATGGCGGTTGGACTTTCTATCATGCTGACGATGTCGTTGTGTGTCATGTCTACGATGGCGGTGATGGTGTCCCGGTCCAAACGGTACAGGGTGTGGATCTGCTCAGCAGTGAGGTTGAATGGATTGGCTCTGATGCGTGGGATTGGGGGCTGCCTGCGTGGTGGCACTGGCTGTGCAGGTGGGGCTTGCTGGGCCTGCCTTGCCCTCCTTCTCCTCCTGCGTCTCCTCTGTGCTGCCTGGTGTTGTTGCTGTTGTAGTAGTTGTTGTTGTTGTTGTTGCTGTTGTAGCACATGCATTGCTATCAGGTCCTCCAGCCCCAACATTGCCATTCGAATTGGTATCATTGTGGAGTGTGTCTGGGTGTGGGAAGGGGTGGGGTGGGCTCTTTTTGTACTTCCTGAGTCTGTATTGCCTTCACCTGTGCTGTTTCAGTGCACCTGTGGCAGCTGCATTCACTTAACATGGCCCTTTACGGTTGGTTCGCGATGGCGTTGTTAGCACCATGGTGGTAAGGTACTTAACGGGCTGGGTGATGGCGTTAGGTGCATGTCCGCTTGGGTCGGGATTTGCGTAACTTTCCGCCATGGCGCTAAGTACGGTGTGGGCGGGCGCGGGCGCGGACCCTTGTCGCAGTTAGCGGCAGCGTTGACTACGATGCCGCTAATGGCATCGTAGTTAACGGTCACATGTCATGATCGGACCTGGCGGAAAAAGATGGTGGTAACCATTTACCGCCATCGTTTTTCACTTAGCGCCAGGGTCGTGATGAGGCCCTGTGTCTCGGGGGCAGGGGTTTAGAGTCGTCGGCTGGCATCTCTCTGGTAAACGGCAACGTTACTACATCCCCGGAACGCCTCTCAGGCATGGCGGAAATTGTTTATGGTTCCGATGGTAATGGTAACGAGCGCAGTTCGGAGATTGGATCCTGATTTCGCGCTCCATACATTAGGTCTTCCAGTTTTCTGTTCTCTCCCTTGCTGGTTTCTGGCCCTGGTGGTTCCTGTGCCTTTGCTGCTGTGTGCTATGGGAAAACATGCTGCTAAACGCAAGGACCTGGAGTCCTCTGCTTCTTCCTCTGGGTCCTTGGAGCAACCTAGGTACAAGCATGCTGCTAAAAAAAGAAAACACTCTGCTTTTTTCCTTATCCCAAAGGGAAATTAAGGACTTGCTCAGGCAGGCTACTTGTCGGCACAATGGCGGGAATAAGCGCAGGGGGGTCTCTCCTTCCTCTTCTCCATCCACATATTCCTGTTCGGAAGCCTCCTCTTCAGATACCCTTACTAGAGGCAGTTGCTGAAGGAAAGGTACCTGGACAGAGAGGATGTGGAAGCTGTTTTAGCTTGAGTGTGTTGAATGGCATGAGGTTTTCCGAACCCTTTGTCCGGGGCGACTGTCCAGATCCCACTATACGGCAATACAGGCATATGCCCAAGATGGGTTTGCCACTGATTGCGGATATTCTAAAAAAGATCCTCAAAAAGTGGAAGGACCCAGAAAGGATTGCCATGCCCCGGTTGTTGGCAAAGCTCTATCCATTGAAGGATAGTGACGCTTTTCTTTCAGACTCCATGGAGATGGATGATAGCTTTGCCAGCCTGTGGGTCGGTCCGCCATGTTGGCAGCAGAAGCAGCAGTTCCTGACCAGGTGGATCTCAAAATCAACTCAGGACTCAAGAAGGGGCACTCTGGAGCTCACCTGGCCCTCGGGGCTAATATCTACGGATCCTACAAGGCAGAGACGGTCCTGGGGGGCTTTAAGAAGCTGCAATAGGCTATGGAGGAGGGCTCTGACTGTGAGCCTCTTCTTTCTGATATGCAGCAGCAGGTGCATTTGTTATCGGACTTGGCATATGATGGTGTGCAGGGCTCAGCCATGGGTATGGGTGCCAGTATTTCGGGATTGAAAGACTGAGGGTTCACAGACGATGGCAGCCCTTAAACTTCCTTTTGAATGGGCTAAACCTTATGGTGATTAATTGGAGGACAAAGTTCACAAGGTTTTCCGTTGCAACAAACGTGCACACAAATTGCAGTGGAAGCCTTCTTCTGCAGTCAAGGAGTCGTCAACCAGATCAGGACCTGTCATTTTGGGGTCTAGAACACGCTTGGTTTGGAAGCCACAGGGGGGGGCATACTCCCCCTCGCACCTCTCGACCTTCGAGCCAGGTGCAGAAACACTGACAGTTCTGGCAGGTCGGTAGGCGGTCGTCCCCGCCAATTTTTTTCCTTTGCGGGCCCAGTGGTGCTCCGACTCTTGGCCTCTCTGCACAGTCAGGGTTGGTTATAGTTCAGCCCCTCTTGTTCAGGACTTCTCTAGTCACACTCAGCTGAAGAAATCAGCAATGTCTGCGGCCCTGTCACAGTTATTGCTGAAGAACGCTATCATGCCAGTCCCTCAGACCCAACGAGGTGTGGTTTTACGCCAGGGTTTTTTCTTGTTTCTAAACCATCTGGGAAGTACCGCCTCATCCTCGATCTTAAGTGCCTGAACTGTTTTGTGAAGAACGAGAGGTTCAAGATGGAGACTCTGCAAAACATTCTTCCTCTGATTTTGAAAACAGATTGGTTAGCGTCCCTGGATCTCCAGGACGCTTATTACCATGTGGCACTGCTCCCATCCCAGACCCAATTCTTCAGTTTTGCTGTGGGGATTCAGCATTTTCAGGGTCCTCCCTTTTGGGTTGCGTTCAGTCCCACAGGTGTTCACCACATTGGTGGCTTCCCTGATGGCCCAACTCCATCTGCAGTGCGTTCAGCTTTTCAGCTTTTCCCCTATCTGGATGACTGGCTAGTCAAGGCAGCCCAGCGGGGGCTGGTCCTGGCACATCTCTGTCTGGTATGCCAGGCTCTGCAAGGGGTTTTCTGATCAACTGGCAAAAGTCCCACCTGCGTCCCTCCCGAGGATCTGTTTTTTTCATTGTGGCCCAGTTTTTCACCAGGGTGGGGAAGGTCTTCATGCCTCTGGAGAGGATCCAGCGGCTTCACTCTGTTTTCATCAAGGTTCTCTGGAAGCCTAGGGTTCCAGCCTCCTGTGTGTTTTTGGTCCTGTGGGCCCGCCTCCATCTGTATCCCCTGGTCTCCTATCTTCTGGCCCACTGGCTCCCGGCCTTTCAGAAACATACAAAGCCAATGTCCCAGTCTATGAGACTCTGAAGACAGATCTGCTGGGGTAGTTGCAGGTCCACAATCTCCGGGCAGGGGTGGCCCTGATTCGACCCATGAATACCACTCTTACTACTGATGCCAGCGGGCAAGGGTGGGGAGCCACTCTGGGTGCTCTGTCGGCACAGGGGTTGTGGGCTCCGGAGGAGCTTCATTGACCATCCAACTAGAAGGAGCTGTGTGCCTTTCACCGGGCCCTGTTGTTTTTTTTAGGGGAGTCCCTGGAAGGCCAGGCGCTTGTGGTCTCTCAGATAGCTGCCCCGGGGGGGGGGGCACGGGGGAGCATCTAGTGTCTGCTGAGGCCACACATATCAGGAGTGGAAAAGCATTCAAGCGGACCGCCTCAGCAGGTGTTTCCCCTCCTGCTGGGATCTAGTCCTATCGAACAGGGTCTTTGCTGAGATCTGCAACTGGTTTAGATGTCCGATTCTGGATCCTTTTGACTAGCAAGTCTCACTGAAGGTCCCCCTCTTCTGCTCCCGGTTTCTGACAGTGGGGGCCTGGGTTGTTTACGCTTTGAATCTGGAGTGGCCACAGGGTCTCCTCTATGCCTTTCCTCCTCTCCCTCTTGTACTCTGAGGGGTGGAGCGGATGATGGGATGCAGGGCAATGGTTTTGTTGGTGGCTCCTTTCTGGCCTCGATGGGGTTGTTTCCCTTCCCTTTTGGAGTTTCAGTCTTGAGAGCCATAGTTGATTCCGAAGTGACCTTGCTCTCTGCAGGCCGGTCTGGGTACAAGGTCCGGTGGATTCAATGGGCAGTCTGAATCTTACACGGTCTCAGTTGACTTCTCAGGGGTTTTCTGGTCCAGTGGTCAATTATATTCTCTGGGCTAGAAACCCTTCTACCTTGAAGACCTATGACGGAAACTTGGGGCATTTTCTGGTTTGGTGTGGGTGGTCTGGTGTCCTCCTGTAAGCGATATTCAATCAACACTACAGCCAAGTCAATGCCTAGTCTGGGATGCTGAGGAAAACCCTTATTAATGTATTGTTATGTCTAGTTCAGTACTCTGGATGACCACCCTTGTATAACACCCTCCTCTTAGAATCCCCTTGACCCCACTGAGCCAAGAAGTAGGTTTGTTTTGCAAATAAAAAGGTTTATTTGAGGATTTAAACAATATATATATATATCACACTTTATAATAAATGAATATCTGATAGTACACCTAGACATATGATGTTGATCAACAATGGGTAATCTGGCACTAGCACACTTCTTTACAATCAATGAGGAGTTAGTATAGGATGGATAAAGTAGCAAAAATACTTTTATGGTTTCAAATGGATGCAATGTTGAATGAAAATGCAGTACAGAAACTAACTGATATGGTTTCACAAGATATCATATGTTCACTTTTCCCCTGGTGGCAATTCACCCCCCCTTATATGCAATGCAAGGAGATGGAAGTAACACACACAGTTCTCAGGAATGCAATCAAATACAATACGAAATTCAATTCCCCCCCAGCAAGCTTAGAGGAAACAGGTAGGAGTTTGAAACACAGGCCCGAAATGGTTTTTAAATGTGATGGCAATGGATGGGAAAATATGCCAATGATTTTAATTCCCTCTAGAGATTCAGGGTGAGTGGGAGATGCATGCTGGTGTTAGTTCAGGCTCACTTTAGCAATGCTCTATGAGTTATTACCAAGTTGCAAACGGATTTTAACAAAGGAAAGAATGGAGCTGCTATTTTGACAAGTGGAGAAATTGAGCCAAAATCGCAAATCGCGGTAAATTCGCGAGGGCATGAATCGTAGCAAGGTTCTAGGCTTCTTGGAAAGCTTAGATTCTAAGCTTTCAGAGGAAAGTTAAATCTCGTTCCTAGCCCAAACGGTTCCAGAGATACGGATGATTAAATAAAGGTAGTTTTTCGGATTTAAAGTAAAACTCAAAATGACAGGTGACAGCTTGCAGCTTCAGAATTGACAGGTGACAGTTGTGCAGCTTTACAAATGACAGATGACACGATTTCTAGGAGGCAGTTCTACTTAGGTTAAAATAGTTTGGATTAGATTATTTTAACTACAAGATTGGTTCTGCACAGTTCTGCTAGGTATTCACAATATAAATTTGAACTAGGCCTCGTTACGGATCTGGTCAACACGTCCGGCTGCGGTTCTGTCTGCTCGGCGGGTCAATCAGGCACCGGTTCTGCTCACAGCGATCTGGGTCAGCTCTGCTCTGCTGGTCTAGCCTCTCTGGATTCTGGATGTAACACTGCTTTCTGGGTACTGCGACAGGTTCTTGCAAAAGAATTCAGACAGCTCGCCCGGCTGTGGAATAGTTTGCAAATGATTTTGAGGCCTGCTGACAAATATTTTTGCTTGCAGTGGGCCTTCTTGGTTCAAAGTTCTGTAGTCTCTGTTTAGCTTGGAAGTCTAAGTGTTGGATCTCTAGATGTGAAGTCGTCGGTCAGCATGCTCCGCAGCAACCGGAATTGAATGTCTCTACCTGTCCCAGCAGTCTCTTTTTATGTGTTTTGAAAATGGGAGTGTGCCTGGGCCTAGCTAAGCCTGCCCCTCTCTACTTGTCATTGGCCCAATTCTCCCCTCTCCCATGATTGGGGGAAGGAAATGGATTGTCATCATGATGAGGTCTGTTTATCGGTCAGAGGATCCTCCCCTGGTCAGTTTGCCCACAAATCTATATTTGATTCAAATATATCTTTCCCAGATATACAATTTGTTGAAATTACATGTGCACATTATATATTCCTTATGGTCCATGCTTGTCTGCCTCTGATCTTCCTGGGGGCTTGCATTCAAAAATGACAACATTTTGCACTTTTTAACTGGTTTTGCAATATCGGACATTTACCCAAAATTACACCCATGTGCGCAAGGAATATGGACATTAATTGATGAAGTGTCAGATTTTTAACATGCAGACATTTGGAGTGAGACCCTATTTTCCGCTAGCAACCCCCAGAATACACCACAGGGTCCTAACGCCTCTCAAAATGTTCACAGAAAAATCACAAAAATAATGATATTACTTATATAATTCTGACAAGTCCGCACTATGAGTTATCTATCTTTTTAAAATTATGCCCTGGTCAAAAAGGGGTGTGGCTTCCCACATCACAGGTTGGAATAACTGGTTTATCAACTTCCCCCAAGCTCAGCTGCTAGCAGAGGCACTGCCCCTCCCAGTTTCCCCTAAGAGGAAGCCATTTTACGACACCCCCAATATAACATTTGCCTGAGTCAAGGGACTTGCATTGTTCTGTTCCTTCCAGTTCCCAGGTGCTCCACCCCATATCTAATCAGAGAGGTGACAACTCCTTTTGGCAAGGGGCAGCAGGATGCAGCTAGGCCTGGGAAGAGTGGCTGAACAGGTTTCTCCTGTCGGGGGTAGTTGTCAGGCAGAATCCAGTTTCACTAAGCCAGGTTTCAGCTAAATGTCACTTTTTGTTCCCAGTTTTCTACATTCAAATCAAACTGACAATTTGTACCTATACATTAAATAATTACTTCCTTCAAGTCATTTCAGAATATGGTTTTACATTCTTCCACCTCTTAGCAAGTCTTTCCTTGGTCTGGTTTTGTTTCATTTGTGCAGTTTTACACAAAAGTCTGGTGGTTTTAAAACGCCGGCTTTCTGATAGTGGTGAGTACTGGTAATGCAACCATTTTTGGGATTAAGAAAATGAATTCCCCACAGTTCTGAGTTGCTTTTTTTGCAATCAGCATTGCCATTCCCAATGGTTTCAGGCTACTATGTGTGTAGCCCAATGGTGGTTTTAGGCAGTGCCCTCCTGTACTCACAACATAGGCAAAAATGGGTGGCAGCCTATTCTTCATGTTTTCCCTGTGCACTCTCTGGGGAGTTCTGGCCATCATGATGTTTTCCATGCCAGTACTGCACAGTTTTATGGTAGGGCTTGTATGCATGGGTAAAAATATCCCACAAGCCCCCCCTCTTGCGATGGCCATTCTGTCCTTTCGCTGATGGAACTCACAAGATCTGGGATGTTCGTCTCCTCTTCTTCCAATTCCATGGATGGCACAGTTCAGCATCTTTTCCTCCCTCCAGTCGATCAATCAGTTCTCCTTGCTGGTCCTGATGGGAGGATTGGGCGGTACCCTGGGCCCCTCGGGTCTCTGCTCCCGGTCCCCGGTCGTCCTCCTTGGTTAGTCTCCAGGGTTTCATCTCTCCAAGGATGATAAAGCAAAGCGGCAATACACATTCCTAGACATTTTTCCACCACTATTAATGGTGTGGCAAACATGTACATTTTATACATCCAAATGCATTTTGCATTCTGATTTTAAAAACAATATATAACAGTGCACATTTGCATTACGTTACTATATTTTTGGTATGTGGAATATTTTAGAGTTTGAACTGACTTACTCTGGAGCGGCCCCCTCTGGTATTGCAGAGGACTCCTCCAGTTGTTGCAGAGTGTGCCTCGGATGGCAACACTTTAGCTGATTTATATGGACCCACTTGTCTTCCCCCTCTGCCAAACCGCCTTTGGGGATGCAGATCTTGTAGGCCACAGGGGAGATTTTGTCTATAATTTCAAACGGTCCCTTCCATGTAGGCAAGAATTTTCGCTGTTTGGCCTGGTTCCTTTGGAAATTGTATAGATAGACCCGATCACCCACCTTATATTCCTTCCGTGTGGTCTTCAGGTCGTAGTGGGTCTTCATGCTCTCGGCTGATCTTTCTAGATTCCGCTGAGCATAGGCAAAAGCATGCTGAAGGTGTTTCCTTAAATTCTTCACAAACTCATGAGTTGTGGAGGCATTTATCAATGTTTGCTCTTGGGTTCTGTAGAGCAAATGCTGGGGAAGCACCATCTCACGTCCGGTCATCAACTCAAATGGTGACATTTTGGTTCCAGATGAAGGGGTAGATCTGATGGCCATTAGGACCAGAGGTAGTCGGATATCCCAACTTAGCCCAGAATCTGCCACAAACTTTTTTAATATGCTCACAATTGTCCGGTTATATCTCTCTACTGCTCCAGAAGAAGCTGGCCTGTAAGCAATGTGTAGCTTCCTTTTAACCCCTAGTATCTCCCACATCTTTGTCATTACTTCACTGGTGAAGTGGCTACCTCTGTATGACTCAATCCTTTGAGGTAGACCAAAACGGGAAAAGATGTGGTTAATCATCAGGGCAGCTGCTGTTTCTGCCTTGCAGTTTGGGGCTGGGAGACATTCCACCCACTTGGTAAACAAGCATGTAACGGTCAACATGTACTTGTTTCCTCTAGACGAGCGAATTACAGGGCCTACAAAGTCGATTTGCAAATCTGACTATGGCAGTGTCATCCCCCTCTTTTGGAGAGGCGCACGGTGTGTGAGGGATGATGGCTGAAATTGTGCACACACAAGACACCCCTTCAAGTATTGGTCGAGGTCCTTCCCCATGTGTGGCCAGTATGCAACCTCTCTTAAGATTTCCAGTGTTGTGTGAAACCCCCTATGACCGGCGGTGGCCGCATCATGGGCGTGACTTAACATCAGGCTTCGGAATGAGGTAGGAACCACCCACTGATCGTGGCCAGCTTTGGATTTCCTTACCAGCAAACCGTCTTGGATTCGGAACATTTTTGGACATTTCATCAACACTCTTAGGTCCTCTTTCCCAATGTACTCGGTATCCGTCAGGGGAAAGTTCTCAGGGTCCTCAAGGTGTTGGTAAAACTAACCAATAATTGGATCCCCCTTCTGAGCTGTAATTAAATCAGCATCAGGGGTCTCCTTACTCCATTGTGCAGTTGAAAGATCATTGTGAGCATTTGTCTGGGACCTAGTGATAGCAGTGACCTGGATTTCCCCCAACAGGGACTCTATTTCGATTAGATCCCCTTGGATGGCCCCGGTTTTGGCCAGCTGATCAGCTAAGTCATTTGCAGTTTTGTCTGGTCCCTCTACTTTGGAATGACCCTTGATCTGCTTCCAGTAGATGGTCATCTCATTCAAGGTGACCAGATCATCAATGTTTTGGATTAACTTCCCATGTTTCAGGGGTTTGTTATTAGCACATAACATGCCTCTGGTTTTCCAATTAGCCAGGTGCTCCACTAACCCGTTCCGTACATAATCCGAATCAGTGATTATGACCAGTTCGTGGAGTTGATGTTGGACAGCAGTGAGGATGGCCTGATGCACAGCCATGAACTCTGCCACCTGACTACTTCGGGGACCAATTTTGTATCCAGCGGAGGGTTCTGGAAACTCCTTCACCCAGGAATTCCCTACGCCGGCTACCAGTTCTTTCTCCCCGTGGTTGTCAACATGGTACGAGTATCCATCCACATAGACAGTGGGCATTCCCTCACACTTGTCTTCTTCAAAGACTTTGTGTGGAGAATTAAGGTATGCCTCCATGTTGTCCTTGATTTTTAGACTTTCGTCCTCGAGACAGTTTTCTCTGGCACAATCATGCAAGTCAGCCAGACCTTGCGCGAGGGGACTCTTCTTGTTTTGGCCATATCTGACCTCCACAGGAAAGCCTTGCATTGACAGAATCCAGGAAGTAATTCGGGAATTACTCACATTTCCGGCCCGGATTCTGTCACTTTGGAGATATTGTAGAGGCTGGTGTGGAGTCTCCACTATGATGTGTTCCCCCTGGATAAACGGGCGGTAATTCTTCAATGCCCACACAGTTGCCAGGAGTGCCTTCTCACAATCGTTGAATTTTTCCTCCACAGAGGATAAAGTTTTGCTCGCATAGGAGATTACTTTATTGACCTTGTCATGCTTTTGATATAATACTGCCGTCAAGCACGTATTAGAGAACCCCGTCTCCAGGAAGAACTCCTTGTTTCTGACAGGGTAAGCTAGGCAAGGCGCTTGTGAGAGGCTTCTTTTGAGTTGTCTTACCGCCTCGGATTGTTCTGGACCCCATTCCCACTTGACCCCCCCCCTTCAAGAGATGAATCAGGGGTCTAGTGATCTCTGCGTAGCCTTCAATGAACTTTCTGCTGTAATTAGTCAGTCCAAGGAGGCTCCTTAGTTCCCGCAGAGTTGTGGGGTCTTTCAGCTTCTGAAGTGCTTCCACTTTCTTTTCTTGGGGACAGAGGCCCTGAGGAGTAATCTCATGCCCCAAGAAATTAACACGGGTTCTACACCACTGTGCTTTCTGGAAGGAAAGTTTTGCTCCGGCGGCCCTCAACTGTGTCAGAACATAACGGGTCTCCGCTATGTATTCCTCCACAGATGAACTTTTGATGAGGACATCATCTACATAAGCCATGTTACCCCTCGCACCCAGGTCGGGCATGGCCTTATGTAGGAAAATGTTGAATTCATTGCCGGAGTTGAGGTATCCAAAAGGAGTACGGGTCCAGGTGTACTGCTGGCCCCCAAAGGTAAAAGTCAGTTTGTATTGGTCCTCCTTACTGACAGGCACGGTCCAGTATCCATTGGTCAGGTCTATTGCTATGAATACCTGTGACCCCTGAATCTGGGCCAGCCCTTGGTCAATGTAGGGCAGAGACCATTGGGAAGTATGTACCCGTTTGTTCAGCTCCCTAAGGTCGGCGCAGAGTCTCCACTGGCCGTTTGGCTTCAATATTCCCAGCACCGGATTATTGAAAGTGCTGTGGACTGGACGGATTATTCCCCGGGACTCAAGGTTCTTAATTATTTCAATAAGGGTCTCCATGGATGCGAGAGGCAAACGATATTGCTTCACAAACACTGGAGTCATTCCAAGGTCCGTGGGAATTGTTGTGGTGTGGATGTCGGTGTGACCACAGTTATATGAGTCTACCACAAAGAGATCTTGGAAGGCCAAGAAAACTTGTTTCAACTTTTGCTACTGTTCCAGAGTCCCGCAGGCATCAGCTAGGTTGACTCTCTCTTCGACCATCTGCCTGAAGCCTGGAAAGACTTCTGGTTTGGCTATCTCAGCGCCCTCCTCCAGCTGGGTGGAGAAGTCCCTGGTCAGAGTGCTGATTTGGACTGGAGGCTTCAGGTGGGAAAGGCGCCCTGGAAAATCACCTCATCCCTCCTGAAGTCACAAGTCACATCTTCCTTACCATATGGGCAAGAAGTGTACACCAGGAAGTTCCCCCCATGCCGGGTGAAAATCCTGTCTGGTGTTGTATTGTCCTCACTGTCACTGTCAAAACAGTCCTTCGGGATTGGTCCTAACAGTTCATTTCCTAAATCGATGGAGAAATGTCGGTCATCAACCGCCATTCCAATAGTGGTGCCTGCGGCTAGAGTAATACTCTGTAAGTCGCTGTTATCCACCTCTATTGGAATGGTGTCATGTTCTATGTTGACTAATGGTGTTGGGTTTACCCCTAACCCTTGCTGTTGGAGAGAAGCATTTAGATGAATATAAGCATCAGGGTTTTGCAATTTTTGTCCTCTTTTAACTTTCACTTCCAGGGAGAATTGTCGGGTCTTTTCTGGGATGGTGACTTCCTCTTTAATCTGAATTTCAACTGCATAAGGTAGCAATTGAGCTGACCTAATTGCTTTTTCTGAATCATCAAAGCCCATGGGATTATCCGCCAATCGGGACCAAGCTTTGAAGTTTATTAGGTCCAAACTAATGGCGAAGCGATTGAGAATGTCACTGCCTAAGTAAAAGGCGGCAGTGACGTCTCGCACGACCCAACAATTATGGACTATGCTCTTGTTGCCAATGGAGATTTTGAGCATGCACCTGCTTGGCAGGAGATGTTTCAAATTGGGTGCTTCCAGGTCCATTTCCCATTTGTCTATCAGTTTGAATGTGGGAATGGCTGGATCTTTTGGGAGTTGGCGGAACATGGCTTCGCTGATGAAGCTCTTACCGTTGTTCCCACACACTCGAGCGAGAACAGAGTTCTTCCCATCATTTAACTGAACATGGATGAACAACTGCTCTCCAATTTGCTGAATATCAGCCAGGCTCTGATCTGACTTCACATCTTTCTGGACTATAGGAGTGAGAGTTTCTGATTGTGGATTAGTAAAGAATTTCATGGTGTTTCCTTCCAGTGTGGAATACCACCTTAAACTGGAAGGAAGGTTGATTTTCAGAAATAGAGAGGACCCCCCATCACCAGTCTGTTGTCCTACTGCTATTACTGTCACGTCTGGAATTTGGTTGTTCTGGAAGTGAAATTCTACTTGGTCAGATTTTTGTTCGACCATGTGGCAGGTGCCGTTTAAACTTACATGGTTGACACTCTGTTTTAATTTTATTGGTCGGCTAGTCTGGGTCCAGAGGACCTTGTTTACGCAATCTATTTGGGGTGACAATCTTCTCAGGAGGTCATTCCCTAGTAAACAAGGGGTGCCCTCTGGAGTCACTACTATGACCGGGTGTTTCACCTTGTGTCGCCCAATTTTGATGTCCAAATCTACAGTCCCCTCGACAGGAATTTCCTTCCAGTCAAAGTTCTGCAGTTGTCCAGGAAGAGAGGTGAGAGGAATACGGTAATTCTCCCCCTTCCTGCATTTAGTTCCTCAAAGGCCCTTTTGGACAGAAGGGTAGCTTGGGATCCAGTGTCCACCAGTGCCAAAATTGTACCCTGCCCCTGTACTTGTACCGGGGCATAGTATCTTCCCTCCTTCTCCTCAAGGGGGCACAGATAATGCACATTTTTGGACAACTGGTGGGCTAACTTTCTGGTTTTGGACATGGCGAGAGAAGAGATTTGGCCAGAATTCTGTGGAGAGTCTTGGGAATCTGAAAGAAAAAGTTGGCAACTGGAGATCAGAGCCATTGTGGGTTCCCCTGGTTCCGGTTCTGGGCCACCCCCCCTTTTTGGAGGCAGTCACCAGGATGGGTTTGAACCAGGGGATTTCGGTATTGTGGGTTCTGGGATGAGATGATGGGCGGCGGTAGCTCAGACTCCACATCTCCCCAGTCTGAATTGGCGTCCCTTGGGACCCATTTCTCCTTGGGAGGAGTTCCCCCATCTCTAAAGTAGAAGACCCTTTCCCCAGGATCCTCTGAGGATCCCTCTCCCTCAAATTGGAAGATCTGTACCTCCTCCACAAACTGGGTCTGTTTGGGTACTTTGTTTCTCCTACCTCCTCTCTGCTCCTTGGGTGGCAGACTTTCAGGGGTAGGAGATTTTGTTTCCGGTTCCTGGTTTTCCAGGGGCTGTTTACAAGTTGGGAAGGAAGCTTCCTCCAAGGCTTTACACACCCCTTCCCCTTGTGCCTCCTCCCTGGGAACCGGTGGGTTATCGGGGTGCAGCCCCCGTCATTGTTCTGGAGCACCAGGTCCAGAGTTTGGGGCATTCTGCGGTGGCATGCTCATCTGAGGGTTCTGTTGAGCCCTCAGTATGTGACCCAGATCCCGTGCCATATTTTGGACCTGGCGCTCAAGTTGTGTAACCCGCTCAGGCTGATACGGGGCTCTATTTTCTCCCCTAGGCTGATCCCGGGAAGGGTAGCTATCCCTTCTCTGGTAATACCCCGGATTGGGAAGATTTGGGTACCACTCCACCCTTGGCCTCCCCTCTCCCGGATTAGGTTGTCCGGGCTCAGGGAATTGGGGAAAGAAGGATGGATGGTTTTGGGGTTGGAAATTCGGTGGATACCTGGGAAAAAAGTTCTGCCCAGGATTTGGTGAATATCTGCCCTCCTGGGGTAAGTTAGGAGGGAAGTTCCCCGGGTTAGGCGCTTGGCTGGATCCCCCCCTTGGGCTAGAGGAGTCCACACATAACCCAGGATGGGTCGGTTTCCCTTGTAGCCGGGACTCACATAGTCAGGGGAGCGGGGGACCCCATTTGTGGGACTACCTCCTCGACTCCCTGTCTGTGACTGGCCCGAGGGCCTTCTGGGCTGTGAATCATTTGGTGCAGGCAGGTTTTTAGGCCCCCCCATCTCCAAATCTAAAACGGGGGCAACCTTTACCTCTGCCACCTTGGCAGCAGCAGGGGTGCTGTTGGTTTTGGGGTTTTTCGGCGCGTTATTTTTATTTTCGATAGGCTTCTGCACCTCATAGATCCGGGTAGCCTGTTCAATGACCCAGTCTAAAGATCTTTTCTCATGAAAATCTCTCACGAGCTGGGTCATTATGTATTTGGGTAAGGCATGGAAAAACGTATTGATAAATTCTCTGCTATCCGTGCGCACCCTTCTGGTGGTCTGCACAAAAGCACGCTTTAATTCTTGCACAAACTCTTGTGGGGCCTGATCCTCCCCACATTGCAAATTGTAGGCTGCCTTGCGAGCCTCTTGAGGATTTCTGTGCACAGAAAAATGTTTCAAGATGGCCGCCCTGTATGTGGACCACCTTGAATGGTTTTGATCCTCCAGCCCCGCAAAGAAACTGGAGTATTCTGGTGAGAAGGTCCACTTTACATATTGAATACAGCTTTGGCTGTCCTTCAAATGGAAAGTCTCTATCATCAGAATACTTGGCGTTCTTATGATAAGGCGTAATGACACTCCTTATTGCCTTTATTTGTTTCAATGGGTCCTTAAGCAAGGCCCTTTTTGCCTTATTGGCCTTTTTGGTTCGGGTAACCCTGGTCCATTCATCCTCTGACTCAGAAGCGCTGCTCCCAGAGGTGCCCGTCTGATCTTCCAGGTTTTCCCGGATTCTGCGAGCCTGGGAATGGCTGGCAGAATGTGGGGACCTGGTCTCCTGTGTCCTGTAACGCTCAGAGGAGTCTTCAGATCCCTCCTTGCTACCAGGATTTGCTGGGTATCCCCCCCACTGACCTAACTGGGCAGAGGTTTTCAGGATGCCCTTAGTGGGCCTACTCTCCTGGGGTTCCCCACTAAATTGCACTGTGCTTGGGTGCCCATACCCGGATGCCCGCCCATCCATTCCTGGGAGGTACTGGCCTATGAGCCCCATACTTCTAGCTGGATAGTAATCTGCCATCCCCGTGGCCCTGGGCTCATGTGCGCGAGGGGACATGGGGGTAGCAGAGTCCAGGGACTGGGAGAGATGAAGGCCTCTGGTACTAGGGCTCCTGAGGTTATGCTCAGGAGTTTCTCTTTCCCAGCGAACCTCATCTCTATCCGCCCCTGCTTCCTGTTGCAATGCAAGAGCCTGCGCTTTCAGTTCCTCAGTTAAGGCCTTACTTTACTCTATCAGTCTCTCCTGCATGGCTACCTGTTGCTGGAGCCTATCATTGTGCTGACAGAGAGCCTCATTTTCTCTCTGTGCCTCCTGATTGGTCCTGGAGTACTGGGCCTGTCTCTGCTGCAGGAGGGTTACCTCCTCAGTCCCATCCCTACTGGCCTGCTCCTTTCTTGTCAGAGCATCCTCCACCCTCCTGGTGTGCTCTAACAAGTTCTGGTGTTCTTTTTGGAGGTCACCCAGTCCCTGGAGGGCCAGGTGATTTTCTTCCATTTTCCTTTTTAAGTGGCAGACTTCCTGGCCTAAGCTATCCCTTTCCTGACTAAGAGCCTGCATCTGTGCCGCCAGGTCGTCCCTTTGCCTTTGGAAGGCACCAGCTTTCTGGCGCTCCTGGTCAAACTCTGCCTGGGTATCCAGGTCTTTCAAAATCAGTTTATTGCTCTCTGCCTTCTCCCTATCTAGGGGGCTTTGCAGGGTGACTACCTGCTCGGCACATGCCCTATTGAAATCTAATTGTTGCTCCAGCTTTTTCTGGCTCTGCAGTAGGGAGTCCAAACCTTCTTGGTACTCCTTCTGCAAGGCCAGAAATCTGGTATCCTGGTCCGCCTTTTCCTGTTGCAGCACATCCATATCCTCCTTTATTTTAGTGATGTACTGTCTGCTGTCCTTTTCTGACTCCTGGCTCCTGAGCAGCCTCTGCTCAGAAGAGTCCAGATCAGATTGGGCCTTCTCTAATGCCATCTGTTGCCTATTTGCCAGATCTCGGCCTTCAGCCCATTTGTCCTGCATGGCTCCCATATATAGATACAAATATGCCGCTATCCTGGCAATCTTATTATGTTCATCTTTGGCTTTAGGGGCCATATATAGTTCACTCAGGGCCACATGTAAGGGACCCTGATCTCTCCATATGTCTGACCCTGTTTCAGTGACCTGTGGCGCGATTGGCTGCAACCAGACTGTTTGGTCCTGATGAGTCCACTCACCTCTCACAAATAGCTTATGTAAGAAGTGCTCTCTGGCTATTTTCATATCTACCAAGGTCGTCATTCTGGAATTTGAGTTCCTTCCTGACTTACAGAAGTTTGTATTTTATTTTTGCAAAACAGACTGTTTCCTTAGAGCGTTCCTTTGAGGAGTGCCTTACAGCGTAACACAGCGTGGTGATCCGACCGGATGTATGTCTCCCGTCAGTTAGCACACTGTATTAATCTGCACAAGTGATAGATCTAACCCAGAATATCCCGGACGAACCCCCACTTTTGTAAGCGATATTCAATCAACACTACAGCCAAGTCAATGCCTAGTCTGGGATGCTGAGGAAAACCCTTATTAATGTATCGTTATGTCTAGTTCAGTACTCTGGATGACCACCCTTGTATAACACCCCCCTCTTAGAATCCCCTTGACCCCACTGAGCAAAGAAGTAGGTTTGTTTTGCAAATAAAAAGGTTTATTTGAGGATTTAAACAATATATATATATATATATATATATATATCACACTTTATATTAAATTAATATCTGATAGTACACGTAGACATATGATGTTGATCAACAATGGGTAATCTGGCACTAGCACACTTCTTTACAATCAATGAGGAGTTAGTATAGGATGGATAAAGTACAAAAAATACTTTTATGGTTTCAAATGGATGCAATGTTGAATGAAAATGCAGTACAGAAACTAACTGATATGGTTTCACAAGATACCATATGTTCACTTTTCCCCTGGTGGCAATTCACCCCCCCCCCCCTCCCTTATATGCAATGCAAGGAGGTGGAAGTAACACACACAGTTTTCAGGAATGCAATCAAATACAATACGAAATTCAATTCCCCCCAGCAAGCTTAGAGGAAACAAGTAGGAGTTTGAAACACAGGCCCGAAATGCTTTTTAAATGTGATGGCAATGGCTGGGAAAATATGCCAATGATTTTAATTCCCTCTAGAGATTCAGGGTGAGTGGGAGATGCGTGCTGGTATTAGTTCAGGCTCACTTTAGCAATGCTCTATGAGTTATTACCAAGTTGCAAACGAATTTTAACAAAGGAAAGAATGGAGCTGCTATTTTGACAAGTGGAGAAATTGAGCCAAAATCGCAAATCGCGGTAAATTCGCGACAGGTGACAGTTGTGCAGCTTTACAAATGACAGATGACACGATTTCTAGGAGGCAGTTCTACTTAGGTTAAAATAGTTTGGATTACATTATTTTAACTACGAGATTGGTTCTGCACAGTTCTGCTAGGTACTCAGAATATAAATTTGAACTAGGCCTCGTCACGGATCTGGTCAACACGTCCGGCTGCGGTTCTGTCTGCTCGGCGGGTCAATCAGGCACCGGTTCTGCTCACAGCGATCTGGGTCAGCTCTGCTCTGCTGGTCTAGCCTCTCTGGATTCTGGATGTAACACTGCTTTCTGGGTACTGCTACAGGTTCTTGCAAAAGAATTCAGACAGCTCGCCCGGCTGTGGAATAGTTTGCAAATGATTTTGAAGCCTGCTCACAAATACTTTTGCTTGCAGTGGGCCTTCTTGGTTCAAAGTTCTGTAGTCTCTGTTTAGCTTGGAAGTCTAAGTGTTGAATCTCTGGATGTGAAGTTGTCGGTCAGCATGCTCCGCAGCAAATGGAATTGAATGTCTCTACCTGTCCCAGCAGTCTCTTTTTATGTGTTTTGAAAATGGGTGTGTGCCTGGGCCTAGCTAAGCCTGCCCCTCTCTACTTGTCATTGGCCCAATTCTCCCCTCTCCCATGATTGGGGGAAGGAAATGGATTGTCATCATGATGAGGTCTGTTTATGGGTCAGAGGATCCTCCCCTGGTCAGTTTTCCCACAAATCTATATTTGATTCAAATACATCTTTCCCAGATATACAATTTGTTGAAATTACATGTGCATATTATATATTCCGTATGGTCCATGCTTGTCCGCCTCTGATCTTCCTGGGGGCTTGCATTCAAAAATGACAACATTTTGCGCTTTTTAACTGGTTTTGCAATATCGGACATTTACCCAAAATTACACACATGTGCACAAGGAGTATGGACATTAATTAATGAAGTGTCAGATTTTTAACATGCAGACATTTGGAGTGAGACCCTATTGTCCGCTAGCAACCCCCCAGAATACACCACAGGGTCCTAACGCCTCTCAAAATGTTCACAGAAAAATCACAAAAATAATGATATTACTTATATAATTCTGACAAGTTCGCACTATGAGTTATCTATCTTTTTAAAATTATGCCCTGGTCAAAAAGGGGTGTGGCTTCCCACATCACAGGGTGGAATAACTGGTTTATCCACTTCCCCCAAGCTCAGCTGCTAGCAGAGGCACTGCCCCTCCCAGTTTCCCCTAAGAGGAAGCCACTTTACGACGCCCCCAATATAACATTTTCCTGAGTCAAGGGAGTTGCATTGTTCTGTTCCTTCCAGTTCCCAGGTGCTCCACCCCTAATCTAATCAGAGAGGTGATAACTCCTTTTGGAAAGGGGCAACAGGATGCAGCTAGGCCTGGGAAGAGTGGCTGAACAGGTTTCTCCTGTCGGTGGTAGTTGTCATGCAGAATCCAGTTTCACTAAGCCAGGTTTCAGCTAAATGTCACTTTTTGTTCCCAGTTTTCAACATTCAAATCAAACTGACAATTTGTACCTATACATTAAATAATTACTTCCTTCAAGTCATTTCAGAATATGGTTTTACATTCTTCCACCTCTTAGCAAGTCTTTCCTTGGTCTGGTTTTGTTTCATTTGTGCAGTTTTACACAAAAGTCTGGTGGTTTTAAAACGCCGGCTTTCTGATAGTGGTGAGTACTGGTAATGCAACCATTTTTGGGATTAAGAAAATGAATTCCCCACAGTTCTGAGTTGCTTTTTTTGCAATCAGCATTGTCATTCCCAATGGTTTCAGGCTACTGTGTGTGTAGCCCAATGGTGGTTTTAGGCAGTGCCCTCCTGTGCTCACAACATAGGCAAAAATGGGTGGCAGCCTATTCTTCATGTTTTCCCTGTGCACTCTCTGGGGAGTTCTGGCCATCATGATGTTTTCCATGCCAGTACTGCACAGTTTTATGGTAGGGATTGTATGCATGGGTAAAAACATCCCACAAGCCCCCCCTCTTGCGATTCAGTGTGAGTTGCCTTCTGTTCTCCAAATCCTCCAGGAGGAATTGATAAGGGGCTGTTGGTGACCACACTTCACTCCCACTGGGCCTGCATTAAGATCCTCAAAGGGGACTCTGAGGGCCATGAGGAGGGGAATGCTTTGGTGGGGAAGTTCATTAGGGGTCTGACTGCTCATCCCTGTGCCCATAAGAGTATTCCTCCATGGGATCTTCCTCTGGTCTTGCGGTTCCTCCAGGGTCATCCTTTTCAACCCCTTGCAGACATTGACACCCAGCACCTCACTCTCAAGATGGCTTTCCTTGTTGCTATCACATCTGCCCAGCGTCTGGGGGAGTTGGGAGCTTTGTTGTGTCGCCCTCCTTTTCTGTGGGTGCTCCCTGATTCCATTGTTTTGCCCTGTGACCGCAAATTTCTTCCTAAAGTGGGGTGTCATTTCACACGTCCCAGGATCTGGTTCTCCTGGCTTTTTTTCAGAATTCCCAGACTCCTGACGAGGTGGCTTGGTGCGCCACTGATGTTCGGCTGCCTTTTCTGGAATAACTTTCTTGGATGGAGAAGTTCCATCGTACTTATAGCCTCCTTGTTACGTTTGGCACTGCTGTCCATAAGCCATTGGATCTCGACTGTCATCTCCATAGCTTATGTGTCTGCTGGGTTGTCTGTGCCTGAGCATGTCCAGCCTCATTCCACAAGGGGGGGTGGCGGCTTCCTGGGCAGATACCTAAGGGGTGCATCAGCAAGCAATTTGTAGGGCTGCTACCTGGGCAGACCAGAGCACGTTTATCAACCACTACAGGCTGAACTTGCCTCACCCCAGCAATGGCTCCTTTGGCGTTGTGATTTTGTCTGTTGGTATGTGATTCTTCGGGGTCTAAAAGTGGTGCTTTGTATTGCAGAACTTCTGTCTCTCTATATCTCATTGGGACGTCTCCCCATTGACTATGCTTTGGTATACCACAGAGGTAAGTACTGGGATGAGGAAGAGGGACGTGGAGGTAATGGTGTGATTACTTACTGGTAATCTTCATTACTCCTAGGGCTACTCTTCCTCCTCACAGTACTGACGACCCTCTTCTCCCTTCCTGCGGGGAAGGTCCCATTCTCTGGCTTTGTTGTTATGAACTGGGGCTTGTGGGTAAGTAGGAGGTATTATACCGCAGAAGAAAAGAAAGTGGCAAAGGGTTCCTCGAGCAGTGGCAGGGCCTCAGAGGTAAGTACTGTGAGGAGGAAGTGTAGAACTAGGAGTAATTAAGATTACCCATAAATAATCATAGCATTAGCAAATAAGCATTACATGCAACTTGTGTTCACACAATCCACATGAGTAACACCGGCAGATATCTTTACACATGCATTTTGAAGACATACCAAGAGATCCCAGTTTGAGATTAAGCCCAATATACCGTGGAAGCTGAACTTCGTTGAGGGAGAAATTGAAGAGATAATCATTACATTTTCAACTTCTAAAGCAGCGGGCCCAAACGGGATTACATATCCAGTTCTCAAAAAAGACCCTAAAATGTGGTCTCTTTTATTATCTCGCTTATGTTGAGAAATCCTAAAAAGGCAAACTTTCCCGCCATCTTGAAAAGTTGCTCTGGTTATTCCTTTCTTTAAGAGTGGGGATCGTCTGGCAGCGACGAATTATCGTCCAGTCGCCCTGCTTGACACATAAAGTAAGATCTTTATGAAGCTCTTACTGAGAGAGGTAACCATATGGGCAAAAATGAATAACATCCTGTCCTGTTTTCAGACAGGCTTCCGAAAGGGCATGTCAACATCATTGAATGGCCTGATACTTAACCTAGTAAGTGAACAGGTAAAGGGGAAGGGGCCATTACCCTTGTATGGTGCATGGGTGGGCCTTTCGAAGGCATGTTTATAAATTGGAGGCTGAGGTTGCTGCAAAGATAATGCATAGGGCTGTGCAAATGCGTAAATTGAACTCCAAATTTTGCAAGTTTTCAATTCTGCCGCTTGTTAAATTTTACTTGGTAAAAGTAGTTCTTGTAATCCTGTATGGGTTGGAGGCAAAACCGCGACTTTGGTCCATTATTTGGCATATTTTTGAAGCCCAATTGTGGAAGAAGGCTTTTAGGTCTCCCTGCTTGCGCCCTAGGTTTGAGTATTAGGTTTGATCTAGGACTGAAGTCTTTGGACTGTATTGCCATTTGGAAGTTAGTTTCGCTATACCGGGAAATCATTATTTTTAGTAGTTTAGTCTTTATTGAGACATTAGAGGCCTCATGCTGCAATCCAAGTCTGCCATTTTAGCAGCCTTGGAAAGTAGACTGAATAAGGCTCTGTATAAGGTTGATCTAGATATAAAAACCCTTATTTGCAATCCATTCAAAGTTAAAAAGAAGTTGGAAATTATGGATTGGACTGAGACCATAGAGAAGGTTAGAAT